>NW_024429267.1:50532161-51132161 GCF_017639785.1 Mesocricetus auratus | reverse complement strand
TATGACCTATCACTTTTTCCTCAGTTCATACGGTGTACAGTCTAACCAACTGGACTGTCACTCCACTACATGCAAGAGTTTCCTGTTACACCACCCTTCTCTTAATAAAAAATATCACAATACAACCAAGTAACTCTTAATATTCAATGCAACACCTCCTCAAATTTATCTTGGTAATTACTGCCAGCTCTGTGAGAAGATAGAGCTATCCCCAAACTTTATCTTGGCTTGGCACAGTGGAGACGGTATGTTTACTCACCATACACTCATCTATTTCACTTTTACAAATTTAGATGCTTTTACTATCAAAAGAGGAGTTTTAATCTGGGATTTTGTTTGCTTTGTGGGACTGGAGAGCAAACCCAAGATCACTATGTGTGCCGGGCAAGCACTGTACCACTCTCAAGTACCCACAGTCCAGGGAGCTGCTAAGAGCATGCTGTAGTACAGAGCTGCTAAGAGCATGCTGTAGTACAGTGCTGGTGTTCCTGAAGGCTCTGCCAATGGTCTGGACCTGTGCAGTTTCGGTTTCAGTGTACTGCAAATGTAGTGTTTTCCCACCAAGATTAAAGAATGAAGACCCACTGTCAGCAGCAAACTGGCAATCCAGGAGCGAGCCAACGGTCAACAGAAACACAAAGGGTTTATTCCGCATCATCTCCTGGTAACTAGCAGGAGTGACAATTCAGCATGGGACCCTGTCATCCAGCATGCTTTAGATTTTATCAAGACATCTTTTTAACTGAAAGCCCAAAACTGCAAGAAAGGTTACCCCCACCCCCGTTATAGACGAAGTGATTCAGCTATGTTCTTGATTAAGGGATTCATGATCTGGACCCTGTATTTTGAACAGGTTTCCAGACTGCAGTCTAACCAACTCTAGAAGCATCAAACCCAAACCAAATGCAGCCAGGGAGGCAGGCGGCACACTTAAGAAGATGTGAAATCCCAGGTGTGAACTGCTGACGTTTTGCATATTTTAGGCTTAAGAAGCAGCAAGAATTTACTACTGACTTCCTCATTTTTGGACTGGCTCTGGCTAAAACTGATTTACCTATCAATCACACCAGAACCAACTTCTTTAAATTCACTAAATGGTTTATAAGGCAAGCTATAAAGGCAAATGACTTAAGCTCCCAAGATCCCCTCCAAAAAATGTGACTAAGAACGTGTAGGTTTTCAGAACAATGAGGAGTTGGTAACACATGAAGTGGAGAGCAGACATCTGGGGAAAGGAGCACTGGGTGCTTCTGACTGAAACCAGAACAGCCCAATAAAGAAAATGCAGAGAATCAGGTGTGGTGGCTCGCATCTGAAATCCTAGTACTGGGGAGGCTGAGGCAGGAGGACTGCCATGAGTTCAAAGCCAAGTTGTGCAACATAGTGAGTTCTAGGCCATGCTGGGCTACTGTCTAAAAAAGAAAAAAAATAAATGAATAAATTAAAGAAAATGCAGCATGTGCTCCCAGTGCCCTGGGATGCAAGCATGCGCAAAGAAGCATTTAAACACTGCTTTAAGATGGAAATGATGTTCTGAGATAGTCCTTGTGACACTGACCTTCAAAGTCCACAATTAATCACAGATAATTGTTAAAGAGTGAAGATCCATTTGGGGGACCCTATTAATACAAGCAGTGCAATAATGAACAGAGTACTCAAAATAGTTATTTTAAGAAACTCTTTGGCATGTCTACTTATATTTAATAAGGGTATATAATCTGGTTAAAATCTGAAATCAAAATAATCTCTGTGGACTGCTGGACAGAGTTGTGTTATAAAGACTTGCTATATTTAATCTGACAAAGCTTAATCAAAAACCCTCACTATTTGTTCCTGAGGGTCCTGGGGTTAAGTGCAGCAAGGTCACCACTGTGTGTGGTCTGAAGCATTATATCACAAGCAGGTGCTGAGGAAACACTACACAATCAAAGATGTTTTTCTACCAGTGCTGCCAGAGAGGCTTTTAAAAGCACAGACAGACACACATTCTTATAGTGCATGCAAGGGGATGTGACACAGAGTACTGCACATGTTACTGTCAAGCTTGCTGCCATCACTTAACTATCTAAAATTTTCTTATTAGGTATACACATGAAAAAAGCCAAACTTTTTTTAACTACATAAAAATGATTTAAAATTAGTCAAGTAATTTCAATTATCTTGAAGGAGCTGTGTGTGTGAAGGGGAAGGGAGGGGGGAGGGGAAGAGAACAAGGGAACAAATTGGAAAACATCTCTCTGAGTGTCGTTCCCTCCAAAACCACCCAATAAGGTCAACATCGTTTATGCTTTGTTTTAAAGTGTTAGATTTAGGAAATTTTCCTCAGCGAGGAACAAACAGAAAGCAGAAAGTCTAAACAAAAGCAAATTAAATAAAGACATGGACATAAAAAACAATTTCGGCTTTACTTTTCCATGGAAGTTGGTCCTATATCTAACACTGCACAAGGGTTCTTGCACAATGAAAAGAGAAGCAGAAGTCCCTTACACTGCCTCGCTTTGCCAGAGAATCACCGTAGTCTGCTGGCAAAGTCCGCTTGCTGGACTTTTTCTGCTCATGTTCAACTGCATCTTCAATTATAGGCTCAAGCCTCATCTGGACAAACACCAAAGATTGGGGTCAATGTCTTTTCATTATACAAAGAAAGACCTAATACCCTGTTTCATGTCTTTGAGCTCAATTAAACAAATGTATGACTAACAGGATTCAAAGTTAAAGAAAATGCAAAACCCCAGCAGTGATAAAAAAATGGACATTCTAGGCCCCCACTTAAATCTCTTGTCAATTTCAAGGTTTTAAGGTCTATTCTGAGACCTCATTGGGATTTCAGCATCTTCATTCAAGATCCCACCCAGGCAAATAAACTCATGAAAATCCCCAAACTTAGGTAAAACATGTGCCCACAAAATCCTCGGAATATCATGTCAATCCGCCACCCTGCCTTCCCAATCCCTTTGTTGCAACACATCTGCAAGGTCCTGCTAACACACAAACCTCTGCTTCTCTGCAAAGTCAAATGCCGTGCTGCATTACCTCTGTGAGGATGGTGGTGTCATAAGATGGCTGATACTTTTCTTTTTCATGAGGTGTTCTCTTCTCCATCTTTTCTCGGTCAGTTTTTTGTTTCCTATCTGCACCTTTAGGCTTAAAAACAAAGTAAATGACCTCATTCATCTGGCTGCACACACTTCACAAGCAAAACTGAGCATCCCTCCTGACTTCCACTGCTTACCTTAAAGACTTTGATTTGGCAGCTAGCTGAGTGAAGATGATCTGTGTATTCTCCATTTTCATTCTGCTTAAAGGTATCAACCTGGATCCTAAAAGGCACTCCCTTTTCACCTCCATGCTTACGTGGAGTGAATTCTGTGCTGATGCAGTGTACCTACAACACAATTCAAGCCGAACTACATTCAAAAACTTTGCAGTGAGGCTCTATTTTATTTTATTCCCTCATGGATATACACTCAAGATCCTTTAAAACAGACCAAACAGTCAAATTATCTAACGAATTTCCGGATTTATTCTGAATACAGGCCTTTCTTTCAGAGCTCCAGTATTTCTGGACTCACTGGCCTTCAGCAGTTCTCTTGTTTGAGTGTTCTCCTCATGGGGACTTGCTCCAGTCACTGTCACCTGCCTCCACCCCAGCACATACTCTCTCAGGCCCAGAGTCGTAAGCCTGCTTCCCCACTGCCTCCACTCCTGCTATGGACAGCCAAGTTTCTTGCTACTGCTTCTCCAAACACACCAATCTGTAATGCTTTCCCTGGGCAATTTTCATCCCCTAAAACCTCATTACTTATCAAATTTGTATCCATCTAAACTTTCCATATCAACCTTTCCAAGCTCTGGCAGGACCCTGGGGGCAAAATTCATTTTAACCACTCCCCATACCACTTGAAAAATCAGTCTCAGGATACAACACGAAGTTATTAGCAAGCAGCAAGACCAAGGGTCATGTCTGACTGCTACTCACACACGCCCTCTTCAAATGATATGTGATTTCACCTCTGCAATGTGGTTGCACAACCAGAAACAAAGCCAGGTCTCATCACTCTATTTACTACAAACTGATTATCTCAGTGGACAAACACTAATAGCATGTGACAATATTCAGCCAATATGAATCATGTCACTACCATTAACTGATGGGACTATTTCATAGACAACTCAAATACTGAATGCTAATGATCCTTAGAGTTGACACAAACATAGCTTACTTAAGCGGGCCCACAATTAAATAGTTATTCCCTTCTATATAATGACTACCTACACAATAATTAAATTCCACCACTTACAAATTTGCATACTACATGTTACATTAGTTTTGGGTTTTAAATATGTAATCATGTTATTTTAAAGTTATCTCTTTGACACACAAGTGTTTATGGATAAAATACAGTGGGGTCTATTTTAAAACAGTCAACAAGTGCCTTGTGTGGTGATACACAGCTTTGATCCCAGCACTCAGGAGGCAGAGGCAGATGGATTTCTGTGACATGATGGACACATGAAGAATCCAGTACCATTATCTCTTCATTGGTGGAAGCTTTAAAGTTTGATTATGAACATGCTTTAAATAAGTTAGAAAAAAAAATTTAAACCTAAAACTTTTTCTTTCAATAGTCTCCTTTTAAATGACAGTTTCTGTTCAAGAGAAATGTGTAACATGAAAAAAACAAACATTTCTATTATTGTGAACACTGATAAAAAAATAAAATTTAAGGCAGGGCAGTTGTTAAGGATATCTTTAATTCCAGCATTTGGGAGACAGAGGCAAGCAGATCTCTGTGAATTAGAGGCCAACCTGGTCTACAGATTCCATGACAGTCAAGGCTGTTTGTTACACAGGGAAACCCTGTCTTGAAAAACAAAGCAAAACAAAACAAAACAAAATTATGACAGATGATGGTGGTGCACACCTTTAATCCCAGCACCTGGGAGGCAGAGGCAACATTCACAAGCAGCCTGGTCTACAGAGTGAGTTCCAGGATAGCCAGAGCTATCTTGAAAAACAAAACAAACAAAAAATTAAAACCCCAAAGGCCTGGTGGCACTACTGTACATGGTGAGCTCCATGACATCCAAAGCTACAAAGTGAAATTCTGTCTCCAAAACAAACCAAAAGGATGATAATGCTGCCTGCCAGGTGTAATAGTGCACCTTTAATCTCAGTACTCAACAGGCAGATCTCTGGGAGTTGAAGGCCAGCCTGGGCTACATACTGAGTTCCAGGACAACTAGGGCTATGTAGAGAGACCCTGTCTCAAAAAACAAAACAAAAATTAACAAACTTTATTACTATCACCTAATATCTTTTATGTCTACATGACTAAATCTAGTAAATTAAACCCATTTTAACTGTGTGTATTTTAAAAAATAATTTATTTTTATTTTATGTGCATTGGTGATTTGCCTGCATGTATGTCTGTGTGATGGTGTCATATTTTGGGAGTTACAGACATCTGTTGGCTGCCATGTGGGTGCTGGGAATTCAACCCAGATCCTCTGGAAGAGAAGTCAGTGCTCGTGACCAATGAGCCATCTCTCCAGCCCCTTAACTGTGTATCTTTTAAAAAGGCATTGCACTATAATTTACAAATAAACACTTTCATGAGCCTGGAATTCAATCTTCTAGATGGCTTGGGCAGTACGTTTCTAAACAACACGAAAAGGCAAACCTGAATGAAGGCAGACGTGCGCTTTGCAGGGTCCCACAGAAATTCAACTGCATTTAACTGGCTTGGATTTGTCCTTGTGTCAATTATTCCCACAGACATTGGAATATCTGTATGTTCAAACACAAGTTAAAAAAAAAAAGCATCCATTTTAAGTAATTAAAAGACTTGCGAGTTGAACCTGGTGTGGTGGCACACTCAAGTAGAGTCCCAGCTATTTGGGAGGCTGAGGCATTGGGGATTGCTTGAGCCTAGAGGTTCAAGCACAACCTGGGTAGCATAGTGAAACCCCATCTCAAAACAAAACAAAAAAATCAAAACAAACAAAAACAAAACAAACTTAAAACTTACTATATTATGTTCTATGGAAATAATTAATCCATGTTGAACTTCCCTTCAACGTTCTCCGTAGTCAACCTTGTCTTCAATATCAAATCCACCTAACAAGAATCACAGTTTCTCCTACCACGGCTTGTATTTCATTTCATTAAGAATATGATGGACAGTGCCAACTGAGGTTTAAGACAGTTTCAAAATCATACAATTCCTGGTGGAGGTTACTTTAGCACCACAAAACTACTTCACTCTTCAAGCATAAAACGATTCTCAAGACAGATCTACCAACACCAATGCTGCATCCTCGAGATGATTTTTACACGGTGCCAACATGTTAATAGACATAGCTACACAGCACCTTCATCTCCATGGTCTTTGACAGCCACCTGTACCTAAATCGAGAAGTCTGTCCCCTGGGCGATTCCATTTCCAGCCTTCAAGCTGCTGATGCTCTGTGTACTGTAGCCGTCTGTCGTGGAACACTACCCTTATGATGCTCTGTGAAACAAGAGAAGAAAGTGGGCACTTCAACCGCTCCAGCTAAAGGTAGAAGCATTTTTGCTTTTATTTTTATATATTAACCAATAATAGATGAACATACAAACCAGGTTCTGCTTTAAATACTCCTTCTGTGAAGTTGGGTTTCATGGCTCACACCTATAATGCCAGTACTTGGGAGGCTGAGGCAGGACTGCTTATGTGACCATCCTAGGCCACACAAACAGCTAGTTTCGAAGCCAACATAGGCTATATAGTGACATCTTAGTTCCAAAATACAAGAAGAGAAATACTACCTGTGAACCTTTCCATTCTTGGAAGCCCGGTTTATGACATACTTAGTTACCAAATATTACAAATAAAGATTATGCCCAAATTATTTTCTGGAGACAGGGTTTCTCCATGTAACAGCCCTGGCTGGAACTTACTTTGTACACCAGTCTGGCCTCGAACTCATGGAGATCCAACAGAGCACTGGGGATTAAAGGTGTGTACCACCACTGCCCAGTTACAACTTTTAATTTATAAAATAATTCAATACTGTAATTAGAAAAAAATCAGTGTACATAACCATGAAATTAGTAAGAAATAGATTTCTAAGAAAATACCAGCTGCCCAGAAGAATTATGAAAGGTAAAAAAATATTATAAATATTACAACAGTAAACTGTATTTATACCCTCCCCCCTTTCCAGGTTTCTCTGTGTAATATCCCTGGCTGTCCTAAAACTCACTTTGTAGACCAGGCTAATCTCAAACTCAGAGATCTGCCTGCCTCAGTCTCCCAAGTGCTGGGATTAAAGGCGTGCACCACCACCGCCCGACTAACTTACTACTCTTAATACCGGCTGTAATGACTCATGTCTACAATCCCAGCAATCCAGAGGCTGAGGCAGGACATTTTAAGATTGAGGCCAGCTGGGCTACATAGGTGACTGTCTCAAAAAAAGTAACAATCAATAAGCTTCTCTAAAGAGACATTAGGTTGCTTGCAGGCAACCTAAATTCAATCCTGGGAACCCACATAAAAGTGAGAAGAGAGAATTTACTCCATATAATTCACACACACACACACACACACACACACACACACACACACACACACACACACACACACACAGTGGCACACACATACACACGCTACTAAAATAAATCGACAAAAATTAAAAAAAATCCTAGCTGGGCCTACCTATACAAGCATATAATCCTAACTACATGGAAGGCTGGAGGATCAGAAAATACGAGGCTAACCCAGAATACAGAGTGAGCCAGGTCTGACAGCTCACTCACAAACCTAGCACTGCAACACCACAGTAAGTCTGAGGCTTGAACTACGTGCTGAGTGCCAGACCGCACAGACCCACCAAAAGTCAAAGAGTGTCATGTTGGGAGTGGCTTGAGGTAGAATACACAGAAAAACAAAAACCATTGGAAGGGAGCTAAATGTTCTGAGTAAAAGGAGACTTCACCTATAGAACTAGCACTAGATAAAGGGGCCAACTACCAAGCCAAGGCCGCAGGGGCAGAGTGGAGTGCATGGCCACTAAGCCAAGGTCAAGGGGCAGAACCTGGTACACAAGGCACAGGCCTGAAATCCGAACACTTCGGATGCTGAGACAGTAGGATCAGGAAATCTAGGTCAGTCTAGGCTGTATCACTGAGTTCAAAGCCATCCTGGACTATATAAGGAGTCTTAGGCCTGACTAGTCTCCAAGTTAGACTCCATCACTCATAAATAAAAAACAAGCAGAGACAGCACATCAAAGTTCAACACAAACAACTTCTACAGCACCTCTGACAACACCATTTGAGACCCAGGTGCCTCCAAATTTAAGTTGTACAGTCAAAGATCACAGGGCCAATAAAGAAAACTTAAAAGATGTGATTTGATTTTTCAATATATTCACCCTATGCTCATCCATGTTCTTTATTGTTTTGTCACTCGCTCCACCCCCACCCGAGAGGCCCAAACCCAGGGCCTTCACTTGTTAGGCATGTGCTCTACCACTGAGCTACACCCCAACCCTCACTCATGTTCTAAATCCTACCTCTCAGGGTGTAACTGGGTGTAGTCAAAACACAGTCAATAGAGGAAAAAGAAAATCAGACAAGTGCCTAGCAAGTGAACGGTGAGCTGGAAGTAAAATCTCTTAAAATGAACTATTTTCCATCAGTGTACTCAGGGTTTATGTAGACTAGTGTGATGTCAATAGGACAGACCCATCTGGCTGGTTTTGGTAATGAGTCCTTATTTCATGGACTGCCAGTGTTGCCTATTTCTTCACCCGAGTTAGTCTGATACATCCCTTCTGTATATTTTAATTTGGAAGTAAATCCAAGGCAATTGAACAAATTAAATGATTAACCTTTCATACCAAATTAATCTGATAAGCTAAATTTTAACTAGCTCCATGAAATCATTTTAAACACCTCACCTATCTAATCAGCTATTTCTCAATCAGGGAACTGCTGTAAAAAGCCAATTTTCACTGATAAATGCCAAGTGTTTTAGAACTGACTTTTCTAGTGCTTTGATAGAAATTCAATTTGGCATTTGGTGTGGATGTCAAACTGTGTTGTACTTTCCTGAGAACATCGTTAGTCTTGGTTGATGACCTAAGCAAACAATAATTAGTAAACTGTAAAACCCAGCACACACACAAGGAATTCATGGGTACGAGGACTAACAGTTCAGCAGTTTTTACAGCTGAGGATTTGCTCTTGTGGAAATCACAAGTTCCGTTTCCAAAACCCACATGGAGGCTTACAACCACCTGTAATTCCAGTTACCAGGGATTTTCTGCTGTGTGCACGAACACACACCACATATACATACTTTAAAAAATCTTTTAAAAACAGGACAAGCCAGGTAGTGGTGGCGCATGCGCTTAATCCCAGCACTCAGGAGGCAGAGGCAGGTGATCTCTGTGAGTTCAAGGCCAGCCTGGTCTATAGAATGGGTTCCAGGACAGCCTCCAAAACAATACATAGAAACCCTGTTTCGAAAAAACAAAAAAAACAAAACAACAACAACAAAAAAAAAAGAATCCATAATAACAACAAAATTTTAAACTTGCAAATTTTTTAGTAAAAGCAGCATGCTAGTTATCAAGTTTAACTTTCAGTGACAGAAAAGTGCAATCTTTTCTCCTCTTTAAAAAATGACTACCGAGCTGGGCATTGGTGGCGCACGCCTTTAATCCCAGCACTCAGGAGGCAGAGGCAGGTGGATCTCTGTAAGTTTGAGACCAGCCTGGACTACCAAGGGAGTTCCAGGACAGCCTCCAAAGCCACAAAGAAACCCTGTCTCGAAAAAACCAAAAAAAAAAAAAAAAAAAAAAAAAAAGACTACTGGTGCTGGGTTGGTGGTAGCACACACCTTTAATCCTAGCACCTGGGAGGCAGAGGCAGGCAGATCTCTGAGTTTCAGGACAGCGTAGACTACAGAGTTCCAGGATAGTCAGGGCCACACAGTGAAACCCTGTCTCAAACAAACAATAAAACCAATGAAAAGAACCATTACTGGGAGTATGGGCAAACTTGTCTAGCCTGTGTGACATCCCATTTTGATCCCCAACATTGCAACTAATATCCACTGTCCTGCCGAGAGTTCAATTTATACCTTCCCAATAAACATATTCCAAAAATGTATTGCCTCTAATGCTGTGGTATCTATAACAAACCCTGGTACACAGACAGACAGAAGCTACAAGGACTCACCTTCCATGAGTCATATGTGAAGTGTGTGTATTCCTTGTCTCAAGATCAATCCTCAAGGCTGACCAAACAGGGGCTATGTCCCTATATGTAGGATGACTGACATCCTCATTTAGATATGGCAGTAGATAAACTGAAATTTCAAGTTATATCGAAGAAAAATTTAAAAAGAGAAATTAAAGGATCTTAAAAGTTTTAAATTAACATATTTTCAAATTAAAGGTTCAACTGGTCAAATGGCTCAGCTGGTAAAATTGCTTGCAGCACAACCCTGAGAACGTAGGTTCAATCTCCAGAATACAAAGTTGGAAAAAGTTGGAAGGGAAGTTATCCCCTGGCCTCACATAAGGCATGTGTGTACCTGTGCTGGAATGATCTCTCTCTCTAATAATAACAAATAAAATAAACTGAAAAGTTTCATTGTGGTGATGGGTTTCACTCTGCATAACTAAACTTTCCTACTGTTTCCTGGTTCCCAACAACTGTAATTTCAATGTCACACACAGAAGGCAAAATACAGCTTAAAAAGCCCAAAATTCTAAAACAGTCATTTTTCTAAAGAGAAAATTTTTATAAAGAAGTTTGCATCGATGGCTCAGAGGTTAAGATGCAGTTTCCAGAAGCCCTGTGGTGGAAACAGAGGACCAACTCCCTCCAGTCTCAAGTGTGCTGGGCAGTGGCACATGCACAAAATAAACACATTTAAAAAACAACCTAAAAGCCTCCTGCATGCCAGTAGCTACTTTTATTCAATCACCACAGAGTCCATACAAATGAAAACAGACTGTCCTTACCTTCACCAACTTCCCACTGATCTCAGGCATATCTCCCATTTTGCGATTATCCAGCATCCGAATTTCATAAGACTGGCCTGATTTAAAGAAATTATGCATCAAAAACAATCCACATAAAAAACACCACTCTATTCCACACAATTTACTGTCCCTCCAAATATACAACTACATGAAATTAATTTGTCAGTGTGCCAGAGAAGCATTTTCTAATTGATCTTTCTCTTTTGTCCCTGAAAAAAAATCACACCATCTATCCTAATTAATACATAGGAGATTGTCAATTTATTTTCACTGATCATTCTCCTAAACTATTTTACCGCATATGTATCCATGATTAGCTTTCTGCTTTTCTGAAATATTAATTTGCACCATGAAGGTTATTTTATTTTTTGAGCAAGATTTTTCTGTGTAGACCTGGCTGTCCTGAAACTCACTCTGTAGACCAGGCTGGTCTCGAACTCACAGAGATCCACCTGCCTCTGCCTCATGAGTGCTGGGATTAAAGGTGTGCGCTACCACCACCCAGCCTGCACTTCATTATCTTAAACAGAAACCCAAACCCAGTAGCAATCACTTCCTATGCTCCCCTGTCATTTCCCCAGATCCCCAGACAATTACTAATCCACCTTCTATCTCTAGGGACTTGCCTATTATAGACACTTCATATAAGCAGAAACATAATATGTGGGGTTTTGGAGACTGCCTTCTTTCACTTAATGTTTTCCTTTTTATGTTATGTTTTCCCTTTCTATTGCCAGATAGTACTCTACTGCAAAAGCAGACCAAATTTTGTTCATCTACTCATCAAGTGATGTATATTTTCTGTTGTCTTCCAATTTGGGGGTGACAATAAATGATACTATGAATACAGACAAACATTTTTTGTATGAACCTAGACCAATTTTAATCTTGGAGCCTCTCTGTGTTACTAAATCCAAGTCACACTTGCCCATTGCTTCATTGGTACGCACATAATTTCTACACAGTGGTCTAGAGAATTTAGAAAATTAGGATAAGCTGCTGTAAAAAAAATTAACCACAAGGAGCTGAAAGATAGATGACTCAGTGTTTTAAGAGTATTTACTGTTTTCTTTAAAGAATCTGAGTTTGATTCCGTGTACCCATGTCAGGTGCTTACAACCGTTTCTAGCTCCAAGGGCAACAGCACTCATATCCACATTACCTAACTCTCAAAGACACACATACACACAGAGTTAAATGTACCCAAATTAAAAAAAAATACTACTTCTGGGTTGTTATTAATAAAAATGATGGTATAATTTGGTATAAACTAAAGACTGTTTCTAGTACAGGCTGAGTTGGAGATTAACTACCAACACCCTATCAATCCTGTGGGCCTATAGAATAATATGCAAAGGAGACGCTAGATCAGCAGTTTTCAACCTGTGGGTCATGACCCCTACAGGGGTTGAATAACAGATATCCTACAGACCAGATATTTATATTACAATTCATAATAGTAGCAAAATTGGTTATTAAGTAGCAATGAAATAATTTTATGTTTGGGGGGTCACCACAACATGAGAAATTGTACAAATGGGTCACAGAATTAGAAAGGTTGAGAACCACTGTTCTAGATGATAGAATTATCAACAAAAGGTCATCAAAATATAGAAAAAAAAACAGCTGTGCATAGTGCATTATTGAAATATTCCTTAATTTTAAAGTATCCCTTAAGTTTGTCCAATATACTGAAAGATTAATAAAAGTACTTATGATGATAGGAATTTTAAATTTTAAACTAAGACACAGATTATAACATATTTAACTATGAATCTTGATTTTTGAAAACAGTAAAAAAGCATAGATGCAATTTCAAAAAATATACCATTATACATTTAAAATTATACTGAGCCTCACAAGAACTCAGGCAATAAAATTTTTGTTGTTGTTGCTTTTTTTTTTTAAATAATAAAAAAAGAAAAAAACCAGGGTTTCTCTGTGCAGCCTTGGAGCCTGTGCTGGAACTCGCTCTGTAGGTCAACCTGCCTCTGTCTCCGACGTGCTAGAATTAAAAGCGTGTGCCACCACTGCCCAGCAAAGTAAAAATTTTGTGTTAGTTATCTGATTATTCAAAAATGTTGAATGAAAACATCAACACTGGTGGGTAAGGCAAGACTGAGAGCTGAGGCCTGAGCTACATAGTGAAACATTTGAAAAACTCAAGTGGACAAGTAATGATTTCATACAACGGTAGACAAAACAGTCTCTCTAGAAAGTAACCTGTATAGCCTGTCAATAAGCTAAATTCCAGATCTGTGGACTCAATATTCTAACTGATCAAAGGGGAAAAAATACAAGAGAGGGAATATTTTAACTTGTACTCCCCTCAAAGGGTTGCCTACCTAAGAAGTGTTCACAAAATCACCAAAAATACCTGCTATTCCCCAAGGTAAATATGAACAAATCAAACGACATGTGAGTTAATAAAACAAAACAAACAAACAAAACAGGAAATGGCAATTGAAGACCAAGAAAAGCCAGTCAACCTTCAAGAGAGAAATACAGAGCAATGTTCATCTATCAGAGTGGTGTCCGCCCCTCAGTTTGAGCTGGTAAGGCTAAAGGTATATTCCCACTGGCTAACAGCAAAAGAGGTTGAGAGCAGAGGTCACTCATGGAAGGCACTGTAAGGTAGAGCCTGAGTGAGTTTTCTGCTTTTAGATGTGAACTGTGAGAAGGAAGCCAAGAGCGATTCCAGAGTTCTGTGAAGGAAGAGCTGCCACCATGTGACATAGTGAAGACAGCAAGGAGCAGACCCAGAGTCAGCTACCGCGGGGCATCCACACTGATAAAGTTAGTTTGAAATCAGAGAGTGGGCTAGAGATGTTAAAAGAGGGCTTTTCAGGATTCAGTGTTAGGTGTGGCCATTCAAACATGGAAGGAGTAAAGATGAAAACAGAGGACTTCATCTTGCGGAGTCACCCAGGAAAGCAGCTAATGAGAGGCTGACAAAAACAGTGCTCATTTGGCTCTCACAGACAAAGGGAAACTTGTCCCACTGGGATTATTTCATGATACTCAAAAACACAAAATCCTCAAGCCTGAGAGAATAAGAGTGAGAAGGAAGGTGTCCTGTGCCCCAGCTTTCTTTGCATCATGTTTCCTGGTCCACCTAAGGAAGTGAGCTTTAAAGGGCTCTGTGAACTGGACATGGTGCTATGTGCCTGTAATCCCAGCACCTGAGACGCAGAGGCAAGAGTTCCAGGCCAGCCTGTTTCAAATCCCAAGGGCGGCAAGGAGTGCAGAGACAAAGCACTTGCCCTGTTAAAGCCCAATGCCACATACGCCACTCCAGAAACACCCACTGGAAGGATGACCAGGACTTCACAGGCTTCTCTTTCTATTTGTCTTCCATAGCCTTTTCAACTCCATACATTTCAGTTCCAAATGAAAACTCAAAATTCCCCTCCTAATAAAGTATGAAGTGCATACAATCAAACTGTAATATCCGGTGAGATGCTGGTCCTGTTCTGAACTTTACTGTCTGATTTTTTTTAATATTTAGTTTTTTTAAATGTTTGTATACATGTATATATGTGCACCATGTTCAAAAGAAGTATCAGATCCCCTGAAACTGGAATTACAGATGGTTGTGAGCCACCATATAATTCTGAGAACGGAACTTAGGACCTCCATAAGAACATTAAGTGCTCATAACCACTGAGCCATCTCTCCAGCCCCTACCTTATGAATTTACCTTTCACAGTTCGGTATTTTTCTTCCTTTGGGGTTTAGTAACACAAAAGAACTGCCATGGTTGACAACCACTAGCTGGGTGTGGTGGCACACGCTATTAATCTGAGCATGTGGGAAGGAGGCAGAAAGAAGTAGACTGACCTGAATTAAGAGGCCAGCCTGGTCCACAGAGAGAGTTCCAGGACAGCCAGGGCCACACAGAGAAACCCGGACTTGAAAAACAGACAAACAAACAAACAAACAAACCAAGGAGGAACATACAACTGCTATGACGAGCTCATACCCTCCTACCACCTCTTGTTTTGAGTACTCAAGACTCTACGTTGACCTTTCTCACACGGACTCTAAAGACGTGACAAAATCCACTGGCTAAGTTTAAGTGTATAAAAAATTCATTTACTTTTATGTGTATGAGTGTCCTGTCTACTCATTTGGCTGGTGTTCAAAGAGACAGAAAGACTGCCTTGGAACTGCAGTTATGAATGGTTGTAGCAGTGCATGTGGGTACTCGGAAATGAACTCAGGTCCTCCTCTGCTGGAATATCAAATGTTTTTATGGCTGGAAAGCCCAGGATGTGGGAGACAGAGGCAGGCAGACTTCTGTGAATATTAGGCCAGCCTGATCCACATAGTGAGTTCCAGGTAAGTCAGAACCACAAGTAAGACCCTATGGCAAACCACCACCACCACCACCACCACCACCACCACCACCACCACCACCACCACCACCACCACCACCACCACCACCACCACCACCACCACCACCACCAAGCACCAAGTATTCTTAACTGCATAACTACCTATGGTCTAGCCTCTTATTTCTACAGTCCTGACTTGTAGTAACCAAAATTAAACAAAAGGAAGTCTACTATGGAATAAAACAAAAGCAACTAAAAACATTTTTCCTAGAGTATACAATTTTTTTACAAAATTAAGTCAATAAATGTGCTATTGTTTCCTAAAGCCTGAGACCTATTTGCAAAGTTATTGGTTAATTAGCATCCATAGCAGAGCATTCCCCGAATAGAATTCAGCTCCAACTATTTGAGAGGAACTAGGAGAAAGGCTCTTTTTGCCTGCAGAGTGAGATAATACTCTAGTGGCTACCAGGCACTAACCCAGGACACAGCAAAGGGATTTGTAAAACCCGTCCTGCCTTGCTGCATATTAAGACCCTTGGTAAAAGGTGATTTGTCCTAGTCAGAGCTGCTCAAAGGAGAACGGGTTACTCCAGGTTGGACTAGTTTTGACTCTGAGGCAAAACTCAGAGACCCAACTCTTCTTATAGATGGCAACTCAGACATAACCAGCCAAACACAAAGTTGCAGGGTTTTTTTTGTTGTTGTTGTTGTTTTGGTTTGTTTTTTGGAGACAGGGCTTCTCTGTAGCTTTGGAATCTGTCCTGGAACTCACTCTGTAGACCAGGCTGGTCTTGAACTCACAGAAATCTGCCTGTTCCTGCCTCCTGAGTGTTGGGATTAAAGGCGTTAGCTGCCACAACCTGGCCGAAGTTGCAGTTTTTAAACTCTACTCCTATAGTTTTAACATCCCCACCCCCATCCAGCTAAGAATTCTTGCTCCAATTTCTGCTACATATGTTACCTACAGTTTCCTTTTTCTTTTGGTGCAGTCCTAATGAATAGCTCCAAAAGACAGGTGAGCAGTGAGCCTACTGCAGAGTTACTAACAAATAGCAAGTCACAGCATGAGCTCCTAAATACCTGACATCTCTCCCCTGAATGCTATCCTTCACCGGGCCTGGGTGGTACTGGAGGGCTGGGGGTTGAAGCTCAGTGAGGGAGCACCTGCCCTGCATGCACGAGGCTAGTGTCTGATCCCAACAATGCAAAAATAGAAAAACAGATTAAACAGAAGGCAGGGAAAGTCCACTTATTTTCCCAAATATTTAAAGAAAAAAAAAAAGTGAACCAGGTGACGAAGTTTTAATCCCAGCAACTGAGGCACAGGCAGGTAGATCTCTGTGAGTTCAATGCCAGTCATGTCTACATAGTAAGTTGCAAGGATAGTCAGGGATATATGGTGAGACAGCAGCCTCCCCTCAATTTACCAGGCATACAAGTTCCTGGCAGTATAGTGGCACACACCTTTAACCTCAGCACTTGGCAGGTAGACCTCTGGAGTTTCAGGCCACCCAGAGACCTCCTCTCAGAAGAGAAAAGTGGCAGAATGGGGAGGGCAGGAGAGAGAGAGAGGGGGGGGAGGGAGAGGGAGAGGGAGAGGGAGAGGGAGAGGGAGAGGGAGAGGGAGAGGGAGAGGGAGAGGGAGAGGGAGAGAGAGAGAGAGAGAGAGAGAGAGAGAGAGAGAGAGAGAGAGAGAGAGAGAGAGAGAGAGAGAGAGAGAGAGAGAACAAAGTCCCTGGGTCTTGCCCCAAACCTCCTAGGAACTGGGACCTCACTCTTGGTGTCCCTGCAACTCTGAAACCACTACTCTGTATGCAAGCCAAGTACTGGTCAGGACTCTTCCCAATGCATGCAGAATGTTCCCTGACAAGGTCCCACTCTAAAAGCTCTTAGTGGGCTTGGTGTAGAGCACAATGCTTGTTACACACCTATAGCCCTGGGCTGGGTCCCAAACACCCCACAACAAACAAAGCAGCTCTTACTGAAACGGCCAAGAATTAACCACGTTTCCCTCAGTGCCTACACAAATCTCAGGGGTCCACCCTAACACCAACAGAATAAAATAAGATTAAATGAATATCCAAGCCCCCATGCTGTCCGTTTTGAAAATTTCAAGTCCCAAACAAATTACTAAATAAAACATCTGAAAGTTAAATTTCCAATAACTGAACCCCAAATAAGTACTATATATTAAAAGCAAAGTGAGGAGCCCACATTTGCTACAGACAGGATTACTGTCTTTCAATAAAGAGGCTCATGATTCTAAACTCCCTATCAAAGGAAGTTACAGTTATTCTTGCACTCTTTTTGTTTTTCCCTCCCTTTCTGGAAACAGGGTCTTACTGTATAGACCAGAGTGGCCTCAAACTCAACATCTGCTTGCCTCTGCCTCTCAAGTGTTAGGCTTAAAAGCATGTGCCACCAGGCCCAATTCCCTTCTACATTTTGTAACATTAACCATAAACATACAGCTTAAAATTTATTGTTCAAAGGCCATTTAGTGGCCAGCCAGTGGTGACGCATGCCTTTAATGCCAGCACTTGGGAGGAAAAAGAAGGTATACCTCTGAGTTTGAGGCCAGTCTAGTTTCCGGAGCAAGTTCTAAGACAGCCAGGGCCACACAGAAAACAAACACACAGACACAGACACAGACACACACACACAACAAGACTGCATTTAGTGACAGAAAGAGACACATGTAAATGAAAGGGATGGCAGTGTACAACACTATTCATGCACAGAAAATGTCCCACATTTCTGCTAAGCTAGTACAATTTAAGAGCCTAATTTTTAATTATTACCAGCACTGTAAGCTACAATACCAAAACATTTCTTTAACATGTTTGTATGCTATATGACAAACCACACTAACCTTGGTTCAAGTACGTGAGTGTCTCATCATGCAGTTTCACAGCTGGTGAAGTTGCAGCACACATCACATACTGAAAAGGGGGGTGCTTGGCCTCGCCATCCAAGGAAAGGCTGGAATCTTCTTGCTTGAAAATGGGCAATGCCAACACATCGCTGAAAAACAGAACATTGAAAGCATTTAAAACAATTCTGGGTCATCACAACCCACCCAGTATTCAAGATGGAACCAAAGCTTTGCATGCTAGGCAATGAATTATTTCACTTAAAATTTAAGATAAGATGGATGGTGGCAGCGCACGCCTTTAATCCCAGAACTTGGGAGGAAGAGGCAGGGGGATCTCTGTGAGTTCCAGGCCATTCTGGACAGCCAGGACTGTTAGTTACATAGAGAAACTCTGTCTCAAAAAAAAAAACAAAAAAACAAAAAAACAAAATAAAACCATCCCCCACCCCCAAATTCAGATAAGAGCCAAGTGGTGGTGCTGGCCTTAAGGCCAGCCTGGTCTACAGAGTTTGTTCTAGAACAACCAATGCTGTGCAAAGAAACCCTGACTTTAACTCCTCCCTCCAACACCGCCCCCCAAATTAAGATAAATGTTTTGTAGAATAAAACCACTATTAATGCTAAATTAGTTCACCTAAAAGATACTATAAGTCACCCATTTTTCTAATGAGAACGCTGTAAAAGTAATAGCTGAAACTGAGCATTTAGCTCAGTGGAGAATACTTGCCTACCGTAGGCACAAGGGCCCTACACTTAACCCCAACACTACCACAAACAACAACAAAAATCTTCTAGAAGCTTTTTTTTTTCTGGAAAAATGGCTAAGAGGCTAAGAGCATTGGCTGCTCTTCCAAAGGTCCTGAGTTCAATTCCCAGCAACTACCTGGTGGCTCACAACCATCTATTATGAGATCTGGTGCTCTCTTCTGTCCTGCAGGCAAACATGTAGGCAGCTCACTGTACACATCCACACAATAAATAAATAAATAAAATCTTAAGAAAAAATCAGTAAACTTGTCAGGTGAAGTAGTACAAGTCTCTACTTCCAGCACCCAGGAGGCAGAGGCAGGTTGATTTCTGAGTTCAAGGCCAGACTTGCAAGGGTTACATAGAGAAATCTTCTGAAAACAAATAAAAATAGTAAAATCTGGCTGGGTATAGCTCAGATGGTAGAGCTTGGGTCAAATAAGACCTTGTCCTAGTCAAATAAAAAAATGAAACTCCAGATCACCTTATTTAAAAGGAAAAAGCAAATCCAGAGTGCATAACTACCTGTTTTGAAAGGCAGAAACGAAGACTGCTGCCAAAATACAGGTCACACTAGCATCATGGAGCCACAAGAAGCATTGAATAAAATGGTGCTTAACAAAATGCTCCCCCAAGAGGCCTGCTACAGCTGAAAACAAAATTTTTCCTCTAGTTCAAAACAATGCCTTGTACAGCAAACTGGCAGGAGAAACAGTGGCTACTTTCCTCCCAGGAATAACCTGCATCCAGGGTTGTTTTCACCTGTCTGTCAGCTTTGTGCACATGGCTGGCTGGCTCTGTGTTTAACAGTATCACTAAGCAGTGAGAGTCGTCTTTTAACAATGTATGATTCCGTTATTTCTGATGTATTGATAAGAGTCATGCAACCATTACCGGTATCTAATTCCAGAACACCTCCCCCACCAAAAAAGAGAAATCTATTATTGTAATCTCAGCTCTTGGGAGATTCAATATTTGAGATCAGTCTGGATTACAGAGTGAGATTTTCTTTTCTTCTTTTTCTGAGACAGGGTTTCTCTGTGTAACCCTGGCTGGCCTCGAACTCACAGAGATCCACCTGCCTCTGCCTCCTAAGTGCTGGGATTAAAAACGTGTGCCACTACTGACAGGCCAGTGATACTTTCTTGGAAGGAAGGAAGGAAGGAAGGAAGGAAGGAAGGAAGGAAGGAAGGAAGGAAGGAAGGAAGGAAGGAGGAAAGAAAGAATTGAGGGCTGCTTGCCTACCATGCGAGAAGCCCTGGGATCAATCCCCAGAGACACACAAACATGGTGGCTTCTGCCTGTAATCCAAGAAGTTCAAAGTCAGTCTTACTACAGAGTCAGTTTGAGGTCAGCCTGGACTGGACTACATGAGACCCTGTCTCAAAGGAGGGTGTGTGTGTGGGGGGGTGTAGATGCCCCATATCCAATAACAATGGCTCATGGTACTGACTCCCCACATTCCCACTAGCCTCCATTCTGTCTCTACTAACTTGCTAATTCTAGACAGTTAATGCAAATGGAGTTGTAAGTTATTTACTGCCTCCTGGGACGGGCCTGTTGCACTCAGCATAATGTTGGGTTCATCTGTGGTTCCACAGGCACCGGACTTCTTTTTTGTACAACCTTACTGTGTTATACGGACACAACACATTCTGCATCTGTCCTGATGACATGGGGCTGCTTCTCTGTTCCAGCTATGAACAATGCTGGTAACATCCTTGTGTCTCTGTGTAGCTATGACTCAGCTCTCAGCATAGTCCTAGACCACAAGGCCAAACAGCTTTCCAGAGTAGCTAGCTAACACATGCCCACCATTAAAACACAGAGGGTCTGTTGTTAAAGATGTACTTATTTTATGTGTAGGAGTGGTTTTTTGCCAATATGTACTTATGTATGTGTACCACATGCATATTTGGTACCTATAGAAGCCAGAAGAGGGCATCAGATCCCCTGGAATTGGAGTTGTAAGCCATCATGTGCAGTATGATGGTGGGAACAGAGTACCTGAATGCTCTGTAAGAGCAGCAAAAGTGCTCTCCAGGCCCCTTGTGGTTGTTTTTTGTTTGTTTGACACAGGTTTTCATCTAGCCCAGGCTAGCTTCAAAATCACTATCGTAGTCAAGGAATTACCATGAACTCCTGATTCTTCTGCCTCTACCTCCAAAGTGCTGGGACTGCAGGCATGTACCACCAGGACCCGAGATGTCAAATGTTTCTTAAAATTTACTTAATAAAAATAAAATGTGGCCGGGCGGTGGTGGCGCACGCCTTTAATCCCAGCACTCGGGAAGCAGAGGCAGGCAGATCTCTGTGAGTTCGAGGCCGGGCTGGACTGATAGCCTCCGAAACAATACAGAGAAACCCTGTCTCGTAAAAACCAAAAAAAATAAAAAATAAAAAAAATAAAATGTGGGGCCGGGCATTGGTGGCACACGCCTTTAATACCAGGCAGAGGTAGGTGAATCTCTGTGAGTTCAAGGCCAGCCTGGTCTACAAAGTGAGTTCCAGGACAGGCTCCAAAGAATACAGAGAAACCCTGTCTCGAAAAACCAAAATAAATAAGTAATAATAATTAATTAAAAATGTGGGAGCTGTGCATGATGGCACACACTTTAAATTCAAGCACTCTGAAGGCTGAGTCAGGCCTGATCTACACAGTAAGTGCCAAGCCAGCCAGGGTATATAATGAGACTCTGTCTCAAAAAAATTGGGGAGGCTGTGGCTCAACAGTAGAACACTTGCTTGACATGTACAAGGACAGACTGAATGAGAAATATGCTTGGCATGGTGGTGCACACCTTTGATCTCAGCACTTGGAGGCAGAGACAGGTGGAGCTCTGAGTTCCAGGCCAGCTAGGATTACATGGTAAAGACTGTCTTAGAAAACAAACAAACAAAACCTTAAAAGACAGACAAACAAAGCAATGATTCTTGCTCAGCCTCTGGGGTGCTAGGATAACAGGCCCTAAGGGGGTCTTAATCACATTTTCAAGGGAAATGGCTATGGAACATTTGTTTAATGTGGCAAAGATGTGCTGCATTCTTTTATGTTGCATTTGTTTAACTGTGAAGCTGTGCTTCTGTGCCTGCCTAAAACACCTGATTGGTCTAATAAAGAGCCCAATGGTCAATAGCTAGGCAGGAGAGAGGTTGGGGGGGAGGCAAAAATAATAAAGAAATGAGAGAAACAGAGGGACATAGAGAGAGACAGAGACAGAAATGGTGAGAGAAAGATGGAGACAGAGACACAGAGACAGAAATAATAAAAATATTTTTAAATTAAAAAAAATGATGACAAAGTTCCAATCAACACAGCAAATGTCAGAAGTTAGATCATTTTATTCCTCTAAACCTTCCATCAGCTTGCTTTCAACCAGTGTCCTAACAAAAATTACACGAAGCCCAGCCATGGTGCTCCTCATCCTCACCAAATCCTGGCCACGCTGACCTCCCAACATGCCCTTTTCAGGACTATTTGCTGGCTCTGCTCCTCTACAGAATGTCCAAGTAGCTTTTTTCATTTGAACATTACACTTTCAAACACTCCCCTATTACTCTGCTAATACAGAGATCTGGTAAGTTTCTGCCCTCCCCAGCATAATCACACCCAATGTTGTTTCTTCACTGTCATCTAATACAAAGGAGCAATATTTGCTAAATCAATAAAACTGAATAATTCAAGATTTCCTATATTAAGCTATATGAAAGTGTTAACTTAGTGGTCTCTGTAATCTCACAAATGGAGTCTTTTGAGTATTAAAGACAAACTCTTTTTAAATTTATTTATTTTTACTTTGTGTGTATGGGTGTTTTGCCTGCATGTCTGCATACCATATGCATGTCTGGTGCTCACAGAGGCCAGAAGAGGGCATCAGATCCCCTGAAACTGGAGTTACAGGTGGTTGTGAGCCACCATGTGGGTTCTAGAAATGGAAGTTGGGTCCTCTGAAAGAGCAGCCAGGGCTCTTAACCCTTGAGCCATCCTTCAGCCCAGGACAGATTATTAAACCAAACTAAAATAAGTAAATTTCATCTTTATTTGTTTGTTTGTTTTTCGAGATAGGGTTTCTCTGTAGCTTTAGAGTCTATCCTGGAACTAGCTCTAGTAGACCAGGCTGGTCTCAAACTCAAGAGATTCACCTGCCTCTGCCTCCCAAGTGCTGGGATTAATGGCGTGTGCCACCACCGTCTGGCATAAATTTCATCTTTTAAAAGTGGCAAATAAAATAATAAGTATTTATGGGGCATCACATGATGTTTCAAACAATTGTAACTTATTTTAATGAAAGACAATGGAGGCTATAACAGATTTGATCTTACAAAGTATCTACTGCATTGCTACAAAATGCAGAAAGCCAGATAAAACTCTTGGTAAGAAAAGCTGAACCATCCATACAGTTAGCACTTAAGTTGTGACTTAAAACCTTAACAAAGCTGGTCAGAGTGTGCAAACCTGCCATCCCAACAGAGGTAGGTCAGGAGTTCAGTTATCCTTAATTACACGTGGAAATAAAACTAGCTTGGGCTACAGGAGACTGTGCCTCACAAAACAGAGAAATGCTGGGTATGGCAGTATACACCCTAACTCCACCACTAGAGGCATCAGACATTCAAGGCCAGACTTGGCTACATTTTGAGTTTGGCTTAAGTGGCCTGAAGACGGAGGGGGGCGGGAGAGGGGGAGATGGAAGGAAGGGGGGAGGGAAGAGGAGGGGGAAGGGAGGAAAGGAGAGAGAGAGACAGAGACAGACAGAGAGAGAGAGCCCAAGCACAAGGAACTTGGTAAAATGACCATATGAAGAACTGTAGGTACCTCAGTATCTAGCAGTGCGTGCTGTGTTGCAGGAGGGTGGCTAGGCCCAGCATACACTGAGTGCTGTGTTTCCTTCCAGAGCTTTGATACAACTATTACTATGGGGTAGTTTTCAAAAACAAGTTCAAATTTGATGCCTCCTTAGTGAGAAAATAGCAAGTAAATAATGGAAACATATTTGGAAGGTGAAATTTTAAAGGATTCAAAAGATAAAGGGCTGGCTAAATGAGTCACCAGGAAAGGTCCTTGCCACATAAGCCTGGTGCCAGTTCAGTCCCCAGGACCTACATGGTGAGAGGACAGGGCCAACCCCAACAAGCTGTCCTTTGATTTTCACACGTGTACCTACATTCACACACACAGTAATAAATAAAATGTAATACATTTCTTCAAAATTCAAGACAAGAATAAAACCAAGACGGAAATAACAACATGGAGGTCTATACGTCAACTCTGCAAACATCTGAGGCAGATTTTCAAGGCCAAGACTGAGAGTTGCAGGCCAGGAAAGCAGTGAGGGCTCTATAATATCACATATATAGTTGGGAGATAGTGTTGCACATCTTTAATTCCAGCACTCAGGTGGCAGAGGCATCTCTGAGCCTGAGGCCAGCCTAGTCTACCGAGCAAGTTCCAGGGCAGCCAGCACCACACAGAGAAAATTACATATTTTCTTTTTTAGAAAAGAATTTAATATTTAGTGTGCATGTGTACATGCACATGCATGATTTTTATGTGCCCCATGGGAATGCAGGAGCCCCAGGAAGCCAGAAGAGAGCACCGGATCCTCTACATCTTCAGTTACAGGTAGGTGGTTGTGAGCCACAATGCAGGTGTTGGGAACTGAACCTTGGTTGTCTACAAAAGCAGTATGTGTTGAGCTTTCTCTCCAGCCCCAACATTCTTTTTATAAGTACTATAAGAGCTAATGATCTTGTATGGAAATAGTCTGAAATATAAGCAAAGTTGAGAAGCTCTGAGCAAACCTGGAATGCAAAACAGCTTTTACCAAAGGGTACCTTTCCAATTTGAAGATAGAATCACAGAGCTGTGTCATTATTTTGACTATATACATCATGGGTCGAGAATAACCTGTCCCACAAACTGGACAGGAAAGAGTCCAAGAGCATGGATGAAGTAGAATCAGCTTCTGCAAGGACGCTTTTCACACTACTTCCTCCAGATGATCCAGGAAACTGCTCAATGTGGACTTACGGTGCCCTAGCCAGGTAGGAAGGCCTCCCAGAGTTTGACAAGCTAATGAAAAGCCACAGGCACCAAATTATTCCACATAATTCCACAATGCCAAGACTAAAAAATAACCAAGCATAAAAGGACAAACAAGACTTTAGGAATAAGAACCCAAAGCAAAAACAACAGATGGCTTAACACCCAGTCCCAGACTCGTGTCTGCAGTACCCAGCTCTCTTCTGTCTCTGTGGCAGAGGACAGAGGCCTCACAACCCTCATAGGAGACTGCTTGCTAATCTGAGCCAAAGAGAAACCTTGTGGGAGACCTCAGAGTGAGGCTTGTGCAAGGCAGGCAACACACAGGGTTCTGAGAGCTGGGTGCTGAGCCAGCAGGAGCCAAGGGCACAACAGCTCCTTCCCTAGCTAGCCCTCTCAGCACCTCTGCTGCGGAAGGTTTCACTAAGCTCTCTGCTACAAACAACTCAGTGGTTTCCATTTTTCTGATTGGATACAGAAATGATTCAGACTTCAAACACTAGAATTATCAAACCCAAATTCTGAAATCATGCTTACCTAGTTTGAAGAAATACAAGTCTGGAAAGACCTTGCAGGGACAGGAGACTTCCAAGGAGAACAGACACAGAATTCTCAGGACAGGAAATTAAGATGAGCCAAAATAAGGACTTGGGCTGAATGGCGGCTCTGACTGTGACTGGAAAGTTAGGACACGGAATGGGAAAAGGGGGCACTCAGAACACGGCAGGAAAGAAGTGGACACGGGAAGGAAAAGACTGCAGTGTGTGTTGTTGTTGTAGTTTGGGGTGGCGGGATGGGGGTGCACTGAGGCAGGGGCTCACCATGTAGCTCTGGCTGTCCTGGAACTCAAAATGTTCATCAGGCTGGCCTCAAACTCAGAGATCCACTTGCCTTAGCCTCCTGAGTGATGGTTACAGGCGTGTGCCTCACCTGGCTAAGACTGCAAACTACCACTTAGTTTCTAGAAAAGCAGCAAGAGTGCGGCAGTGGGGCAACATCTGAAGACACAGAGGCCTGAGAAAATTCCAAACCTGACAACTGCTCCAACTTACTGACTCAAGACGTCCAAGAGACCAAACCAGGAGAAAGACAAAGTCACCCATGCCCAAGGACACTCAGACAACTCAGAAGTCCCAGTAGGTGCACATCTGCTTTGATCACTCACTATCAAGGAAGGGAGTTAGCTGGGCACAGAGGAGGGAGGCATCCTGAGGCTAGGAAGCTATATATGCAAGCCTGGAGGGAGCGTGGGGGGGCAGGAGTAGGGGTAAAAGGTCACTAACTACTGAGCTGCATGAGCTGATACTCAGCTAGGATCATGAGTTAAACACAACTAAGATAACCTCAATATTCCCATGTGCCTGAAAAAAAGTACATGTTCAAACATTTTTGCAAACATTCTCACTGAAAAAGATCTAAAACCTCAAATCTAGATTTCATTCTAAAGTTTTTCGAGACAGGGTTTCTCTGTAGCTTCAGAGCCTGTCCTGGAACTCATTCTGGAGACCAGGCTGGCCTGGAACTCAGAGAGATCCACCTGCCTGTCTGTCTCCCCTTGCTGGGATAGAGGCATGTGCCGCCACCACTACCAGGCCATTTTTGTCATTTTAAAATAATTTGTTTTTAGTTTTATGTGCATTAGTGTTTGCCTGCATGCATGTCTGTTGGATCTCCTGGAACTGGAGTTACAAACAGTTGTAAGATGCCATGTGGGTGCTGGGAATTGAACCCAGGTCCTCTGGAAGAACAGCCAGTGTTCTTAACCACTAAGCCATGTCGTCAGTCCCCATTTTTTTTTTCTGTCTTTAGAGATGGTCTCATGTAACTCAGGATAGCCTAGGATGGTCCTGAACAACTAATCCTCCTGCCTCCTCTTCTAAGTACTAGGATTTCAGGTATGTGTCATCATGCCTGGCTTCAACCTTTGGATAATTAATACTGCATGAGCTATTGCTAAGTGAAATTGCTCATCCGATAGGGGCACTTGTTGACAAGCTGGGACCCACAAGGTAGAAGAAGGAATCCTGCGGGGCTGGAGAGATGGCTCAGGGGTTAGGAACACGCTGCTCTTCCAGACGTCCTGAGTTCGATTCCCTGCAACCATATGGTGGCTCACAACCATCTGTAATAAGATCTGGCGCCCTCTTCTGACCTGCAGGCATACATGCAGGCAGAACACTGTATACATAATAAATAAATAAATCAAAAAAAAAAAAAAAGAAGAAGAAGAAGGAATCCTGCAAGTTAGCCTCCACAAGTGTGCTGTGGCAAGTATATACAACTCTCTCTCTCTCTCCCTCCCTCCCTTTCTCTCTCCAGTAAAAAAGAGAGCTGGAGAGATGGCTCATGGTTAAGAACTTGTTGTTCTTAAAGAGGATATGGGTTTGGTTCCCAGCACCCACATGATGACACACAACCATCCAAAACCTGGCTGTAGGAAGTCTGACACCTTCTTCTGGCCTCCTTGGGCATAAGGCACAAACATGGTGCATATACATACATGCAACATTCACACACATATAAAATAAGACTTTTAAAACTTCTTTTTTTTTTTTTTTTTTTTGGTTTTTCAAGACGGGATTTCTCTGTGTAACAGTCCAGGCTGTCCTGGAACTAGCTTTGTAGAGCGGCTTGCCTCTGCCTCCCAAGTACTGGGATTAAAGGCATGTGCCACTACCGTCTGGCTTAAAACCTTTTTTAAAAGAAAGCTGAATAAAAAGCCAATCTTTTCTCAGAATGGAGACAATTTAAGAAAATTTAGAATTTAAATTTAAAAAATTTAGAATGTATAATATATAATTCTCCATAAAATCAGAAAGATATTAAGGATTCTAGCTTTTGGTGTCTTTAGCCAACATTTCATTGAAACCCTAGATGTCAGCTGGGCTTTGGTGGCGCACGCCTTTAATCCCAGCACAGGCAGAGGCAGGCGGATCTCTGTGAGTTCAAGACCAGCCTGGACTACCAAGCGAATTCCAGGACAGCCTCCAAAGCCACAGAGAAACCCTGTCTCGAAAAACCAAAAAAAAAAAAAAAAACCCTAGATGTCTCAGAAAGAGGGAGATAGAAGGAAATGTAAGAACTATAGTCACCATTTAAAGACAAGGTCTAGCTATGCAGAAAATCTGAGATCTTATATAATCCTACAATGAAATAAAATTATCAGAATGCTAACGAGAAAGATGGGTGTAGCAGGAATTCTCTTTGGTCTTAATAATGAAGAGTCAGCTATTGGGGTGAAAACGGGTGGAGCAGAGTCACAAAGCAGCTAGTAGACACTAGAGAGTTCTCACCTCTACCAATGCTCAGACCAAAGGGCGATCCTGTCCCCAGACTGCATCCTCAGACTGCACTACTTTTCAGAAAGCTTCCTCAGACTGCTTGCTTAGACTGATTGCCTAGACGGCATTTGTCTCTACAAATCCTCAGACTGCCTAGGTAGCTCAGTCAGTAGAGCATGAGACTTCGTCTCAGGGTCATGGGTTCACCGTCCACATTGTCTGCCAGATGTAGTACGAATTCTAGTTGGTATTAATAATAATAATAATATAAAAGACCCAGAGTATTATAGGAAGGAAAGCTGGACAGTGGTGGCACACACCTTTGATCCTAGCACTTGGGAAGCAGAGGCAGGTGGATCACTGTGAGTCTGAGCCAGCCTAGTCTACAGAGCGAGTTCCAGGACAGGCTCCAAAGCTACACAGAGAAACCCTGTCTTGAAAAACAAAACAAAAAATCAAAACAACAAAACCACAAAAGAAAAAAAAAACCTAAAGAATAATATTGCTGCAGCATTTGGAAGCCAGAAGCAGACTTCAAGTTGAAGCCAGCATGAGCTACACTGTTAAGTTCCAAGACTGCTGAAAAGTCTAAAAAAGGTCAAAAGGAGCCAGGCGTTGGTGGCACATGCCTTTATTCCCAGCACTTGGGAGACAGAGGCAGGTAGATCTCTGTGAGTTTGAGGCCAGCCTGATCTACAGAGCGAGTTCTGGGACAGGCTCAAGAAAACAACAGAGAAACCCTGTCTCCAAAAACCAAAAGTCGAAAGGGCAGAAGATATAGCTCAATTGGTAGCATGCTTGCCTAGTTACCATGCACAAAGACCAGGAGGTGGTTCACAACTATAATCCAAGCACTCTGGAAGAGGAGTCAGGAGGATCAGAAGTTCAAAAATCACCCCTCAGCTACTCAATGAGTTCAAGGCCAGCCTGGGCTACATGAGAACCCTTCTCAATGTGAATGAATGAATGAATGAATGAATGAATGGGGAGGAGAGAAATAAAAAGTTTTAACACTTCGCCTAAACTGGTTATGGTGGCTTATTCCTATAATCCCAACACTCAGGAATCTATTCAAGACAGTGAACTCCAGAACAGCCTGGACTGCATAGTGAGATTTTTGTCTCAAAAGGAAAAACAAAGACCTTAGCTAGTAAACTCAAGGCCTTTGGTTTAATTCCCAGCTCCATGAAGCTAGAGACAGAATGAATTTTGTTTTAAGACACCCACAAATACAGTTAGAAGAAAAATGGCAAATGCTTACTTAAAAAAAAGAAATCGGCACAAGTGTGCTTTCAACATTTATGTGATAAAAGGACAACTTGCAGAAGTCAGCTTTCCCCTTCTATCACATGTGTTCTAAGGCTAGAACACATGTCCACAAGCTTGGAGGCAAACGCCTTTACCTGCTGGGCCATCTCTGCAGCCCACCAAACCAAACTTTTATCAAAAATTTCCCAGTAAGTTCAAGTATACTTCTTAGAGTGTGTATGTGTGTCTGTGTCTGTCTGTCTGTCTAACAAAATATGTACCCAGGCTGGACTCAAACTCAAACCTCAGCCTCCTAATTGCTGAAATTACGGATGTGAGCCACCACTTCAGGCTTGGTTTTTGAGTTTAGGTGAGAACAAACAACAAAAGTTAAGGCTTGCTTCCTATCAGATTCCTAGGCAGAACAAGCACCCTGCTCTGAGTCTCAGGGCAACTGGAGAGAGACAGAACCAAGGGAGGAAGACTTACAGAAGTCTAATCCCCCTCAGACTTTCTCCTTGTCAGCTCAATTTCACAATGTCTTATACTTGAAAAATTTAAATCAAGGGTCTTGAAGGCACAAGAAGCAAACTCAGTTCAATGTCAAATAAACAAGCCCCCTCAAAAACTGACATTCACGTTCAGAGTCACTGGAGATTTTAGATTAAATAACACAGTCAAAAACACTGAAGGGAAAGGGTTTTTCTCAAGTGTAGTGTCATTAATGAAAACCACAAAGATGCCAGAGTAACTTCAAGAATAAGGTCAAGGATAGGATATCACTAAGAATTGATTTCCTTTTCAGAGAAATAACCTTCAACACAAGTTAGCCAGTTGGCAGAATCACCAAACAAAACAAAACAAAACAAAAAACAAACAAAAACCAAGCATAGTTCACAGAAGCCCCTAGGAAAAAAGGCAAAGCTCTGGAAACCTCCAATGAGCAAACTTTTTCAGCAGCCCCTTCTGACTTCAGCACTCCTCTCTGGGTGATCCCGCGACTCTCAGTAGCTCAATTTCCTCAACAACCAAGATAGTTGTTCTCGAAACAATCCACCTCATCTAAGCCCTCAAGTTACACAACTGGAGAGAAAGGAGATGCCTAGTTTAGGCAGCCGAGTAGAGAGAGACCAAAGCAGGGTCAGATAAAAGTGACTTGATTCTCAGTTTAGCAGGGTTTCCACCGCTCCTTTCCATGGGCCAAGAAACCTCCCCACTGTTCTGAGAGGCAAGCCAAACGGCTTCAGGGATGAGCCTGAACTTCTCAAGTCATTTCTCGTGGGGCATTAATGCTCCTGTCCTCCCCTGGGCGGCTAGGAGAGCTACTGGGAAGCTGCACTGCCCTTCACAGGCATTAAACTGCAAACAGAATGCTACACTTCACATCAGTTTCAACGACCGCTCCGCTTCTTGCTTCAGTGGCTAACACACACCCTACACAAGTCATAGTCCAGCACCCAAACAAAGAGCTTCTGAGCCACGAAGAATTCTTCAACTCTTTCGGGATAAGGGGCAGACATACTTGGCTCCTATCTGTTTCAACCTCTCCCAATTACACAAAATGGAACAGCTGCTGGTGCAGAGACAGCAGTGACTAAACTATTGTTTGTGGCACAATCTCAAAGCCCTTTGCAAGAGGAAACAGCCTGAGGGGAGTCACTTTGAGAACGAAAAAACAAAAACAAGTCAAGAGCCCGGCTACACTTGCACACAATCAGGAGACTGACTAAACAGCAAGCCGCATCAATGCGCTCGCCCACCCTCAGGGCTACTTTCACTCACAATATAACTTATTATTAAAACGTCCAGTGGCTGAAATGCGAAGGCCACCCTAAAAGACACGGTAGGGAAGGCTGCACTGTTTTCCCACTACAAACGGCGCCTTTTGTACAGCCCACTGCAGCTAAAAAGACTCGTAAATCAATTGGAAGAAAGCCCCTTTCCCCTCTGACCCAGTCTCAACAGCTAGAGTGGCTTCCCCGGGCTGAAGCGGCGTGGTCCCCCGCCAGCCGTCGCCGTCGGGCTCCGAGGCCACGGGGCCACGCGGTAGGACCCCGACCCCGCGGCCCGGGCCCCGCCGGGGGGAGGCAGCCGCGCGCCCCTTACCTCATGCTGTAGGCGCCGGCGCCCAGCTCCTGCCCGATGCCCGACAGGCTGGAGTCGAAGTCGTGCACCAGCCCGGACTCGATGACCTCGTCCATCTTGAGCACCCAGGCCATCTTCCGGCCTCGCCGCCGCCCCGCGCAGCGCGGCCTCCGGGTCCGGGGCGAAGGCGCCCGAGCTCCGCGGGCGCGTCCTGAGGGAGGGCGCGGGTGAAGCCTCCGGCGGCGCGGCGAGTGGTCACCAGCGGCGGCCCGGGACGCGGCCGAGACGAGAGCGGCCGAGGCCCAGCTGTCAGGGCACAGCGCGCCGGCCAGCAGCTGCAGCGGGAGCGACCGGGCCGCGGGCCGCGCCGCCCTCCCGCGGCCGCCGGCCCCGCGCCTCATGCGGCCGCCCGCCCCCGGCGCCGCTCCCGCGGCCGCCGCCCGCCCCGCCCCACAGCCCCGGCTCGCATCCCCCCGGCACGCCCGTCACCCGCACCCGAGCCGCGCCCCCCCCCCGGCCCTCTGCCCGCCCGCCCAGGCTCCAGCGCCCCTTCGCCCCGGCCAACCCCGCCGCCGCCGCTCCGCCGGCCCGGACGCAGCTTCGATGCGACTCCGGCTCCAGCTCGCTCGCCGCTTCCGCCTCCTCCTCCGGCCCCGCCCCGGCCCCGCCCCCGCGGCCGCTCCCCTCCCAGGTCCGCCCCGCGCGGCCCCGCGCCTCTCAGCAGTGCGAGCGCCTGGGCTGAGCGGAGCTGCCCGGCCCCCGCGGCGTCGCTGCCTGGCGGCGGAAGAGGTGTGACCAGAGGGGACGGCTCGGATGACTGACAGCTCTTCTGGGCAGTCACGGAGAAGCGGAGGGACTTGACTCCCGTGAGCCTCTGCGCATTCGGCCGAGCCACCAATCAAAATGCTCTTCCGCTCGGGACTAAAGAGGCCGCCATAAGAAAGAGCTCATTGGCCCGCACCGGAGGAAGTGGTTCCGGGTTCTACTTCCGTCGGTGCTGGGAAATACCTCTGGGCCGGCTGCAGAGAAAAGCGGCGGCATCTCGTTTGAGGAATTGCATTAGAACTCTTGTGCAGAAAAATCTTGATTGGCAGAGGCAGGCGGATCTCTGTGAGTTCGAGGCCAACCTGGTCTACAGAGTGAGTCCCAGGACAGAGTGAGTTCTAGGACAGCCTCCAAAGTCACAGAGAAACCCTGTCTCGAACTCCGGCCCCGCCCCCCGCCAAAAAAAAAAAAAAAAGAAAGAAAATCTTGATTAGCAGGAGAGTAAATCGTCAGCCCGCCCTAAAAGGCTGCTCGAAGCCTTCTCCTCGCAATTCAAGAAGGGTGGGGGTCAAACTTTAATTCCCGCACTTGGGAGGCAGAAGCAAGTGATCTAAGTACGAGACCAGGTTGGTCTACTTGGCGAGCTCCAGCCAAGCCAAGGTTACATAGTGAGGTCTTGTCTCAAACAAACAATTTTGAAATTTACAGAACCAGATCATCTGGTGACTTTGAGATAGCACAAGAATGTGTGACACACTCCTTATTTTAGTCATGTGCTCAAACACAAAACATGTAAATTGCTGTAAGAGTTAACTTGAAGAAAACGAATGTTTTTCTAAAGAAAACAGCTGGGGCTGAAGAGATGGCTCAGTGGTTAAGAACACTGGCTGCTCTTCCAGAGGACCCCGGTTCAATTTCCAGCACCCACATGGCAGCTCACAATTCTAACTCCAGTTCCAGGGGATATGACATCCTCACAACAATGCGCATTAAAATAAAATTAAATGAAAAAGAGAGAAGGTCATAGTTCAGATAACATGCAGACAAAGGAAGAAACGGGGATAATCACAGCAAAAAAAAAAAAAACAAACAAACAAAAAAAAAAAAACGAGGGCTACACTCAGTATGGAGGCTTCCTACCCGTTACTTTCTATTGAAGGTCTTTAGTGTCTGGTTATCCCTAAACATGAGACACTGAGGAAAACTGCCGCCTCCCATTTGTCAGGGCTGACCTTTGCTGAGCATCTCTTTTCCACAAAATATTGTCTTGAAAGTATTGGATCTGAGTAGTGAGCAGATGGATGTGGGTTCAGAAACATGGATTAGCTAGGTCTATTATTAACTGTTGCAAAATAAGTGGAAGGGTAATTCTCTGATTATTGGGATGAGTGCAATTGTGCCTCTCTTTAACTGATTGGTACCTAAAGAAGTACTCAAACATGTCGAAGCAGAGCCTGTGAAATCCGAGAAAACAGTTGCCAACATCTAAGGTTAGGGCCAAGGGTGGTGGTGCATGCTTTTCTTTCCTGCACTTGGTGAGTTCATGGTCAGCCTGGTCTACACAGTGAGCTCCAGGCTAGCCAAGGCTACATAGTGAGACCCTGTCTCAAAACAGCAGTGATTCTTAGGTTTGTCCAGCTCATAGCTCTACTGAATGACCAGGAGAGAGAAATGAGTGGAACAAATTAGATTTATTCAAGACTGTACCCAAGGAAAACGAGAGTCTTTTCTCTGTCAAATATTTGCATGTAATCCTAGCACTAGGGAGGTAACACAGGAGAATCACAGTTAGTGTGAGAACAACCTGGGCTGCATACTAAGTTATGAGTACATACCTGGCTCTGAGATGGTGTGTGTGTGTGTGTGTGTGTGTGTGTGTGTGTGTGTGTGTGTGTGTGTGCGCGCACGCGCAGGCAGGGCTTGAGATATCTTAGTGGTTAAAAGCACTAGCTGCTCACCCAGAGAACCTGTAATTCATGACTGTACCTCAGCTCCAGATAATCCAGCACCCTCTTCTGACCTCCATAGGCAGCTGCACTCACATGCACACCTACGCATAATCAGACATTTTAAATCTTTTTTTCTTTTAAAGAAAAACATTCAAGGTCATTCTTTTGTTTTGTTCTTTAAGATTTATTTATTTATTACATATACAGTGTTCTGCCTACATGCCAGAAGACGGCACCAGATTGAATTGTAGATGGCTGTGAGCCACCATGTGGTTGCTGGGAATTGAACTCAGGACCCCTGGAAGAGCAGTCAGTGCTCTTAATCTCTGAGCCATCTCTCCAGCCCTCAAGGTCATTCTTATCTGTCTCAAAAATAGAAATCCATCTTGGGTGGGAATTAGGAGTGGGAGGGTGCTGCGTAATAATCCTTTTGTACATTGTATAGATTTGTCACTTGAATTGGTTTAGTGAAAAGCTGATTGGCCAGTAGCGAGGTAGGAAGTATAGGCACAACAACTAAACTAAGGGCTCTGGGAAGGGGAAGGGCAAAGTCAGAGGAGTCGCCAACAGATAAGATGGCCATGCCCTACTGAAGAAAAGTGCCAAGCAACATGGCAAAGCATAGATAAGAAATGCGGGTTAATTCCAATGTAAGCGTTAGCTAGTAACAAGCCTGAGCTATTGGCTGGACATTTACAATTAATATAAGCCTCAGTGTGTTTATTTGAGAGCTGCTGGTGGGAAAGAAACTTCCACTAGCATGAGAGCTTTGACAGGACACTGAATTACTGTGAGACAACTGGTGGGAAATCCCTGGCCAGATGGAGTCTTCTCAACAATTCTATCTTGCTCCTTTTCTTTAAAAATCTGGACCTGAGACCTAGGCCTCCTAGGGCAGCACCTGCATTTTCTCTTCCAACACAGTTTTCTGCAAGTCAGTTCTTGTGAGCAGGAGAGTGAAGGATGCTTATAGAGTCCTCTCTTGAGAATTTAGTCAGCCCTGTGTAAAAGATAGTCATTAGAAGGTTAGGGAAATGAGCAGGGAAGGAGGCAGTTGCAGGACCATGTAATCTCTACCCCAAAAGTGGGAAAACATAGGTTGTTTTAACTTGATTCCAACTTTGGAGATAGCTCCTGGAACAAGGGTGCAACAGATATTTAGAAAATGCTTTTGCTGAAGAACAAGAGAGAAGGAGAGAGAGAAGAGAGGGAGAGAGGGGAGAGAAAATATTTGCGTCAATTTCTGTCCTCCAGGAGAGATTTTTACACATTTCTTACAGCAGAGATTTATGGTGATATTTTGTTTATGATCTAACAAATAAAGCTTGCCTGAAGATCAGAGTGCAAAGGTAACCACACTAGTAGGCCATACAGGCCAGGCAGTGGTAGCACATGCCTTTAATCTCAGTAGCCACACTAGTTAGCCAGGGAAGCTGGGTGGTGGTGCACACCTTTAATACCAGCACCAGAGAGGTATATGAGGCTGGTGGAGACAGGCGTGCAGTGTATTCAGTCTACAGTCATGCTGAGGGCAGGATCACCCCAGCCTTGGTAGAGACAAGAACCCTCTAGTGGTTGACTGCTCTGCTCTTCTGATCTTCAACTTGAACCCCAATATCTGCCTCCGGTTTTTATTATTTGTACTACCGAGATGGGAGTTGAGATAATGATAGGTCAGTGACATGTGAGACCACACCATGACTGGGTCGGATTAGATATACATACTTCTTGACCTCTATTATACCTAAACCTCTGTCATTATCCTCAAAGATGGAGTGTGTTGAGGTCACTGGAACACTTCATTTGGTCCTCTTCCTAATGTTGTTACAGTGAATATATCTTTGCCTCTATTACTTGTCTAATTTTTTTAACACCACCTGGCTTATTCTTTTATTTTTGAGATTATATAATTTCTCCCTTCCCTTTTTTCTCCCTCCCCTACACTTCTTCTTGCTCTCTTCCAAATTCATGACCTTTATTCATTGTTGTTACATGCATATATGATTTTTTTTTCGAGACAGGGTTTCTCTGTATTGTTATGTAGGCTGTCCTGGAACTTGCTCTGTAGACCAGGTTGGCCTGGAACTCACAGAGATCCACCTGCCTCTGCCTTCCCGAGTGCTAGGATTAAAGGCGTGCACCGCCAACGCCTGGCCATGCATATGTTTATATACATATTCCTAAATACATAAACATAAGCTGCTCAGTCTGTAAATGTTACTTGTATGTCTTCACTGCTGATCATTTGGTATTGGTTAGCCGGTTGGTGTGCTCTTCCCTGGAGAAAAGTATTTCTTCTGCTCTCAGCATCCTTGAGTTGCCTGTAGTTCTTTGTGTGAGGCTGAGACCTGGTCCAAGTTAGATATCTATTGTTGTCCTTGTTCAGCTCATATCTAGGCAGTCATGTTGGTGAGACTTTATGGGTGTAGCTTCTGCCCTTTCCAGAAGACACAACCTCACAGTAAACTCCTCCTTCCTTTGCCTCTTACAATCTCAGTACCCTCTCCAGCAATGCTCTCAGAACCTTAGGTGCAGGAGTTACATTGTAAATGTGGGTCCAGGAATCATAAGTGTATCCATTGGAACTGGGATCCACAGCTCTGCATTTTGATTGGTTATGGTTTTCTGTAATAGTCTCCATCTGCGATGGACAGTTTCCTTCATAAGGCATAAGGACTATATTTATCTGTGATTATAAGGACAATTATTTGGAGTGCAGTTAGGGACCATGCTGGTTTAATAAACTGGTGGTTGTGGGTTCTCCTTCAAGATCCACGACTTCCCTAGTCATGGATAGTTGGCTAGGTTTCCAGGGGGAGGCATGATTTCCTTCTTGCACAGCAGGGTGTACGTCTAGATAGCTACTGGTTACCACCAAGGTGTGTGTGCCATTACTGCACCCTTAGGATTATCATGTCATGATGGTCATTGTTGTGATTCATAAATGTCAAACTGGTTAGGACTGTTGGTTTCTGATGGGGGCTGACCTTCTGTATGCTGTGAACATATGTTTCTCTTATTGATTGATGAATAAAGTTGTCTTGGCCCATGGACAGGCAGGACGTAGCAGGTAGGAAGTGTTGGTAGGGCTACCAGACTAGTGGAGAGACACCAGGTAGATGCTGAGGAAGCAAGAGATCCCAGCATCAGCAGTAAACCAAGGCCACGTGGAGATACACAGATTACTAGAGATGGGTTAATAATTAAGAGAGAGCTAGCCAGTAAAAAGCCTGAGCCATAGGCCAAACAGTTTATAATTAATATTAGCCTCTATGTGTTTATTTGGGACTAAATGGCTTTGGGACCCAGGGGGACAGAAACTTACGTGGACAGGTTTCTTTCCTCCTTTGGAAGCTGCATGGTGCCTTCTGGTACCATGAAACCTCATCTCAGGGAAGAGGCATTCAGGTCGGGCCAGGACCAGCTCGGGAGCTTTTAGGCCCTGTTATGAGAAGCTTTCCTTGAGAGGAGCCTTCCCGCCCGCCTGGTTCCAGATCCGCATCAGTCCCAAATAAACACACAGGAGGCTATATTAGTTATGAAGCTGTTGGCCTTGCTTGTCTCTTACTGGCTACCTCTGCTTTAAGTAATCACCCCATAATTGTTAATCTAAGTATGTTTCTTACCGGAGAATAGTTCCGGGCTCCCTACCCCAATGGCGTTACATCTCGACTCTCTTGTGTTTTTCCTTCCCAGAATCCTCCTGGACTCCTAGTCCCTCCCATCTAGATTCCTATTGGCTCAACAGTACTTTATTGACAAATAACAGGCAAATAACAGGACTTCCCCAACAAGGCCCTGCATCTGAAGTGTATGGTGTCTTCAGCAAAATGGATTAGCTTTCCACCCCCAGGAGGCAAAAAAAGGGCAAAGGCAATAGCCTGGGATGATTCAGGAGTCTCTTGAACAAAACTCAAAAGAGGGCCTCTCAAGCCTGGCCTTGCAGTTTTTGTTAGATGGTCTTTGGCTCTCAGGAGCATTGTCAGCTTAGGTGAGAAAATTTCGTTTAAACTATGTGTGTATATTTATACATATACTTATGTGTACTATGTTGGGGAAGTCTTATGCCAATAAAGCACTGTCTGGCCATGGGGTAGGAAGCCCGGAATGTCTCCGGTAAGAGAAATACATAGATTAACAATTATGGGGTAAATACTTAAGTCAGAGCTAGCCAGTAAGAAACAAGCAAGGCCAACAGCTTCATAATTAATATAGCCTCCTGTGTGTTTATTTGGGACTGATGCGGATCTGGAACCAGGCGGGCGGGAAGGCTTCTCTTCTCTAAAAGAAAAAGCTTCTCTTTACAGAATGGTGTCAGGAGTGGGATTGAATTTCCACGAAAAACAACAAAAGCTTTAAAGGAATTTTAGACACAGAAGAACAGAGAGAAGCACAGATTTTGGTAGCAGCAATTTTCTCAGGTGTGCTCTGTTTTGCTAGCTACAAGCCGAGATTCACGTGGCTCGCTTACTGGAGTCTTCCTGACTCGGCATAAAAAAAAAAAACAAACCAGCATGGTTGTTTTAAGAGACTCTGCTAACGATTAAAAGGTGTGTACATACAGCTGGAAATGGCAGCATTTGCTGGATGTCAGCACGGACTGAGGCAGTAAGCTGAAGTCACGCTTACGCCCGCCATCTTGAAAACAGCAGTTTAAAACAGCCGCGGTTTAAACAGATAAGACACGTGGCCAGAAAAATGTAAAGATTTACAGTAAAGTCAGACTTGCATGAACAAACCTCTAAAGGTTTACAGTGTGTTTAAAAATATACGTGAGATTGAGAGAGAAAATGAAACAGCAAAGTGGTAAATAAATACAAAAGCCGGCTGTGGTGGCGCACGCCGGTAGGATTTACTCCAGAGGCAGAGGCAGGCAGATTTCCAAAGAGAAACCCTGTCTCAGAGAAAAATAAATTAAAATAAAGTAATAATATATAAATAAATAAGCCACGTAAAGATGGAAAATACACAGAGAGTCTGGATACTGTACGCTATTATGTTTTTCAGTTTTTTCATTGCTAAGGAAGGAACAACTGCTAAAGTACACTTGATTATAAATTCTGCTGAATTAATTCAACTTATATCTTTTGAAAATGCCCTGACTTCAAAATTTAAGTATAAGGATATGTTACTTGGAAAAGGAGATTTTGCTTATGTTTCTATAGAAAATGAAAAGCTGAGGATTCCTTCTAGGCTTCTGTGGTTTGATGAACGAAGACCCCCAGAAGCAGTGGGCCAGACGTTTCAACAATTGAGACAGCTAAGATGATGCAGCTTTACAGACCATGAAAATAAGGACTTATACAGGTTTCTGAGTTTTGTCATGATCCCCATGGTATGAACAGCACCCCCTTCCAGCAGGAAGCAGTTTGGAATGAGCGACGTCCTAATTCCCATCTTGTTTATAAACCTGTTTTCATTTAAATGGGATTGTTTATAATTGGCTAGTGATCACAGCCAATCTCTTTTAATGGTAAAAAGGGGAATTATGGTATGGGTATTATTTTTCATTTATTGATACAAATTCAAGGTCAATTTTGTGATGTGTATATTTCTCCTCTTGATTAAGTATTGTGCTTATACTGATCTTTTAAAACGTAATGCATAATTGAATACAGACTATAGATAGTTACTTATAATAGAATTTATAGTTAGGTAAGTTAGGTTTTCTAGATATACAGAAATATATTTGAGATGGACAGTCTTCAAACCTCTCAAAGACCTTCAGAACATGGCATTTAAAATGGTTTAGGGTTTTTCTTGACAATGTATGCTCCTGGCAGCACCAATTATGTCTGAGAGGAAAATGGGCATCGAAGAAACTCGTTATGGAGTTTGCTTTCAACATGGCAAGATTAGCCATTTGGGCAAGAAACTGCACTTGCCTGTACTACTTGACTGTTGTTGTATATTCTGGACATGCAGGACCCATAGGAAAGTGACTGCTGAACTCAGTCTTACAGGGTTCCTGCTTCATGGAAGAGTCTACGAGACTTTCTGCAGGACAAAGAAAAATGACTGACAGACTGCCAATGCAGATGGACAGTTTTGAAATTTCCTGCTTTGCTGAGAAATCTTCTGGATACATTGTGGCCTATGGGCTGAAGATGGATGCCCCAACGTTACAGAGGAACTTTTTTGGTGACTGTCCAGGTAGCAAGATGTCTCTGTCAATCCTAGTGTTTATATATTATCCTTCTGTGGTCTTTGATGGAGTTGAAGACAGATAGTTATAATTATAGTTTTCCTTAGTTATGATAAAAGATAAGCTACATATAGAACTTTGGACTCACAAGGATGGGATGGATGATATTTTCTTTAAATCTTGCTAAAATATTGTAACTGTGTTCTTATTTGATAACTGTTCTGTCATATACAGTTTGACTGTGTTAAATTTAAGACCTTTCTTTTTGTTTAAACAGAAAAGAGGAGATGTTGGGGAAGTCTTATGCCAATAAAGCACTGTCTGGCCAATAGGGAATCTAGATAGCAGGGACTAGGAGTCCAGGAGGACTCTGGGAAGGAGAAACACAAGAGAGTTCGAGATTTAACCGCCATGGGGTAGGAAGCCCGGAATGTCTCCGGTAAGAGAAATACATAGATTAACAATTATGGGGTAAATACTTAAGTCAGAGCTAGCCAGTAAGAAACAAGCAAGGCCAACAGCTCCATAATTAATATAGCCTCCTGTGTGTTTATTTGGGACTGATGCAGATCAAGAACCAGGCTGGCGGAATGGCTCCTCTCAAGGAAAAAGCTTCCCATAACAGTACTATGTTTTTTAACATATTTTTATTGATTCTTTGGGATTTTCATATCACACATACCAACCCACCCATTTCCTAGACCGTCCATATCTGCCTGTCACATCTGTAGCATCCTCCCCAATAGAAAATTTAAAAAATTAATTAAAAACAAAACAAAACCACCCTGTCTCCAAAAACCAAACCAAACAAAAAAACCACTTGATTCCTCCATCTTTCCTGCCTCTCCAATACCTCTTCATTCGTCTTAGCGGCATTGGTAGCTGCAGTGTAATGGAGTATATCCTTTTGTCTGCTACGCTTTACTTTGCAAATATTCATTGTAACAAACTGTTGGTCTGGTATGTCATCAACACTAGACCCTTACCGAAACTCCTCCTGGATATTACCACCATTGCCGTGGGCCATGGAGATTCTTTGGTCATGGTTCTGCAGGACCAGTCCTATTACACACTCCAGCAGGTCATGGATGGGTTAGATGCTGGGGTGGGTCAATTCAGAGCCCTGGATGTAGGTTTGGGTAGTAGCTGATTTGGTCAGTCTAGGCTGCTTGGACTACCCCTTTTAGGCAAGGGACGGAGCCAGCTCTTCTACACCCATGCCACACCTGTGGTGAGGGGTGGGGCCATCCCTCCTGAGTGAAGGGCAGGAACAGATCTTCTGCCACAGTGGCCAGTGAGGGAACTGCCAGCTCTCTCAGGGTCAGCATAGCGTGGTGCCTGCTCAGTACAGCCCTCGTATTTCAACATACATGGTTCCTATGGTCCCCTGTGGTATGTTGGGCCATGGAGAAAAGCATGGTCCTTGGCAGCAGCCTGGCCCCAGACATCACCATCACCCTGGGTGGCAGCACGGGCCATTCAGCCTGGCCCCAGGGGCAGCACGGCTCTCAGACACCAACATGAGCTTAGGTGAGTGTCCAGACCCTGGGAATCTTCAGTGGTAACTGAAGCCATGGGCATCCACACAAACCCTGGCTACTGTAGGGCCATGGACCTAGACATGGCCCTTGCCAGGGGCTCAGGCCCTGACATCATCATGGCCTTGGGCGGCAGTGCAAGCCACTGAGCTTGGGATGGCCCTGGTAACAGCACAGCCCTTAGAGCCTTGGCATCCGTGTGGCCTGTGGAGGGAGCATGGGCCATGGATGTCCGCACAGACGCGGGCTGCTGTAGGGTCGTGTAGGTCGCTCACATCAGTCTGCCCCTCCCACCTTTGCCCCTTCAGTTCCACCTCATCCCATAGTCTACTTCTCGTTCCCATTTCCCCACCATACAGTTGCTCATCACAATGGCATCTGTGCCTATAGATGTCTTCAGCCAGCCCGGTGTCAGCACTGTAGGGTTTTTAAAGGTAGACAATTAAACTTGTCTCTATTTTTTTCATTTTATGTATATGGGTTCTTTGTCTGCACGTATGTCTGCGCACCAGCTGTGTGCAGTGCCAATGGAGGCCAGAAGAGAGTGTCAGATGCCTGGGATCTGGAGTTACGACTAATTGTGAGCCATCATGTGGGTGCTGGGAATAGGAACTGGGTCCTTGAGAAGAGCAGTCAGTGAGCTTCACCACTGAGCCATCTCTCCAGCTCTTCACTTGGCTCTTTAATTGGCCTTTCAAGGATGAGTGGCAGCTCCTAGCCTCATAGGGCTGCCAGGGTAAAAATTAACTTATGCAAAGCAGGATAAAATTCAGAACACTTGGGTTAGGCACCGCCTCTCATTGGGAGAATTACTGTATAGCATGCTCAAGGTCTTGGGTTCATATTAAATATGGTAAACAAAAGGTGTGTCACCACTGCCTGGCCTGTATGGATGACTAGTATGGCTAGTTTTCCACTTTGATCTTGAGGATACCTATGTTAGATAACAAAAATATTTCACAATTCCCCTTTTTTTTTGTCTAAAAAAAGGTTATAACTAATATAAGAAAAACTATATACAGTAAGTACAATAAGTATATACAATATATACAGGTAATAAGTTCATCAACAATGTCTAGCCCATTTGATTTGACAATTCAGGGAAAATACTCCATTATCTATCCTATCTTGGTGAGTCCAAAAGGTTGACCTAATTCAGCTTCTATTCTAATTTGTATTATCAAATTATCTTCTAATGTCTCTCAATCTTTTATACTTTACACCTCCTTTAGTGAGTTTCTTTTCTGAGTCTTGAAAACAAGGAAAACTGTAACTGTCTAGTCTTCAACCCCCTGAGAGACCGGGGAAGGAAATAATATTAACTGAGTAAGCAGGTAGTGAGAGCAAGTGACTTCCAAAAAATGTGAGAAATAACAAAAACAGTTGGCTGCCTAGACAGTCACCCAAGGTTCCTCTGTAATGTTGGGGCATCCATCTTCAGCCTAAAGGTCTAGCATGCTTAACAGACTTTTCTGTGAAGCAGGATTTTTGAAAGCTGTCCTGCCTTGTCTTGGCAAAGTTTTGCAGTCATTCTTTTGTATCTTGCTTGCCCAATTTAGACAGCATACCATCAGCAGTTGAGGCAAGAGCACTTTTTTGCCCAGTGGCTTACTTTTGCCACAAAGAAAGTAAACTCCATGTAGAGTTTCTTCAATGCCCATCTTCTTTCTTTAAAGTAGATTGGTGCTTCCAGGAGCAGACATGTTTCATTGTCCTAAAAAAAAAACCATATGATTATTAAAACATCTTAAATGCCATATTCTGTAGATCTCTGAAGTGTTTGAAGACGACCTGCCTATCTAAAATATATCTCTGCTTGACCTTAGAAACATACCTAATGTGACTACAAGCTTAATTGTAATAGGTGACTAGCTACTAACCTGCATTTCCTTATTATTCTATACAGTTGGTAATAATAACTTTTAAGGACTATAAATATGCATTACATTGGTAAATGAGCTGCATAGGTACGATACCTTGAACAAGATTACAAACATATTTATAGTATGTTTTAACAAAATTAATCTTAAATTTGTATTAATATGCAAAATTTGTATATAATACACAAAGGTCCAAATGAATGTAAAATATTTAAAATAGTTACTTTTAAAAAGTAGATCCAGGGGGCTGGAGAGATGGCTCAGAGGTTAAGAGCGCTGGCTGCTTTTCCAGAGGTCCTGAGTTCAATTCCCAGCAACCACATCGTGGCTCAAAACCATCTGTAATAATGCCCTCTTCTGGCTTGCAGGCATAGATGCAGACAGAACACTGTATACATAACAAATAAATAAATCTTAAAAAAAGTAGATCCAATAATCTACCTTTTTTTTTTTTTTTTTTTTGGTTTTACGAGACAGGGTTTCTCTGTATTGTTTTGGAGGCTGTCGGTCCAGCCTAGCCTCGAACTCACAGAGATCTGCCTGCCTCTGCCTCCCAGGTGCTGGGATTAAAGGCATGCACCATCATCGCCTGGCCCCAATAATCTACCTTTTTATCTTATCATATTTATATCCTCCCTTTTCCAGAGTACCACACCCCCATGTTTGTCTTATTGGTTGATGAATAAAACACTGTTGGCTGCCAATAGGGCAGCAAGATAGGTGGGACTAGGATACGAGGAGGATTCTGGGTAGTGCAGGCAGAGAGGAGTCGTCATGAGATTCCAGGAAGTGACATAGCTGGGCAGAATCAGAATATACGCAAAGACAAACAGGAGATCGCTTTCTTTTCTCTGTGGAGACATTGAACAGTCAAGATGTAGGACACCAGAGGATTAAGAGGTCCCTGGACCTTTCTCTGGTGTTAAGAGAAGCTTTTTCCTTGAGAGGAGCCATTCTGCCCGCCTGGTTCTAGAGCTGCCAGTCCCAAATAAACACACAGGAGGCTATATTCATTATGAAGCTGTTGGCCTTGCTTGTTTCTTACTGGCTAGCTCTGACTTAAGTAATTACCCCATAATTGTTAATCTAAGTATTTCTCTTACTGGAGAATGGTTCCGGGCGTCCTACCCCCATGGCATTACATCTTGACTCTCCCGTGTTTCTCCTTCCCAGAATCCTCCTGGACTCCTAGCCCCACCTATCTAGATTCCTATTGGCTCAACAGTACTTTATTAACAAATAACAGGCAAATAACAGGACTTCCCCAACATCTCCTCTTTTCTGTTTAAACAAAAGAAAGGTCTTAACTTTAACATAGTCAAATTATATACAACAGAACAGTTATTAAGTAAGAACACAGTTACAACATTTTGTCTATGCTTCTCTTAACACTCTGGTAAGGTAAGACAACATGGAGATATTTATAGAACCGTTAATAATTAAGATAAGAAACCTTAGCCAAAGGTTATATAGCATCTGTGTGCTTCTTTGGGGGCTGAGAAGGGCAGTGGGACCAGCCAGGTCAGAAAACCTCACTTTACAACCCCCCCTTTTTTTTGTTTTTTTGAGACAGGGTTTGTAGACCAGGCTGGCCTTGAACTCACAGAGATCCACCTACCTCTGCCTCCTGAGTGCCGGAATCAAAGGTGTGTGCCACCAATGGCCAGCTAATCTATCCTTTTTATCATTTCTGCATCTCCCTTTTTTCTTTTCAGAGCAAGAGCCTGAATCTAATCTCCTTTGTTTAGTGTTTTTCCTGACCATTACCAACAACAACTTAAATCAATTGCCCTAAACAATGACAAATAATTTATAACCCATGAATGATCAAAACCCACCCACCCTACCTCCTGGTAATGTGGGGATCGTGTTCTTAAATTTACTTCCTGCTGTCTGGGGGCAATGGCATCTTTAAGGGTTCCTGAAAAGAAAAATTTGGGTTAACCGACAAGTCTTGGGAGAAGTAGCTGTATCATTTGTTGTCCAGTCTCTGTATACTGGGAAAGTGCAGGGCTTGTCTCAAGTCCTTGCTAGATTAGTCTGTAAGGCTGGATCATCTCAGCATCATTTAGAAATTGTTCTGAGCAGTTTGTAGCACAAAGCCAATCCTAGGTTGGTGTTGTAGCTTAATGGTGTTATTAGTGTCCTGGTGGAATTGTTGTGGGGTTCCATCAACGTTTTAGAGATTCAGAGATCACATTAGGTCAGATTATTCCTTTTCTTGGTAATTTTTTTCTGGCCTCCTGCCTTCTTTGGATGCTTATTTGTCCAAAAGTCTTTAAATTCTTCAAGATGGTTCAGACAATTCCCTGAAAAGACAAAACCAAAATCCTTCCCCAACCCTAACTTTGAGGAGGTTCCTAATCTAATCTTTAGCCATTTTGATTTATGATTTCTCCCGAAAATTTTCTTTCATCTTCTAAAGTTCTTCTATCATTCAGAGCAGCATGTTTTCTTACAATAGGCACTAGGTTTTTTAATTGCCCTGGGAAGGAGTTTCTTCCAGATGTCAGGAAACAACCAAATTTTGCATAGGAGCCTGTGAGAAGCTCTTCAAGGCATTTCCTCATGGCAAAGGATTACTTTGAATGTCCCTTGTTGACCTGCATTCATTAGTCCAATGCCTGCCTTTGCCACACCTTCTGCTTAATCTAGAAGCAAGGAGTGCTCTGTTTGAATGATTTATGCTTAGAAACAAACATCATTTCTAGGGATACCCTATTTACAGTCCCTTTTAAGGTGACCTTGTTTGCCACAATTAAAACACTTGACATTTCAATTTTTTTTCAAACCTCTTGAAATCATCTCTCCCGTCCATGTATCATCATGAGATTCTATATTGACTGTATCTCGGATCCATTCCTCCAAGGGGGCTGACCTTGCCTTTAAAGGCCTAATTATCCTTTTGCATTGAGAATTAGCATTTTCAAAAGCCAGAGATTCAATTATTATTTGTCTAGCTTCTGAATTTGGTATCATTCTATTCACTGCTGATGTCAATCTTTGTAAGAAATCTGTGAAGGCTTCCTTTGGGCCCTGTTTAACTTTAGTGAATAATACAATTTCCTTTCCTACTTCTCCAGTTCTGTCCCAAGCATTCAAAGCTGCTGTGTAGCACAGCAGGACGTGATCATCATATAGACACTGTCTTTCTATATTACCATTATCTCCCTCTCCAAGAAGTTGATCTTGGGAGAATTCCATACCTCTAAATCTACACTATTGTTCAACAGTCTTAGCTTCTTCTTTGAACCAGGTAATCCTTTGTAATTGTGGACCAGGCTCTAAAGCAGCATTAACCAAGTACATCCAGGCTGTAGAATAATTCTATTTCAAACTGACCATGAGTTTAACATCTGCTTCACAAATAGTGAATGTATGCCATGAGTTTCCCACTTCCTTGAATCTCTTTAAATCTAACACTGGCACTAGAGTCCAATTAGTTCTTCAGAGCTTCTATCATTTAGCAATTCCTGTAAGGGATTCCTGGGTATATTAAGTTTGGTTGTTTGAAAACCTTAGGCTGTTCCTCTCTAGCCTTATAATGCAATGATGAAATTGTTTCTCCTTTAAATTCCCTCCAGGTTTAAATATCTCTATGATCTGTTCTTAAGTTTTTCTAAGGCCTGCATCTTGGCCCTTCTATCAACCAACTTTTTTTTTTTTTAGAGACAAACCAATAATTATCAAACTAACAACACAAGATTATCAAAGTGATAATTAACAGTATGCCAGTCTTGGTTAAGTTGATTATCCCTTCATTTTAATTGTTTCAGTTTTAAACCATTCATTGTGTAATCATACAGAGACTTAGTTTTCTCCACTGTAATAGTGTCTCCCATTTCTTCATGTGGGAAAAAACTCTCTCTTTTAACTAATTCCTTCCTTTTAAGAATTCCTAATTGTCTTATTGTCTTACCAGATATGCTGACAATGTCAGTAAACTGTGAGTGTAGTATGTCAGAGAACTAGCTTGAAGCCAGGAGCTGAGGGTAGCAACCCAGGAAAAGGGCTGTAGGGAAAGCCCCAAACCAACAGGGGTGGGGTGGGGTGGTGGATGCTGAAACACCACATGTGGCTGGAGTTGCCTGGAGGCAGAGCCAGCTGGTCTAGGACTGGTAATTCCCATGGCATTTGAAGCCTAGGTGCTTCTGGAGTTTGCATGGCAGCTGGAGACTGTTTTAGAGAGGCTACAACAGGAAAATCCCAAACTTGCTCACAGGCTTGGGGAAAAAAGAAAAGAAAACCTAGCCAGCTGGCGAGTGACCCCGGTGGGAGCCCGGCTTGCAGCTCCCGTCTGCCATGGTGGCTGCAAAGCCACAGGCAGTGACTTTTTCACCAATCTTGTACCTTTAAGTTGGTGCCAATATGTAGCATGAATAATTAAAACCCGAGACAGATATTGGGGTTCAAGCTGAAGGTCAGAAAAGCAGTCAACCACTAGATAGTTCTTACTTCTACCAAGGCTGGGGCCATCCTGTCCTCAGTGTGACTGCAGACTGAATATTCTGCACTCCTGTCTCTACCCACCTTATGTTCCTCTCTGGTGCATCACCACCACCAAGCTTCTATGGCTAACTAGTGTGGCTGTTGGGATTAAAGGAGTGTGTCACCACTGCTGGCCTATATGGCTGACTAGTGTGGCTAGTTTTGCACTCTGATCTTCAGCCAAGCTTTACTTGTTAGATCATAAACAGAACACCACCACATTGTGTTTTGAAACAAGGTTTTGCTGTATAGCCCTGGCTGATGAGGAACTCACTATGCATCGAGTTGGCTTGGAACTGACAGCAATCCTTCCACATCAGCCTACCAAGTGCTGAAATTACACGTGTGTGCCCCATGCCTTGCTGGTTCTTTCTGTTTCATCACTTTGATATAAAGTCTGCAGTTAGCAAGTGAAATGCTTGGTGTGGGGTCATTAGGTGGAACAGTTCAAGTCTGGGGTAGGAAAACGAGCAGCGTGTGAAGGAAGGCGGCAGCAGCCAGGCTGCTTGGGAGGCAGCTGCTTTGTTATCAGAACCGATGCTCAACAGAGTGTCATAGTAACCAGGTGATAACGGGGTTTACATGTGAACTCTCCATCTCCCCTCATCCTCAACACTGGCAACCACCATTCTCTCATTTCTGTCTACTCTGAGTATTGTAGGTACTGCATGAAAGTGTAACCATGCAGTATTCAGACTTTTAACACTAGCCAGCCTCTGTTGAAGGTTATTTGTCTGGTTTCCTCGGTTACTGCACTGTTGCTGACCTGGGGTAAAAACTCAATGTAAGCAAGTTTGTTTTTTTGTTTTTTAATTTGTATTTGTTTCTGTGGACTGTGGAGTTGACAGCAGTATTTTGAAGTAAAATCCACCATTTTGGAGCAGGGTATGTTGCAGACTGTGTAGCACACATGAAGCTCTGGATTTGATTCCCAGCAGCTTGAGATCATCCTCAGCTATACACTAAGCTTGAGGTTGCCCATTCTATATGAGACCATGTCTTAAAACAGGAAACAACAACAAAACCCAAAACAAAAGCCTCCAAGTAACCCCAACCCCAACAATAGTAACAAAATCCAACAATAACAACAAACAAAATCCCCAACCACTTTCATGAGAGGAACTTTAAAAAACCCACCCTGTGTTAACCTGAAACTTCTGAACAGAATGTACTGCTGGAGAAAACATATAGGATTAAGTTGGTATGATGGTTAGTCTAGAATCACCTGGGAAGAGCGTCAATGAAGGACTGTCTGAATCAGGTTGGCGTGGGGCTATCTATGGGAGATTATCTTAATGACATTGAGAAACCTGCTCACCACAAGTGACACCATTCCTTAGGAAGGAGATCCCCAAACTTCTTTAGAGAAAGGAAACAAAGAACAACTATGTGTTCAATCATCTATGGCTCTCTGCTTGACTGTGAATGTACTGTGACAAATTCTTTCAGGCCGCCATATGTAAGTGTATCATATGCATGTCTGGTGCCCAACGAGTCCACAGAAGAGGGCACTAGATCCCCTGGAACTGGAGTTACAGATGGGTGTGAACTGCCATGTGGGTGCTGGGAACCGAACCTGGGTCCTCTGAAGAGGTGGTGTTCTTAACTGCTGAGCTACCTCTCCAGACCCACTTTCAGACTATATTAAGATAGCTGGAAACCAATTATTTGGCAGGATGTTTAGCATGTAAGCTGTATAAATAAAACCAAAATAAAACCAAACCACTCAGTGAGAAGTAAACTCACCATGTGGTTAAAGTGTGAAAAACAGGGCTGTAAGGATGGCTCAGAGGTTATGAGCACTGGCTGTTCTTCCAGGGGACCTGAGTTCAATTCCTAGCACCCACATGGTGGCTCACTACCATCCACAATATAAGATCTGGGACTCTCTTCTGGCCTGCAGGCATATATGCAGACAGAACACGGCATACATATTAAATAAACTAATCTTTAAAAAAAAAGGTGTGGCTGGGCGTTGGTGGCGCACGCCTTTAATCCCAGCACTCGGGAGGTAGAGGCAGGCGGATCTCTGTGAGTTCGAGACCAGCCTGGACTACCAAGTGAGTTGCAGGACAGCCTCCAAAGCCACAGAGAAACCCTGTCTCGAAAAACCAAAAAAAAAAAAAAAAAAAAAAAAAGTGTGAAAAACAAAGCAAAAATCCACCCTCATGTAAAAATAGACTTCAGTGCCTTTACCTGGCTGGTTACCACAGAGGACCTTTCTATAGTTACATTACATCTTAGGTAAACACAACAAAACAGAACAGAAGTCAGTAACATTTAAAAACCCAGAAGAACTAAACATGCTTTATAACCTGGAATTAAAGTATACTTAAAAATATGTGTGTGTGCTAGGCAGTGGTGGTGCATGCCTTTAGTACCAGCACTTGGGAGGCAGTGAGGTAGGTGGATCTCTGAGTTCAAGGACACACTGGTCTACAAAATGAGTTTCAGGATAGCCAGGGCTGTTATACAGAGAAACCCAGTCTCAAAACAACCCCCCCCAAAACGTGTCTGTATTGTACAGAAAGAGTCTTGCTATGCTGCTCAGCCTGGTCTTCTGACTCTCGGATTTAAGCTATTCTCCTGCCTCAGCCTCCCAAATAGCTGGGATGACTGTGGCATGGTGTATGGCACTATACCTGACTTTTAAAACTCTTCTAATTAATTCTCAGCAATGCCATAAATGCATTAGTTTGGGGGAGAAAAGCAAGACAAATAAAATACTTAAAGATTTATTTTTATTTGTGTTGTTTGTTTGCATGTTACACATATGAAGGGAGCATTGGGTTCCCTGGAGGTGGAGTTACAGATGGTTGTGAGCCATCTGAAGTGGGTGCTGGGAGATGAATTCTCAGGTCCACTGAAAGAGTGATGCTATCTTTGGCTGTCAACTTGACTACAGCTGGAAGTAACTAAAACCCCAAAGGGACACACCCGTGAGGGGATTTTGCTCACTTTGAAGTGTGACGATGCACTTCTAGTCTGGATCTTTGAGGTAGGAGGACATACCTTTGATCCAGATCTTTTGAGATGGGAAGATCTGCCTCTAATTTGGGCCATGTCTTTTGCTGGAAACCTCTATGATACAAGGACATGGGAGAAAGTTTGTACGTGTTACCTGCTTGCTTTTGCCTCACAGGACATCCAACCCTTCACTAGCTGTAGAGTCTCCCTCTTCGGGATTCCAGCACAGTTTGAATCAGTTAAGACATCCAGCCTTTATGGGCTGAGCAAGCACTGGGTTCTTGGGACTTTCCATTCACAGGCAGCCAATGTTGGATTAGCTGGACCTAATAAATCCCCTTTCTATATATGTAGAGAGATATTCATTCTAAGTTGTTATTCTAGAGAACCCCAATACAAAGGGCAAGCACTCTTAACTGTGAGCCATTTTCTTCAGCTAAAGACATTAAAACAGTAGCTTTTTTGGTATGACTGTAACAGCTGATATCTAAGTACGTTTCTCAAACAAACAAAAGTATATTGCATACAGTGACCTGAATATTAATATTTTTTTTTGGTTTTTTGAGTCAGGGTTTATCTGTATTGTTTTGGAGGCTGTCCTGGAACTTGCTCTGTAGACCAGGCTGGCCTCGAACTCACAGAGATCGGCCTGCCTCTGCCTCCCGAGTGCTGGGATTAAAGGTGTGCTCCACCAACATACAGCCCAAGCTTTTCTTTTATGCAGCGCATTCGTTTCTTCAGTGCCTACTGTTAGACCCAGGGGCTAGATCTAATTTTTCAATCCTATTATCCAGCTTAAATAGCTCTAACTCAGCTGTCAATAGTAATGAAAACAGTATTTTAAAGCAGACGTCAAAATTAAATCAATAAGCTGACTCAAAATGATTATGAAATACACTAAAGGTCTGAATACAAAACATTACTGAGCAGAGCTCAGTGTTTAAGTTGTAAGACACACATATGCTTACACATATGTGGTGGTTGCTCCTGATATTTGCAATTCAAATACACACATAAAATTTATGAGGACATGCCGGGCCTTGGTGGCGCAAGCCTTTAATACCAGCACTCGGGAGGCAGAGGCAGGCGGATCTCTGTGAGTTCAAGGCCAGCCTGGTCTACAGAGCGAGTTCCAGGTCAGGCTCCAAAGCCACAGAGAAACCCTGTCTCGAAAAACCAAAAAAAAAGAAAAAAGAAAAAAAATTTATGAGGACTTAACTGGTCCAAGACCTTTCATGTTTATGTAAGAACCTGTACCTCTTATTATGGTTAGACAGAAACAGCCAAGGTACACTGTTAGGGTTTTCAAGTAATGTTATGTACAGTTTTATTGCCAGTATATGCACAACAGTAAGCATAGAACTATAAATACACAATGTCATTAACAGTAAAAAACAAAGTGTTACCGGTAGGGGGTTGAGGATATGGAGCAATATCCTTTCTCTTGCTGCTGGAACAGAATAAAAACAAAGGAAGGGAAAAGCCTACAACCAACCATCCATCCAGTTCTCTTGGCTTAACTTCTTTACATACATTTCTACATTTTTTTCAGTTGAATAAAGTATAGATAACTCTGTAACAATAGCAAACTGCTTCCCTAATAGCCATTTGCTTTCCAGTCAAATTCACCTTATGTTAGGATTTAAAAAAAAAATGAAAAAAGGTCAAGATGAGAAATAAATGGTATCCTGGTTCCAAATTACCTAATTTGGCGTTTTACCCAAACTGGTAATATTTGAAAGTTGGCTGCACATAAAAATAACAGCTTTAGCAGAGGTGAGGTGATTTAAAAAAATGTTAAAAGGTTACAAAACATCACCTTAAAGTAGTTTTCCAAGCCACTGCAGGCAGCGGGTCAGTAAAGCGTCAGCCCTGAAGAGGTAGAGAGTGTGAGCCCATTGTTCACGAGCCGTGGCACCATCTTCTCTCATCAGGATCAGCGTTTTTTTTCATAAGACAATTTCATGGTCAAAGGAAACCAGGTTCCACCACTCAACAGAAAGGTCCTGGTTGACTCCCATGTCAATAATTAGTTTATCAATTGAGAAACAGAAGACAGTCAAAGACACACATGCACTTGATTTTTTTCATCTGTTTCCATTATCAAGTCTATTCATAAGTGAATTTGATATTAATAAATACAACAAAAAGCATCATTCACAACAAAGATAAACCAGAAAGCTCTGCAACAAAACCTTCCATTTTAGTAATTCCCATGGAAACCCAGGCAGGTGATTTGGTGCAGCTTTCTTACGGGGCCAGAGAAGGGGCACGGCTTTAAGTAAAGGTGGCAAGATCAGAACCAACAGACACATCAGTCTTACAGAACTGGCTGATTCTATGACATTTCTCTTTGAGGGCATCCCAAAGAAGTCGCAGCTAACGACATGTGCCACTGCCACATCAACAGAGCCTGGCTGCAGTTCCTAGTAGCCCTGCTTTGTCTCACATCATTGTCAACATCTCTAGCATAGGACATGATACGGAACAAAACTCAAGTAGCAATAAAAATATTCTTCTGCAGTTGAATAAAGGCAAAAAAAAAGTTTAGTCTGTTAAACTTTTAAAGCCTGAAGCATTCCTGTTTAACCAGCATTTAAAAAAATTTATACAATCATAACACTGGCAAAGGTTAATGGGAAGACAAAGAAGTACAAACATGTGAAATGGTGAATTAGATTAAAAACTTTCTTTGTACGGATCAACTGATGTTAATACTGCTTCTCCTGAATTTGGAATAACTATTATAAAGTTACATGCAGACTGAGGACACCCTCTGTCACAGAAAATACAGAACAGAACAAAACAGAAAACTAGATAGAACTGGGAAACGGTAGCTTAGTCCCAAAAGCTGTACTTGAAAGTTTCCTTTCTTCCAGGAGGGCAGGCAGTTGTCTTTTCCGAGACCTGCAGTACTAACTTTGTCCAGAAACATCAGTAGTGGGGTCAGCTCCTGCAGAGCCCGTCTGTGCACGTTTGATGTAAAGGTTCAGCAGCTTCATCTGTAGGTCAAAGCCACAAAGCCATCTGAGCAAACTGCTCTAATAATAACATGAGCTTGGGTACACACACACACACACACACACACCCACACCCCCACACACACACCCACAGAGAAGACCTGAAAGATAGACATGAGGGGACAGGGTCTCTCATAGCCATGCTGTCCTCAAATTCGACATGTTCAGTTTATGTGGTGCTGGGGTGAACCCAGGGCTTTGAGCATACTAGGCAAGCTGTTGATAACTGAGTCACATACCACACCCTGTGTGTCTATTTTCACTTTGTCTTTTTGCAACTTTATATGTAAATCCGTTCACAGTAAAAACAATTGTTGGGATTTGGGAAAACTCTAAATGAAGGTAAATGCCTCTGGTTAGCTGCACTCAGCTAAAATTTAACCATCATCGTTCATTCTCATCCTGTAGATAAGAACAAGTTTCAAAACTCGTTAGGATTAATATATTAAGAAAAATAACCTTTATCTAAATTTTTAAGTCTTACAGATGAACCACAAAGTTTTAGTTTAAGATACCAGCCAAAGTTGCATGGTAATCGGGATTACAGTAAAGCCTCAGGAGGAACTAGGGGCGTGGCAGTCCACACCTGTAATCCCAGCACCTTCGGGGCAAAGAGAGAAGGACTGCTGCAAACCCAAAGCCAGCCGGCACTGCAGAAGATTCCCCAAACCGGGACAAACAAAAACAACAAAGCTGAAGAGAAGAGGAGTGTAGTATCTGATTGTCTTTCTGTTTGCTTTCAGAAACAATCTTGAGCTGCAGTGTAGCCTGGCCTGGAATTTGCTATGTACCCTAGACTGACCTCCAAGTAGCAATTCTCAGAACTTGAAATGGAAGGTCAGGATCCACAGGAAGCAGAGCAGCTACACAAGCTGTTTCCTAGTGTCCTAAGCTTCAGAAGCGCAGACAACAGTCCAAGAAACGTCTTGACAGATGGTGATGAGAGACTCCCAAACAAAAAAGTACAGGGCATATAGTGGAGCCAAAGAAAGGATTTGTAAAGTGTAGTTTCCACTTATCAGTTTAGAAAATGTGGGTGACAGATACAAAAAATAACTAACTGGGGGGGGTATCTTGAAAAAGTATGGCAAGACAGAACCACAAAGTTAGGATAGAATAGAAAGAGGAGAGAATTTGCTTTTCTGAATTATGATCATGAGGCAGTTGATAAATATTATGCTCAAAAATACTAATGGGTACAAACTGTAAGTGCAAAAGGCCTTTCTAAGTAAGAGGTGGCTCTGGGTACTCAGGGATTGAGGAGGACACTTTGGAGGTAACAGGTAATTTTGACTATGGTGGAAATTTCAGTGGACAAGAAGCTGCAGTGACGGAGGTGGCAGCATAGGAGTTATGGGAGAGGTGGTTGTGGCCTCTATTAGTGGTCCTGGTTGCTCTGATCAGTCTTGGAAATGTAATGGCCAGTAACCATTAAACTATGGACTATGCTGGGGGCAGTGTTGGTGGAGGACACTCTGGCACTCCCCAAGATATGGTAGCAGGTTTAAAATACAACCAAGTTCTTGGCAGGAAAGAGGAAGCTTTTCAGGGCAGGTGGCCTTGAGAGGGCCCTCCCACACAGAAGATAAGCTATGAAAACATGCACAGAAGCACCAGTGGCCCACATCAGCAGCACTACAGAAGCAGCAGGAGGCTCTTCTGCAGAAGCCACAGTGCAGCTACTGACAGTCAGGCTCACAATTCACAGAAGACTCTGCTTTCCTTCTCACCGGGCCAGGCACAACACCTGTAGGTGCAGCGGTGGCACCAGAAATGAATGAGACACTTGCTTGGAGTGGTGGCGCACACCTTTGATCCCGGCACTTGGAGGCAGAGGCAGGCGGAGCTCTGAGTTCCAAGTCAGCTGGGATTACATGGTGAAGACTTTGTCTTAGAAAACAAACAAACCAAAGGAATTAAGAAATTTACAGACAGACACAGCAAGTAATTCTTGCTCAGTCTCTGGGGTGCTAGAATCACAGGTCTGAAGGGGGTTTTAATCACATTTTCAAAGGAAATTTTTAAAAATTTCAAGTGTTCCACATTTTGGAAGATATAATTTGTGAATAACTACAACAATCTGTTCTTAACTAAACTGTTTTAGAATACTTGTTGAAGATGTGTTACATTTGTTTATGCTGTGGAACATTTGTTTAATGTTGCAAAGATGTGCTACATTCTTTCATGTTGCAGCTGTTTAACTGGGAAGCTGTGCTTCTGTGCCTGTCTAAAACACCTGATTGGTCTAATAAAGAGCCCAGGGGTCAACAGCTAGGCAGGAGAAAGGATAGGTGGGGCCATCAGGCAGAAATATACAGAAGAAATGAGAGAAACAGGGAGGGAGGGAGGGGGAGAGAGAGGGGGAAGGGGGGACAGGGAGAGATGGGGAAAGGGAGAGAGAGAGAGAGAAGAGCAAGGAGTGAGAAAAGGAAAAGGAGAAGGGCAAGGAGAGGAGGACCCCAGGGGCCAGCCACCCAGCTTCACCGCAAGCCACAGAGTAAGAAGTAAAGAAAGGTATATAGAAAGGTAAAAGCCCAGAGGAAAAAAGTAGACAGGATAGAAAGAAGGCAAGCTAAGGCTAGGCATTCGTAAGTAAGAATGAGTCTCTGTAGGTTTATTTGGGAGCTGGGTGGTGGGCTCCCAAAGGGTCAAAGAGTAAAAATAAACTAACATTAAAACCTTCCCCCTGGGAGAGGGGGGCCAGGATGTAAGTGTGGGAGTCGGAGACTGTCAGCTGTTACAATCAGGAGCTCCAGGTATTAACCCACAGCAACCTCCTGACCATCCCACCTCTGTTGGTGTTAGTAACTGCAGTGCAGACCTTAGGAGCAGAGAAGAGCTAAAAGGCAGCTGGGGGAATAAAGGCAAAGTGAAAATTCAGAGAGCTATTTACTAAAAGTTGAGTAGCGAGTTCACCATCTACACACAGAGAACTAAGTCTTCAGAACTCGTCATGGCTGCTACCTGATTGCCAGCCTCAGTGCTACTTACTTTACTGCCAGTGAGTTGACTGAGGTGTGGCTTGAGTTCATCACCAATCACTGCATGAACAGCTACCAGGCAGAAGACACAAGCTTTCCGGACACTGCTTTCTGAATTATCGTAGCCCTAGGAAGAGAGGCCACGTTAGTGTCTTTGATGTTTAAGGAAGCCACCTTAAGGGACAGAAGGGAGCTCTAACATGAACCCTCACCTGAGTCATCCTCCCCCCGCCCCGCACCACACCAGCTGCCAGTGTTCTTGCCATGTCCTTTCTCTAGAATCCACTCTGCAGACATCCCCAGAGAATGCAAATCAGAGGCAGTGCAGACCTCCTTGCCATCTAATAAGAACCTGTTAGATGCCATGGTTTGCCAGTCAAGGCCTTCCCATAACCCAGGCCTAGCATGTTTCACATGTCTCCCTCTTTAAATAACCTTCTCAAATAAATCCAGTCTAGATAATGCACTTCTCTTATGTTTGGACACACCCTTTATTCTCTCCCAATAGTCCATAGAAATCCTATTCATAAATACTAAATCCGTTACCTGAATATAAGTAAACACTTTGCCAAGAGTCCATCCCCACTAAAGTCATATCTTTTCTAAAATGACTGAAAACATACAAATATTAGACTATCCCTTTGAAAGAAATTCATAATAAAAGATGTAACTATTCAGTTTTACCATCTTTGTAGAATTATAAATGAATGCTTATCCATTTAGCACAATCCTAATTTCACTACTCCTTAGTACTATAAATTTAGTCTTGATTTCTGTGCTGTGAATGAACCCAGGGCTTTAAGTATGATGGGGAAATATTCTAACCCTAAACTCAAGTGTATATGCTCTAGGCTGACTTCTGCTGACTTTTCCAGTTACAAGTTAACACTCAGATACTACTATATGTGACATTCAAATGCTGTGAAGGGCTTGCTGTGTGACCAGGACAAGTCAGGCTAACAATACTCAGTGTCCAGTGAGATATGACTGATCCTCGAAGAAGAGTTACTGATGCCATCCATGGTCAGGAGAGAGCTGGGTAGGAAACGGATACTCAGAAAACACTTCACAGTGAAATCCTAAAGGAGGAAGAAGCTGGTTGGGACAATGAAGTGGAGTGGGTAGGGATGGAGCTCAGTTGGTAGCATGCTTGTCTAGGTCTCACAAGGCCTTGGGTTTGATCCCCAGCACTGCCTAATCTCAGCACCCAGGAGGGGAGGTAAAGGCAGGAAGATCACAAGTTCAAGGTTACCCTATGCTATATAGCAAATTCAACTGCATGGACAGACATAATACAGGCAAATATCTATACACATAAAACAAAAATACATCTCAAAAGATAAAAAGGACAAAAAGTCATGAGGGCTAAATGTATCAGAGAGAGAGAGAAGTATATGACTTCACAAACAACCTAGCAGCACTTCCTATGTGTGAATAAATTCACTCATTAAAAGGAGAACACATATAATAGGAGGGTTTGAATCCCAGTAATTAGGAGGCTGAAGCAGGCATATCTCTGTGAGTTCTTGGCCAGCCTGTTATTTACATTGAGTTCTAGGTCAACCAGAGATATAAAGTAAGATCCTGTTTCTAAAATCAAAACAGAAACACATTAAGTAGGAGGATGAGGCAGGCAGGAGCAGCTACATGAGGTATGGCTCATTCTGGCTGTGGAAATTGTGAGGGAGCTGAAGAGGTATGACATCAGAGCTGCACTCAGGAGGTCAGTCTCTGAGACCAGCTTAATCTGGTTTGTATTAGCTTCCTGCTCCCGTGTAACAATTATCTAAACCCTTAAACCTCACTCAAATCCCCTTGTTTTAAGGCCTTGGCATGCCAATCTGTCTCCATTTCCTGTCTGTACTATGTGTAATCCCTTCTGCCTCTCCCATTTATGAGCACCTATGACAGCAGTTAGGGAGCACTGAAAAAACCCACGGCTGCCTCACCCCAATACACCTAACTTGTCACAGCTGCACACATTATTCATAAAAGGTAATATTTACAAGTTACATAAAGCAGAACTTGGCATCTTTGTGACCACTATTCAAACTACTACACCACCTGTCCATTTCCCCTTTTCATTTAAAAAGTAATTTTTAATTTTATGTATATGGTGTTTTGTCTGCGAGGATGACTGCACCAAGTCATGTGTGACCTGTGGAAGGCAGAGGGCATTGCATCCCCTGGAGCTGGTGTAAGAGATGGTTCTGAGTGCTGGGAGTCAGACCCATGTCCTCTTGCTAGTGCTATTAACTGCTGGGCCATAGCTCCAGTCCCACACTTCCATTCCTGTATTGCTGAGACAAGGCTTTAGTATACTGTCTGCACTGGCCTTGAAGTCAAAATACCCTTGTTTCAGCTTCCTAAGTCTTGAAATTACAGATAAGTGCCTCTACCTCTGGTCCCTCTATCCGTTTCCCTGGGCTTCTTTATTTTTCTATATTTATTTATTGTTTTTAAGATTTATTATTTTATTTTTTATTTTGGTATGGGGTGTGTATATGTGTGTGTGTGTGTGTGTGTGTGTGTGTGTGTGTGTGTGTGATAGAGGGCAGAAGTGTCAGATTGCTTGGAGCTGGAGTTCCAGAAGATTGTAAAGTCCTCTTTGTTGATATCCTGGCATTATGCTGACCCCGCCCCCTGACAACCGGCAAGATACACACACTGGCATTCAGGCAGATACTTAGACAGCTCAAAGGGCTCTATGTTGTGTGGCTGCATAAAGACTCGTGCAAGCTTTCCCTTTTAAGTGAGTGCCTCCCATCTCTGTTCTGGTTGGTCAACATCTATTTCTCCCTTTGCTCCCTCTCCCCAATAAACTCCAGGTGGGTCTTGTTGAGTTTTGTGGTTCATGTTTCATCGTCGTCTGCAACTGCAGCCAAACAACACTCTTGACAAGCAACATCCATCTCTCAAGCAACTGAGAAATCTCTCCAGCGCTAGGTTTTGTTTTTTGTTTCGTTGTCGTTGCGGATTTCGAGACAGGTTTCTCTGTGTAGTATAAGAGCTAGCTAGTACTAAGCCTGAGCCATTTGCCAAACAATTATATTTAATATTAAGCCTATGAGAGATTATTTTATAAGTGGCTGCAGGATGGGGTGGGACACGGAAAAGATTCTGGCTACCTTTGGCACCTAACATTAGGCATTGGTTGTACTGGAACTCACACTTAGACCAGCCCGGCCTCAAACTCAGACATCCACCTGCCTCTGCCTCCCAAGTACTGGGACTAAAGGAATGTGCCACCACCACCACCACCACCCCATAAACCCTGTCATTTTTATTTTTTGAGACAGGGTTCCATTTACAGCTCTGGGTGGCCTAACACTATGCAGAAGAGGCTGGTCTCACAGACCATCTATCTCCTGAATACCAGTATTAAAGGCACAGATGTAGCACGAATTCCAGTAGGTCTTAATAATTAAAAACCCAGAGTCAGATATTGAGGTAAATGCTGAAAGATCAGGGAAGTAAAGGAATCAGCCACAAGAGAGACCTCTTATCGCTACTGAATCGTCTGACCAAAGGGACAATCCTGTCCCTACAAATTCTCAGACTGAATGTCCTGAGTTCCTGTTTCCTCCTGCCTTATACTCACTCTCCACCCAGCCATATCACCCCTGCCTCCACCTCCCGATGCTAAGATTAAAGTTGTGGGTAAAACCCAGTCTCACAAACGAGAACCTGGAGCCACAGGAGCTCTTAGCATATCCTAAGGCTTCATCCAGGAAACATTAATTCAGCATACATAACATATGAAGAATATACACTATGAACATGCTGTGCTTATTATCAAAGCATATATAATAGTCCTGCATAGACACAGGGAGTTAACAAAGTTCAGGGAAAAGTCACATGTAAACTACTATAGATGCAAAGGAAGAAATTACCCATTATCATTAAAAAGAGCTCAATATAATATTGTTCAGCCACTAAAACTACATTGCAGACTATTAACAAAGTTTTACAGTATGTGGCTATGTTGCAAAATATAGTCCCCCTTTTGTCACAATGCATCCATGAATATTAATCAGTATAACTACTTTCCAGATAGATGTGGCAACAGATTTCTGCTTCTAGATGTATACAAGTACTGCAATAGTTACAGCAATGAAAAGCAGGGGAAAAAATGTAGAATCCAAACATTCAGCAATGAATGGATAAACAAACGTAAATTCCTAAATGATGGAATGAGATTCTGACATTATGAAATTAATGAACTCACAAAACATTAGATAAGAGGACAGATATTTATGTTTCTCACATATATGAAAAATCTACAAAAATTCAGGGGCAACAGAATAGAGATCACTGGGGACTAGGAGGGAAGTTATGAGAAATAGATTGTATTACTTTGTACAAAATGCTAATCTGAAATGATGGGGATGTTCTAGCAGTGGACAGCAGTGACAGTTATGTAACACTACAAATGGATTCGACAACACCAGATCATGTACTCAGAGACTGGGGAGTACTATAACACCTTTTATGTTATATTTTGGGTACCACACCTAAACTCCACCCACCTAGACCCACAATGCAAATCTTTGTCTTGACCATGCCACTAGTTTGCAATAACAAATGTATACAATAACCAAAGCACACATGCATCCTGCTGTACTCCTCCATGCTTTGCAGCTTACCTGTATTAGACCTGGCATGATCTCTGGTAAGAGTATGTTAAGAGTTTCCTTGGATACTCTCTCTATCACTTTTGTTTGCATTTTGATTGCAGCCAGATTAATTGGGTAGTCAGCAGTTTGTATGATTGGACAAAGTACTTTGATGCACTGCTCTGGACTAATTGAAGTAGCCAACACAGAGGCAGCTTCCTCAGCAGACCTCACCACCTAAAACAGAATGGAAAGCCAGCCAGGTAAACAAACAACTGTAAATCCTAAGTATGAATTTCATCATACATTTAATTTGACATGGCACTTTGGATTTGCACTGAAAATATTGCAGTAAACAAATGAATATAAGAAGGGAGGTAAGAACAGACTAGCAACTAACTACCAGTAGCTGCCACTGGGCTCCACTATGTCATTCTCCTTCCAGTTTGCAGGAATTGGCTCTGAACTCAGGTTCTCACCCTTTTGCAATAAGTACTCTACTCACTGACTTGTGTCCAGCCCCATGCTTACATCTTAATCAAGCACTGTATCAAAAATCAAGGGTTTATGAAGGAAATGATCAAGAAGGGCACTGTTAGCTGGAAATGTTAGCTTACACCTGCAATCCCAGTACTTAGAAGATTGAGGCAAAGGGGTGTTTAGAGTTTGAGGCCAGTTGGACTACATAGTCAGTTTTAGACAAAACCAAGGTACAATATAAGACTAAGTGTGGGGGAGTACACAAGATGGTTCTGTGGGCATGGTGCCTGCCATATGAGCCTGGCGACCTGAATTCAATTCCTAGAAGACACATAAAGGTGGAAGGAAAGAGCTGACCACATGCTCACATACATACAACATACACACACACACACACACACACACACACACACACACACACACACACACACACACACTAAATAAAAGGAAGCCCTCACCCGCCAGAGAGTGTACTTTCTGGGAAGTGCTTACAGGTTCATGAGACAAAGTCATAAGCAACAGTAACTGGACTTGCTGGCCACTCACCTCTTTATGAGGGTCTTTATGTGCTTCCAATGTTTTCATGACAGTCAGCTCTGCATAGTTTTTGAATCTTGCTGGTTGATGCCTTAAGATTTCTTTTAAAACTTTTAATGCCAAAGCCCTGATTGTAGGCTAAGAAGAAACATTTAAATGGTTTTAATATTTTGAATGGCAAAAAATCTTTCCACATTTTCAACTTCTATGAGCATTTTAAGATCGGGAGGACAGACACCGTGTAAAGAATGAAGTACATAATTTACCATCTCAGGCTGAAAACTCTTTAATTATCTCACTTTTGTTGTTGTAGGGAGACAGGGTGGGCTCAAGTAGCTCAGGTTGGCCCTAAAGTTGTAATCCTGCTGCTTTCACATCCAGAATGGAGAGATTACAGGCATTTTCTACAACATCCACATTTTATTTTTAATTCTGGGTCTATGTCTGTGAATGTGAGTGCGGGTGCCTTCAGAGGCCAGAGACAGGGACTCTTCTGGAGCTGGAGTTCCAGGTAACCGTGAGCTGCTGTGATATCAGGGGTTTGGCATTCAACATAGGTTCTCTTCAAGAGCATTAAGCACTCTTAACTGCTTGGCCATCTCTCCAGCCCCATACGAAGGTTTTTTTTTTTTTTTTTTAATGATTTTAGTCTTTTTAGGCTTAAGACCGTATTATAAGAGTTTGTGAGAAAAAAACAGGGCAGACAAGTTAACAATTCTGGAAGCTGTAGAAAGGAGGAACACGGAGAAAAGAGAGAAACCATGACTTCTGAGTGAAGCACAGAGGTTGGCAGTAGTTACATACAGGGCAGAGGGTACTCTCAAGGCCCAGAGTGTCAAGGGAAGGACACTTAGGATTTTGGCCGATAACCAAAAAAGAGACAGAAGGAAAAGGGAAAGTTATGCTTTTAAAGCTAAAATTCAGAAAGTACAGGCTGTGCAATGAAGACCTGCAAACAACTGCTTGGCACTTGGTTTCAGACAGGGTCTCCCCTGTGGCCCTAACAGGTCTTAAACTGCAGGGGTTCTTCTGCCTCAGTCTTCCAAATGCTCAGCTTTATTACTTTTGAATAAGTAAATAAGTAACATTTTGCCTTGAATCCCAGCACTTGGGAGGCAGAGACAGGCGGATCTCTGTGAGTTCGAGGCCAGGCTGGACCGACAGCCTCCAAAACAATACAGAGAAACCCTGTCTTGTAAAACAAAAAAAATTTTTTTTACTCTGAGAGGAATTTTTACAACTGAAACATCCCCCTCCCCCAAGTCAGGGTTTCTCTGTGTAGTCCTGACTGTCCTGGAACACACTATGTAGAGCAGACTGGCTTCATACTCACAGATTTTAATCCCAAGTGCTGGGATTAAAGGCATGTGCTACCACTGCCCGGCTCTGAAAACATATTTAAATATGTACAAGTAATTTTTACTTTTCTGTGGGAATCAGCTTGCTATGTGTATCTCCTTTAACTATTGGAAACTTCTTTAAAAACTTTGAAACAAATGTCTGGTAAAAGAAACAGCACTTGAGTAAAAAGTAGATGCAGAAAGCAGCAGTAGCAGAAGAGTCACGTGTCTATTCCGGCGTGTACTAACTGGTCAACAGAAAGCTAAGCAACAAGCAAGGGCTGGGAAGGCCCTGGGGTAATTCCTAGTCTTCCACCCACAAAGCTAAATAAGAATAAATTCATAAACACCCAGGCAAGTCAAAAATATCATTTATATATACCCTGCAATTTACCTCTTTATCCCCAAGGGTCTCAAGCAGTAACAATAATATTGTTTTGAAGTGCTCATCCCAGACACTGAAGGACTCTTCCTGGGTTAGCTTCATGAGTTCATAGAGGGCAATTTTTCTTTCTTCTATGCGTTCATTATGGTTAGACAGCTCCTTCAACAGCTCTGCAACTAGGTCAGAGTGGTCTAAGGAGAGATCTGACAGAAGGATGTACTATTAACTTTGTAATTTTATAGGCTGACTCTCAGGTGCAGAAATGACCACGTTAGAACACTATGAAACACAGGCACAACTGATACTGGTTACAAAAGAGGTAAAAACAAACATTAAGTTTCAGTTGTCATCCCTGAATCACCAATGTGCTTTAAAAATTTACAAATCAAAAAACACTAGAGAGCAGTGTAAGGAACCCCAGGTATCTTTTCACCTAGGCCTCAGCCTGAGTATAGCATCCCTACTCCCCCATCCCGCCCCGCAGATCTGCTTGTTACTGTCCTCCAAGGAGCACCACCTGCTGGGAGGCTGTGTTCGGAAATTCTACTTTCAGAGATTTAGATAGTTATAACTTGATCACTAATAATTCAGCAGTGGGCTGATCCATTGACTGCTGTTAAGGCAATTATTTTATGGAGTTAAAAGGGTTCATTATCACTAGCAGTGGTGGCACATGACACCTGCCTTAATTCCAGCACTCAGGCAGATCTCTGTGAGTTCAAGACCAGCCTGGTTTACAGAGCGAGTTTCAGGACAGGCTCCAAAGCTACAGAGAAACCCTATTTCAAAAAAAAAAAAAAAAAAAAAAAAAGGTTCATTATCTAATCATGTCATTCTTTCCAGAATTTTTCAGCAGAGTAACTATATCAATTAGAGCCATTTTCTTTGTCATGAAATATTTTTTTCCTTGAAAATTGCCAAATAAAGGTTTTAGTTTAATTATCTATCTATACATTCATCCATCCATGATCCTACTATGTATTTCTGACTGTCCTTGAACTTACTTTGTAGATCAAGCTGGTCTTGAACTCAAGGGCTCTACCTGTGTCTGTCTCATGAGTGCTGGAATTAAAGGCATGTACCACCATGCCTGGCCAATTATGTCTCAGAGTCAAGTTGAGATCAACTGTTATCAAAGAAGAGTTGGGTTTTAGTTACAAATTTTTATTTATGTGATTGTGTGTGTATGCCACACATGTGTAAATGCATTCAGAGGCCAGAAGAGGGCATTATACCCCTTGGAGCTGGAGTTACAGGCGATTGTGAGCTACCTGACCTAGGAACTGAGAACCACACTTGGTCCTCACAAGAGTATCAAGTGCTCTTCACAGCTGAACCATGTCTCCAATCTTACCAAAGAGCCAATTTGCTTTTTCTCTCTTTTAAATACTTATTTAGAGACAGGGTCTTCAAAGGCATGCATCACTATGCCTGGTTCATTTTTTTCAAAATGTATTTATTTATTGTGTGTATGTGTACAATGGCATATGCATGGAAGTCAGAGGACATCTTGCAGGAGTCAGTTCTCTCCTTCTACATTTGGGTTCCAAGGACTGAACTTAGGTTGTCACACTTAGTGGCAAATGCTTTTCCCACTAAGTCTTACGTCTGACACTGAGAGGGATTTCAAGTTTCCCACAGAAAGTCATAAAGCAATGGAACTTTTTAAAGATTTTATTTCATGTGTTTGAGGGGTTTTTGCTTGTGTGTGTACAAATGTATCATGTGTATGCCTGGTACTCCCAGAGATCAGAAGAGGGTATTATATCCCCTGGCACTGGAGTTATGAATGGCTATGAACCACCTTGTGGGTGCTAGGAACTGAATTCAGGCCCTTTCCAAGAGTGCAGTACTCTATTCCCATATTGGAAATCTTTAAAGAAAGCAACATGGACTCAAAGTATTAAAAAGTCTGGGCTGAGGAGATGGCTCAGCCAGGCAGTGGTGGCACACACCTTTGGTCCCAGCACTCAGGAGTCAGTCAGAGGCAGCAGACCTCTGAGTTCAAGGCCAGCCTGGTCTACAGAGTGAGTTCTAGGATAGCCAGAGCTACACAGAGAAACCCTGTCTTGAAAAAGCAAAACAGAAAACAAACAAACAAACAAAAACAATAAAGAGCATTTGATGCTCTTCCAGAGGATCTGAGTTCAATTCCCAGCACCCACGTGGCAGCTCACAACCGTCTACAACTTCAGTATTAGGGGTTCTGGCACCTTCACACAGACATACATGCAGGCAAAACACCAACACACATAAAAATATAAGAAAAATCTTTAAAAATGTATAAAAAACCAAATTACTCATCCACAAGAAAACACTTACTAGTATCCTGCACTTTATTGTTGTGTCTCATGTGTCTTGTCTGTGCCTTGTTGCTTACTGTGATCAGAAGTGCACAGTTACAACTACCCCTTTTCAGAGGTGACAAGGACACTTACTGAAGACAGTGTTGACTACCCATCAGGCTACGTAGATTAGTAACCCAGCTTCATGTAAACATAAATAACAGGCCTTGGAATTAATCTTTATTAGTAAAAGAGATTATGATTTTACATAGAAAGTGTTTTATTATAAAGAATGGGTTATTTCATAAGAAGATCTTTGTCATTCTAGTACAAAAGTCTGTCTGGAAATAAACTAAATTCATATGCTGTGATTGGTTGAGTTGCTCCTGGGAGGATGTTAGAGTTACCTTGATTTTTGAGGGTGAGGTCAAGTTGACTACCCAGGTTCTCACTCTAAACATAAAAATTACCAAAATAGAATAAACAAATACCTAGAGGCTAGGAGAAAATATTTTGTCAATTCTGAATCATCATGGACACATACATTTGGGTCCAGAGATGTTTAGATGAAGAGGGACAATCCACCCTAAATGTGGGCAGCACCATCCATGGGCTGAAATTCCAGACTGAATAAAAAGGAGAAAATGAGCAAGCATCAGGACCCAAGCATTCCAGAATGTGGATGCCATGTGAGCATCAGCCCCTTGCTCTCACGACCATGACTTTCTCACCATGACGGTCTGTGTTCTGAAACTGTAAGCCTTTCTTAAGGAGCTTTAAGTCAAGCACCTTAGTCCAGTGACAAGTAACAAAAACACATTCCCATGCCCCATTTCCTTACATATTAAATAAAAGAGCAAACACATCCACTTGTTTCACTGATTACCAGTATTCCAAAGTGCAGTGGTAGGCACTGTAACTCATAACATACCGTCAGGAAACTGGTCAGCGTCATCATCAAACATGGCTTCCTTGAGTGCAGACTTGTTGAAGGGACTGATGCTATCAGAATAGTTATATGGATTATAGTCACGCGATCGGGAAGAGGAGTGAATTGGCATTGAATGGAGCAAAGATGCTTTGTTATCAAGAGCTGTCTGGCTGGAGTCAGCAGCATCACCTCCTGCTCGTGGATCTGACATCCCAGGACCACACATCTATTGATAGGAAGAGGAAGGCATTGCATGTTACCTCATCTTAAAATACCTCATTCACATTCTAAAAAGAAGCTTTTTGGGGGAGGGAGGGATGGCTTGGCAGTTAAAGATTGTTTCTTGCTTTTCCAGAGGATGTGAGTTCAGTTTTCAGCCTCTACACAAGGTGACTTACAACGACCTGTAACCCAAGCTCCGGGAGGCACAATGCCCTCTGAAGGCACCCAACAGTGCATATACTCACAGACATATATGAATAAAACTAGTCTAAAAACAAAACAAAGTTGGGCGATGGTGGCATATGCCCAGAGTGCCAGCACTCTGGAGGCAGAGCCAGGTGAATCTCTTGTGACTTAAAAGACAGCTTGATCTACAGAGTGAGTACCAGGAAAGGCTCCAAAGCTACACAAAGAAACCCTGTCTCAAAAAACAAAACAAAAAATCAAACAAACAAAAACAAAACGAAACACAGATGTTTTCCTTCTGTTTAAGAACAGTAACAATAGGACTGGAGAGATGGCTCAGGAGGTAAGAGTATTTCCTACTCTTGTAGAGGACCCTGGTTCATTTCTCTGTAGCCATATGGCAGCTCACAACCATCTAACACTAGTTTCAGTAGAACAGATGCCTTTTCTGGTCTCTGTGGGCACCAAGATTGCAATGCATATGGTGCATACAGATACAGGCAAAACACTCATAAACATAAATAAGTAAACACTGAAAAAAAGAAAGTTAGGGGCATAGAGAGATAGCTCAGTGGTTAAGAGCACGGGCTGCTCTTCCAGTTCAGTTCCCAGCATGCACATGGTGTCTCACAACTATCTGTAACTTCTGCTCCTGGGGGCCTCTGCAAGCACTGCATGCTCACGGTGTATAGGTGCACAGGTAGGCAAAACACCTATACACTTAAAAAAAAAAAACAGAGGTAACAATAATATAAAAGGAAATTAATGGCAAACAGTATGGGTTACAATACATATTCAAATATATTATACAACTATATAATACAACATATACTCAAAATGAAAAAGCTTAAGCAAAGACGTAAAGAAATCACAGTGGAGAGGCAAATAAGCCATCACAAATGTTTCTCTAATGATGTTATTCTTGTCAATGGCTAAACCAAGTAACATACACACTGAGATTAGCAACTGCTTCTCCATGCCAGTTAAAGACACAAAGACTTTCATTAGCAAAACAGTTGAGGATTTATCTCAGTGCTAAGAGGGTTTCCAGACAGGGTTTCTCTGTGGCTTTGGAGCCTGTCCTGGAACTAGCTTTTGTAGACCAGGCTGGTCTCGAACTCACAGAGATCCACCTGCCTCTGCCTCCCAAGTGCTGGGATTAAAGGCGTGCGCCACCACAGCCTTGCGAATATGAACTATCTTAATAGTATCTTTCAGCCTTTTTCCTTCTAAGTATCAGGTTTAAAGGTCAATATAATTTTCAGAAGGATGCTAATAGAGTTGGGGTACATTAACACTTTTGCCCAAACATCAATATTAATACAAACACTAGCATTAAAATTATTATCACCAGGAGTGCCACAGTCATCCGCACCTGTCAAGCAACTGTATGCCACACTGGCTGCTGGGAACTGAACACACATGCTTCATCCTTCATCCAATCTGTGTGCACCCAGCACAGGACAAGCTGGCACTACTTGAGGCACCACCCTGGTTATGGAATATGTGCCAAACAAACACAGAGAGCCTTGCCATCACTTAAGCAGTAACACTTACTAACCTGCTGGTGATACTACACACAGCTTTAGGACAGGGCACTCAAACCTGGGTGGTCTTGACAACCATTTTTATTACTCCACTACTACTGAGCTCTACCAGACCGATATTAAGGAACACTAAGTGAGGGAAAAGGTAGGTGGGAGTCCTTTAGAGATGTGTTGAAATGTTGTGGCTCTGTGGGTACTGAGCAACAGGATATTCTCAGGAATGAAGGGATGGCTTATTTCAAGAGGTAAGCATAAGCAGATGCAAAAGTAAAACCTAACTACTGATGTACCGTAGCAAAGGAAACCAGTTAAAATAGTATTCATATGTCAGGAATATAGGTTATAACATGCTCTGTGGTGACCATATAAACTAACTACTATGAGTAACTACTATGACTACAATTAATATGGGGAAAATATATACTTCCAGCCCTAAACTTTGTGGTAAGACACATAGCCTAGTATGTTCAAGACCCAGGCCAATGATTAACTCATATTCTGTGATCAAGTTCCTCTTTTCCTGTTTTTTTTTTAAAGATTTATTTATTTTTAATGTATATACTGCTCTGCCTGCATGCCAGAAGAGGGCACCAGATCTTATTATTGAAGCCACATGTGAGCCACCATGTGGTTGGTGGGAATTGAACTCAGGACCACCAGAAGAACAGCCAAGGCTCATAATCACTGAGCCATCTCTCCCATCCAACTTCTTTATTTCTCAATGCTCCAACTTCACCAGCTTTGTTCCAAATCCTCAACTACAAACTCGTTCCTAGCTGCCTCTGCATTGCCTGATCAGTTCACAGAAATTTTTTTCTATGTTTTGTGCCTTTAAGTCTTAGTACAAATGTCATTTGACAGAGGCCTCCATTCCATGGCCCCACAGTCTACGGCATCATCTAACCCAAAACTCCTCAGTAAACATCTCTACTTAGAAATCTAAAAGGAACTATAGGAAGAAACTCTGCCTTACAGATCTAATACCTCAAACTCTTTAATATGTGGGTGAGTGATACTTACTCAGTAAATGCTCTTAAGAGCGACTAGCTCCTAAAAAATTATACATGAAAGTGCCAGAAAGCAAAGTTTAAAATAAACAAACAAACCCCACTCCCTATTTTGATGGAAACCAAAGCATCCTGCTGCAATAAGAACACTCATATGGGAGGCATTCAGTGTATTAGGAATGGTGGTCACACATGGTATGAACAAGCAAAGCAAACACTTACTGTGTCACCATCCTCTTTTTTAGGATCCCTCTTCAGTGGTTCGCTCATGTCTTCTTGGCTTCTGAAGCTGAAATTCTGGATTGCCTCAGTGACACCTTTAAGGGAGCTGTAAATGTCTTCAGAATTCATGTTTTCTGTGTCATAATCAAATGCACTGTGAAAAAGATGGCATTAATTTTTACTTAGTTTTTGATTTGAGTGTTTTGTCCACATGTATATATGTGAACCATGTGTGCACAGAACCCTTGGAGGTCAGAAGAGGGCATCAGATCTGGAACTGGAGTTAACAGATGGCTGTGAGCTATCAACTGAGTGCTGGGAGTCAACCCAGGTCCTCTGTCACAAAGTGCTTTTAACTACAGAGCACTTCTCCAGTATCTATTTTTGAGAGTCTCACTTTGTGGCTCAGGCCAGTCTTTTTTTTCTTACCCCAAGACAGGGTTTCTCTGTATATCTTCATAGACCAGGCTGATCTCAGACTCAGAGCTCTGCCTGCCTCTGCCTCCAAAGTGCTGGGATTAAAGGAATGTGCCAACACCACTGACAGCACAAGCTAGTCTTAAACACCCTGTAATCCTCCTCAAAGTGCTGGAATTAGAGGTATAAGCTACCACAGTCGGTATTAATTTTCAGTTACACTTTAAAAATACAAACGGGCTGGATGTGGGGGTACATATCTATAATGCCAGCACTTGGAGAGTGGAAGAAAGAGGGTTGGGGGTTCAGGGCATCCTCTACTACACAGAAGGTTGAAGATCAGCCTGGTTGAAACTTGACCCTGTTGAAATAAACACATTAGAGAGTATTTTAGAGGATATTTATAAAGATAAGAATCGGGCTGGAGAGTTGGCTCAGTTGTTAAAAAACATTAGCTGGTCTTCCAGAGGTCCTGAGTTCAATTCCCAGCAACCACATGATGGCTCACAACCTTCTGTAATGAGATCTGGTGTCCTCTTCTGGTCTGCAGAGGTATATGCAGACAGAACACTATATAAATAATAAATAAATAAATCTTTTTTTTTTTTATAAAAAAGATAAGAATTATCTATTTTTTTCAAATAAAAACTTACTCTGTAACCCAAACTTTGCTATAATTCACTCTGTAACCAACTCAGGCCTCAGACTCAAGAGTCTCCTGCCTTCATTTCCAGAGTTCTGAAATTATAGGCACGTATAACTATGGCCAGCTAATACTGAACTCACAGAGATCCTCCTACTTCTGCATCCTGAGTGCTGGAATTAAAAGCACGGGCCACCAAATCTGATCTTAATATTACATTTACTTTGCATGTATGTGCAGGTCAAATAACTTTTGGAAATGGAGTCTTTCCTTCTGCATATGGATCCTGGGAACCAAGCTCAGGTCATCAGACATTTTGTAGCATGAACTTTTACCCACTGAGCCATCTTACCAACACAGCTTATACTTTTAAATTCTTTTTTAATTCTTTTTTCCTTTTTTCTTTAGAGACAGGGTTCTCTGTGTAACCTTGGCTATCTATCTTGGAACTAGCTCTGTAGACCAGGCTGACCTTGAAATCACGAAGATTCGACTGCCTCTGACTCCTGAGTGTGTTTGGATTAAAGGCATGTGCCGCCGCAGCCACCACCCAGACCTAAATAAATACTTTCATAAAATGTGAACATTCAAGTTTCAGAACGTACACATACAGTTTTACTGGAGGACAGCCATGTGTGTGTGTGTATATATATATATATGTGTGTATATATGTTGAGACTGTTGTGATTGTTTTGGAAGCGCACCAGAAGAGCTAAATAAAGGTCACAGATTACTTGGCTTGAAAGCCTAAAATATTGGCCATGTGGCCCAGGTCTTCTAATTAGCAGACACAACAGCACTAGCTGAAGAAGAAGAAGAAACACAACAGCACTAGCTGAAGAAGAAACAAACACAGCTGTGGCTGAACGGCAGGAATCTTAGCACTCAGAAAGCAGGGCAGAAGAACAGGAGTCCACAGCTATCCTTTACCACACTGTCGGCAGGTAAAGGCCGGCGCTCTAGTGTCTGAGAGCAGTCCTTGGTAGAGAAAAAGGGAACCTGTACCTCACCTACTTATAGTTCCTGTTTATTATTTTGCAAAAACACACCTTGGGAAATAAACAACAACAAAGGTAAAGGTAAAAGAAAACAGGCAGGGAATACTTTTATTGTAGTATGTGTCTGGGTGGGAGTGGGGGCCCCACAGCATGCACGCGGAGGGCAGAGGAAAACTCTGCGGAGTCAGCTCTCTCCCTTCACTTTACATGGTGACCTAAGGCCAGAACTCAGGTAGTCATGTTTTTCACCAACATCATTTATCTTCCGAGTAGCTGTGCAGATTGTTTTGAATTTTGAAAACACTGAACATAAATGTTAATGACATGAATTCTATAATCAAGTTCTAAATTCAACTAAAGCTTTACCCAGCAAAATTGTCACAAATGTTAGCATATAGGTTAGGTGGTACATTCCAATATGTTTTCTTTCTTAAACTCTGATGCAGCACCCTGTAATTTTAATGGATAATCTGATGAAGCAAGCCCTGGTGTATGACCAATAACAACACCCAGGCCAGCAATACTTTTTTTTGTTTGTTTGTTTTTTTGTTTTTTTGTTTTTACGAGACAGGGTTTCTCTGCATTGTTTTGGAGGCTGTCGGTCCAGCCCGGCCTCGAACTCACAGAGATCCGCCTGCCTCTGCCTCCCGAGTGTTGGGATTAAAGGCGTGTGCCACCACTGCCCGGCCAGGCCAGCAATTCTAATAAGAGATTAAGAATCATTTTACAAAAGGCCAGCAAAAGGGGCTTGGAATCAAGGATCTAATCTTGGGGTGGCAATATGGTCTCTTGGGTGAAGGTGCTTGCTGAGCATGCCTGGTCACCTGCACTGGATCCCTGGACTTACAGTGGAAGAAGAGAAGCAACTCCTGAAGGTCGTCTCCTGACCTCCATATGCCTCCCTCCCTTGGGCTGTGTGTACCTGCACTCACACACACCCAATTTAAAAAGAGAAAAAGCAGAATTTACTCTCTAATACACTTATGCTTGAACTAAGTGTGTGGAAATTTTACCTAGACTATTTTGTATTAGGGAACAATATCTGCCATATTTTGTCATAAAAGTATAATAATGCCATTATATATTCATGATATATTTAACTCATCCCTATTATTCTCTCTTTATGCTTTGTCTATAATATAAGCTCAAGACCCTCCTGACCTTTCAGAAATGATTTTGTTAGTATCTCATCTAATACCATAACAGATACAGCCATTTACATTAAGTAGTGTCATGGCAAAGATAGGCACAATTTACAGTTTGAGAAATTTAACTATGCTCTTTAAGAAAACAATACCTTTTCATCCTGTATATCACCATTTAAAGGGTTAGATTTTATATACAATTAAAGTTGTTTGAATCTACTCAGTTTCTAAGACATTTCAAGTCAAATGCAGTCTCCTGGGATTACAGCTGTGCTGTCTTTCTAAGAATGGAAACGGGTAACAGAAAGCATGAATGAAAACAATCATCTCACCTTGGAGATAATGTATTCTGTGATGTGTTGGTAGGAGAAGTAAGAGGACTGGACCAGTTGGCTGGTGATCGAGGGGTTGGTCTTGTCAAAGGACTCCCCATGGAACTCTTGATGGTGGGAGTAAAAAGAGTATTAATACAGGAAAACGCAGCTAAAAGGTCCTGAGGGAAGACGCACAGTCATGAGGCAGAACATTTCGAGAGTGCCGCCTTTGTCAGCATTCTAAATATCCACGAAATACCCACCTCTTTAGTCTTCTCCCTCACCTCTTTACCTGCCCTCTTCTCTATTACCCCCTTCAGCTTTGAGAGAGTCTCATGTACCCTTGACTAGCCTTGAACTTACTATATGCCCAAGGACGGCCTCGAACTTCTGACCCTTCTGCCTCCATCTTGCAAGTGCTTGGCTACAGCTGTGTATCACCATGCCCACATGCCTATTTGTTTTTAACCCACTTGTCTTACAAACATTATTAACATTTCTTCCATTAAGGATTTAACATAATCCTAAACTAATTTTTTTTTTTTTTGAGACAGAGTTCCATTAAGTAGCCCTGACTGGCCTGGAACTCAATATATTGATCAGGCTGATCTGAAACTCACAAAGACCTGCCTGCCTCTGCCCACTATTAAAAATTTTTGAATCTGCTTTCTGTTCTTAGCTAGTTAACCCTTCCTACTTCATCAATAATTCAATTTAATTCCTTCTGAGTCTTTTAGAAATGATTTTTACAAGACACTAAGAAATCTGTCTTTTTCCTTCAGTTAACTGTCTCTCCATTTAAGAAGAAAAGGGACTGGCTCACAAGACATTACTCCCAGAGAAACTCTGCCCAAGGAGCTGGTACATGTAGGCAGTCAAGGAAAAGAGCACACGCTTGAAACTGCATGTTGCTCACAGATGCTGCATTGAGAGCACAGAGTGGGTGGAGGCCTTCAGCAGGGCACAGGATAGCTAACTACGCAGCTAAGGGGCGGGCTGGGGCTCTGGGGCAGTGGCTGCAGGCTGCTTCCCTCCCCGCTAGTTCTTGAGGAGCAGTGTGAGGCACTACTGTCCTTTCATATCCACACTTCTAATGCAGCTAATGCTAACACTAAGTAAAGAGACGAGAGCTTCTAAGAAGGCCTCCACCTCTTTCAGAAGGAGAACCCACATCATTTGGAACATTAACTGCATTTGAGGGCCACGAGGAACAATGAGTTCAATAGAATTATTGACTGAGACCCTGCAAGGTCAGAAAGTAGTAACATCCAGCAAGTGATTAACACCTAGAAGACAGTCAAGGTCAATAGGAAACCTGGGGTCAGAGATGGACAGAGAGGGCCTTCACCCATGTTTCATTGGTGGGCAGTGCACAAAGAGTGCATGTTCATCTTTCTGGCTGGGCTGGGGGATATACAAATACTATGTGGGTCCTCCATTATTGGTCCACAATATCTGAGAGAACTAGCCAATTTCACAGCCATTACTTAATGGGGGATGTCCTTCTGTATATACATTTCTCTCATTGGTTGATGAATAAAACACTGTTTGGCCAGGCAGCAAGTGTGTGCGGGGCTACCTGATGAGGAGAATTCTGTGGAGAGGGAGGCAGAGAAGGGCCGCGAAGAGACACCATGCTGCCCAAGGACTTACATGCCAGATTATGGGTAAGCCATAACCTCATGGCAATATATAGATTAATAGAAATGGGTTAATACTTAAGACAGAGCTTGTCAATAAGAAGCCCTAGCCATAGGCCAACAGTTTTATACTTAATATAGCATCCCTGTGTTTATTTGGGGCTAATCGGCTGTGGGATCAGGCTGGAAAGAAACTCCAGCTACAATTAATCCAGCACAGATTGGTCCATTCTCTGCCATGGTCCCACAAAAGTCTACATGAACAAGTGTGATGCCGTTTTTCTTCTCTTGGAAACCTTTCTGTCCTCAGGAGATCCTCTCCCTTCTCTGTAACTCTTTTTAAGAAAGCTTGCTTTTGCTTTGTATGCTCCTTCCAGAGTCTGCATCTGGAATCTTCATTGCATGAGACATCTGGAGTCAATGTCACAGTAATTTTGGTGACCATCAGCCCAGCATCCTAGGTCCCTGAGTCATGTACAACTGGGCAGTGAAGTGCCTTGCCACACTTAAAAATCTTGCATCACTTTCAACCCTGAAACTCTTCTCCTTAAGCCTGGCATCAGGTACATCTGCATTCTCCTTTACATCTATACCTTTCACTGGGATGAACATTTAGTCAGACCTTCTTCCTCAGAACAAAATTCTGAATATTCACAGCCAGAGGCCAAGCCTATAATAATCCTTTAGTGTGATTCTGTTCAAACTTAATTAACTCAGGACGAGTCACCCTTGCTGGTGCTCAATCATGGACTGGTTCATCTGAAGGGCAAAGGGTAAGCATGTCCTAAAGTTCTAACACCTCCAAAGCTGGTGCCCTCACACATATTCTGCTCACATGTGTCTTTCCTTCCAAGTTGGCCACTGCTAACTACAACCCCAATGTATAAAAATTATAATACAAACAGGATAGTTCAAGGAACTCTACTCTTCCCAAGGCAATATTTAATCTTGCTCAGAAAATACTGCCAAATGCATTAAGTCAACTTAATGCAAAATAAAGAAGGCATTGTTAAACCAGTCATAAAAGCACACAACAGCCACCAAACAAGTAAGACATACCTGGGTCCCATTGCCAGTGTTTCGAAGGTGATTGTGAAGAAGTTTAGTAGCACCATCTTGGAAAGTTTTTGGTAAAGCTCCTAGCAACATTGTAAACTCCGGGGTATTGAGTTCAAATAAAGAAATCAGCACTGATTGTGCTGCCTGAAAGAAACAAAGACATAAAAAAGTAGGTGAATGCATTCTATCTACTCCAAGGTGGGTGGCCATTTTTGTCTTATGTTTCTGCTCCACAGCCCAAGGCTTGCCCATCTCTCACATAGAAAAGGATTCTTTTTGGGGGAGGATAAAAACACTCTCAACTACCATTTATTTTCTAAAGTTAAGAAGGGACTATAAAAGGGTAACAGATGACAAAACTTTGCAGGGCAATTCTGTCAACATATATTACTGCTTCAGTTTTCCTAATGAATAACCAAAAGGAAAAGGATGTCTATATGATCCTGTTCAGGGTGACTAAATGCTGAAATTAAACTTTCTCAATATGAGAATTTTTTTTAAAAAGATGGTCTTTTCTTCTACTGGGGGTAGAAAGGTTCAAATGTGTACATGGCAGCAGTCGATAGAAGGTGTAAAGGGTAGGAATGGGAGGAGGAGGGAAAGTAATGAACCCAAGCAAACATGAAAATACCATGCGGAAAGATGCTACTTTGCTTTGTATGATAACTAAAAAAATAAAGCCAGCATAAGAAGGGGAAAAACAATAACAACAAACAAAAGTGTCAACCAGCCAGGTTTGGTGGTGGCGCATGCCTTTAATCCCAGAACTCGGGAGGCAGAGGCAGGCGGATCTCTGTGAGTTCGAGGCCAGTGTGGTCTACAGAGCGAGTTCCAGGACAGCTTCCAAAACAATACAGAGAAAACCTGTCTCGAAAAACCAAAACCAAACCAAACAAACAAACAAAAAAAAAGTGTCAATCAACCAACCAACAAACCAAACCAAGTCAGGATTTTACTATGCAGTCCTGGAGAGCTTTGTACAGGTATATACCACTATACCACCATGCTTGGCTCTGTAGGATTCTTTAACTAGCAATATCTAGTCTTCTCTTAAGCAGCTAATCTAAAAGGTCTACAGTTAATCTTAAGGTAAGTCAAGTGTTTCATAAAAATTAAAACAATATAAAACACTCAGATTAGTCAGAAATTATATAACAATTTAGAGGACGGCAAGAAATGGAGCATGGTCACATGACCCTTATCCAATGTACACACCTTTCGAACATCAGAGCTTTTGGGCTCTGTCGTCCAAGTGATGACCCGAGACACTGCCAGTCGAGTTTCACTGGAATTTATAAAATCTCCTGGATCCATCTGCTTGGCCAGAGTTTCTATGTACTTAAGGATAGCAACCTTCACCTGCAGAAAAGAACACAATGAAAGAGGTCAGCAGGATGGACTCTCCCGACTGGGACATGCATCAGAAATAACCATTAGTTTTTGTAAAGGGAAGCAGAAAAAACAACAAACCTCAAATGAATGATGCAGCTACTTACCCACCTGGCATGAGGTGAGGGTTTCTGTTTTCATATGTATTAGAGCACTCCATTCCCAGAATATGAGCAACTGCTGAATATTTTCTTAACAAACTGTAACCTACCCCCCCAAGAATCTGCTTTCCGAGTGTATAGGGGGCTGGTCTTACGGTCATTTCTTTTTGGGGAAACAGCTAAAGTGTTAGATAGTAGGGTATTACAAGACAAGCCTGTAATCACAGTGGGTAACTGTCTATTTATTTATATTTAAGACAGGGTTTCTAGCCCAGAGTGGCCTCAAATGCACTGTGTAGCCAAGACTGACCTTGAATTGCTCTAATTCCCCTGCCTCTACCTCCAGAGTACAGTTTATAAAGTGCTGGGAATAGAATCCAGGATCTGGTGCAGGCTAGCCAAGCACTCTCTGCAGGTGAGCTATATCCCCAGCTCTCCCAATTAACTCTTTTATGTGAGGTGCATGAAAGGCAGTTGTGGGGTGGGAGATGGAGTTATTTCTAAGGCACACATGCTTCTTTCTAGACTCAGCCATTTTAAACTCTTCTAGTGAGCAATTATTAATTATATCCCTCCTCTCCAGTATTCTAGTGGAAATAAACAGGTGGAGAATCCTTGTTTTTGGTTACATATTGCAACTTTTTTTTTTTTTTTCGAGACAGGGTTTCTCTATGGCTTTGGAGACTGTCCTGGAACTAGCTCTTGTAGACCAGGCTGGCCTCGAACTCACAGAGATCCGCCTGCCTCTGCCTCCCAAGTGCTGGGATTAAAGGCGTGTGCCACCAACGCAACATTTTATAGTTTCTAAACGATGTTTCCCTCAGGCTGTGGTTGCTTATTTTATTTGATTATCTTTAGGGATTATTCGTAAGTGTATGAGCATTGGCCTCCATGCATGTGTACCATATCCACGCCTGGTGCCCTTGTAGGTCAGAAGACTGTCAGATCCCTCGGAATTGTAGGTGGAGGTTGTGTGCTGCCGTGTGGGTGCTGGGAACTGAGTTCATGTCCTCTCCAAGAGCACTAGGTACTTTTTACCACCGAGTCACTTCTCCAGCCTCTGGGATCCTTTGAAAGTTTTCATCATCATTATTCTTTGGCTTGCTGGGGATCAAGTCTACGGCCTTGCAAATGTCAGGTAAGCACTCTGACATAGAGTTACATCCACAGGCTCACAAATGATCTCTGAAAAAATTTTCTTTTGCATTGTATGTGTATGGGTGGGAATTTTGATGTGTGAGCATACATAAGTCAGAAGTTGACATGCCCTCTCCACTTATATACTGAAGTAGGATCTCTTGCTGATTTGAGCAGTTTAGCTGGTCAGCCTGCCCCAGCGATCCCTTACCTCTACCTCATGACTTCTAGTAGTTTTGCTTTGTTCTATTTTTTATTTCATTCATTTATTTATTTTTAGACAAAGTCTTAGTATGTTACCCTGTATAGACCAGGTGGGACTTGAACTCAGAGATTGATTTACCGCTGCTTCCCATGTGCTGGGATTAAAGGCATTTACAGTCATGCAATGCCAAGTAATGCAGTTTTAGAATGTTTTCACAAAATAGGTGTGTTAGCTATAATAAGCAAATAACCAAGAAACATATAATCATTGAAATACTCCCATTTAGTAAGACATCTCACTAAGTCACGAATTCTACAATTAATGATGCAACTATACATTCAATTTCAAAGAACAATATAGTTAGCAAAGGTATTTGTAATCAATCCTTCAGTGTATTTATCAAGCTGGAAAAAGTATTCAGGAAAAAAAACCATGTATTTAACAAATGCCAGTAATTCAATAAAAATAAATTCTATTGTTATTTAGTCCCCTGTTACCTTCTTTCTTTAAAAAAAAGATCCATTTACTACTTGAACTTATTTAAGTTTTCTATTTATTATTATTACTTATTATTATTTGGAGACAGGGTCTCTATGCAGTCCTGGCTCTTTTGGCACTTGCCATGTAGAGCAGGTTGGCCTGCAACTCACAGAGATCCCTTGCTTCTGTTCTCTGCCTCTCCAATGCTGTATTAAAGGTGTGTACCATACTCAGCAGCCTGTTAGAATTTTTAAAAGATTTATCTTGCCAGGCGGTGGTGGCACACACCTTTAATCCCACCACTCGGGAGGCAGAGGCAGGTGGATCGCTGTGAGTTCGAGGCCAGGCTGGACCGACAGCCTCCAAAACAATACAGAGAAAAAATGTCTAGTAAAAAAAAAAAAGATTTATCTTAAGAAGTTTTATGTATGTGCTTCTGTGTGATTGTGTGTGTGTGTGTAGAGACCAAAAGAAGACATGTGTCTCTTGACTGAAATTACGGGTGATGGCAGGGTGGCCAGCTTGTTATTGGGTGCTGAGGTCCAAGTTCTGGTTGTCATGTTTCGAGGCAACTGCTATAAGCCATTTTTTCCAGCTTGGTAAGTTCTTATGATTTAAAAATGTTTTATCTACATGTATGTGTGCAGGTCTGTGTGTGTATGCCAAGTATAAGTAGGTGTCAGAGGAGGCCAATGAACCCCCTAGATTGGAGTTGCAAGCATTTGTGAGCAGCCTGATTTGGATGCTGGGAGCCAAGCTGTAAGTGCTGAGCCATCTCTTCAGCATCCCTACCTACCTCTGGATAAGCTCTTTATATTTAATCCTGTTCCCCTCCTACAAGCTGTTCTTACTTGGGTATGAAATATGACACCAACACTCTTATTTCTGTTGTCCAAACTGCAACAAAGAGGTCTCCTTCTGGCTTTGCAACTGACTGCACTTAGATTTACATCAGACACAGAAGAGCAGCTTTGGTCCCACAGGGAGCTCCTTTTAATTCATCTGTGTCCCACATCCCTGCTTCCTTCACTTGTCTTTCATTTTAGGTCTTGAGAGACTTTACTCTTCCCACACATCACCTCTCTCTTTTGGGGTTTGTGAGCCATGGCTTCATAGCTTAGACTAACCTAGAACCCTCTGGGTAGTCATGCTGACAAATCACTGCTTACTGACCTGCCTCAGCATCTCATGTGGTGGGATCAGAGGTCTACACCACTACACGTGACTCATGTTTCTGAAGATGGCTTCTGGCTTCATTTGTACAGGCATACTAAATATCTTCACTTATAGCTTCAACAGCTGCTACGTATCTACCATATAACTACATCGTCTCCTATATTATCATTTAGTTTACCAAGTACTGTAAGTGATAATGATAAAAAATGCAAAGTTTTCTATTTCTCAGGAATGTCTTCGCTCTACTATGAGCTACAATGTGCGCCAATATGGAATAAATCCTTCTTCTGTAGGTAAGTTTTTAAAATGAAACAGAGAGGCCCCTTTTCACTGAGTGGTTCTGAGAAAATGACATTCCAGTGTGTGTAACTGTGATTCTGAGGCACAACTGGATTCCAAGACATAAAGGGAAAAATCAATCCTGGGTGGTAAGACATTCATTTGTGCAGACCAGAGCAGAAGCTACAAGGCGTGTATGAGCAGTATGCTTCTTACTTCTCTGACCTTATTCTCAGTGGCTACAGCTCAGGAAAAGCAAGCACTCCACCAATAAGCTGTATCCCAGACACAACCATTTCATTTCTTATGTTAAACCTAATCATTTTAAATCACAGATCAGAATCTATCTACTTTTCATACACCTGGAAAATGTGTCCAAATGGAGATGAGGAAGTTAGTCTTGTTTCAGAAATTTCACACTGCAAAAAGTTATTTCAGATAGGGAGAATGAACTGAGATTAAACTTAAAGTATCATTTCTGGTTTTTTTTTTTTTTTTTTTTGGTTTTTCGAGACAAGGTTTCTCTGTGGCTTTGGAGGCTGTCCTGGAACTCACTCTGTAGACCAGGCTGGCCTCGAACTCAGAGATCCACCTGCCTCTGCCTCCCGAGTGCTGGGATTAAAGGCGTGTGCCACCAACGCCCGGCTAAAAGTTTCATTTCTTTACTAAAATAAGCACCTAGACAATGCTATGTTTGCCCCAAATACTTAATAAGATTCTAAAAACTACAACTAAAAAAATATTGGGAAATCACAAACATACAATTAAATACCATTTTACAAGGTAACTCTGCATTACCAGCTTAGGGTTAGACAGCCATACTTTGTGATGCTTTTACAATTTACACAGAGAGCTTTTGCAAAGAGAGGTCAAGCCTCTGGAGAACAGTTGAAGTCGAGTACATGCATGCATAAAAGGCTCAGGAAGGTGCGTAGTTAAATACAGACGCATAAGACATCATCCCAAATAGTGCAGAGAGTTATGAAGAGAAATAATGCAGGCTAAAATAAAAACAAAAGAAAAACCTTTGAGCTCCAAAAAGAGTGAAGCTGGTCCCGGATTGCTGGCTTGACTGTCTGAAAGTTTACAAAAATAAAACCCACTGATTGAGCAGCTTCTTGTGTGACAAAAAACACAAATATTACCATAACTTTATTATTAAATACTACAATTCCTTGTAATAGTTTCAGAAGAAATCAAATTTTTACCTTCAAGCTTGGTGTTTGGGTCTGGTCAACTGTAAATCTCATTAGGATATTAAATTGGAGATCATTTGGAAAAGATTCTCTGAAAAAAGAACAAAGAAAAGACAAAGTTAAAAAACAAAATAAGTGGGGCTGGAGAGAGAATGCAGTGGTTAGGAGCACTGGCTGCTCTTCCAGAGGACCTGAGTTCAATTCCTGGCACCTGTAAAGAGATCTGGTGTCCTCTTCTGGCATGTAGTTCAGGCCTACATGCAGGCAGAACACTGTATACATAATAGATAAATAAATCTTTTTTAAAAAGTAACCAACGTCCCCAAAATTAAGTTGACACGCATATATTTTAACAAATTCCAGAGTAAACGAAATTTAGTACCCAAATATCATGCCACCCAAAATACGTATGAATTAATAGGCAAAATGGTACAGTCTATGAAGCACAGTACAAGAATAAAGGCATTTGAACTTATAGCCAGTAAAGGATTAAGAAACAAAGCTAGATAAGTGTATCCTGTTTGTCTCACTATGTATTTAATCAGGAAAATGTAATCAGTAAAGATTCAAACTTCTGTCCCTGAAGAGACAACTCTGGTTAAAAGCACACAGACTGCTCTTACAGCAGAACTGAGCTTGGTTCCCAGTACCTACATGGGCAGCTCACAACTATCTCTTACCCCAGCTCCACAGGACCTGATGTCCTCTTCTGGTCTCCTCATTTCAACTGAGAGTGGTGACATACATCTTTAATCTCAATGCTCAGGAGGCAGAGGTGAGCAGAACTCTGAATATGAGGCCAGCCTGGTCTACATAGTGAGTTCCAGGGCAGCCAGAGCTACATACTGAGACCCTGTCTCAAAAAAAAAAAAAAAAAAAAAGAAAGAAAGAAAGAAAGAAAAGAAAGGAAAAGAAAACACCACCCCAAAAAATCTGAATTCCAGATTTCAATTTATATGGGTGTATGAAATAAGTCACTTCAACAGTAAGATCAAGAAGATAGAAACCTACCATTGGTTTAAAGCATTCTGCAAGGAGACTATTTAATGGCATGATAAAATATTGTTTAAAACAGGAATAGCTTCTAATTTCACGTAAGATCATACTAACCTTCAATTCAATTTACACATACATTTACAGTTGTTTTTACCAAAAGGTCAAGACATGATTGTACATTAAAAACTTTTCTTTAGTTGGTCATGGTGGCACATGCCCTTAGTCCCAACACTTGAGAGACAGAGGCAGGTGAATTCTGAGTTCAAGGCCAGTAGGGTCTACACAGAGTTCTAGGACAGCCAGGACTACACAGAGAAACCCTGTCTCCAAACAAACAAATAGCCCCTAACCAACAAACTAACCCACACAAACACCCCCTTTTCATTTGTATTTATTTATTTGTGTGTGTATCTGGGAATGTGTGTGTTATGGTACACTTGTGAGAGTTGGCTCTCTTCCTGTGGGTTGAAGGATCAGACTCTGGTTGTAGGTCTTGATAGCCAAGTGCCTTTATCCCAAGCACCATTGATCCTTATTGTATCTTTCGAGATAAGCTTTAATTATATTTCATAGACTGCCTTAATCTCATGAACTCAAACAATCCTCCTGCCTCAGTATCCCAATAAATGAGACTACAATTGCATGCCACTGTACCAGGCTCTCGTTACATCTTTTTGCTTTGTCTTCTCTCTCTCTCCCCCCCCCTCTCTCTCTCTCGGTTTCTCTCTCTCTCTCTCTCTCGGTTTCTCTCTCTCTCTCTCTCTCGGTCTCTCTCTCTCGGTCTCTCTCTCTCGGTCTCTCTCTCTCGGTCTCTCTCTCGGTCTCTCTCGGTCTCTCTCTCTCTCTCTCTCTCTCTCTCTCTCTCTCTCTCTCTCTCTCTCTCTCTCTCTCTCTTTTCTTATAAGGACCACTCTTTGTAGCTCAAGGTGGTTTTCAACTCCTGATCCTTCTGTCTTCAACATGCTGGGATTATAGATGAGTGGCACTATGCCTGCCCCCATATATATGTTTAAACACATATATTTTATTTTTATTTTTGAGACTGGGTCTCACTACATAGCTATTAGTTCTGGCTGTCCTGGAACTCATTTAATAGACCAGAAGGGCTTCAAACTCAGAGATCTGCCTCCTTTTGCCTTTCAAGTGCTGGGATTAAAGACATGCACCATCAGGCTCAGCTCTGGAGCTGTATCTTTATTATTGTTTGTGACAGGTTCCTGTAGCCAAAGCTGGCCTTACACTCATTATATAGCCGAAGATTACCTTGAATTCTTGATCACCCTAACTCTACCTCCCAAGTTCTGGGATTACATGCATGCACTACCATGCTAGTTTAGTTATATTTTACTTCAAGTACTCAAACCAGTAGTAATAAAACTTTAATACAGGGATTAAATATTTGTAATTATCAAAAGGTAAACTTGAAATACATGCAGAAAATATTACCTTGTAACATCAAGGGCTTTCTGAACTTTTGCCTGAACAGACCCAAGCAAATCAGCACCCATTTTTTTCAGCAGCTGTGTCAGGAGCACAAACAACCAATCTTGAAGGTCATCTTTGTGGACTTGTATGAAATCTACTAGAGTCTCCAAAAACATGCTGAACACCTGTAGTTGATAAAGGGGAGAAGTGGGAAGAACAAAGAGGAGACATTGACCTCTACGCTCAATGCAAAACAGAAACAGATGGGGAAAGAGGAATCTGAGGCACAGCGATTGGCAGCCAAGCGGGGAGGAAAAAAAATCTCTCTTGCTTTTCACTGGACTCTGTGACACAAGAGTGCACCTGCGCTGCTATCCAACTTCTGCAGAAGTTTACAATTAGCTATCCCATGCAGCAGCACTTGGTAAAGAAACTGCCCATAATGGCTGGCACACCTAATGTTATCAGCGATGCCAAAGCTTAAGTTAGTTAAACTGAGACTCATTTCCTAAGAAATGGAGGAGGTGCTGTGTGGTTTTTCAAGGACACTCAGTATTTAAAAGAATACTGGGTGAATTAGAAAATTATTGAATTTATAGTCACCATACTACAATAATGTGCTGATTAAAAAAGCCTCAGGTTTCACAGAATGATAAATTTCATAAACTTTTTGGTATAAGATTTATTATTTATTAAAACTGCCCCAAAAGTAATTTTTAATTGCTTATAGTAACTAAAAGCATCTCTAATAAAAATAATTGAGAATAAATGTATTTAAAATTTAAATTTTTAAAAGTTCTTGTGTTGGTAGGATTTATGTATTTATTCATTTAAAATTTTTGGGACAGAGTTTGTCTCTATAGTCCTGGCTGTCCTGGAACTCACTATGTAGAACAGGTTGGGCTCAAACTCAAGAGATACCCTGCCTCTGCCTCCCAAATGCTGGGATTAATGGTGTGTGCCTCCACGTCCAGTTTATGTTGGTAAGTTTTATGCTTGGCTCCAATATTTTATATACAGGAGTATGAAAATCTGTATAATGTGAAAACATATCTTAAGGGAAAGAGAAACTAGTGTGTGATGTCTCATTAAAATATTTTGGAAAGTGACTCTTGATAAGGTTTTGTTTATTTGTAAGAAATCAATATTATGCTAAAAGATCAATATCTAAGTAAACAGAAAATATTCTTAAGAGTCACAGCCATGCTATACTAAGACACATCACAATCAGAACAGGTGGATAAAAAATCATGCTATTTTTATTTATTTGTTCTTTATGTGTATATATGCCATGTGCACACCTGATGCCATAGAAGCAGAGGATATCAGATCTGGATATGGAGTTATGATGGCTGTGAGCTGCCTGATGTAGGTGATGGGAATGGAACCACGTTCTCTTGAAGGGCAGCCTGTGCTCTTGACTGCTGAGCTCTCTTGCCAGCCACAGTCCTCTTTGTTAATTTGAGATGCATCTCTTGTTGCCCAGGTTGGCTTTGAACTTTTTATGTGTTGGAAGATGGTCTGCAAGATACTCTGGACATCAGGTTGCTGGGATTACAGGTGTGCAGCACCTCCACACCTAGTTTATGTGGTGCTGGGGACTGAGCCAAGCGCTCTGTGCACTTTACTAACCGAGCTTCAGCTCCTGCTCCATTTACAAAAATCTTCTACAATCTTAAAGGCAACTTTACTAATTTGAAATTGTTTCATTTTCAGTATTTCTGGAATGTCCTTTATGCAGTTCTGATGAACTCTAGTTTTTGCCACTTTATTAGCAATGAAAGTTTCCTCTACTTAGAATTAAAACTAAGATTTAACATTTGAAACTTTGTTATAAAGAAAAACAATCCACCTTAGTCATTTTCTTAAGATGGTGTGTATTTGTGAAAGCAGCAACTATGACCACTTGGAGCTCTCCAGTGCTCTCTGCTCTCCAGTGGTACCTACTCATTTATAATGCAGATCCTTGTAATTCCCACTAAACTAAATGCCCAAAACTTGGTTTCAAAGCTGGCTGAGTACTTTGCTTAAATTCTTTTGGGCTTTCTCCTCTGGGCCTAGAAGATTGTGAAAAGAGTTTTGTTACACCTAGTCTGTGACAACTGCTTGTGTCTAACCTGGCACCCAGTCTTCCTGGTCACCTGACTACTCTGTCTGGCAGCACACCAGAGCTGGTTTCATCTCCCTCAACATGCCACATGTTATAGAATCGGGGTTGCTGGGAGGTGACTGAATTTTTAAAGTGGGCTGTGAGCTTACTGGTCACTTGAAATCAGCCATAGTAGCATTATAGAAACCAACTCCTGTCTGCCTCTCCTCTCTCCCCTCTCCCCTCTCCCCTCTCCCCTCTCCCCTCTCCCCTCTCCCCTCTCCCCTCTCCCCTCTCCCCTCTCCCTCTCCCTCTCCCTCTCCCTCTCCCTCTCTCTCTCTCTCTCTCTCTCTCTCTCTCTCTTCTGTCCAGAGCTTCTTTACTTGTTGCCAACTATTTCTTTTTGAGTCACTTTTACTCTCGTTTCAACTGTTTCCTAGCCTGTTTTCATAAGAAAACCTGTCCTGAAAATCTTAAGCCATTTGGAAAGCCAGTGTGTCAATGGTTGGTTGTTTGGGCTTTAGGTGTGCTGTAGCCACACTATTTCTACATAGTTTCACTTGTCACTGCCTTTCCTGGGAATCTGACTTTCTCTACACTTCATGTTCTAATGAGCCTCCCTAAAGAGACATGGTTTTACTCCTTTCTACAGCCAGTCCAGCTGAGCAGTATCTTGTTCTTGAGATGTCTCTGCTACCTGACTCCCTACCTGGCCCTCTGCTTAAACTGCAGTGTAGTGCTTTTTCTTAAGTTCAGTATGATTGGGTTTTCTCTAAGTTGAAGCTGCTTTCTTCAATGTCTCCTCTTTTCTTCTTTCTTGTCAGGAATTTTCCTATTGTATCCCAATGCCTTCACATTTATAGCAGCGAGGCCTCTTTCACTAAGGCCCAGTCTCTCAGGAACAGCTTTCTTTGGCCTTCTCAAAGTCGGCTTACCCACTGATGTAAGTACAAAGCCCTTTCAACTTCAGGTCTGACCTTACTCATTTCCTGTATACTAGGATCACCAAGTCATTTCTGTAACAGGCCAGATAATAAACGTCTGAGACTCTATCGGCTATGTCTACACAGCCCTGCCACCGTACCATGGCCACAGACATAAAATTAGTATAACTGTATTTCAAAACACCTGTATTTCCCAAATCAGACCTTGGGCAGATTTAGCCTCCAGGCTATGTTTTTTCAACTCATGCTTCTTTCCTACAGACCATCGCTGGAATGTCAATTTGACAGAAATTAAATCCTTACATATTCCCAGTTAGCAAGAATCCTCAACCCTTAGTTCTGGTCTGGGAGCATCTGGTAACATGAACGTTGTCTTCCCTTTCATACATATTTCATAAAACTCTCATTTTCTTACAATTCCCTTATCTCCCACTCCTTACATACAGCATGTGAGCCTCCAAAAATTTATCAAGAAGCTGCCTGGGCCACTTTAGAGCATAGTCACTCATTTTTCCCACCTGAAACTTTTTCTTACATGTTTGCTTGAGACAGGGCCCTACTGCATTGCCTTGGCTGGCTTGGAATTCACTAAGTAGACGAGGTTGGCCTTGAACTCACAGAGATCCATTTGCTTTTGCACTGGGATTAAAGGCATGCGCCATCCTCTATTTGGAACTTGTAATGTGACTAGCTATGCATTATAATAATTAAACTTTTCTCAAATCATATTATCACTCTACCTAGAATATTTATGTGTTATTTATTTATTTTTGGTTTTTCGAGACAGGGTTTCTCTGTAGCTTTGGAGACTGTCCTGGAACTTGCTCTATCGACCAGGCTGATCTTGAACTCACAGAGATCCACTTGCCTCAGCATCCCGAGTGCTGGGATTAAAGGCATACGCCACCAACACCCAGCTTATTTTTGAGATAGAGTCTCACCATGTATTATTCCAGGATGACTTTGAACTCACGATAATCTTGACTCAGCCTATTTAGTGTTGGGATGACAGACAGGTGTTACTAGGCCCACCCCAAGGTTCTGTCATTTGATGTATGTTCACATGAGTACACATGTATATACGTATATTTCAAGGCCAGAGGTCAACTTTGGGTGCCATTTTTTTTAGGTGTTGCCCACTTTACTTTTGAGACAGATTCTTTGGCCCGGAACCTACCAAACAGGCTAGACTATCTAGCCAGGAGACCTGCCTGCCTCTGTTTCTTTGGCACTAAGACTGTAACTGTGCATCACCAGACTCAGCTTTTTAAGAGAGTGGGTTCTGGGACCGAACTCAGGTTCTTATACATGCACAGCAAGCATTTACCAACTGAGCTAACTCTCTAGCCCCAAGAAGAGATCTTATTATGTAGCCCAGGATAGCCTCAACTTAATGGAAATCTTCCTGATTCAATATAATTGCATAGTCTATACTTCCATTTCACCTAAGATTATAACTGTTCTTTTCTTCCAGAGACTTCCCTGAATGTCTCAGAGAGGAAGTTTTCCTAGTTAGGTAAAATGTTAAGTAGCATAATTAAAATGCAGAGACATAGAGGCCACTGCATATAGAACTGTATTACTTGAAAACACGTATTACATTCCATCACTGGCAATAGTGGCCAAATGTATGCATATACTCATACATATATGCATAATCACAGCCCTAATATGTTGGAAACAATACGCAACCTTTCCCAAAGGATTTCTGTACCACAGAGGATTCATTTCAGAAGTCAATCAATACTTTCTCCTTTCCTCACCCACAAGTAAAGGAGAAATGTATATTAATATAATGCAAAGAATATAAATTGTATTTCACAAGTTGAAGCTTAGAAGTAGTGATTTATAACCACTGCTTATTTTTACAGAATGGTATTAATAGACTATTAAAGAATACATGGGGGGTGGTAAGGTAGCATTATATATATATTTTTTTAAATAAATCTGAAGCTTGGTAATTATTTTAAACCTCCAATGAATGAATTTGATATTTCACAACTGCAATTATTTAGGAAAGAATCAAATATTGGCCTATTACAATTGAGGCAGCCTCTTATATAAGCCTGTTTTATTTTAGGTGTGCCAGCCATCAAATTTGAAACAGAAGAACATAATCAAATTAGAACAATTAGTAGATTAAAAAGCACATCTGCAAACAGAATGACAGTTTGCGTAACTGCTAATAGCATGTCGTGGATTGCAAAGGGTCCAACACTGCATGAACTCTTCAGGAGAGAAAAACAGAGAAAACGGGTTAATTCCACAATCATGCAGTAAAGTTAGCTTTTCAACAAATATTGAACCAACTTACTCTCTATTGAGAGTTCCAACACAGGGGACAGCATGCAAAAAGGAAAAAAGAAAAAAAGAAAAACACACAAATTAGTCGCCATCAATGCAAAGTTCCTGTATGGAAGAAAAGAAAAAACACTAAAGAAAATAAAAGTGACAAATGTTTTCAAAGTTTTATGAAATAACTCAAAATAGTTTTAAAAACAAGAGTTAAATGAACAACATAGGAGAAGAACACATGATTTCTCTGTATGTCTCATTTACTTCCCTGTTAAGGAAATTTAAGAAAAAGTCTTTCTTTGTGCTCCCTAAAATTTTTATCTGTCTGTCTGTCTGTCTGTCTGTCTGTCTGTCTGTCTGTCTGTCTATCTATCAACAAGGTCTCACTATGTAGCCTTGAATTTCCTGGAGCTCAACTATGTAGATCAGGCTGGCATTGAACTCATAGACCATTACAAATACTTTCATTGTTGTACAGTCCACTATCCCTAGAGCTTAACTTTTAGAAAAAAAAAAAAAAAGATGAACAGAACCTCATTTCTATTTATCAACAGTGTCAACATTTGGTTCCAAACCACAGTGTCTAGAATTCTTTCCCCATCTTCTCCCCCTTCACAAGTTAGATGATTTCTGTGAAGTTTTGAACAATAATTATTATATGCAAGTAAAGACAAGTATTTCTATCACACTTCACATTCCATGGGTAAGATGTGTTACCATCACCTGCTCCAAAGACTACCTAATCTGACCAGAATATCTGAGAAGCTACCTGATCTGACCAGAATGCTTGACAGAAGACAGTCAACTAGTACAGCAGTTATAGGGTGTTTTCTATAGCGGTCTAAGGCTCAAAGGCCCAATTCATGGCACACATCCCATTGAAGATGGCACTTTCCAAAGAGTTCCATTATAGCTAAATGCTGAAATCACACAGTTAACTTTTAGTACATGCTACCACTTATATCAGGGAGCTGGGTGTCAGGGACATAAGGTGGGTCTACAACAATAAACATAAAAACTTGGGGTGAAGAGTGGTTGACCAAGAGGACCTGAGCGCTGATCCCAAGCACTCACGTGACAAGCTGGATGTGGTCTTGCATGCAACTGTAATCCCAATGCTGTGGGGAATGGGGGCAGGACAATCTTCAGGGCTTGTCAGCTACCAGACAAGCTGAGATATACAAACTCAAAATTTAGGAAGAGGCTCTGCCTTAAAGAAATAAGGTATAGATAGATAGATAGATAGATGGATGGATGGATGGATGGATGGATAGATAGATCGATCAGGATACCAGATATCTTCCATGGGCATCTATGCATATACACAGGCATATGAACTTGCACACAAGCAAACACAGAGACACATATACACACCTGTACACAAGCAAACATACACACACAAAGATATATGCATAAACCACACATATAAACCCTCCACTCATACATAAATAAAACTGGGAAAGCAGTCTCTAAAAGCACTTATTTTAAAAAAATTACATTTTGTTCTAAAATTTCTAAGAACCATACAAGAGATCTATTCTAAAAATTTTGATTTTAACTGAATCACCATCAAAATAAACTTTTTGATAATAGTTGAATGCTATTATAAGCTGCTGTACAGATTAATAAGCTAAGGCACACATTGTTAACAAGCACTGCATATAGAATAAAGACCACTATCTATACTTGATAGTACCATGTTGTAAAGTTCTTTTGTAAAACTATCAAAAAGTCTTTAATACACTTGGTGCCTTATGGTCTAAGTTCTTGTCTCATATCTATCTATCTATCTATCTATCTATCTATCTATCTATCTATCTTATGTTAGATCACTTATTCTCATACTGTACAGGTAGCTCTCTATATTTCAGATTCCATGACCTGAGGACTGAAAATATTTCAGGGAAGAAGTTGCCCTTGTTCTTCATACTCAGTTTTTCTTTAATCACCCTTAACTAAGAAGATCTTAGTATCTGCAGAAGGTCCTGGAACCAACCCATGATAGATGCTGGGGGAATGATACATGAAGTAAAGTTAACTTATCAAACCATAGAAAGACATTAAATGATCTCCACTTGCAAACTGCACTTGCCACATTATCTGAGTCCCAGGAAAAGTCATGGATCCACTCCAATTGCACTAAGAAAGGAGTCCTTCCTAGCCCTTCTTGTTCTGGGATGGCTTATAGCATATTAGAGCATGCCTGACATTTTGGAAGGTCCAAATCCTTTTGTCTAAACATATTAAGGGAAATGTTCTGAGAGCTGAAATCAGTGGTCCTAGCTAGAAAACTATGGGCTGTTGCTTACAACCTTGTTCTTGAAGAGTCCTCTTTCTGCTGGAGTCAACAAATGGTCTCAATCAAGTCACTAGACAAAAGCAAGAACAACCTTCACTTTCAAAGCAGTTAGGTACCCTTTAATGTTCACAGACTGAGTGAAACACTGATTCAAATCTAAAATTACACTGGGCAACTCGCCATCCATATCCTGATACATGGTATCCCCTAAGCATCTTTGTAGGGTTTTACACAATTTCAACCCTGTGATCCTGCAAAACAATTGAGTTATAGGTAAGGCATTCCAATCCAGAATGGCCACCTAACCCAGGCTTGAGGGAGAGGCATCATTTATGCAGAGCCCTAAGGATGCAGTTTGGGAAAGAGAACTCTCAAATGGCACATTTCAAGCTATAAAGGGAAGAAAGAAAGATTCAGGCTAAGGAGATGTGATGGTTAATCTATGTTGCCAACTGGCTACATGGAATTAACTAAAACCCAAGCAGCTGGGCACACTTGTGGGGGATTTTCTTGACTGGATTATTTGAGGTCAGAAGACTTGTCCTAAGTCTGGGCCACACCTCCTGGTAGCAGCCGATATAAATGGATATGGCAGGAAGAAGCTTTTGCTTTTTGCCTGCCTGTCCTCACTTTCCCTGCTGCTGAGATTTTCCTTCACTGGCATGGAACATAATTCTTCAGGATCCAACACAGCCCAAAAACAAGCTGAGACATCCAGCCTGAAGGACTGAACAACTACTGATGCTCAGCCTTTTTGTCCGTGACCACCACTGATGGACTAGCTGGCCACAGTCTGTAAGTCTTTTATAATCCCCTTTTAATATAGAACCATTCTATCAGTTCTGCTCCTCTGGAGAACCCAGACTAATACAGGGAATATAAACAAAAATATCAGACTTTGCTTGGACATTTTTAAAGGGTTTTAAGATGGTTGCAGATATTGTAGCAGATAATTTAAGTATAGGAGGGGTGCGTGAGTGCAATTGGTAAAAAGAATACCTTGAAGTAGCAATGAGAATGGCGAGATGTTCAGAGGCAGACTCAAAAGGAGTAGTGTTTTTACAGAATGCAAATTCCTAAGTTGAGTAGTTAAATGGTGGAAGTGTAATACAATGTGATCAAGAAGAACAAGAGGAAGAAGGGTAAGGCTGAGGACAAAGTCAGGCAGCCCTCTATATCTCAGGATTCTTCATCTGTGCTCTAACCATCCACATGCTGAAAATATTTGGGAAAAACCTTGCATCTATAACCGCAATTTCCTCTATAATTTTCTAAATCATACAATTTCACAACCAGTTACAATGTATTTACATTAGGTATTACATGGTGGCCCACACCTTAAATCTCAATACCCAAGAAGCAGAGGCAGGAGGAATTCTGTGAGTTCTGAGTTCGTTTGGACAGCTTGATTTATATAGAAGTTTCAGATTAGCTAGCCTACATAGGAAGACAGACACGTGCAAATCAAATAATAAAAATACAAATAGAGTATAAAATGAAGATCTAGGTATAACATTCTACCAAGCAACATCAGTGAAACAGGCAGAAATAGTATGAGAACAAGAGTAAAAGAAGTGGGCACAGCCTACACAATCCCACTGCCAGAGACTCTGGGAAACGGGAAGGACCCTAAGAGAGATATGCATGCTTCCCAGAGAAGGTGGAATGAAGCAAGATCTCCTGAGCAGATTAGGAGCATGGGGGGGGGGCAGGAAATAGAGAGGGGAGAGGAGGTCATGGGGGAGCAGGAAGGTTGAGTTGGGAGAATAGAGGAGAGCAGGATGAGAGATACCGTAATAGAGGGAGTCATTTTAGGTTTGAGGGGAGATCTGGCACTAGTGAGATTTCCAGAGATCTACAAGATGACACCAACTGGTAAACTAAGCAACAGTGGAGAGACTACCTTAAATGCCCATCCCTGATGGTGAGTTTATCGACTATCTTATATGCCATCCTAGAACCTCCATCCAGTGACAGGCAGAAGCAGAGGCAGACACCCACAGCTAAACACTGAACTGAACTCCTGGAACCTAGTGACAGAGAGGGAGGAATGATGAGCAAAGGGGTCAAGACTGGGATGGTGAAACCAGAGAAACAGCTGAGCTGAACAAGGGGGAGATCTTGGACCCCAGACTGATGGCTGAGAGGCCAGCATGGGACTAATCTAAACACCCTGAATGTGGGTGTCAGTGAGGAGGCCTAGGCAATCTATGGGGCCTTGGGTAGTAGATCAGTATTTATCCCTGGCATGCAAATAGACTTTGTGTGCCTGTCCCACAATGAGGGATGTTCTCTCAATCTGGGCACCTGGGGGAGGGCCTAGACCCTGCCCTGAACGAAATGACAGACTCTGGAGATCCTCCATGGAGGGCCTCACCCTCCCTGGGGAATGGAATGGGGACTGAGTGGGGGCCTGGGGAGCTGGTGGGGGGGGTAGGTGAGGAGGGGAGGGAGCTGGGACTGACATGTGAAACAAGTTTGTTTCTCATTTAAATATATATGTAAAGAAATTATGTTAACATAATAAAATCTATAAAGAGTAATTGAGCAAACCTTGAAAACAAAAAAGAAGTGGGCACAAGGGAGTGAGGGATTCAGCACAGAAGAAAACACCATTTTTCGTATCTTACCCACATTCATTAAATGATAAAAAAAAAAGTACCTCAAAATACAAAGTAGATTCAAATTGAAGTTGAATAACACAAACATTTAGGAAATGGTCTTTCTTTGGCTTATATTGTCAACTGAAATGATCAAAATTTAATGTTTACACTGTATAGAGACATTTCCATTAAGGTAAGCACTACAGGAGGCAGTATGGTAGCAACAGCAATATAGAATGGAGTTGTGGTTTGAATAAGAATGGCGAGCATAGGCTCATCTATCAGGGAGTGGATCTCTTTGAAAGAATTAGAAGGACTAGGAGGTGTGGCCCTGTTGGAGGAAGTGTGTCACTGAGGGTGGGCTTAGAGGTGTCAAAGACCCATACCAGGCTTCCCCCAGTGGGAATGATGACAGTGTGGAGAAAATGTCCACTGAAGCTTTCTCCCTCTAAATGCTTATGGTCTAAGATAGCACCCCTACCAGAGATTGCTTCTACCAAGGATCAGCTAAATCTGACACCTTGTTCAGCTGTATACTATAAACGCTGCCTCCCTGTTCACTGTATGCAATGACCCTATCTCCCTGTTCAGCTGTATACAATAAACACCCTGAGTTTTCAGGGCAGCTTCTCCATCTGAGAGTCAGCTAACCTGGTCCTAACTTTCCTGTATTTTTGTCTATCTGCTATTTCTTCATTTCCTTGTCACCACTAGTCTCTGTTCTGATATCCAAGCCATGCAAGGATGTAGCACATTTACAATGGTGTGTGTTAGGGAAGCCAACATTTCACAGTGCATACAACGACTTTATATACTTCATTAAATAGATATATTTGAGATGGGGGTCTCATGTAGCTTAGGCTGGCCTCAAATTTGCTATGAAATGGTGATCTTTCTGCCTTCATTTCCCAAGTGCTAGGATTATACGTATATGTCCCCAAGCCCAGGTCTAAATATACTTGATGATATTAAAAAGTGAAAATACTCAGAAAATTTTATGTATTTTTTTCAATGTATGGAGAGTTTCTTTTATGGTTATTTTATGTTTTTGTTAAGAGCAAATTTTCTACAATATTTTTCTTTCAAGGTAAAAATAGTTACATTGATGCTGTAATTATCACAGAAGAAATCTGAAATGAAATATTAGAAATGTTTGCAACTTATCCCAATTACATCCTTTACAAACAGCAAAATGTTTTGTTGTATATGCATGTGTGCACACACAAACATATATGTGCATGAACACGTATGGGTATGAGCATGTATATGGAGGCCAGAGGGACCATTCATCTATTTATTGAGATAACGTCTCTCACTGGCAGGCCTGGCACCCACCACACACACTAGGCTGACTGGCCAGTTAGCCACAGGGATCTTCCTGGATCCACCTTACTATTCCAGTGTTGAGATCACAAGAGTGTACTACCACAGTTGACACTTTTCCCCCTTTCCTCTTTGTTTCTTCCCACACTGCCCCACTGTCAGACAGGCTTTGGAGCCCGTCCTGCTGTCCTGGAACTTGATCTATGGACCAGTCTAGCCTCAATCCAACTGCCTCTGCTTCCCGAGTGTGGGGATTAAAGGTGTACACCATCACTGCCTGACTCCTTTTCTTTCTTTCTTCTTCTTTTTTTAATTTTTTTTTATTACTTTCATGTGTGTTTGAGCGTGTGCATGTGCGTGTGTGCCAAGGCCGATTGTGAACCAAATGATGTGGACACTGGGAACTGAACCTGGGTCATCTACAGGAGAGCAAGCACTCTTAACCACTTAGCCGTCTTTCTAGCCACACAGCTGACATTTTAGTAGTTTAAAAGTTTGTTGGTTTTTCAAGACAGGGTTTCTCTGTGTAACAGTCATAGCTGTCCTGAAACTCACTCTGCAGACCAGTCTGGCATCAAACTCAGAGATCAGCAGGCCTTTACCTCCCAAGTGCTGGGATTAAAGGTGTATACCACCACCACCAGGCCTCACAGCTAACATTTTTAAAACCTTTGTTTCTAGTGGTAAAAATCCAGATCCTACCAAGCAACCATCCAGCCTGCACTGCATTCTGAGTCTAAATCGTAAGAGTTGAGATTGTAACTGCATCCCCTCAATCTTCCTTTGGAGAAGCTTGAATGAATGGATAAAAAGAACAATTTCTAAAGTGTGCATGATATGAAACAACAGAAATTATGTTTGAAAAAATTACTACTGATGGCTTACAGTTTGCTTCTATTACTTTACTACTTTTTTGATACACATAGGAATAAATAATCATTAAATACTACAACATACCTTGCCATGAGGATCAGCAAACATTCTTGTGAAAATTTCACATAATCTTTTCAGTTCCACTCGACTGCCCAAAAAAGAAAAAGAAAAATGAAGAAAAAAAGCTGATTAATATCTTGTTATAGGGTGAAGTCATTATTTTAAAAGAAGCCTACAAATAATTAAATTTACTAATAATGACAACACAAATGTCATACAAATTATTCTTCAAAATTGAGAACTGTGTGGATTTGCCAGGCCAGGGTGAATGTAAAGTTGTGAAAGTAGTGACAGCTCTGCTGCAGTCCACACTGCTTATGAGAATGGCAATGACAATGAGGGGAAGAACCACACTTTATCAGCAGAATGTGTAAGGAAACAAACTGTATATAGGGACCCACACAGGAATTTTATTAAATGCCCCAGTGTTTTCTTAAGTTCCACCTTTTTCCAAACTGCCCATTCTCTTTTCCATTTAAAATGACATGTTGCACCTAATACTCTTGAAATTATGATTAAATGCACTGAGTCATACATGATGTGTAATATGTGTACCTGAAAATATATTAGGTAGTACAAAACCAAACACATATATTTCTAATACATCTTAACATGTATAAACAGAAAGTATATAAAATACCAATATTATTGCTATCAAGTGAGAAAACAGATTTCTACATTTGTACCACACTAACACCTATCAATGATCCAAGTCTGGTTTTTTTTGGAGCCAGTGTCTCCCTGGCTGGCCTTGAACTCACTATGTAGAACAAACTGGTCTTAAGTGCAGAGATGAAAATTGCCTCTGCCTTCTAGAGTACAGGACTGAAGACATGTGCCAACATACCTAATCTGAAGTTGGGTACTTAAGAGTTAACTATATAGGCTTAAAACATCACATCAACAAGGACAATGAAAGATGTAAGAATGAAGCAAACTAAACCAGTAATTGAATTACACTAAGTCAGGCATGGTGGCTCATGTCTCTAACCCAGCACTTGGGAGACAGGAGGAGCTCTGTAAGTTCTAGGCCAGCTTGGCCTACAGAATGAGTCCCAAAGCAGCCAGAACTTTTATACAAAGAAACCCTGTTTTGAAAAACAAACAAACAAAAAAAGTGTTTTATTACTCTATAATCATACCTTTTTTATATTGAATTCCAAATTACTAACAAATTGGTTGCTTTGAATAAAAAGGTGTTTTTGTTTTTGTTTTGTTTTCTCTAGACAGGGTTTCTCTGTGTAGCCCTAGCTGTCCTGAAACTCACTCAGTAGACCAGGTTGGCGGCAGAGATCTCCTGACACTGCCTCTTGAGTGCTGGGATTAGAGGTGTGTGACACAATGCCTGACTACAAAGGTGTTTGTTTTTAAAATCTCTCTGGGTGGTGCATTTCCATGTGTGTGACTGTGAGCTTACTGTGGAGGTCCTCTGCTGTGGGTCTTGCCTTCCACTTGCTTGAGACAGGGCCTCTTGTTTTGCTGCCATGCACACCAGATAGCTGCACCGTGAGTTCGCAGCTACCCTCCTGTCTCTACCTTCCATTTTTCCAAAGGAGCACTGGAATTAGAGTGTTCTACCGTGTCCAGTTTTCCATGGTTCCAGCAATCCTGTACTCACCCTCACTCTTGCACTATACTCAGTAGTTATCTTGTAAACCTGAAAGTTTTGCTTTAAAACAATTCACTAGCTACAGCAAGAAAATTACAGCTGTTTTAGTTATGATACTGATGGCCCTAAAAGAGTACAGCTTGAGAAAACCTTTAACAGAGCTTCTGACACGTTTCACAAAATCAAGTCAAAAGGTGCTAGCCTGCTTGAAAAGCATTTCATGATACTTCTCACCTTAGCGTTCTCTGATTTTTTAACAAGCTCTGCAGACCCAGGAGGCCTTCTTTCCTCTCTGACCAATTGGAGCTAGCACACCTGTTGAGGACTTCAGCTACGTCTTCTGTCTGCCTCATGTAGGTAGGAATACTGCCATTTCGAGAGCTATAGGAGCGCTCTGAACATGCACTAGAAGCATCGCTGTTGGCATCATCGTCTGAGTGCATTCCGTATGATTCATATCTTCTTCGAGCAGGTTTTTTCTGTTACATATCAAGAACTACATTAGCACAAATTACAAATCTATGGGTGTTTCATAGTGTTTACTCAACATAAAAGGACTGATTTCTGTCTTACATCAGTGAAAGGCATGCTGCTAACCATTGTAAAGTAAATGTCAACATTTAGTTTTTGTTCAGGAGGACTTTAGAAGTTAGTAGGACATGAACTATTTAACTATGAGGGTAGTACAGGAGAAGGTGACTACACACAAGCTCAGTCATGTCAAGTGGGAGATGCTCAAGAATACAAGCTTTCTCCTTAGAATGAAAAAAAATGTAAATAGAAACTGTACTAGAAATAGGGGTTGACAATAAGAAAATAGTACCTTTTGAGAGGAGTAAAACCATGATTCCCCTATGTAAAATACCATGCTCTTTCCTGTATATATATAATATATATAAATACCCATATATATGTATATATTATATATATAAATACACACACACACACACACACACACACACACACACACACACACACACACACACATCTTCTTTTCTATCTCTCTTGTCATTCCTGCTGGCTTTGTTCTAACCTTTATACTTTCAGACAGGTAAAATGCAAAGATGGTGAGAATCACTAATGTTTTTGGGAAGCAAGATGCATATGTGTCCCTAGAGTTTTCCCAATGTAATCTATGTCATGTAGCTTCTTCTATATGAGGAAGCAATTGAGGTTCCTTTAATTTCTTGACCATAAGGTTTATAATTTATATAACTGCCTATTATGCCTTTCATATTAAAAGTGGCATCAGGTAGAATAAACTAATCATCTGAGATTTTCCTGGAGAAACTGGAAACAAATATACATACTTTGATACTTGGGATTTATTTGGCTGGAGAAAAGAGGAGCTACTGCCATGAAACATACTAAATGTGGCAGTAATTCAAAATTTCCAAACACCTACAAATGCTGTAGTCTAAAATCTTAAAGATACACTATCTGAAGATAAATAATCAAATGGTTTTACAAAGCTGCTGTCATTACTAACTCAATTTAGAATGACAATGTTTATTCAGGTGGGCTCCAGGACGAGTTCTATTAGACTCCAGTATAAATGACTCATCTCATACATGAGAAAAGTGGCACCTCCCTAACACACTATGCTCACTCAGTATCCCCCACAGATAATCACAGTGACAGAATAACACATGGACACCTAAGGCTTTTATTACTTTCACTTTAATTTTTTATAGATGGATATTATCTGTTAAGCTGATGAAGCAGAAAAAAAGTTATGATATCATAAGATGTCAGAAAATAGTGATATCTATACCTTAGTCCGTATGTCTCCTAAGAGCTGAGAGCAGTCAATTTTTAAAGAGAGAAATTGAAAATAATGAAGAACATTTTGCTAAACACCACAGTGAACTTGGCATTAACAATGCCCATGACCAGAAATATTGTTTTACGACATATAGATACCAAATAACTGATTATTGTCAGGTTTTATCTTTAATCTTGTCAGCATCCTTTAATTAAAAAAGAAATACCTAAGCTACAAAAACATTTCCACCAACAGTTTCCCAAAGAAACTCAAAGTATTCTTACTATTTATAGCCATTTTGCCATTTCAACTTAAGACTTTATTTCCCCAGGTACAAATTTGGTTTAGTGGTTGAAAATTTTCCATGGGATAGTTACATCTGTGCTATGAAAACAATGAAAATAGAATACTATGACTACAATTCAGATTTAAGATTTTGTGGTTAATACCTTCAATGGTAGCATACACCTTTAATCCCAGCACTCACAAAGCAGGTGAATCTCTGTGAGTTTAAGGTTAGCCTGGTCTATATAGTGAGTTCCAGGCCAGCTAGAACCACACATTGAGACCTTGTCTCACGAAACAAAACAAAGCAAAATGAGCTGGAGAGATGACTCAGGGATTAAGAGCACTGGCTGCTCTTCAAGAGGACTTGGGTTCAATTGCCAGCTTCTACATGGAAGCTCATAACCATCTGTAACTCCAGTTTCAGGGGCTCTGATGCCTCTTCTGACCTCCACAGGCACCAGGAATGCAGATGGTGCAAAGACATGTATTCAGGCAACACACACACACTTTAAGACAATTTCCATATAACTTGAAGCTATCATCTTTCTTGCTTGCATAAATAGCAACTCAAGAATAACCTAACCAATCCCTAGAACTATGCAAGCGAAAGTTAAATGGCAAATCAGTAAACTTAAAGAATAAAAACAATAATCAAAAGCAAGCTGGAAACATGATTTGGGAAACAGAATGAGGCACAATAAAAACTTAAAACACCTGACTGATAAAATGCCATAAAAAAATGTGGTCAAACACTCCACATTCAGAAGAACAGCCTCTAAGTATATTAAAAACTAGCAACTGAGGTAAAGAAAGAATGTCAACACTGTCGCTATTGTTATACATTATCATATGTGATGATATGCAATAAATCACAGATATTACCAATGAATATTTTTAAAAAGTGTCTTTCGCCGGGCATTGGTGGCACACGCCTTTAATCCCAGCACTCGGGAGGCAGAGGCAGGCAGATCTCTGTGAGTTCGAGGCCAGGCTGGTCCGACAGCCTCCAAAACAATACAGAGAAACCCTGTCTCAAAAAAGAAAAAAAAAAGTGTCTTTCACATCTACAGCCAAATTTTTTCCTACAATATTGGTCTTTTTTTTTAAAGCTTCTAAATTTCAAAACAAAGCTGAGGGCACAGGGTACTGTGCTACTTGGATGGAACACCAAACACAAGGGTGGGGCCTTCCACAAGTTACAGGTAGAAATTCAGCATGAACAAGGCTGAGTTCCATGCCAGTACCAAGCCTCATGCCCACAAAGAGAAAATGAATAAGCCCTTTGAAACAGAGGGCTCCTATCATCACTTGAGTGCCCTTGTCTCAGTGCTAAGAACTGAGCCCAAGGCTGTGTGCATGCTACGCTAGCTGCCTACCACTCAGCTATACCCGATTGCACTGACTGGGGAAGGTAACCAAGTAAACTCTACCCAGTATTTCCAGTCCTCATAATTGTACACAAGAACAGTGTATATACATATGTGTACAGACATATGGTACACAGCATTCTTCCTACAACTACCCCAATCCTGCAGTGCTTTGAATCCTCAGTTTTTAATATGTGGAGCAAAAAGAATCACTAACATTTTACATAATAATCAATCCAGGCATGGTGATACATGCCTTTAATCCTAACATTCAGGAGGTCAAGGCAGGTGGAGCTCTGTGACTTCAAGGCCAGCAGGGTCTACATTGAGAGCTCCAGGACAGCCATAGTGAAACCTTGTCTCAAAAACAAAACAAACATGTACAAACTCAAGGTGAAGATAACCTTGAAATTACATATATAACTGTACGGATCCATTTGCCATAAGTCAATATGCTATAGTGCATTACACATGATACAATTATTATTAAAAACATCAAGATGTTTGTTCGTGACACCCAGTTAAGATTACCAGGTCTGAATATTGTAAATATTGATCATTAATGTACTACTCTGATACTTATACTGCTTACATTTTGTCTTCTTAGGTTTAATCTAGAATGTCTCATCCCTTTTCTTGCACAGGGTAAGGTTCTCTCACACACTGGCTTTGAATAGAAACATCTACAAGGACAGGAGAAAGAAGAAAAGTACCAAGGCATCAGCTACCGCTTCCTCCACATCGGAACCTGTGTTTAGAACTCGCATGGCACTGACGGAGGATGACAATCGGCTTGACTGGCTGATCCCATATCCCGGACCTAATTCACCAGAAAAAGGAAAACAGCTTTCAGACAGTCACAAATGTAATAGTGCAAGGGGCTGGGGAGTGGGATTCAACTCTTATTAAGGGGGAAGGAAAAAAAACCAATGGGACAAAGCATTTTAAAAGCAATACTGTATTTTTCTGGGCACAGTAAAAGGGAAAAAGCAATCCAAATTATTGACAAACGAGAAGAAAATTTAAAGAACCACTGTTTACTTGGTAGAACAGGGAGATGAAGGCCCTGCCAATTCAGGCAAGGCTCTCCAGTGAAGCAAGCTGTACAGTAACTGACCCAGAGCTGCTATGAGATCACACCAGCAACGCACCACAAGAAAAGGCTCTAAGTATAACCTCTCCTCCAGGACAATGGTTTCATTCTTTAGATAAAACAGACTGTTCAAAAGCCATTAAGTGACTACTATGTGCCCAATGGTCTGACACGTATAAACAAACCAGAGATGAATTCTCACCCACCCACCAACTGCTTTGTATACCTCTGTTTACAATTAAAACACTTCATCCACCATTTTGGTTTTTTTTTTTTTAACACACATATATAAAGATGAAGTACATAACTGAGAACATAAAATAATTCTATATTTAGAAATGATGCAAGTTGTACCAAAAAAAGAAAGCACAAACAAAAAACAATGCCCATCTGCCAGTTAGAAAAATGCTAAGGTTGCTAAAGGAAGGATAGTTACTTGGGGGGAAAACACAAGCAATTTATTCTCTAAAATATTAAATTTAAATAATGCAAATCAACTTTAAAATAAATACTATGTGAAGAAAACAGAAAAGGACAAGGTCTGAGATGCATGTAGAGATGACAGTGAAAATGTACTCATCCTTCACCTGAGGCCCCACACACATCGGGGGCGTAGAGGGCACCAGTGGATCTGGAATGGAGTCTGGAGGCTGGAATAACAGGACCATACAAACCTCATCTATCACCACAGAAACAAGGGTAGTGGCAGCACTACTGTCAGGCAAGGAGAGTCAGTCAACAGTGGTGTTACTCTCTATATTTAATGATCAGAGTATCGCCACGTGTGGCAACTGAATGTTAACTACCATCGCAAGATCAACCCTGACACAAATACAAATTACACCTAAGTGGACAGACATAGGCAGGCCTGTAGGAGACAAAAAAGGCAAGTATTCAAATGGAGGGAAATGTCGAAAGTACAAGCATGAAAACAAAACAAAAACAAACACTTGTAATAAAAAAAAAACCACTATGGTAACTAATAATAATCTTATCTCCTTTACTCTCAGCACCCAGTGAGAGCTATTATTTCAATTTTATAGGTGTGAATTTTTGTGTCCTTCTGTTCATATATAAAACCCTGACCCCTCGTGCTAAAAGGTAGGTGGTGCCTCTAAGATGCAATCTGGTCGGGAGACTCCAGAGAGCCAAGCAGTTCTTTCCCCAGAGGACCCCATCACAAGATCCACAAGTCAGGGTCCCTCAGCAGACAATGGATGGTGCCTTCATCGTGGACAGCTTAGCCTCCAGAACTGTGAGAATAAACCCTGATCACTTAATAGTACCAAGTCTATAGCATGTTATAGCAGCCTGGGCAGACTAAGAGAGATGGGGAATTAGAGCACAGAGGCTGACTATGTGATGAAAATCACACCACTAAGTGCTATAACTCAGTATCTATATTATTCAAAAATCATTTACTTCATTTATGTTAATGTACATCTTATTCACAACAGTCCACAGACAATTAGTTCTTCTGTATTTGGCAATGGTCTATTGAAAAATGGAAGCTTGAACATCAAAAAAGTATAAATAACCTAATAAAGCCCCTTAAAATCTGTAATGAATCCCCCCAAATATCACTCTACAACCTAAACTTAACATACTTTGCATTTTCGACCTCTGTTCAGATTGTGACAGCACATGAATCTGATCCTTGTCTTACACCCAGAAATACATACTACATAAATGGATTTTAATGAAAAGCACAGCCTTCACTTTAAGTTCATCCTCCTCAGCTTTCTTAGCAAGAGCTGTTAACTATTTTTTAATAACAGGAATCACCTTTGCCTCTCCTACAGGATGGCTGTCATAAACAGTAAATCCATCAAAGAGACTGAGGATCAGACAGAGAATGGTGCACAAATAGCTAAGTACTGAAAGCTAGAACTAATAAGCCAGTAGATAACTTTACTACCTAGTTTTAAATTATGTAAGGGAACAGTCTAAAATGATGAGGAAAGATTTGAGCCATGATTTGGAAATGCTTCATGACTGAAAATCTTTGAACATCTCAGAAGTCAACAGTCCCTTTGGTCCAAGACAGTAAGTATGCAGGATCACAAATATGTCCACAGTTTATGTAAGTAAGAGGCATGAAGCATGTGGCTACAATATAGAACACATTTTCTGCCAAATGGAAACAGAAGGGGTAAGTTCCAGAGAAGTGCAACTTTGCTCAGCTTTGACTTCCTGTGTTTTCAAACCTTTACGCTGACTTTGTGATATGGAGACTGTGTGACAAGGTACAGAATCCATGTGTGTGATATGGAGACTGTGTGACAACGTACAGAATCCATGTGTGTGATATGGGGACTGTGTGACAAGGTACAGAATCCATGTGTGATATGGAGACTGTGTGACAAGCTATAGAATCCATGTGTTGACTGTAAATATTAGAAGTCACAGAGGACAAGAGACTCTATCAAGTCAGGATGAATAGCAGTGACGACAGGGCACAGAAGATGGGAATGGTGAGGACAGCATACCCTTTGGATTGCTATCCCTGTGAAACGAACAGGACTAATCAGCCTCCGGGATGCTGGAATTCAGCATAGGCTACCACACAGGTTGCTGTTCAGTATTTTTATGCAAATAATGGAATTACAGAAGCATTCCTGAAAACTGACTAGGGATTGAAAAGAAATCTTCTAGCAAAGTTGATTAAAAGGTTTTAGCATCTTTATCCCAAATGAAAGTTTATTGAGAATCAGGAAATAGCTGCCTGTGGCAATAAATCTAAGTAATTTGTCAAATAAAAGCTTTGAAATGAATCTAGAATATTAATGGCCGAGCTAGGTATGTTGGCATAATCTTGTAACTCATAGACTCAGAAAGTTAAGGTAGGACGATCACATGTTCAAAGTTAGCCTTGGCTACATAGCTAGCTTAAGGCCAGCCTGAGCTATATAAGGTAGTATCTCTCTCTCTCTCTCTCTCTCTCCTTCCTTTCTTGGTTTCTTTCTCTTCCTGCCTCCTCCCTCCATGTGTAGTTTCCTGATATTTTATTTAATTTTACATGTATGGATGTTGGCCTGCATATGTGCCTGCGCACCATGTGTGTACCTGGTACCCTTGCTGGCCAGAAAAAGATGCTGGACCCCCTAGAACTGGAGTTAAAGACAGTGTGAGTCACCATGTAAGTTCTAGGAGATGAACCTGGATCCTCTGGAGGAGTAGCCAGTACCCTAACCTCTGTCCATCTCTCCAGCCCTATGCTTAGCTCCCCCCCCAATTTTTTTTAAATAAAGTACTTAGTTATACATTTCCTGCAATCTTAAATTATTGTACAAATTTAAAATGAACAGAAACACATTTGGTTTCTTATGGACACATTTCCTATCAGTATAGTATTAGCATTGTATAAATGCATATACTATAAAGTCTGTTTTTAGGGTAAGGCGAGGGAGGAAAAGAACAGCCATAGCATAGTGATGGAAGGGAGGATGGCCATCGTTAACTGAATGCTTGCTTTGGGTTCCAGATTTGTCTTTCAAGGATTTTGTTACTGTATTCAAACTTCCAAACAGTCCTAATTTCTAAATATACACTATCATTCTTATTTTACAGAAAAGGAGATCCAGGCATGAAAAGGGTACAGAGAAAATTTTTAAACATTCTCAAAGCAAGATATTCTGCTTTACCAGTTATCCTGGAAACACTAAGGCCTTAAAAAACAATATTTTTATAATGGTGGCAAATATAGTATAATCAAAATTACAAGACAAAAAATAATCAGAAATAAGTTTCATTTCAGTGACATGGCCTTAGCTACATGGTGAATAACTATAAAATAAAATGTCCATTCTTCCCTGTGATGAGGAATTCACGTCACTTTGGAGTTTTCTTTCTAGAAGACTACCTTAAATGATTTAAGTCGAAGTCAATTTTTCTGTTTAAAAGGAATAAATTTATTTAATCAAACTAGTCCATACTTTACTTGTAATATTTAGTAATTAAAATATGTTCTTATTCTCAGGTTTTGAATTCAATCTTTCTTTTTATTTGTCTTCTTAGAGAGAAGTATGTGGAGTGGGTTGGTCTCATTTATGATCTTGGCTCAGCTTCCTTAGTGCAGAAACTGAATTCGATATTATAAGTTTATATCTATGTGACACTGACCTGATTGTGACAGGAGTCATTTATATAATGACTGACTTGCTCATTTAAGGTAAGTTACAAAGGCCAGAATGGGAGAGCAAAGATACAATTGATGTAGAACCTGAATTTCAGGGAGATGCAGGTCTCCAGATGGTGACAGCTCATTCACTGAGAAAGCAGTGTGCCTCACACCTGCTCAGACACTTACCAAGGGGTTGAAAGGAGCGAACTGGGCTTGTGTCCCTGCTGCTCTCTCGACTGGCTTCCCGGCTACAGCCTTGACTCACACTCGGTCGAGGAATACGACTACTCCGGGCTGACATCAAACAGCAGCAGCATAGCAAGAGGAAACAGAAGGAAGGCAGAAGTTAGGCTTTCCAAACTTAAGTTTCATTTCTTTGAGAATTGATTAAATAACAAGTTTGTTTCATTTGAGGCTGAAATTAGTCTTTTTCTTTTTTTCTCTTTTAGGACTCTGGACCCACAGAACCTAGACTAGTCCCAAACTTACCATGTAGCTTTCAAGTTAGATGTCTTTTTTCACTCCTCATGAATAGAAACACAAATACAAATACAGGGAAAAAAGTGCCAGAACAGTTTACAGCTTAAAAAATAAAAATATTTAGCTGGCTGTGTTGGCACACACCTTTAAGTTCAGCACTTGGGAGGCAGAGGCAGGTGGATCTCTGTGAGTTGGAGGTCATAGGGCTACAGAGTAAAAGCATGGTTCAACAAATAAACCAACAAAGAACAATAACCCCCTCCAGAAGTTATTTATGTGGGTGCCACATGTGTGAGAGTGCCTACAGAGGCCAGAAGATGGTGCCAGAACCCTTGGAACCAGAGTTCCAGGTGGTTGTGAGCTTCCCAGTATGGAAGGTGAGAACCAAACTAAGTTCCTATGAAAGAGCACCAAACGTTCTTATGCCCTGAGCCACGTTTCAACATTAAAGTCATCTTATGAAGCAAAACTTGCTTGTGAAAGCAAATGCATAACATTATTATAAAAGTTAGGCTTTCAAGATGGCTCAGGTAATTCCTGTCAAGCCTCATCACTTAAGTTTTATGGAACTGGTAGAGAACGGCTCCTGTAAAATGCCCTCTGACCTCCATGTGTGCTTGTGTGTGTGCGCACGAGTGGCACATATCAAGTCGCAATTCATGCCCTACACTTCAGCAACCTAGACTTTAATTCTCCTTGAACTTTCAAAGAGGCCAAAGGTGGTACCTCAGAGTCTTACCCACTGAAAGCCTAGATGGGCTGGCCTCTCTGCTGCAGCCCTGGCTTCTTGGGATCTTGCTTCTCTTCTGGGCTGAAGCTGAATTGACCAGAACTCGTTGGGCACCAGAGCTCACAGTAGAGAGGGCTGTCGTGGTGAGAACTCTTCCTGGAGACCCAGATCGGCTGCCAGCTAAACAGGAAACACATATAAAAGTATGCAAATGTTGATGCCAAGGGAACTTGCAAAGATACAAGAAAATTGTGGTATTATGTCAGGTTCTAAGACCAAAGAAATGGACTGAGGAAGATTCATGTACAAGCATAAACGTGCTGGGGAAAATGTGCTGTGCATACCAGCACTGAAGAATAAACTACCCAAGCCTATGTATGACAATGATAATACTACTTTTTTTTTTTAAGACAAACAGTAAAAAGATCCCCAGAGCAATCCTATTATCTGACACTGTGTTTGATATGGTAAAGATGCTCTGTGGAAAAACATTTTACTTAAAAGGATATAAACTCTTAATCCTGCCACTACTATTATTTGTGTTATATCTCTGGTCAAGGTCAGTTGGTGTTGTTCTGGTTTTAAAATTTTACAAAATGAAAACCTGTGCTGCTCTTGAATTTGGTAAGAGAAGGCTCTTTTTGCAGTGGGCAGTGATTAATGCAGAGACACCTAACTATTCAAAGATCTTAGAATAAGTAACCGTTGGAACTTCTCTATTAAGCTCTCCCATATACAACCATATACAAAGTTCAGGAAACATTGCAGAGGGCATTATGGAAAGAATGCAGGGGGATAGGGGAAGCAGTGGTGTGATGTGAAATGGAGTTTGGGGACAGGACATAACTACTGCATTCATTAGCTCACAGGAGCTTGGGTTACCTGCACTTGATCCATCCAGTTAATACAGTTCAGCATGCATAGAGGAAGAGCTCATGAGGCCCCACCCACACCTGAAGAGCTTTTGACAGTTAATGCTACTGCAGAAGGGAAGAGTTAATTTTCCCATGGTGTGGCCCCTAGTAGGTCACCCTTTCATACAAGCATCCTTGCACATGCTGGGAGCATTAAAAGGACTCAGCAAGTTATTTAGGTAGAGGGAGAAGAAAAAGATGGACTAGGAAGAAAGGTAGGGGAGACTGTATTACTAAGATACATAGTATCCAATGTATGAAAATTGTCAAAGAATAAATAAAATCACTAAATTTAAATTACATATTGACAAAATAGGGCCAGTTGAGAAAGAGAATTTTTTTTCCTATTTGAAGGCAGGGAGCTCTTGGTTGACTACATTCTAGGACACACAAATACTAAGGGTAGACCAGAACTCTGAGGGAAATGTCAAAAGAAACAGAGACAGTGGTCAGGGAGATAGGGAAGGACATTCAGAAAAACCCTCAGAGATCTGGGTATGGATTTAGCAATGTTAAGAAATGCATTTTTGGACAGCGCATTCTTGAATATCTTAGGTTGGTCTAGAATTTGAAACGATCCCCCTGCTTCTATCTCCTAAGTGTTAGGATTGTAGACATATACAGCCATACTTAGGAAGAAGCCCATTTTTTCAACTAGAAACACATGGGCTATCTTTTTAAGGGTGGGGATGACTTTGTTGACTGAAGTGCTTTATGTGTATACTGAATAAGAAAATAGATCAGATAACTCAAAGATATAATCTAACTGAATGGCAATATTATAGAAAAGTTAAATTTGTATTTAAATAAACTTTCAAGGGAAACATTTTCTCTTTGCTACCCATATTTATTACACTGTAAAGAGTCGCTGCTCACACTGCACAACCTTACTCAATTGCGTCTCATTTCCAACAAACAGATTAAAGACTCAAATGCCAATGGGAATGAACACTGGCTGCCAAAAGTGGCACTGTGTATAAGGCAGGTATTAGAGAGGACTGTCTCATCTTCCTATAGAGGAAGCCATTTTCAAGCCAGCTAGCTGTCTTAAAGTAACATTAAGAAGTTCTTGGGAACTTTCAAAAACAAAAGCTTTAGAAGCTCCTGACTATGCCACTCTATGTAGGCTAACAGCATGTAAAGGCTGGATGTGGTCTGCTGTTATGTTTTCTGAGCATGGTTTGCTTAGTTCAATTCATATTCTTGGCCAGTTCTTAAATATTATCAGCACACACATACAAAAATATATTCTACTGGGGATAGCTCTATTATAAAATGAAGAATCAATGCTTCCTGTGACATTAACAACTTCTAAATTATAGGGAAATTACTAATTTACTTTAAAATGATGGTTTGTTCAAAAGTTTCATGATGTTGCAGGTTAAGAATTTTCAAATTTGGTCTCTTTCTCCTTTGAAGGATAGTTGAGGCATCTGTTTTCTCCATGCAATATTTAAACATACACACAAAAACACCCAAACACCCAACATGCCACAAACTCACAATGCAAGATAGGCTGATGAATGTTAAGAGAAAACTCACAATGATATAAAAACCATGAGAAACTGAGAATATACAGTATGAATTCTGTTAAAAACCAGTAACAATTTGTGTGGGTGGAGGTACTGGAAGTAAAAAGAAGAAAACGCCTTGAAATGTGGATCTATTCAGCAGACAGAAAACGTGCAATTCAGGAGCATATCGACTACTCTTTCTACTCTGCATTTATGAATTGATTCGAAGTATACAAGTTCACTCTCTAGATATTTAAGCACACTCATGCCTTCTCTTTAAGGAACAACATTGGCTATGCTTATTTTCTGTAAGCACTACCCTCTCCTCTCCCAGAATACTGGGATATTTCTAGCACCTATAACTTGGAATCACTTATATTTAAAATAAGATGCTGAGGCTCTTTTTCTAGTACAGCCACCACAGAATTGATGAGAAGGGCCTGCTCACCCCAGAGTATAGTGTGGAACAGAAATGCCACAGAAGCAAAACTTGAAGTTAGATAACTAGTTTTTCCTGTTGCAGAATTTCAAAACATTACTGTATGTCCCTCTCTTCTTAATATTTATATCTGTAGAGTCAACTTGGATAACTTAAGAATTTTAGGACTTCCATGATATTAGAAGACAGGCCAAAGAGAACTCATAACTAGCAGTTTTTGCTTCAGTACAATCATAGAATGGTGGAATATTATCTAATAGGAATTTCTGCTGAATAGAACTCACTCTTATTAATGAAAATAGGTGACCAACAACAGGTGCACACATAAAGTCTATAGGTTCTTACCACCAACAGTATTAGCAGATTGTGATCCTGAACAAGTGTAAGGCAGAATTAGGGTAAGGGTTATAATCCACGAAGAGGGGAGAAGCAGTTTAAAATGGATGGCAGATGAAATAACAAAGCTTTAGTCAGTTCTCAGGGAAAAAAAAAAAACAAACCTAACACAAAAAAAGAGCAAACTTTAAAAAAAAAATTCCATAGCCAAACATCTGTCACAGAAGCAGCACACTTAACAGTTTTCACAGCTGACACTCATGTACAAAGCAGATGAAACGAAACTGCAAAAGTCAATGCACATTCTTCAGCTTGTCCATCAGTTGTTACATGCTTACAATTTTGTTACTTAAATGTTTAGTTGAAAATTAGATATAGGAACAAACATTACATCCTATAGCTGAAGAAAGGAGGAGATGAAAAAGCTACTCAAATGTGATCTTTCTTAAGATTCACAGAAAAGCAAGAGGTGGGGGAAGAGAAAGCTGCCAACGGGCCGTACATCATCTGTACACAACCAGTCACTACCAACAGAGTGAGGGACGTGTCTTTCTAAAAGTAAATCTGGAAGTCTTCTATTAGGCCTGCTTTCATTTATTCTGTGAACCTGAACACACCTGCTTTGATCCAAGAGATTCTCTCTTTTTTTTTTCCTAGATGATAATACAAAACCATGCAGCCCCTCATGAATCACTATAACAAAGTGAAGATGGAGGTCACAGTAATACTCCTGTACAAATATGTTGTGAACAAACTTGCATACAAATCACACATCTTTTAAATAAAGAATCTGAAATGGACACATACTCTTTCAAATAAATAAGCAAGCAAACAAATAAAATCTTTCTAATATGATCTACCACCTGCATGATTTTATAGTGGGAATGTCTTTGAATCCTAAAGTCCTATGAGGTTTAACAACCTAAATGTAAAATAATTCTGCTTTTCACTGGTGATCTGAAGTTGCAAAAATTGAAAAAGAGGGTCCCAACAAAGGCCAAAAAGTCAGAAAATTATCTCACAATTAAATTTTATCCTTAAATCCTGAGCATGGACAACATGATATCTCTATTTATTTTATTTTTTTATGTTTTAAACAATCTAACTTCAGTGCTTACTTCTGTTTCATGAGTACAGTAAGAATATCAAGGTATAGAAATATGTAACAGCAACATGAATGTCAGCTTTCATTTTATTATGAAAAATAACAAGGACAATATTTCTTTTAGATTTATTTATTTATTTAATGTGCGCTGTTGTTTGACCTATATATACTCTCTGTGAGGGTGCTGCATCTCCTGGAACCAGAGTTACAGACAGTTGTGAGCTGCCATGTGGGCACTGGGAATTGAATCCAGGTCTCTTAACTGCTGAACTTTTTCTCCAGTCCAACAAGGACAATTTTATCAGCAAACATTCATGGCAGTTACTCTCGGGCAGAAACTGTTTTAACTGCATTAAATACGCTCTATCATTTGATGTTCATGACACACCCATGAGGTAGATGCTTCTCCTTTTAAGGACAGGTACAGAGGAGTACGATAACTTTAACCTAGAAGAGCTAGGACTCCACCTTGGACAACAAAGCTGCAAAGTTTTCAAACTTTACTACAGCACAGACCATGCAGTGATCAGATCCAGTACATGTGTGGTGGTGCACAAAACCTGTAGTACTACCGAGCTCCCAGGCTGTCCTGATGTTGGTCTGGGCAGCACACAAGGAGAAGGGAGGCTAACTGATGAGAATCACTCCCAAAGCTCACAGACTCACAGGAGAATGTGGTATTATCATTCACTTTTGATCTGCCAGTGAAAAGCCCTTGCCTTATAGGACCATGTGTCATTGTGGCTGTTTGTAAACAGTTTTCATTTTGAAAACAAATTCTAACAAATCCTCCTGCTTATTTTAGGACTCCTGCAGAAAGCTTCCGATGACAGTCTGCTGGATGGACATTCTCTTGCTAGGAAGAGGCAGTGCTGTGACACATGTACTCAAGCGCCCTAGTGTCTTTCTGAATGTTATCTCTGCTTGTCCCCTATCCCATCATCCCAAGATTCAGGATCAAGGCTAATAAAGGAAATGGGACATCTACAACCTGTCAATCATCTTTAAACACATTCTTTTTCTTTTATAATTTATGTTTTTTTAATGTGCTTTGATGTGAAGATGTCAGACCCCCTGGAACTGGAGTTACAGACAGTTGTGAGCTGCCATGTGGGTGCTGGGAACTGGACCTGGGTCCTCTGTTAGAACAGCCAGTACTCTTAACTGGTGAGCCATCTCTCCAGCCCTAAACCAATTCTTTTCAAAGATAATAAATTAGGATATACAGAACAGCCCTAATCATTACTTCTTTAGAAATACTACTCAATTTTAGAGAGAGTGCTGAGGACAATCTCTTGGTTAAGAGGGAATGGACGAAATTATTTTCACTTAAACATGCCATTATATATGGGTTACTTATTTGAACATACATTCATTTTACCTAGTCTAAAGTACGCTTTTCAATTGTTCTTTTCAGTGACCAGTGAAAGGGTAAGAACATAAATCTCAAATGTCATATGAAATTCACCAGAACTGGTTATTTCAGTCTATTTTTTCTCTGACAATAAGTCAGAATATACTTGCCCAAAACACTAACCAAAATTTAAGATGATTTAACGAATTTGGGGGAGAGTAAGGAGATACTACTTATCTGTCTTTGCATAGTGTCTGCTAGATAGAAACAGATTTTATCTAATACATAGAAATCATTTTGCCTCTAAAGGCACAATTTTCTACACCTGCAAGTTTCTGAGTAGAATGTGAACCTTGACTTTAAAGATCTGTGTTTAAAGTATCTCCATGCAAACATCTGGACAGAAGATGAAGGTTTTCTTTCTAAGAGGTGGAGGTCAATGATGTGTTCCTAATAACACAAACACAAGACAACACCCACTCAAAAAAAATTCCCAAACATGCACAACAACTGAGCCAAAACATTGAAAAAATACCTTCATTTTTGTCAGGTGATGGCGAACCTAAAGCACAGAACAAGAACTCAGTATGTGGCTTGTTGCTTTTAAACCAGCGTTGAGCTCATCCACGGCTCATCTCCTAACACAGTAACACAGAGAAACCCAGCCATCCCAGCAGAGTGACAAACAGGGAGGGGCTGATGAGCAGTACATACGCTGGGACTGAGACACCATTTTTGTCCGGCTTCTTCCTCTAGAATCAGTCTTGGCGTTTCCCACAGCAGCAAGTGGTGCAGAAAGCTTGGCCCTCACCCGACCTGAGAAATAAATATTAACAGAATTGAAATATTTCCTAAAATAGTATTTAGTATTAAGAAGGGGAACCTTCACTATTTTAAATTCTGAAATAAGGCAGGCATTATTTAAATGTTATACATCTTTTAAACAGTAAAAGTACACAGGTTAGGGTCTGCTTTCTGAGATGGCACTCCATCTGGGCTTAGTTGGAATTCCTTGCTTTAGGAGATCCTCCTGCCTTAGCTTCCAAGTATCTGGGACTACCGTCTGTATACCACTGAGCCCAGATATATACTGCTTTATACATGTTCTTCATAAGAATTAATCAAACTATACAAGACTTTCATTCTTAGTTTGAGATTATTAGTGTAGTGGCTATAACTAATTATGCTGGACATGGTAGTGCACACGTTCAATCTCAGCACTTAGAAGGTAGAGGCAGATGGATCTCTTTTTTGAGTTCAAGACCAGCCTGTTCTACACAGTGAGACAATCAAAAGAAAAAAGCCCAAAACAACTGTCTCCCCAAAATCTTACAGTTTCTAGGAAATTCAGATTGTTCTCAAATATACCCCAGAGTTTTAAACAACCCCAAGCATCTTTTTAACTGACAGTATACTTCTAAAGAGGTCTGCAGGGGAGATGTCATAGCCAGGCACATGAACACAGGTACCCACAGCTGTGTTGACACCTGTCTCCTGACCAACAATTTTACAAGGACGAATTCGTGATGAAGAGCATCTATCACAGAGGGTTGGCATTTAATCTTCCTTTCTTACTAGATACATTCCTTCCACCTCATTCTCCTTTGTAAAAACAGACTACAAATGTGCTCACTGGATTTCTAGAGTTTTGGGGGGACAGGAGTGGAAACAGGGTCTCTGGTCTTGCTGGAACTCACTATGTAGATCATGCTGGCCTGAAACTCACTGAGAACTCCAAGGTTAAAGACATGCGTCACCCCACCTAGCTGTACCTACAGCTCTTGAACTAAAGAAAACATGGTCATCAAATTGCCTGTGAAAACTGCCAGTAGTAAAAACCAGTGACAATAAAATCTCTGCTATACAATCTGGTGCTCTCCAGCAATAGTCTCAAACAGATCCACACTGATGTTGAACACTTTTTGTTTTTGTTTATTAAATGTTTAGAATCTTTTTAAATTAAGAGGTACATTTTGTAGATAATTCCCAAATTCTGACTGATCCAATGTGGCCATACTGATTAGAAAAGAACATACTGAAGAGCAGGACTTTAAAATGAATGACAGGGTGAGGTAGGAAAGGGTGGGGGGAGGCAGCAATGACACAGAAGCAAAACCAGAACATCAGTGACACAGCCTGAGTGCTGTCAACTGCAGGAGCCCAGAACCCACTGCACGTGTCTCAGGTGTTAGCAATCTGCACCAGACGGGACTGGATGTTCTCCTGACTGAAGAGGAGTGCAGAGAGACACAATGATTACTTCTAACTAAAGGACTCACCAACATTCTAGCCACACTAATGCTTTAAATTAAAAAGTGCTGAAGCAAGTTGCCATTCATTTTCAGTATCAGAATTCACATTTTTAGAGTACTCCAATTTAAACTTAAAACAGAAAATTATTTAAGTACAACAGCTAAAAGTCATTCATGTCAAACAAAAACATCATGTTTAAAACCAAAGGCTTTAATGAGAAAGCCTTCAGGGAAGTTAAATATAAAAATTGAGTTTTCATAAAAGTTCAGAAGGAATAAATATTTTTGACAAGAAAATATATGCAGCAAGTAGCAATATTCTCAAACCCAATTTGAATCATGAACCAACTTCCTAGTCATTGATTCAAAATTAAGAGATACATTCCAAAATAGATGGAATAGAAGTGTTTGATGCCCAATGATAAAGCAGCATTCCTACAGAGCAGCAATGACTTAGCATTGCCTTTTTTAAAAGCAAAAATAAAAGAAAAGCATTCTTATTGTCATTATTGGGAAAAACGAAATTATATATAAGATATTATTAAACATGTGAAGCAATTATGTTTTTCTAGCATGAGATGATCCTGGATATAAAGCAAAACTGCATGATGAAGAATTAGAAAAAAATTCACACACAATGAACACAACCAAATGTGGAATGCAGAAGCTACCACAGCTGGCAAATGATAGAGGTCTGCAGACAAATTAGTCTGTTTTAGTTTCAATACTTAAGTCCTACCAATGAAAACAGTGTGGTAGAGGTACTTGTGTTACTAACAAAATATTTACTTCTTACCATCTTCAGATGCTGTTCCTAAATAAGAGAAATAAAACAATATTTCAACAAATTCTGAAAATGCTACCTTATAATCCCCTCCCCCAAGATTCATCTGAAAAGGTGAAAGCAGAATTTGATTCACAGCTCACATCAAAAAAGTTAAAATCATACAACCAAAAAATAGCAAAATTCTTCAGTGAACATTTCTGTTTTTTCATTCTTAAATTTTAAAAGGATCGAATAGGAGAAATTACTTAAAAACAATTTAACTCTTTAATTACTTTCCCTCACAAATAAAGGTTTATACACTTTTCTAGAACAGAAATGTTTTCTGTTTATTTTCAAAAGGTAGCCTGTGCTAGAACAAACAAACAACAAACAAACGGGCTATTAGATCCATGACCTAGGTTTCATTTGCCTAATTTTTCCATCAAAGCACACGAAAATTCAAAGACCTCACAGTAGCCCTCAGCTATTTACTCATCAGAATTACTTACAATGTGTGTGAAATCTGCTGAAAATGACCAAATCTACACACCAGAACACACTACTCCTAAAGGGCAGTAAACACGGCATGGTGCACACTTTAAAATGAAGGGGGGTGCACATCAATTGACACCTCAAAAAGGTTACTGATTCAGACAAGAAAAATACTTTGATTGGGAAGTGATAAATTTTCTAAATATTCCAGCAATATCAAGGTTTGAGGACATCTAAGAGGGAAGGGAGGAGGGGAGGAAGGAAGGAGGGGAGGAGGGGAGGAAGGGAGGAAGGGAGGAAGGGAGGAGGAGAGGAAGGGAGGAAGGGAGGAATCCCCTCCTGATGGCTGTCATTTCATTCAAAACTTTAATTATGAAATACTTTAAAACAGAGATACTAAAAATAACACCCACGTTCGCAACCTGAGATTAAATAAAGCTTCCATCTTATTAAAATAGAAAAAAAAATTAAGGTCAATCTGTAGAATTTATGTAATAATTAGTAGAAAAAGTGTCTTGTTTCAACAGTATCTTTTATAAAGTCTTTGAGAAAGCTCAACAACCCGCTAATGGCATAGGCCCTGACAGAGTGAAGAGAATTGCGATGATTTTGTCTCTAGTGTAACAGAAAACACTGCACAGATTTGTTACTAAACCAAAGCAACTATAGACAAACTATAATAATTTGAATGCTGGAATTTAAAAATCAAAGCTTAAACTTCAGTTTTAATTAAATGTCTCATTGTTAAAAGCAAAAAACTTATCAGAGTCCTTTCCTTCCTCTGAATCCAGTATTTTAGAAGAAAATAAGAAATTAAAAGTTATGAGTCCTATGTTTCAGGGTTCATATGAAATATTTTAGGTAACTGACTTAAGCTGCAAAAAACAGTACAAGGAGATCCAAAATGGATACAAGTAACTCAAAATTCAACCAGTGGGTCATCTAGTCATTTTCACACTAAAATTCTGGATATGTAAGTAGCACATTTTCAGAAGATTATAAAAGGATAAACAAGGACCAATAGAAATGTGTAAACAAATGATAGAAGTAGCTCTTACCATCCATCTTGTCAGAAGTGTCCTCTTTGATGAAAGAGCAAGCAAAGAACAGAGGAAAACTTAGTATATTAGAAAGACGATGTCTGTTATACCCCCCCCCCCTAAAGACAACAATGCACTGTACTAGCTCAGTTTGCCATGTGGCTGCTCACAAATCCCATCTTTTATTTGAACTTTCGGTCCCTATAATCACACTCTCTGTCTCTATTTCATGAGTTCATAGAGAAAAATCACACAGCCACATGGTCAGACAGTGCTACTGAAGACCTGGCCTTTAATACTTGACACAAGAAAGACAACATAGTAGGACCAACAACACTCGTGTTTTCAAGGCCTGAGTGTCAGAATCCTTTTGTCCTAGGCTCTCTGCCGTCATGGGTATATGCCACCATGCTTGGGTGCTGCTGCTCCTCAGCAAGTCCTGTGTGGGATGCTGGCCTCTGCTAACTCAGCTCTGAGTGCCTCCCTGTATTGTGACAGCAGAGGCACAGCAGTCTGCCTGAACCATTTTCAAACAGTATGATTTGTGATAAGCATCTACTTTCTTCTGGGTGTCTGGAATTCTGATAATTGTGGCTTGCTGAGCAGGCAAAGCCAATATGACCAGCCCCCTCTCCCTACCCCACCCTGGACTAGAAACCTTAAACGAGCTTCTGTGGCAGAAACACAGTTGACATGTTACAGCATTCATGCCAGAGGAAGGAGTCTTCCTCAGCCCAGCCCTATAGTAAAAACTACAAAGCATACATTAGGCACCCAGGCGACTAGACAAGGTTTTCTCCCTACTAGACCCACTGTGTAACCTTTTACTCTAATACACTTCAGCTATGAGCCCCAAATGTATGGTAAGTATGCCAAGTCTAAAAATGTCCCATCCTCTTGCACCCCCCTCAGTTCAAAACCTTAAGTCACTTCTAGGAACAAGAATGCCCTGGCAGAAAATTACAATCTTCCAAGGACACTCTCCCTAATACGCACCTGCTGCTGCAGACACCATGTCTGAAATCACCACTCCCTCCATTCCCTTCTCTTCTGGCTCCATGAAACTTGTCCTTCGACAGCAAGGCTGCCTCCCAGCCCTGCTCTCCACATTCCACTGCTCACGGCTTTCAAAGAAGCTGCACCTGAGGTTCTCTCTTCTCTTCCTTGCACGTATTTCTACCTACACTGACTAACCATGTCAGTGCACAAACAAATGTAACTCCAAAAATATTTTTAAAAGAGGAGGAGAATCCCAGAAACTTGAGGGGCTTCAGAGCTCATTCACCCCTTCCCTTGTCTGTCAAGCATGGGACTAATACACAGATTCCAGGGCCAACTTCTTGCACAACCAACTGAAATTTTACTTTTTTCCAAATGACCTGAGCAAAACTATTTGTTCTCTTTTCCATTCAGGCAATTCGATAAGTCCACTTATTGTGAATATGTATTAAACTATGCATACAAGTTAGGTAAGCATTTTATCATGAGCTATATCTCCAATATATAAACACACACACACCTCTGACCATCTTGTATGATACACCAAGTTTCCTCTACAGAAGTTAACAAATTTCAAAACACTCAAGCCACTTTTCTGCCAAAGAATTCAGGGCTTTAGAGAAAACAAGAGCAAATTAACCAGTAGCAACTACACTAAAGTCTGTATGGAATTCAATGTTACTCTTTCTTTCTATACCCATTTTATCCCAACTGTTTCCCAAACACAGCAACTTCAACTCAAAATGCTTGAAAGTCAACAAACCTCTAGCCTCTGGTTTCTCATCAATATATGAACTGACGGAAAATCCGAGCACAGAATTACCAGATCCTCAGTACCTAGTGGAAGCCCTGTTAAAAACTAAATGCAGGAAGTGTTTACTGGGAAAGAATGGTACACTCTTTCTGATTCTGTATGTTTATCCACGATAAACAAGACTCAATGCAGAAGAAGGCAAAGCTGTTTGCATGGGGACAGAGGTAAGGTGTGTTCAGCCATGCCCAGCTTTTAAACAGGTGTTCAAAACTGAACTTATTCAGAGAAATCTCCCCAACCACGTTTTTTATTTCCTTTTAGTTGACTTTAACAGTGTCTCCCTATGGAGCGCTGGCTATCCTGGAACTCAAGAGATCTATCTGCCTCCCCAGTGGCTTCTGGATTGTTTTTATTTCTCCTCCTCCTTTTTCTTCCTCTTCTATCTCTGCTCTTTTTTTTTTAAAGGTAGCTAGTTTTTATTTCATTTATTTTATTAGGTTGACAGAACCCTCAGTGCCAACCCCTCCCAGCAATGTTTAGGAAGAGGCCAATTTAGTCTTTATACCTCAAGGGGATCTATTCCCCACTTAAGACAACAAAACTAAAGTGAAGCTGAGCCCACAGTTTCCAGTACTTTCCATGCCATTCTTTCTGAATACCATCTCTATCCAGATGTCTGCAGTCAGGAACATCAGTAGCTGGAGCCTGGGTGCACCATGGCATTGTTAAAAATAGCACACGATCCTATTTAGTAAGCAATGCACAGGCAGAGTAATGGAATGTCTTAATTCCATAGAGACTGTCTAAATTCCAAAGACAATCAGATTTGGGGGGATGAAATAACAGCCAAAGTTCTGGAGTAGAAGGCTGGTTTTATTTTTTGGTATAATTATTAAATATTAGATTATTGCATCAAAACATGTTAAGTCTTTCTAAAATTGTTATTATATTATGTACACATGCATGTCCCTGTTCATGTGTGCTATGGAACACATATGGAGGCCAGAGGACAATTTACATCAGTAAGTTCTCTCCTTCCATCATGTGAGTCCTGATGGTTAAACTCACTTCATCGGGCTTTACTTCCTGAGCCAACTCGATGGTTGGTCCTGGATCTAAAACTCCTAACATTTAAAAAGGCTTTACACACTAAATTGACATTTCAAAAATAGTGGTAGTATACCATCATGAATTCACTTCATCACTGTTTCTGATATGACCTTATTCGTCATATTCTCAACAGTGGGCATTTAACCCAACTGTCCTTTATTTTTATAGGTCTTTTATCTGCATTTGTTTGAGTAGGGTTAAAATCCAACATTTGTTCTGGTGTTTACCGGCAGCTGTGGTATGTATTTTATTTTTATGATCTATGTAAGCACATCTGTATTTGACCTGGAAAACATTGTCATCATAGTTCTTTTTTTTCCCCAAGTAGAATGTGACAAAATTTATCTCACAGCTACTTGATTTTATATTTTCACATTAGACTTAAATCTAAGTCTATCACCATAGTTTTTTTTTTAATTTGAACAATTTTTTTCTTTATTGTGAGATTACATGAATTCTTATCTGTTCAGTTTTCAAGACTCTGGACATCTGGAATGCATTGCACCACCTTGTGTAACAGGTTATAACTTATACTTACAAAAATTGTGAAATGCTTGTCTCAACACCGTGCACTGACTAATCTATCCTTACTTATTTACTCCATCATTCTGAAACATTCTAGCACACACAAATTCATGTCCCAAATGTCCATGCTCTTTCCTGTATGCCAGTAACTTATCTACTTAGTGCTCCATCACTACAACTTCGAGAAAGAAAACAGAAGTATGCAACAGAGACACAACATGGATAATCAGCCAGTTGATGGATATGAAAACATACAGAAAAAACAAAACACCCAATTCTGAACAGCATTTGGAATGCTTATCTAAGCTTTGATTAGACACAGAAGACCTCTGCAGTTCTCCCATACCACCAAAGGTAAAAGAATAGAAATAAGATCAAGAAAACAGAGAAGCTGATTCCAAAGTCAGTGCCTTCCCTTGGTAACCAGTTGGTAGGTGTGTCATTAGTGCAGCCATGAAAATTCTATAGACAATCACACAATCAAGAACAGCATGTTTGATCAGGGTGAGGAGGAAAGACAACGGGAAAAGCACACACAAGGTGGTGGGTAGGTACAAGGGTCATCCCAGCAAGCAAGAATGAGCTAGAAGTTGGTATGGCGCGATCACTCTGTCTTCACTGAGACCGGGAAGAGTGTGAACGGCTGTCTTACCAAGCGATGCATAAGAGCCTGGGTTCAGGGCTCCTGCCCCGAGGCGCCCACTTCGAACAGCCTGTCCGGCGGCGTGGTGCGCTTTGGCACCAGCTGCAGCATTCACATCAATGTCACTTCGAGAACGCTGCAGGCTTCCCGGAAGGGAGCTGGCTTTGCTGCCTCCCACTGACACTACAGAAAACAAATTAGCCTGTGTTATTTATGTTGTTGTAAACAAAGTGATGACACAAGAACTCTAAGCTATCGAGATCCACAAGGCAGCAGTGGCCAAATGGACAGCACTGCTTCCCAAAGCTTCAGCTTATACATACACGTGTGTGCATGCATGTGTGACCCTGGGTTATGAAACATTTTCTCATTGTAGATCACATCAAAGCAGTTTAAAGGCTCCTGCTTAGAGACAAACTAGGCTTTGACTCTTTTTTTTTTTGGTTTTTGAAGACAGGGTTTCTCTGTATTGTTTTGGAAGCTGTCCTGGAATTTGCTCTGTAGACCAGGCTGGCCTTGAACTCACAGAGATCCACCTGCCTCTGCCTCCCGAGTGCTGGGATCAAAGACGTGAGCCACCAATGCCCGGCTGGCTGTAACTCTTATTCAGAGAAGCAATTACCTCTTCCGGCCACAGTTGATGGATTCGCTGTAGACCACTTAGAAGAAAAGGGACGACTGGAAGGTAAAAAGAAATGAATGCTTTTAGTAGCAAGACTTAATTGATCATTCTAAAAGGAATGAAACAGCGGCTGCCAAAAAAGTTGAGAAATCTTCCTTTAAGAAACAGTTGTTTTCAAGACTAGCTATAAAGCAAAGCAATTAATTGGCAATGAAAAAATATAGAGCAGGTTACTTTATTCATTCTGGTCTTTAGCACACAGACAACTCAATGTTAGCACCACCAATCCCTTGCACCCTAAAATACTTCGGTTAGAAGAAAGAGACACTGTGGTTATTACTAGCATATAGGCAGCTTGGTACACCAGATCCTGTCTCATGTGATTCCTCCAATGTCATGTCCTGGAAATGCACTACTTACTGCATCAATTATTTATGGTATAAAGAAATGTACAGAAGTCAAGTATTCCAAAATACGAACATATAGAAACAAAATGTGAATCATTAAATTCTTAAGACCCAAAGAATAGTTAAGCTAGTCTGTGGTCCAACACTAACAGGAGATCAGAGAAATTAAGTAAAACGAAGTCACCATTTTTTCAAGGTCTTAGTAGATGCAAGCTATCCAACTGAAGGAGTTGGAGAAACACACACAACTACAAAGTCTATAACCTTACTTGAGACTTTCTTGTGAGCTAGATGAGGACCTGTCTGACTGTGGAAGAGATGCCACACTGCCAGAACTCTTTAAGTAAGTCTGAAGACTTTTCTGATATGATGGCTCAAGGGAATTATACAACGTTTCAGCTTCACCAGGAAAGTGGTTTCTAAGACCCATGTATGTCCTATAAAGGAAAGAAAAGTATATTAGCAACAGCCTGTCATGACTGGAGGAACACAAACTCACACATTTACTACATTCACAATGTCAGGTGACTGAATTCCAGTTGAAAAATCGCAGGTTTCTGAAAAAGCAGACCTAAATTCGCATTCTATTTGTGCCACATATGGTTCATGTAGTTCTGAGTGAACCCCAATGTCAGACTTCATATGCATCAATGGAGACAATACCACTTTTGCAGGACTATCTTTAGTATTAAAATTAAAAATGAGCCAACTGTGGTGGTGCACACCTTTAATCCCAGCACTCAGGAGGCAAAGGCAGGACAATCTCTGTGAGTTCAAGGCCAGTCTGGTCTACAGGGTGAGTTTCAGGTCAGCCAGAGTTAAAAAGTGAGAACCTGTCTGAGATATATATATATATATATATATATAGAGAGAGAGAGAGAGAGAATGAGAATGTGTGTGTGTGTGTGTGTGTGTGTGTGTGAGTGTGTGTGTGTTGGGGGGGTGAATGCAGACACCAAGAGCCTTACTTTTTTTTTCTTTTTTTTTTTTTTGGTTTTACAAGACAGGGTTTCTCTGTATTGTTTTGGAGGCTGTCGGTCTAGCCTGGCCTTGAACTCACAGAGATCCGCCTGCCTCTGCCTCCCAAGTGCTTGGATCAAAGGCGTGCGCCACCACCGCCCGGCCCCAAGAGCTTTACTTAAAGTTAGGTACATAATACCTACTCAATAAATGCAGTTTTCTTATTAACAATGAACGTGAAAACTGATGGAATGAGAACAATTATGATTGCAGAAATGACAACTGGAAGTAAGTTGTTATAGGTATAGCTCACAGTTAGTGGATAAAATGGCATTTCAATTTTGCTGTTTTGCTGGAGAGTTAGTCAAACAGGGTAACTGAGATACTAAGTTATAACCATCTCTCAATGTTAATTCATTAAGAACATCAACAAAATACCTCAAAGTATGTTTAAGTTTTCACAAAAATATAGTACAGACTTACTTTCTTGCTTCCACTCTGGCCTCAGCATCAGCATCATGAATTCCCTTCTTAATAGTTTCAACCAAGACAGCTGCATGTCTACACAACAAATGCATCTTTATGTTAATTCTTAGTAGTGTATTTTATCTCAAACAATAGTTATTCCTACATGGCACACAACTATTCCAGAGGAGGGGAAATGGAAGATTCATTAGTGAAATAATTAAGATTGGAGCCTTTTCTTTCTCCTTTTTTTTACCCCTTTTCTTTTTATAAAGGCAGAGTGTTGCTATACATCCCAGGATGGTCTTGAACTCAAAACAACCTTCCTATATTAGCCTGGAGAGTGTTGAGATTACAAGTGTGAAATATAATACCCAACATCCTTTTCTTTCTCTTTTTCTTTTCTTTTTGAGATGGAGTCTTCCTATGCAGTCTGAGTCGACCTGACTTACAATCTATTTCCCCAGCCTTCAATTAGGTGGGATAACAGGTATGACCTGTCATATTATAGGAGTTTCTAACAATTTGCCCTATACATATGACCTATATATTGTTTCCTTCTGGTAATTCAGTGATCTAGCCCAGTGGTTCTTAACATTCCTTTAATGTGTGACCCTTTAATATAGGTCATGTTGTGGTGACCCCCCAACCACTTCACGACTATAATTTTACTACTATCATGAATCATAATGTAAATATCTGATATGCAGGACATCTGATATGTGACCCCTATGAAAGGATCATTTGACCCACAAAGGGGTCACAAGCCACAGGCTGAGAACCACTGATATAACCAATACATGAATACATAATAGTTATAATAGTTAACCAATACATAAATAGCTGCCACAAAATGAACAAAAACTAAAAAAAAAAACAAAAAACAAAAAGCCTCTGAATCACTTCATGCCTATAGCAAAAAAAAAAAAAAAACTATTAAGAAACAAAGAAACAAAAGCAAACCCTATAAAGCGATATGACATGGCTCAGTAGTTAAGAGTACACACTATTCTTGGGAATGACTGGAGCTTGATCCCCAGCACCCACATCAGGCAGCTCAGAAATGACTACAACTCCAGCCGCAGGAGGCGGCACCTTTGATTTCCCAGGGTACGCACACTCCCAATGACATACCCACACTTAAAGATTCTTAAAAAAAAAAAAAGAAAAAGAAAAGAATTGTGAAGAAGTCCATTAAAATAGAAATCAGCAATATACTCACTAAAAATGCAGGTTATCTCTGATGCCTGAAAACCTAAAAGTAGCATGAAATAGTACTTACACATCCCTGTACAGAGCTAACTAGCTGGTCACACTTTCTCTCACCTTAGAATTACAACAGATGCTACCCAGTGACACCTGCCAGCTACGGTGGAGAAATATTCCAACTAATTCCTCTTGCTTTTTTTTTTTAAATCTCTTCCTTCAAATCTCTCCCTGTGACAAACCATTCACTACATGAAGACTGTAATTCAAGAAACCTACCTATTCACATAGTGTTTTTAAAATGTTTCCATAATTCTACATGGAGGATGTTTCATAACCTATTCTACCCAAGTTGCCATCACCCAACCCACCAAAACCCAACTATTCACAGCTCAATGCACAAGAGAACATAGCATCACAGCTCTAAGGAAGAAAGACAAGGCCAAGTATCTCTAGACAAAATGAGAAACAATGTAAAACAATGCCCTATGCATGGCTGCTGCCATGGGAAGGGGAATAAAGCATGTGCGTGCATGTATGGTGCCCACCTTTCCAATGAATGAGTCTGCCACTCTTGCAGCAACAGATCTAAAAATTCAAATGAACGCCTGAAAAATAAATGTTAAATTACAATTAAACATACTGAGAAACATTTTCATACTTTCTTTCAAAATACTTCATTTTGCCCCTGAATTAAACACACAGGACATATTTTCAGATTACCTAAATTAGAAAAAACTAATCTAAAGGACCTAACTATTACTATGCTAGGTAGCTTAAGAGACTTTGTGTCCTGTAATTTAATTTCGAATATTCATTAAATAGGAATCATTTATTATGGAGCCCAGAGAGATGGCTCAGCAGGCACATGTGACTCTGACTCTCACATGCGCTATGCAGGCCCAACACACCTCATACACATAATGAGATATACAGCGATGGCCAATAAGTACATGGCAGTCTAGAACTTCTGCTTCTACTTTACTATGTGCACATGGGATTTTAAAACAAATTCATGTGTTTTCTTATAAGTACTCTAATTCTTAACTTCAGACATTCTGTTTTTCATTAATATATCTTGGGAAAAAAAGGGTTGTTAACCAGATTTAGCTATGGGCTACTATTTTCTGACTGCTGAGATTTCAAAGAGCTGACTACATAATTTGTCTAAAATTTTTTAATCACATAAAGAATGTAATGCCTTATTTGGCCTTTGTTCAGTGACAAAGTAATGGGCAAACTGTATTGCTCTCCAATAGTGCACAAACATTGAGCCTAAAGATACAAATACTGTCTTGCACTTTCTGAGGCCTGGACTCTTGAGTGTTAGGCAAGTGCTTTACCACCGAACTACATCATCAGTCTTTAGGTCTTAACTGCTGATAGCAGTAAGGTTTGAAGAAATCAAGCTAGGTCTGATGGTGCACACCTGAAATCTCAGCACTTGAGAACTGAAGGCAGAACAACCATGAGTTCAAGGCCAGCCTGGCAATACTGTAAAACCTTCTCTCAAAATAAACAAATGTTCTTTTTCTCCAGAAATCATAAAGAGAAAGAGAGGGAACATCTACTTACTGTCTTCTACACACAAAATTAGGAACTCTTAAGTGTCTCATCTGCAATCTATGTGGTGAGCCCATTAGTGCCCCACAATTTACATCTGACCTGAGATGTACAAAAGTGGCAGATGTAGAGTCCTAGCTATTCCCAACACTACACCCTTCCCCCACAACTTACCTCCTCACAGGGACAGATTTTGATGTGCAATTGCTTGTTATTAAAGGTATAAGTCTGGGTACATGGGTATGCTGAAAAAGATATTTTAGAAAAACATGACAACACTGTGCAGGTCATGTAGTGCTCCTCTGTTTCTTATACTCAAGGGCTTAGCTATGGAATACCCAGAAGAAAAAAAAAAAAAGCTGCAAATCAGATCTACAGAATGCAAATTTCCCTAATTAGAGCAATGATGATGGTATAGTTTTCAAAAGACAGGGGTAAAGTCACCAATATGTAATGAAGACAAATTGTTTGCATGTCCACAAAGACCTGTGAGGTCAATACAGGGAGGGGTGTGTGTGTGTGTGTGTGTGTGTGTGTGTGTGTGTGTGTGTGTGTGTGTGTGTGTGTGTGTAGAATAACTACATGTCAGTGAGATCACAATCCTAACTAAGATTTAAGTAAGCAATAGACATTGCCCTCCAATGGCTAATTTTTAGTGCTTTTCTTTAGTGAAGGAAGCACTAAAATGCTCATTATACATACAGAATGTAAGCATGGACATGTGTCACCTTTGATCTGGTACTTTTCTCATTCCTGATTTAGCTATAAAGCACTCTATTTCTGTCATTTTATAAAATTATAATATCATTAATTTCACCAAAATCTCCATGAATATAGTTAGCATCCCATATTAAGAACATATTTGCTGGGACATTTGTGATTACATACATAAGTATACATATATGCTTTATGTTCCATATTCAAATGGATATACTTTGAAGTCTTTTGGAATATTTACATGCTCTATAATAACTGTGCACTGCTTTTATTATCAGAAATATAATTTAAAAGTAATTTTCTTTCTTTTAGAGATAAAAAGAATAATATGACTTAATTAAGTACATGGGTGGGGAGGGTTGTGAGAAACCTACCCGAATAATAAATCTGATTGCTGCACATCCAGAAGTTGCCATTACTTTTGCACTATTGGGGACAAGATTAAAAAGTGTAGGTACAATGGCTTCAGCGCCGTGATCAAACTTGTTTCCCAAAACTGTTGAAAGGTGGCTACAAAGGAACACAAAAATTATATTAATATTAAATACAGAAAAATATCTATCATCTATCTATCAATCATCTATCTTTCTATCTGTCTGTCTGTCTATCTGTCTGTCTGTCTATCTATCGAGTTTAATATCACGAAGCTAGCCTCCAATTTGGTAGTAGCCAGATGTCTGAGCTGCTGCTGTCTTGCACCGCGTGCACCTGTGCATCACATGTCTGGCTTATGGGGTGGTGGGGGCTTCATCCCTGTTCTGTCAACTGGACGGCATCCCACTCTCCAGGTACTGCACCTTTTCTTCGTTTTCCTACCCAGTAACTGGCAGTCCAAAGACAAAATCCGGTATTTTATTTATCTCTGTGACATTTAGAGAAGCTATATGATCTTAGAATCAACTATGAAAGTTAAGCAAACATTAAGTAAAATTATTACCCTGACTGTGGGTCTTCTTCAGATATTTCTATTTTGATATACCAACAACCTAAATCCAGAATATTTTACTCAGAAGTTCTAAACCTTGAAAAATATTGCCTATTTTGATTAGTGGTGAAGTTACTTCTTGTGGGGGAGTAGAGTCAAAAATATTCTCATTTCTCTGGGGCAGGTTTTAAGAATCTACTACTGAAACTCTAGTATCTCCTAAATTCAGTGATCTTAAAGACATCTATAATTTCTTTCCACATTTGTAACTCTGTGTGTGTGTGTTTGTGTGTGTGTGTGTGTGTATACACATATGTACATGTGAATGAAGAGGACGGAGGACAAGTTCAGTAGTCATCCTCAGGAATACCATTATCAATTCTCTCTCATTGGCCAGCTTGTGCTAAAATTAAGGTTCTTGATTTAAAGAGGTACTCCACAATTAGACTTATTTACTAGTGTTCAGTTACAAAGTCAGTTTTCCAATCTCTTGATTCCTAGGCATAAAGGGCCCTCAAGTCTGGTGTCTTCCTTTATGGAGTGTAAGTTCCAGCAGGCAGGTCATAACTGGCAATCAACTTTTTCTTCATAAACCTGCTGGGAGACACGAGACCTACAGCAGCTGGCTGAGAACCAATCCGTGCAGGGGCTCTACTTATTGAACATTGATTCAACGAGTACTACATTGATTCATAAAAAAAAAAGTTAGCATTCCAGGTATGGTGGTACACACTTTTCAACTCAGCACTTGGGAAAGCAGAGAAAGACAGATTTCTGTGAGTTTGGGCTAGGCTGGTTTACATGGTAAGTTCCCAGACTGTTGTAGAACATGGTTTTCAGATGTGTTACATTTGCTTATGCTGTGGAATACTTGTTTAATGATGCAAAGATGTGTTGCATTCTTTTATGTTGCATTTGTTTAACTCTGTGAAGCTGTGTTGCTTTGCCTGTCTAAAACACCTGATTGGTCTAATGAAGAGTTGAATGGCCAATAGCAAGGCAGGAGAGAGGGCAGAGCTGGATCTGGCAGGCAATGAGAACAAATAGGAGGAGAAATCTGGGAAGAAAGGATCAAGGAGCTGCTGTGGGATTTTGATCTGTTTGGAGCAGCAGGCCCTAGGGCATGGTCCCTGTCTGCCATGTGACAAGTTAAAAGATTAGTCAGAGCAGAGCAGACAGCTTGTTCTTCATCCCTGGAGAGAACAACTCCACAAAGGCAGCGGTTTTGTATTAGTGAATATTTACCTCTATTTTATAGCTAAATAAATTCTTGAGAACCTTTACCGGACTCTCATGGATTCCTATTACAAGGAGTGAGAAAAGAAGGGGCCAGTCAAATAGCCACATAGTTACACATGGAATAAGAAAGATACAGAAATAGAGAAAGGTAACAACCCAGAGACAAAAGGTAGATGGGATAATTTAAGAAAAGCTGGCAAGAAACAAGCCAAGTTAAGGTTGGGCATTAATAAGTAATAGTAAGCCTCTGCGTGATTTATTTGGGAGCTGGGTGGCAGACCCTCAAAGAATAAAGAGTAAAACAACCAAACAATACCAGGTAGCCAGGGAACCAGGGATATATATATATATATATATAAAGACCCTGTACAAAAAAAAAAAAAACCCACAAAAGCCCTTAACAAGAGAGGGTTACGCTTACGCAACAGTGATGCAAGCTTCTCTGACCACCTGGGATCTGAGATCCTTAGCAGACAGCTTAAGTGCTCCATCCAACAGACGTAAATGCTGGAAAAAGCAATCATACTGTGCAGCCCCAGCCACAAGCAGTGATCTTATTTTCTTAAGCTAAAAGAAAGAGAAATTTCATTGTTGATATAAAAGGTGACATCCTACAAAAAAGATACATAAACCATATCATCTAAACATTTAAGTTTTTCTTTAAAATGAACTATATGGACTTCAATACATTTATGTAACTAAATTCAGACATTTTAATGGCATTACAAGTTTAGTTACATGTGGAACAGATCGATTATACATAAAAAAGTAAATTCAAAATCTCAGTACTGAGAGGCAGAGGCAGGTGGATCTTTGAATTTGAAGTCAGCCTGGTCTATAGAGCAAGTTCTAGGACAGCCAGGGCTACACACAGAGAAGAAACCCTATCTTAAAAGACAGAAACAACAAAACCCATAAACGAAAACCAAACAACAAAAAGCAAAATGCAAAAATATGTAAAATCATCAAATGAGGATGATTTTAGTAAGTTACACATACATTTTTATTAAAGAATGTATGTACACTTTGATCTTTATTCAATAAATATCTGAGCAACTATGACATTCTTAACATCTATACCAGGTATATTGAATAGGCACGGCTTGTTAAATAAAACAAAGCGAGGGATTAGGCATTGTTTACTTGTCATGAAAGTGGTTATGTTTTAAACATGCTTGAATGAACAGGAAAAAATGTCAAACTCATAAAAATAAGTCAGACTATTTCTGAATGACTATGCTCAAAGGAATACAAAACCTTCAGGTTCAAGTTTATGCCTTTTATTTTAATCTGTGATGTTTTTCCATAGATTACCCATGACAAAGATATTGTTACACTTTTATTTTATGGATTTTATTTTATCAGATTGCCGGTGCTGAAAAAATCCTGAGCCCACAGGAGAAATGAACTTCTCCAGCAAGTTTTAGTGACTTTAGGGTGCACTGACAATGGATCTGATAAGCAGCAGGTGACCCAGAGAAGGTCAGGACAGAGCTCTCAATCTCACATTTCTCTGTCAGTCAGCAAACCACCTGAGGGGACAGGCTACCAGGCTTATGGAACAGGCACTGACGTGATCAGCAAGAAAAACTCAATCTAAAGCTAGCAATGCCTATCCATGTTTTTCACAGAGAAATGGTACCCAATGGATTCTAATTTACTATCACTATCTCCACAGCTGAATACACGTTCTCTTTGAGTTCTGAACAGGAACACTGCTAAGAGAAGGATAAGAAGATAAAGAATGAAAACTTACCGCATTGGCACGCTGGTCCCAGTCATGTTTGTCATCTGACAAAATTTCCCTGATCTTATTTAACGTTTCTTCAAGTTCTCGACTAGAATAGATCTTAAAGAAAACAATTATAATTTAAATAAATTTTAAGATTTAAAATTATAAAGACAGTTCTTAAATAACATAAACTTAAGCACCGGCGTTTGAAATAGTCTTTTACATAGTAAGATCATTCATTTCACACTCTTGCCATTACTCTCAGTGGAGACTGTTACATACAACAGATGCCTAGTGTTCTTCCTCAGTGCCCTCTCTGCTACTTGTCCCCAGGTAAACAACCTCAAACATACTTCTATAATGGTCCAATGGAGACATAGCCAAACAAAAATGGAGCAATGTCTTAAAAACTTCATTAATGTACCATTACAAAATAGTGTTTAAAAGACATGCTTTTAGTTTTGAATAACTATTTTAAAAAATGACTAGTACCAGAATAGACTAAAGACATAACTTACCATATGTGTCACTACAAAGGGGAAAACAATCTCAATTAAACAGGTCCTTTTGGCAACATTTTGTGATAAATATATTTGTTATATATTGAAAACATAATATTTATAAAAATATATATTACATTTAAATGGGTATATTTATAATATATAACAAATACACTATATTTATTATACATGCCACATTTAATTTTCATTCAAGGTGCTATCCTGGAAGACAATGCAAAGACCTTCTCTAAATCATGAAAGAAGAGAAAAGTCAATTCAGAAATTCATTCCAGGAATTCCATAAATTTTTAAGCCACCTATAACCGGACTCCCCATGTTCCTCCAAGGTATACAAAGAACACTGAGTTAAGAATCTGTTGTACAAGACTGGAGATGGTCCAAAGGTTAAGAGCACTAGCTGCTCTTCCAGAGGTCCTGAGTTCAATTCCCAGCAACCACATGGTGGCTCACAACCATCTGTAATGAGTTCTGGCGCCCTCTTCTGGCCTGCAGACAAACATGCAGTAAACAGTAAATAAATCTAAAAAATTAAAAAAAAAAAGAATCTGTTGTACAATTAATTATTCCTTGGTTTCTGACTTCTCTAGCTGAATGAGTAACAGTTTTCACATAAATAACACTGGAAGATCAAGTATTAGAGAAGACATTGTGACTCTGATTTTAAACAGGTTATATTTAAAATAAAATGCCAAGTAAAACAACATTGTTTTCGATGCTCAGTAGAGGTGTGTCTTAAAGGTAAGATTAGGTATAATCAATATAAAGGTGCTAGATAAACTCCATGATGTTGAAGGAAGCCATGGAGCAGCAAAATGAAGTAAGAAGATGGGGTCCAGAAGTAACCCTTAATAAACTATTTAATAGTCAGTTGGCCAAATAAAGATGGGTCTATCTGTAAAGGAAATGGATGTGAAGCAGACAGGAGGGGGGTTAAATGGGAAAACACTGTTTCATAAGCTTTACAGCAAAACTGTGACCCAAGAAGACAATTTTAACAGCTGGTTTGGTTGCTGCATAGATGTTAAGCGATTAGAAGCTACAAATATAAGGAAGCAAATGCAGGTAGACGTGGAAATACCAAGTATAAAAATTCCAGCATGAAACCAGGTGGTAGGGAGGCAGAAGCAAGTGGCTCTCTGTGAGTTCTAGGCCAGCTAGAACTACATAAAGAATTGTGCTGTGCTGTGTGTGTGTGTGTGTGTGTGTGTGTGTGTGTGTGTAGGGGGGCAGTGAGATCCCAGTATGTAGAAAAGGAGATGCAAACAGACACCCTAACCAAGAAGTTATTTGTAATTGATAAGTTGATAGCTGCTGAGGGAAAGATCAAGTTTTCTACATACATACATACATACATACATACATACATACATACATGCATACATACATATACACACACACACTTTATAAATGTTTTAATTTTATTTTATGTTTATGAATGCTTAGTCTGCGTACATGTACATGTACCATATGTGTGTTTGGTGCCTGTGGAGATGAGAAGAATTTGGATCTGGAGTAAGGATGGTAGTGATCTGTCAAGTAGATGCTAAGAATTCAATCCAGGTCCTCTGCAAGAGAAGTAAGTGTTCTTAACTGTGGAGCCATCTCTCCAGCCCTCAAACATGTTCTCTTTCTTTACAAGACTGAAGCTCAGTACATCACCTCATTCCAGGGTAGCACTCCTGCTTAGGAGGAATAGTTTGGTCAACACACAACGAACTCCATGCCTTTTGTGTGTGCATTTTTTTTTCTGCTTTGTTTGGTTGCTTTTGTTTTGTTATTTAAATGAGAGAAAAGAACAGGACGTTGGAAGGTATTTGGGGATGGGAAAGAATATGGTCAAAACACACTGGATGAAGAAAGATTTAGAATGACATCTGTTTAAAGGGAAAATACCAAGTGTACAGCTACACCGGAAGGGACATGGACCTGTCAGAGTGCGTCTGGAGGATATGCAGTCCACTATTTTCTTCCCTAACTGGGGATCAAACCCAGAGCCTTGTGAATGCTAGACAGGTACCCTGCCACCAAACTACACCATTCACTCAGTTTCTCATTTGTGCAACTGGTTCTCTCCTTCCACCATGCGGGTTCCAGGGATCAACTTCAGGTCGGCAGCCTTAGTGGGAAACACCTTTACCCATTAAGCCATCTTACTAGTCCACTTATTTTCAAATAGTAAAACCCAGCAATGTTTACTAGGCAGCAAGAAGGGGGCATTTTAATCAACTACTGCAAGAAAGCAACTTGATCAAGAAATATCAACATTCGGTGTGTGAGGTATGTAACTCATGTGAATCTGAGGGTGGAGAGATGGTCAAAGACTGATGTTTCATTCAAAAGAAAAGGAGACCACAAGTATGAAATGAAAGAAGAAATGGGAAAAATGAGGAGGAGGGCTCTAACTGGGGTGTGGGAGGCAGGTCAACACAGAAGGCTGGGTGATAACACTAAGGTTATTTAATAAAGCCTAAAGGAATGGTACTATCTTACATTAACCTAAAATTACATGCAATGTATGTAAATGTACTCACTCACTCACTCAAGTGAAGTTACACTACTTGGGCTTTAGGCTGACAATGCTCACCACAAGAGCCATAGATTAACCTAACAAAACCCCAGGGTTAGGGTTGAGAAACCTCTGTTCAAGTTGTTGGTCACAGTAGTCCAAGTGACTCTCAAAACAATATAGGCTACTGCTGTTACCCTTGGTTGCCTCTCAGAGGTTGAAGGAAGATACTGTTGCTGCAAACCCATTAACACTTAGGACACAGGATTTGGATCATTCAAACTGGATCTAATCTGAAAGCCTCCTTCCTTTGACCTAGCTTCCACAGTACCAGAAAGTACTATGCAATCTGCCAAAGAAGGGAAGCAATGATCCTACACAGTTGTGGTGCCTGTGAATCAGAACACTCACTAGCACAGCAAATACCCAAAGGTGTAATAGTAGTAGCTTAAGCCTTTGTGGTAATCAATGGTTGTCTAGTTGGACTTAAGGACCACTTAACAGGAAGGAAAACATGCTTGCTGCTAGAAACCTTGCCAACTACTCTGGACTTGTGAGGTCATGCATCTTAGAAGAGAACTTAATACTGCCACTTTACTGTGTAATTTCTAACTACATTCCAAAGCTTACCCTTATATCCAGATAGGTGTAGTTCTCACTCGTCATCAAAGAAGCATCTCTTATAGCAAATGGAGACCATTACAGAAAACATAACTGGGGAGGAGAGTTGGCTTATTAGTTAAGAGCACTTGTTGCTCTTGGAGAGGCCCTGGGAATACCCAACATCTACACTGTAGCTCAAAACCATCTGTAACTGCAATCCCAGGGGATCCGATGTCCTCTTCTGACCTCTGCAGGCACCAGGCATGCATGTGGTGGACATACATACAAGGTGAAACACTCATACACATAAGACAATAAAATTAATCTTGAAAGAGAGAGACCACAACAGGACACAATGCGGAGATCAATGATTGATCCTGGGGGAGCCCAGCCCTAATGGATACATCTTCAATACAACTCCTGCACCTAAGACTCAGGGATAAATATATCAGAAGAGGGGTAGAGAGACTGTAAGAGCCAGAGAACCAGGAAGTCTGTTGTGAAAACAGCTGCTCAAACAATGACAGAGTCAATAGACATGCTAATGCAATAGGAGGAAAATCTTACTCCTAGACAATGAACTACAAGCAACCAATGACTGCTGAGAGGGAGAATTAGCCTCTTCCAGACCTGAGTCTCCCCAACGGGGTATCCAATACAAAATGGTCAGCCTGAAATCACACACATATCATCAACAAAAAACACACCCAGTAGGTTGTATTTATGTATTTGTACAATTCTCTATATATAACAATAATAATCAAAATGAGGCCATTAATTTGAGAGGGAGATGCAGGGGGAGTGCGGAAGAGGGTTAGAGGGAGGAATGCAAAGGGAAGAAATTTATTATACTTTAATTAAAAAATATATAGAGAGAGGGGGGGGGAAGGAAGGAAGGGAGGGAGAGAGGGAAGGAGGGAGGGAGGGAGGGAGGAGTGCACCAATATTTAAGGTGGTAGTAGTAGCTAGCATGTGGTTACCATGCACTATATTTAATCATCACACTATCCCTGATTACACTCTTACAATCCTTAATTTAAAATGATCACACAAGCCGGGTGTTGGTGGCGCATGCCTTTAATCCCAACACTTGGGAGGCAGAGGCAGGCAGATCTCTGTGAGTTCGAGGCCAGCCTGGTCTACAGAGCGAGTTCCAGGACAGCCTCCAAAACAATACAGAGAAACCCTGTCTCGAAAAACCAAAAAAATCAAATAAAATGATTACACAGCAAGTGCAGCTGATCCACAGGTAATAGTGGACTGTTGTGCAGACATGACAAAAGGGAATGGCCAGAAGCAAGGACCTCGTAGTAGTAGTACAGGAAGATGAGGACAGCAAACATCACCAATTACTCACCACCAATTATGTTAGCGCTTTAATGAAAGGAAAATTCTACTTCAATAATAGCATGGGCAATGAAGAAACAGACTCTCTAGGGACAGTGATGGTGATGCAACATGTAGTTGGGAAGCCTGTTCTTCTTCCTGAGGCTGGGATAATGCCTTCCTAAGGCCCATGGTTTCAGTGATACTTTAATGATCCATCCTACTCTGGCAGAGCACACTGAACAATGATCAAGACCTGTCAAGTTTCACAATTGTTCCTAGAACACTAACCATTCCTTCATATGGAAGGCCTACAAAACGCAAACGGAGAGGGAAGCATCTTAAAATAAAAACAGACTTTAAACACTCTCAAATCAGAATCATTTTAAAGCTTTCCCACAACTTCATAAGACTTTTAAATAGCTTAAGGACAGCTCTTCCTTTGAGTTCAATAGCTTCTACAGTATGAAGCAGTATGCAAATAAAGCACCTGGGCCTTTTCGAGACAGTCACAGTCTGAAGAAGCACTCTGAGTGACAGGAAGTGCAGGTAGAATGTGAAGAAATGAGCATTTTCACTTTTCTTTCTCTGACTCTCTTTTTCCCCTCCCTCCCTCCCTCTGCAAGAACAGTACAAGAAGGGGATATAAAACATTTTCTTATAGAGAAGCATCTCTATAATGGAGGATTCTTCAAAGTTGAGTTACCCAATCATATCTTTCTTAAGAGTGGTATAATAATCCTTTACAGCAAATTTAGTGAAACAAAAGGACTGTAGGTATACAATTCCATACAAATAACATCCTAAAGAAGCTCCTGTAAGAGCTGGATATGGTTGTACCCGCAATCCCAGTATGCTTGGGAGTTGGAGGCAGAAAGAATTAATGACCAGACTGGACTACACGAGACCTTATTTTTTAAAAATGCAAATAAAACCATCTCAAAATAACATCAAAAAACTGGAAAGAAATTGAATATCATCAACAGAAAGGACACACAAACTACTCGTATAATAAATATCTGAAGGAATAGAACAATAAACTTTGAATTGTGAAAGAATACACTAAACAACACTGGGGTACAAAGGTCATATAATTTGTAGGAATGTTATATACACTGTAGTGTTTACTTGCTTATTAGACATAAAATGACCGCTTTACATATGGATATACACATTTTGACTCTTTTAGTTATTCTTAGGGGAAAGACTTTCAGATCTTTATTTGTTAGCCTCCAACACTCTCTGGGCTTAAAACTAATTATTTCAAAACTATGAACTTTATGTCTGACAGTGCAATGTAATATGATTACGTAATGGATTTCATTTTACTTAAGCTTTTAACTAATTTGAAAATCTAATTATGACAATAATTAATGTCTTGATACTGTCTAATACATCATCCGTACATTCATCATTCAAGGGAAAACATTTAAAATTTCCTATTCTTATTGTGTATGAAGTGTCTGTGTGGGGAGGACATGTGGGGAGGACAGAAGACAACTGTGGAGTTGCCCCCCTCCCATGTGAAATGCAGAGTCAAACTCAGGTTGTCAGGGTTTCACTGACAAGTGCTTGGCCCCTGAACCTTCCAGCTATACCCCAAAATAAAATTTTTTAAAGGGACAGAAGACGGGACATAAAGAGACACAGAAATCTCATGGTGTCGGACACTGAAAGCCTTACCTGAACAGAGGGCACATCTGTAAAGGCTTTTATAAAGTCATCCTCATCAACCGCTCCAGCCCCGCCTTCTTTAGAAGCTCCTGTTGATTGAGAAGAAACAGATTTTCCAAGGGATATTTTTTAGGTATCTAGGCAACAAGGACAATGTGAAATATCCCTTTTATATGGACAATAACATAATTCTTAAGGATATTCCAATGCATTTTAAATGTTTCAAAATGGGGCGACTTTCAAAGAAGTTGCTCAGAAATATCAAGGCACATGGCAGTAGTTGATTATTTCCTGGTATGACAGCAGAAGTTCCCAACCACACAACCACTGGATGCATTGGCAAGGACAGAAATACAAGGGGAAAGCTAAACATTTAGAAACTGAACAGTAGGTCAGGTATGTATGGTGGTCAAGGTTGCGATCCTTGACCACAGCGCACAGACTAAGCAGGTGAATTGCAGCAAGCTCAACAATGCCAGTCTGGACTACAAAGAAAAAACTTGTCTCAAAAAACCCCAATCAATCTTCAATTGCCAACTTTAAATGGCATAAAATTTCAATAAATGATGACAGATAACTGACAAAGAAATCTATGTAAGATGCTGTGTTTAGGAACACATGTGAACGAAGTAAGAATTTTGACATTGAACTTGATTATACAAACCTTCACTTATTCTACAGAAAATCAATATGGTTAGGTAATCAGCAACAGCTTTTTAAGATCTGTCAAGCTATTTATTATCTTGCAGCTCCATCTATATCCTCCTCTGAGATACTGGACCTAAAACCTATTAAACCATCCTACTCTCACTCAGGTAGACCACCAGTTATCTTTCTCTTGTTTTAATGGCTTTCTGTTAAGATCTGTCAGTAGGTGATGTGAATGAAAGAATGAAAGCTACAGGAATTAAGGACTTTGGGGGGGTGTTTACAGAAGCATGTAAACATGCTTGGGGGGGTTAGGGAGCTTATTTACAGAATCATGAGCTGCACTACTGAAGAAAACCTCTCTCTCTCTCTCTCTCTCTCTCTCTCTCTCTCTCTCTCTCTCTCTCTCTCTCTCTCTCTCTCTCTTCCTCCCTCCCTCCCTCCCACATTAACCATTAACTGTGTAAAAATCCTCAGGAGTGGCGTTTCATGAACCCCCCCTCCTCTCTCCATGACAGTGTTGAGACTCAATCTTGTGCATTTAGTCAAGGAGGTTGTGAGCTGACAGTGCAACAGCCACATGATGCCTAGAGTGTCCACCCAAGTCCTTACACCTCTCTTCTCCCCTATTTCTTCCAGCACTTACATTCTTTCCTCTCCTTCTCCCACAATGTTCCATGAATGTTGGAAGGGGTGACATAGTGTCCCATTTGCAGCTAGGCACTCAGAGTCTTAGTACTCTGACCAGTTTGCGAGTATCTAAAGTCCCCACTGATCACTGCAGAAAATGTTCTCTAACTGAAGCCACCTACTTTCAGATTTAGATAAGCGCTAGTGACTGTGACCTCCACACTGGTACCCACAGCTCTGGGGAAAGTAGCTGCTTCTTGCAATTACTTAAGTGCGCTCCAGAATTAAGTGCTCTCTTTTCACAATTTTTTTTGTTTTTAAATTTAATTATTTTATGTGTGTGGGTGTTATGTCTGCATGTGTGTGCCTATTAGAGGGTGCCAGATTCCCATCCCCCCTCAGAGCTGGAGTTTCAGGAAGCTGTGAGTCATTCAATGTAGGTGCTAGGAACCAAATTCAGGTCTTCTGCAATAGCAGTAAGCATTCTTAAACACTGAGCCATCTCTACGGCCCTATTTTCATATTCTTGTTTTTAAGGTTTCATTTTTATTTTATGTGCATTGGTGTTTTGCCTGCATGTATGTCTGTGAAGGAGCCAGGTCCCCCGGAACTGCAATTACAGACAATCTTGAGCTGTCATTTGGGTGCTGGGAACTGAACCCTGGTCTTCTGGAAGAGCAGCCAGTGTTCTTAACCTCTGAGCCATCTCTCCAGCCTATTTTCATACTCTTAGTTAAACAAAATCCATTGTGTATGCCTAATTTGAAAATTCAAAATCTAAATGCTCCAAGAGCTGAAACATTTTGAGCATTGTGATGACTAATCTCCAGAGTTAGTCTAACTACATTTAGAATCCAGTCAGGGACCTCTGGGTCTGTCTACCATAGTGTTTCCAAAAAGAAGAGAGAAACCCAAGTTCCCTTTTTCTTTCTGGTTTTCAAGACAGGGTTTCTCTGTTTAACAGCCCTAGCTTTCCTTGAATTCAAAGAGATCCTCCTGCTTCTGCCTCCCAAGTGCTGGGATTAAAGGAGTGTGCCACCATGCCTGGCTGAAAGCAGCTTTCAATGTGGATGGCACCACTCCATAGGCTGGGGACTGAAAATATAAAGGAGAAGGGAGCTGGCTTCGCACTAGCACTCTTCACTCCTGCTTCCTGACTGCTGACAGTGTAACCAGATGTCTGACTGTCCAGCAACCAGGTCTTCACACAAGGATAGGATGCATCCCTCAAACGCTAAATCTAACAAAACTGTTCTGTCACTGTGTGGTCCCTTGTCAGATACTTGGTCAGAGAAAAGAGAAAAACTACTAATGCAAGCAGCATTGTGATGTCACAAGTGGAGAGTTTCACACCATGCAAGGCTGTTTCAGAAACTAGTTTGCCTGAGATACATGAAATTATCCCTAGATCAGAGTATATTCAAATGAAGTTTATATTTAGGCTTTAGTCTTATTCCCAAAATATCTCATTATGTATATGCAAACACACCAAAATTTAAAAGTTAAAACATTTTACAAGTACAAACATGACTGGTTTCAAGCATTTGGGATAAAGAATACTTAATCTGTACTAAATACTCTATAAAAATAGCATGACTTGAACCGGGTGTTGGTGGCGCACGCCTTTAATCCCAGCACTCGGGAGGCAGAGGCAGGCGGATCTCTGTGAGTTCGAGACCAGGCTGGACTACCAAGCGAGTTCCAGGACAGCCTCCAAAGCCACAGAGAAACCCTGTCTCGAAAAAAAACCAAAAAAAAAAAAAAATAGCATGACTTGAGTCTTAAGAGATTGCCCAGAGGTTAAGAGCACTAGGCCCTTCCAGAGGATCTGGGTTTGGTTCCCAGCACCCACATGGCGGCTTATAACCATTTGTAACTCCAGTTCCAGGGGATCCAATGTGCTCTTCTGACCCCTGAAGCACCAGTCATACATGAAGGCAAAACATCCATATTCATAAAATAAGAAATAATAAACAAATTTAAAAATTAAGTGATGTGGGCCACTTCCTAACAGAGCATGGGTTACTACTGGCAGTTCTGGTTTCTAAATCTAACTCAGCTATTTAATTATTTGTTTAGTGTTAAGAATTTAAAACTTAAAACACACAAATGTACATCATAAGTGGTAACTAATTTTTAAACCTCTCCAGTTAAAAAGTTTAAAGTTTGGGGCGAGATTCTACCAAAGGAAATCTACAAATTCAATGCAATCCCCATCAAAATCCCAGCACAGTTCTTCACAGAAATTGAAAGGACAATTTTCAGCTTATTATGGAAACACAAAAAACCAAAGACAGAAAAAACATCACCGAATAATAAAAGAACTGCTAGAGGTATTGCCATCCCCAATATCACACTATACACAGTACTATAATAATAAAAACTCCATGGTATTGGCATAAAAACAGACAGGTTGATCAATGGACTCACACATATCGATACCTGGCTTATTGTTTTTAAAAAGCTAGAAATGAGTATACACTGGGAAAAAATACAGCATCTTCAACAAATGTTGCTGGCCAAATAGGATGGCTGCATGTAAAGAGCAAACAGATCTGAACTTACCACCCTGCACAAAACTCAACTCCAAACGACCAAGGAATTGTTTTAAACTCATTGGTTAAGGAAAAGACTCTCTGAACAAAAACACTGATACCACAGACAAGAAAAACAACTAACGATACTTTATGAAACTGAGAAGCTTCTGTATGGCAAAGGACACTATCAATAGGACAAAGATTTTTACCAACCACACATCCAACAGGGCTAATGTCAAAAATACATGTATAACTCAAAAACTGTACATCAAGAACACAAATAACCCAATCTAAAAATGGGGTACAGATCCAAACAAAATTTTCAAAAGAGGAAGCTCAAATGGCTAAGAAGCACTTAAATGTTCAATGTCCTTAGTCCTTCAGGGAAATGCAAATCAAAATTACTTTGAGATTCCATCTTACACCAGCGAGAATGTCCAAGAACATCAAAACAGATGACAGCTCATGGTGGCAAGGATATGGGGTAAGGGAAACATTCATCCATTGCTGGTGGGACTGCAAAATTGTATAGCCACTATGGAAAACAGTACGGTGGTTCCTGGGGAAGCTGGGAATAGATTATCTCAGTCTTTGCCACTTGTGGTGGACTGCATGAGATTGGTTCCCATAGGTTCATATATTTACATGTATAGCCCCTAAGCTGTTCAGGAAGGATTAGGGAGTATGGTCTTGTTGGAGTAGGTATGGCCTTGTGGAGGAGGTACGTCACTAGGGGTGAGCTTTGAGATTTCAAAAGTCTATACCAGGTCCAGCTTGTATCTGTTTCTCTATCTTTCTGTCTCTCCCTCCCTGTCCCTTTACTGTCCTACCCACCCCCACCCCAGTCTGCTGTCTCTGAGTTAGAAGGAAGCTCTCAGTCACTTCTCCAGCACCACGCCTGCCTGCCTGTTGTCATGCTCCCTGACATGATGATAATGGACTAAGCTGCTAAAACCTGGGTAAGCAGCCCCCAATTAAATGCTTTCTTTTATAAGAGTTCCCTTGGTCATGGTGTCTCATTACAGCAATGATAACACTAACTGAGACAAAACTTGGGCCCAAAGGACCCTACATCCTACTACGGAGACACTTGTTCAACCATGTTCATTGTTGCTCTATTCATAATAGCCAGAAAGTAGATCTGGTCTACTTGTTTGTCAATGGATGAAGGGATAAAGAAAACATGGTACATTTACACAATGAAATATTACTCAGATGTTTACAAAAAAATCATGAAATTCCCCCATGCTAAATAGACAAATGTGTGGATGTTAGCTATTAACTCTTGAATAAGCAAGCTACAATCCATATAACCACAGGTTAGATATAGAGTAAGGGAGTAAGCTAAGAGGGAGGAAAGGATTTCCCCCGGAAGGGAAAACTAGTAATAAGGGAGGGGAGGCTGAAACAAGGAGGTTCAAATTGGGAGAGAGGGAGAAGGGATTGGGGAAGTACAACAAAAACTAAGGGCAATTTGATGGGTTGTATGGAAACCTAATTCAGTAGAAGCTTCATAAAATATACACATATATGAAAGGAATCTAAACTAGAATCATCAAAAAATGGGAGGTACAAAATTCCAACTAGACATATCTCGCCAACAAATGAAACCTCCAGTGGTAGGAATGGGTTATATCTAACTGAGTTGCTGGCCAAAGGGGCCTCATGAAAACCTCAAAAAACAAACAACAAAATCCCACACAGGATATTGCCAAGGCTATTTGCTGCTTTCCACAAACTAATGGTAAGGTTCTACTATTGAAGAAAACATGCAAAGAATTCTTATAACATGGAGAAACTGGTGACTACCTAGAACAGTGGTTCTCATCCGGTGTGCCATGGCCTCCTTAGGTGTCACATATCAGATATCGTGCATTATGATTTCTATTTACATTAAAGGACATTAGAAGGTTGACAGCCACTGATCTGGAGCCCTCACCTCTTACTGACTAGTGTTCATGGTACTGAAAGGTACTTTGTATGCTATCAGAAGAGAAAGGTAAGCACCAATGCAGCCATATACCCTTCAACCTACAATGGTGACAAGCTTGCAAGATAACCGGACAACAGGGCACAAAAGTGGCAGGAGTAACCAACAATTTCCTGACTGGAATTAAGGCCCACAACGTGAGACGGAACCCATGCCCAACACTGCCCTGGTGGACAAGAACCTGAGACTAGAGAGGTCATAGACCCAGGAGAAAACCAGACACTACTGTTCTGCTAATGATACTCTGCTATATTCAGATCTGTTTTACTAAGCCTTCATCACAGAAGTTTCCTCTCTTACAATTTACAAAAATAAATACGGAGACCCACAATAAGACAATGTCAGAGAGTGAGAAACCTTGGAACACTCAGTCCTAAATGGGTTTTCATGGTATTATTAGATTTTCCAAAGCTTCTTAATATAGTTACTGACTCTCAATATGCAGAAAGAATTATTTTACATATAGAAACTGCTTAACTTATTGCAGATGGTTCAGAATTAACTTGGTTATTTATTCAATTACAAGAAATAATCAGAAATAGAAATCATTACTTGCATAAAACACATATCAGATTCCATACAGGTCTACCGGGCCTTCTAGCACAAGGTAATGATGAAATTGATCAGCTATTCTTAGGAAATGTGCTGGAAGCCTCACAATTTCATAAGACACACCAGGTTAATAGCAAGAATGTGAAGGAACCTTGGCAACAAGCCAAGAAAATTATAAGAAAATGTCTTACTTGTTCTTTGTATAACCAAACTCCATTACCTACAGGAAATAACCTAAAAGGTACTCAAAGAAGTGAAATTAGGCAAATGGATGTGTTTCATTTTGGGGAGTTTGGAAAATAAAAGTATATGCACCATACTTTCCAGACGCACATTCAGGATTTTAATGGGCAACTGCTTTGAACTCTAAAAAGGCTGATTCTGTAATTACACATTTAGTAGAAGTTATAATTATCATGGGGATACCTATACAAATTAAGACTGACAATGTTCCAGCATGTGTCTCTAGTAAAACGAAAGGTTTTTTTTCATATTACAATATAAAGCATATTACAGGTATACCACACAATCCTACAGGACAAGCAGTTATAGAAAGATGTAATCTCACTTTAAAGGATATGCTTAATAAACAGAAAGGGGTAGTAAAGACCACCCATCCACCCACCAGAGATAGATTACTGATCATTGTAAGGGGAAAAAAAACCTAAACAAAGGAGGTTATTATATTCAGGGATCTGTTGGGGAAGTCCTGTTATTTGCCTGTGCATTTGTCAATAAAGTACTGTCTGGCCAATAGGGAATCTAGATAGGAGGGACTAGGAGTCCAGGAGGACTCTGGGTAGGAGAAACACAAGAGAGTCAACATGTGACGCCATGGGGGTAGGACGCCGGGAACTATTCTCCGGTAAGAAACATACTTAGATTAACAATTATGGGGTAATTACTTAAGGCAGAGCTAGCCAGTAAGGGACAAGCAAGGCCAACAGCTTCATAATTAATACAGCGTCTTGTGTGTTATTTGGGGACTACAATGTGGCAGAGCCCAGGCTAGCCAAAGCGGCTAGCAAGAAAAAGCTTCCCTTAACAGGGATCTCTTTCTGAAAAGAAAATGGGGGGTGGTATAGGAATGATTAAGATAAAAGAGTAGATTACTGAATCTACTTTTAAACTAAAAAAGCAACTACTAGTCTTAAATATTTTACATTGGTATGGATTTTACATGCTGATACAAATTAAGGTTATTCTGTTATATTGTATGTATGTTTCTATTCTTGTTTAGGGTGTTGTGCCTATGCAGCTTGTTTAACAATGTCATGTACATTTCTATTTAGGGAAATTAAGAAATACAGGTTAGTAGTCATTTAACAAATTTGTAACTATGTTAGATATGTTTTCAAGGTCAAACAGATACATTTTAGATAGACAGATGATCTTCAAAGACTTCAGAGCCTACATAACACAGCATTTAAGGTGTCTTAACATAAGACAGTGAGACATGTCTACTCCTGGCAACATCAATTTACTTCAAAAAGAATGGTAGACATGAAGAATCTCTTTATGGCTTTACTTTCATTGTGGCAAAGTAAGCCACTGAGAAAGAAACAGCCCTTGCCTCAGTAGATGACAGTATGCTGTTTAAATTGGACAAGAAGGACACAAAAGGTGACTGCCAAAATTTGCCAACACACGTCAAGACAGTTCTTCAAAATTCTTGCTTCACAAAAAAGTCTGTCAGATATTCTAGGCCTGTAGGCTGAAGATGGATACCCCAAAGTTGCAGAGGAACCTTGGGAGACTGACCAGGCAGCCAGATGTCTCTGTCATTTCTATAGTTTTGGAAGTAGCCTTCACTGCACTTCCTGTTTACTCAGGAAGTATCATTCTTGTGTCTTTGATGGGGTTAAAGACTAGATAATTATAGTTACAATTTTCCTTGTTACCAAATTCAGAAAAGAAACTCCCCGAAAGAGGTGCAAAGTGTATAAGGATAAGAGACATAAAAAATCTTACGTTGTTCATCTAAGAAAACGTTTTGAGGTCTAAAAAGATAGTTTTAAGTTAGTAATATAAGTTAGGATAGAAAGTGAATTAGGTACAAAACTTTGGACTCACCAAGGGAGGACAGGTAATGGAACATTTTGTCTGAACTTGCCAAATGCAAAGGTGATGGGAGATGTCATTCTGTAAATCTGTCTCTATTATTGGTTGTTGAATAAAGCACTGTTGGCCAATATGGAAGCAAGATAGGTGGGACTAGGAGTCGAGGAGGATTCTGGGAGAGAGAGACACAGGCAGACACAATGTAGGCTGCCAGAGGAGTAAGAGGTCCGGACCCTTTCTCCAGTAAGAGAAACACTTAGATTAACAATTATGGGTTAAATACTTAAGTCAGAGCTAGCCAGTAAGAATCCAAGCAAAGGGGGCTGGAGAGATGGCTCAGAGGTTAAGAGCACTGGCTGCTCTTCCAGAGGTCCTGAGTTCAATTCCCAGCAACCACATGGTGGCTCACAACCATCTACAATTCAATCTGGTGCCCTCTTCTGGAGTGTAAGCAGAACACTGTATATGTAATAAATAAATAAATCTTTAAAAAAAAAAAAAGAATCCAAGCAAAGAGCCAACAGCTTCATAATTAATATAGTGACTTGTGTGTTATTTGGGGACTGCAACTGTGGCAGGGCCCAGGCGGCTGGCAGGGAAAACTACACGTTACACAAAGGGGCTGGACATTGTGAATGTGTTTCTTACTTGATACTTGTTCTTATATAGTTTTACTTTGTTAAGTTTAAAACCTTCCCCACATTTTTAGACAATACCTGATATTTATTCTTATTATGTGTAATATTACTGTAATAAAGTCAAAACCTTTCCTTTTTATTTAGACAAAAAGGGGGAAATGTTCTTTGTATTGTTGCTCCAAGACCGCCAATAGAGGGTGGAGTACATGTACACCTGGCCAAAATAAAGCATAGATTTCTGGTGACCCCAGATGAAGACAGACACCAAGAGGAAGAAGGAGGGGCTTGAAGCATTCCTCATATGAAAAACATGGAGAGTAGAGCCAGCAGACCACTCCTCTGCTGTTCTTTGGATTTATCAGGTTCTTACCTCAATTTCTGACTCCAGAGCTTTTACTACTACTAGAACAATTAAGGTTAAAAAAAAGGGGGGGCTAGTTATAGAACCAATATAAACAAATCAATTTCTTTTGTAAGTATTGGTGGTGGTGGCAGGTTTACAAACTTAAAACTTAGAACATACAAAGTTTAATAAAAACATACTTTGGAGCACCTAGGAATAAACCAACCAAATCAATCTAAAGTAAAAATAAATGGTGTGCTGCCTAGTTTTTATGTCAACTTCAAACATGCAAGAGGCATCTGAGAGAAGACGCCTCTAGAAGATGGGGCTGAAGGCAAGTCTTGGTAGGTCATTTTCTTACTGATCGATGCAGGGGAGCTCGGCCTAATGTTGAAGATGCTATTCCTGGGATGGTGGTTCTGGAAGGTAAAAGCAAGCAGCCTGAACAAGTCATGAGGAGCGAGCCAGGAAGCAGCACTCCTCCTTGCCCTCTGTATCTGCTCCTGTCTCCAGGCTCCTTCTCTCTGTGTGGGTGCCTGCTATGACTCAAGCCTCAGTGATGGAATTGTAAGCTGAAATGAATCCTTCTCTACCCAGCTTGCTCTTGATCATGGTGTTTTATCACAACAATAGAAACTCTACCTGAGTTTGAGGCCAACCTGGCCTACAGAGCAAGTTCCAGAAAAAGCCAGTTACACACAGAGAAACACTGTCTCGAAAAAAATGAAGAAACAGTTCTGCAGAAGAAACATGGAATATATTCTCTATCAAATGTAAACACGTAGAAACTAAAATAATGACTAATGGGTTATCACAAAGGAATAGACTGAGTAAGAATAAAATGGAAAGTTCAAAATAGACCTATAAATTTATGAAACCTTCAAATATGACAAATGTACCCATCTATTCTGTTACTATAAAAGCATGCCTGAGACTGGGAACACTGGAGAAACAGAATAATCTGGGACCAGTTTAGAAGCCTGCAAGTCTTAAGAGCCTCATAACAAATGCTGTAATAGTGGTGCACACAGAGGGAGAGGTAAGTGGCAAGATATGAATCCAGACAGATTGAGGACCCAAGCTTTCTCTTTCACCATGGGCCATGGAAATTACTTAATCTCTTCTTAAAAAAAAAAAGGAGTGCCATCAATGACTTAAACATCTCCCACTGGTACCTATTCTTCAAGGCTGCATACTATTTCTCCATAATGGCACAGTGAGGAGCACTGCACCACATGGACCCCTGGCAGATATACTCTAACCATAGCAAAGAAACTTTGATTCAAAATAGGCATAGTGGCACATGCCTATAATTCCAGCACTTGGGAGGCAGAAGAACCCAGAAGATCACAAGTTCAAGACCAGTCTGCTGTACATATTTAGTTCCAGGACAGGCTAGATTATAGTGACACCTACCCAATAAATAATAAATAAATAAATAAATGTGAAAATACGGAGGAAAATAGGTCCTTTTCATTAATGTCCCAAAGTTTAACAAAATGTTAACAGATCATCCAGCTTTAAAAAAAAAATCATTGCTGGAAGGTTGTGGCTTATGCCTTTTTCCTAGTACCTGGGAGGAAGAGGTAGACATATCTCTGAGTTTGAGGCCAGCCTGCTCTACAGAGAAAATTCCAGGATAGCCAGGGCTACATAGAGAAACCCTGTCTTGAAAAACAAAAAACCAAAACAGAACCAAAAAGAGTTCATCAAGTAGTAAAAAGTTATAATAGAGACCAAAGCCATTAATCCCAGCACTGAGGCAAGTGAAACTATGTGAGTCTGAGGGCATGGTGCTCTAACTGTATAGCAAGCCCCAGGCCAGTCAAAGCTACAGAGTGAGACCTTATCCCCATAAAACAAATGGGAAAGCAACAATAAAGCTATAGTAGACACTGGCTTTATGAAAACTCAACATCTTGTCAAAGCAAATATTCAAGTAAATGCTCAATATAAATCCGCAGGAACTCAAAAAAGAGTAAACAAAACTAAAGACCACGCTAGCAAAAAATAAAAATGAAAATCATTTCAGACTGCAATTCACAAGTAAGCAGGAGCTAGAAATGTCTAAGCCCACCAGAGACAAACTGCAGAGACCTCGGTACAGAACAGGCATTCCCAGGACCAGAGTTAAGTGGCCCTTAAAAGGTGAGAGTACCCCCCTTCAAATACTGGTGAGTGAAGGAAAAGAAAACACAAAAAGGCTCCAGAAAAAGAAAATAATTCCAGATTCAGAAATAGAAACCTGGCACAGAATACAGCTACATTTTCACAGACCAAGAGAAGAGGGTGATTTTAAACCAAGATCTGAGCAAACTTATTCCAGACCCACAACACTCATCATGAAGGAAAATAATGTCTATGCACAGAGTGGAATAAAAAGAAAACAGACTATCAGTGAACCCTTTCTGATGGCAACAAAGCAAGTTTCAGGACAGCCAGGGCTACATAGAGAAACCATGTCTCAAAAATACAAAAAAAACAAACAAATAAAAAACCAAGGAGGAAAACTACTCAGTATAAAAAAAAAAAAATGAAAGTACAGAAACTGATTCAAACATAAAGGTGGCATTTCAATGGAGTGATGCATGTTTTGTTTAACTGGACATGTATAAGTAAAGAGGAGGGAGGGAGTCAAGATTAGCATACTTCCACTTTACACAAAATAAATTCCAACTACATAAGGTCAAAGTGGGAAAAAACACTATTATGGAAAACTAACACTATTTTAATAATCTTAGTGTTCTTATTCTTACTTAAGTCTTTATTGAAGAAAGCAAAGTTAGACTCAAAGGGAAAAAGACAGATTTTACGATATCACAATAAAAACATGAGTTGAAAGCTGTTGCAAAATGCACAGAGACTAAAGACAAAATTTTTTAAAAATTTAAATTTCAATAAATTCATATGATAAAACAGCATTTCTGAACATCAATAGAAGATAAACTCTTAGCGTGTGAGGTCAGTGTTGTCCGCACACTGGTATGTCTCCGATAACAAAGCATGCTAAAATTCTTTGGGGACTACTGAGTTGGTTTAATGTCCTCTTAAGGCATTTGTTGCAAGCCTAAGCTTGATTCTCAACTACTCACACTGTGGAGAGAATAAACTCCTACACATCCTGCCCCCATGTACATGAGCACAAAATAAATAAAATAAATAAATGTAAAAAGGCTTTAAAAGCCTTTAGCAAATATTTGCTAGCTGCTGACCAAAATTAAGACAGACAGAAAATGCAAACTAAAAGAAATCATTTTCACACATCAAAATGGCAAAAATTAACAAGGCTGTTATATATACACAAAATAAAATATTATTTAAAGATACAACTGTGGATTAAGTAATCTCACTGAGTAGAATTTTCTACCAAATACAGACACAGAAACATCATTATTATGAGATTTGCATTCTCCCTAATGGCATGACGTTGCAAATAACTTAAATGACATGAAAAGGGAAATAGATTTTTTAAAAATCATGGCTACCACCTAAAAGTGTCCCCCACAATTTCCTGTGGCAGATGCCTATTGTGTTCCCCAAATTCAGACTGATAATGATTCAAGGTAAACCTTTAAGAGATGATGGGAGAGGGACTTCTTGGCTAAGACTAGTGGCTTTATAAAAGAAAAAGGGACTTGGGCACTGTTGTCATGTGGTGTTATGAGCAGGAGGACCTTTAGCATGTGCCACTACCAAGAAAATACATTGTCCAGCATGTCCTTATTAGAGAAAACACATCTCTCCTCTATAAATTATCCAGTCTCAGGCATAGTGACACAGTAACAGAAAATAGACTAATACAACCATCAAGATGTTAAAATGGAGGTAATAGATTTCATTCTTGACACTGAAGAATATATTCTTCATTAGGAGGAGAGAATCTAATTTTAGGACCTACAAAAATAAAAAGGAACCAATGATGTCTATGTAGAAGCAAAGAAATCACACACTGGTTATCTCTGATTGATGACATTACTCAAGCAAACTACTACTCCATTTTTGAAAGACTACTTAAAATTAAATATATGTGAATGAGTATGTGCAAATGTGTACAGGTGCCCTCAGAGGCTAGAGATGTCGGATAGCCCCAGGGCTGGAGTTCCAGTGGTTGTAAAGTGCCAGGAGTGAGTGCTGGAAACCACGTGGTTTCTCTTTAGAGCAGTGTATGCTCTTAACTGCTGAGTCATCTCTCCAGTCCTCAATTGTTTTCTAATTATATTGTTTATTTCAGCAATTAGCTGATTTTTATATTTAAAACAAAACTATGTCCCCTAATTCTTTTCATTGGCATGCAATACACAAAAACATTTTTGAAATGACAAATTAACAAGGAAAAATTTTAATTTATAATATACTCATCATAGAAATAGCACTCAATGATTCAACTGCATTAGAATGTACACAATATATATATATATTCCTGGAATTAAAGTCATTATTATAAACTTCTATATTTCATATGAATCAACTATGAGGTTAAAAATTTCTCACAAAGGCAATCTTTCTTAATGATAGGTCCATCTTTTCTAAGGAAAAACTGGAATAGATTTGTGTCTATGAGGCTTTACAACGTTCTAACAATTCATTTCCCATCCCCCCCAAAATAGGTAAATTTATCATGGGAGAAATCAAATGATACCAGTAATTATCTTTGAGTCATGAGGTCATGAGCAGGCACTGTAAGTATCTTTTTAAGATTAAAACCTTAAATTGGGGTCTGGAGAGAACAGTTCTGCTGGTGGAGAGATTGCCTGGCATGCACACAACCCCAGCGAGGTTCCATCATCCCCAGCTGAGAAGAAACTGGGTGCAGTGGCACATGCACCGGCTGCTCTTCCAGAGGTCCTGAGTTCAATTCCCAGCAACCACATGGTGGCTCACAACCATCTGCGATGAGACCTGGAGCCCTCTAGTGGCTTGCAGGCAAACATGCAGTAGGAACACTGTGTACATAATAAACAAGTAAATCTTAAAAAAGGAAAACACTTGGTTCACCTAAATGAGTGACCAAGAAAGAAAAGACAAAGAACTATTGAAAGCAGTATTTAATCAGTAGTGTGACAAGTTACTAATCTCAAAATATAATACTAATTATAAACAACGAAAGTACACCGCTGCCCAATTCTTCTCTTAATTTAAAACATAAATAATATCAAAACAGCTGGTACAGGAATAGAGCTACTGTAACTCAGAAAACAAACTTTGAAGGGAATCTCAAAGCCAGGCATAGTAATGCATGCAGGAAGATCAGGCCTTCAAGGTCAACCTTGGCTACATAACAAGTTGGTGGCTAATCTGGGCTCCAAGCAACCATTAAAAAGAAACCCCAAACTAAAATATATCAAAGAAGGTCAAATTTCAACAGGAAACTATGGAAGTCTTTACATTTACAATGTAAAAGTCACAGGCTTGCCAACTGTCTCCTGAAGTCCCACTAACTAAACTCTAATTTGACACAGGGCTGCTGAGCACTGCTGAACTTTGGAGCCCAGGACCAGCAAATCCCACTTATCAACATAGGTGAGTGTGGCAGCAACAGAAAGGTGACTTTTTACTTTGCTCTTATTAGCAATTCTACCCTAGGTAAGTTACTTAATTTTTCCAAACTACAATCTGCTCATCAGTAAAGTTAAGATAATGAAGTCTTAAAGCTCTTCAATGAGGTGGCTGGAGAGATGGCTCAGAGGTTAAGAGCACTGACTGCTCTTCCAGAGGTCCTGGGTTCAATTCCCAGCAACAACATGGTGGCTCACAACCATCTACAATTCAATCTGGTGTATATGTAATAAATAAACAAAGCTCTTCAATGAAAAGAATACAAGCAATACTTCAGAAGAGGTGTGGGAGGGGAGAGAAAAGAGGCCGATCAAGAGAGCAAGAAGATGTGCATCCTTCAAGAACTACTTTATCCAGAACTAGATTGATGATCCCTTTGGAGAACATTGCCAAATTTAAGAACCCTTAAAATCCCCTCATCTTCTCATTCAGTGAGCTTCAGAAACTCATTCCAATGAGTCAAATCAGTGGCACACACCTATAATTCTAGCTTTCAGGATGCTGAGACAGGAGGATACAAAGTTCAAGGTCAGCCAGCTTGGACTACAGAATGGGCTTGAGGCTAAGCTGAAGCAGCCTGAGGTACATGAAAAGACTATTGATAGTTACATTCATTCACAGTTTATTTGGTATGCCAGAAGTCATTTAGTTCTACTGCCCTCAAAAACCAAAGGCATGGTGGCGGTGCCTCAGTAACAGGACACCTGCATAGCACAAGGTCACTAAAAAATGGGAAAAGAAAGCAAAAAACAATAACTGGAGCTGGAGAGACGGGTCAGCAGTTAAGATCACTGACTGCTATTCCAGAGATCCTGGGTTCAATTCCCAGCACACACATGGCAGCTCACAATTGTCTGTAACAGTTCCAAGGGATCCAACACCCTCACACAGATATATACATGCAGACGAAAACAACAACACACATAAAATAAACAAATGAATGAATTTTAAAAATTAAAGCTATCAGAATGCAACAACAATAAAAAAAAGTTAGTCATAGGAGGACAATTGATATATGTTGACGATACACATGAAAGAATGACAGCATGGTTTATAATAGCAGAAAAAAAAACTAAAGGCAATCCAAATATCTAGGCATGAATAATTTTTAACTAATTTAAGACCATGATAAAATAGGGTAAAATAATGGGCAGGAAAGGGTGTATGTATGTGTATGTATGTATGTATTTATGATGATACACTACAAACAGGGCCAATTTTGTCTTCTCAAGAAAATACTGGTATATGTAGAAATAAGTAAAAAGAAGCCATCCCTCACAATGGCTAGTGCAAACATACACTTCTGCTCTCGACTGTTTACAGCTGGTCCTTTCATCACACGGTAGCCTGCTACCAACAGGCTACTATTATGAGTTCTGTGAGGCAGGTCTGTCCAATAACAAAGATGCTGCAGCAACTGTAAGAAAATTCCTGGTAGCTAATTTAAAAATCAATGTGTCTGCCAACACTAGACCATCTTCAGTTAAGTTTTCAAAGAAAGACCGATAGCCAAGAATGGCATTAATTTCAGAAACATTATCAATATCCTCTGGCTAATAGCTTGTGTCCTCGAAAAACAGGCAGTGGAAGCCTGGCATGATGGATGGCACCTGCTTGTAACTCCAGCACATGGAACAGGAATTTAGAGGTCAGCTTGGGCTACAAAGGGAGACACAGTTTTGTTTGTTTGCTTTTGTTTTTCGAGACAGGGTTTCTCTATGGCTTTGGAGGTTGTCCTGAAACTAGCTCTTGTAGACCAGGCTGGTCTCAAACTCAGAGAGCCACTTGCCTCTGCCTCCCGAGTGCTGTGATTAAGCGTGTGCACCACCAATGGCAGGCAGGAGACACAATCTTAAAGAGCCCATGACCAAACAGGTAATCAAGTGGGCAGGAAAAAATAAAAGAAACAAGAATGAATCTGCAATTGCTGAAAAGTAAGAGGAGGAAGAGAAAGAAGAGAAGACTCTAAGAGGGAAAAAATGGCAAGGTCTCTAATTTTTATCAAAAGAGCCACTGTCTAGGATGATGACACAATCCCTACCTAACCTTTTCCTATTTGCAAAGACTACAAACTACCAACCAACTACAGACCAAGAGGGATTAAGTCAGTCCTTCAAGAAAAACCTTCTCATTTTTTCAAGCAAATCATAGCTATGGTACTACCAGAGAACCATGTAATAAGTAAATTAGTATCTCAAATTTTATTCCAGAACTAACTCATAAAACCAGAACTAATTATAAACCACTAGTCATGATTCATAAACATGTTAAGCCCTATGTCATATATTCTAAACAGTAGTCTATTTTTAGTAAGGATTTTGTGAAATTATCACAAGTTAGAGTTCTGCAATTAAAAATCAAGAAATTCATCCCTCTTGTAATGACTGAGCATAGCTATTTGCTACGGAAGAAACCAAAGAATACCACAAGGATCTTACTGAAAAATCATAGTGTGTGAGAGCATCATGTACGACAGTGTTGTAGCAATCCCTGCAGAACACATTTCTTTATTGCAAAACAAAATGAGAATAGTTTAAAATTCCTTCTTTATAATTGTATGATATATAAGAGTTAAAGAAAGTTAAAATGAGCTGTGCATTGAGGCACACATCTTTAATTCCAGCACTGAAGAAGCAGATACAGGTGATCTCTGGGAGCCTGAGGGCAGCCTGGTCTACACAGCCAGCCAGGGCAACACAGAGATGCCCATTTATTTAAAAGACAGACAGACAGACAGACAGACACACACACACACACGCACGCACGCACGCACGCACACACACATTCTGAATCACATGACTTGGTTTGGTTGGGTTGAAATGGAACCAACATGCAGTTTTTATTTTCCTTTCATTTTTTTTGTTGTTGTTGTTAATCATGGTACCACAGACAAAAAGATAAAACACAAAAATCTTCAAAACCTTGATTTCCACACCAGTTACTATAAACAAGATGTTTCCAAGACAGAACCAAGGCACACATTTCGTGTGTAAGAGAAATTAGTGACCTTTAGCATTCAGACAGGTATTCGTTATTACAGACTCATACTATCAGACAGACCCAGCATAAACTCACACCTGGGAGATACTCATGGATCCTAATATGAAAAATATATTAGACATATATTAGAAACATTTCTGAAAAGCTCAAAGATATGCTGCATAATTACATTAAAAAACCTGCTTTCTCCCATTTTATTTATTTATTATTATTGAATCCAGAAACCATTTTTTGAGGCACTTTTACTTGACCACCATCCAATTCCTATTGTGACAAATTATTCAGGATCCAGTATCTTCGACCATTTTAAATTTTCAAGTATTTAATTTACTATACCTAGACAACTTTGAAAATCCATTCTATATTTCGGTACTTCAAAACACAGCTACAGTACCCAAAAAAAGCCCAATCCTGAAGTACCCCTCCCTTTAAAATACACATGCCAAAACTACTTTGAACCTTTCCTTAAAAATAAGTACCTATAAGAAAACACAAATTCAAACAAGCTCTAGGTGGAAGTAACAATCTGTTAAAAGGCAGCACACTTTATATGTTGCAACACTCTCCCCAGACACCTGCATTTCTGCTGCAGTCACAAATACATGTGCTACTCTGAAGCACAGAGCATGGAGACGCATGAAGCAAGCACACAGACCTGAAATGGATTTGCATTACCTCCAACCTTAGGGCCACCTGCTGAACCAGGCTTCCTCCCACTGCTGACAGGGTTTCCAGATGTTTTAGGTGCAGGAACCTTGAAGGCTGAAGCAGCTGATGATGGCCTGTTTCCATCCACTGATTCTTCATCATCAAAGCTTTTATCTGCACAAAGCATAAGAAAACAGATACTTAAGGAAGCTAAGCTTTTTCCATTTTCCATTAAGATTCAAAAATAAAATAGAGGTACAAATAAAAGAGTATTATTTAGGTAATAAAAATAAAGATCTTTTGAATAAATATTTATATATATTAAGTAGCACTCACTTTAAGAAATAACCCCTGTGATTTAAAATAAAAATACCGTATTATCACATTTCCTACACATACATGTCAGAATATTAAAGCAAACATATCAACTTTAGAGCGGTCAAAGCATCTCTCTTTTTTGATGCTCATATAAGCATTTTCTGCCAGCCCCTCCCATAGCCAATCTTCAAGCACGCCCTGCCTTATTTCTATGCCCAGATTTCTGCAACTTACAATCACAGATCCGTTTGCAAATCAGCCGCCTCATTCCTCCGAATTTCCCTCACCCTAGAACAGCTCCTAATAGTTCACATGGCCAAACACAGTCAATTTGATACTAATCAAAGATTCTATCAAAAATAGATAGAAACAACCACAGAACCACCACTGAGGTTTGTGCCGGCATTTTTCTTTCTCTTCCCTGCCCTAGGTGCTGCAACAGCCAATCAGCTGCAAGGTGACATCATCTTATGGCAGCTACTGCTAGATGAAAGGTAAAAATTCTCCATGCATCTAAAAAATCCTCTATGTACTTACAATGTATTCTCTATCAAAAATGTAAAAGCATTTCATACCAAAGGTTTATAAATCTACATTTGCTTCCTCTTACTTAATACACATGAGAATCCATATAAACAGGACATTAGGTTTTAGGCAGGAATCACTGTGCTGTGTGCTACTGCATCGGGGAAAGCACGAGAACAGCAGGGCTCACTGCTGTACATAATTAACTGCCTGTAACCTCACAATAGTGACAGAAATGAAACCCAACAGTCTCCTCTCTTAAGTGATTCTCAGGAGTTCTCCAGTTTCCTCCTGGAATATTCACAGCCACACTGGTATCATCTCCTCACATACAAGCTCACCAGCCTCCAGCCAACTCCTCCCTCCCCCACTCACAAGATAGAAAGATGCCTTGGACTCTGCTGAGAAATGGTTTTCTCTAGGACCCTGCACAAACCAATGCTGACAGACAAGATGGGTGAGGCAGAGAAGCAGGCTGCAGACCTACGTCTGATTCTTCTTCCTGCCCCTCCCGTTTTCACCACACACATGCCCACTCATCCAGAATAAGTGATCTCCATGAAAACATGCCACCAGTGTAAGTATTAGATAGGGTTAGGGAAGGAAGACCCCAACAAATTCTAAGACCGCTTATTAGGAAAAAATAAATAATGATCTAAAATCATGTTCCATTTCAGCAAGGGTTTTGTTAATATCACTTCTGCTCCCCCAATCCTACCTGCGTGCCAAAATCATCTTCTAGTTTAAATACAACATTATTTTACCATAACATAATTAGGGAGCCAGTGCGGAGAAATTAATGAGCTGAAAACGTGTGCTTTAAATATATCACTGTGTTAAGTACACCAAAATAATTCAAAATAAACTCTTTTTTTGGTTCATCATTATATTCACATTCACACACACACACACACACACACACACACACACACACACACACACACAAACAGAAAATCTACAGAAAGTCAGGCATTGAAACAGAAGAGGCAGAAGTTCCCATGGAAACGGTGTTCCCTTCCTATACACACAAGAACTGAAAAGATAAGTGTTCCTACCATTAAAAAAAAATTAACTCTTAACATCCTCAAGCTACTGGGATTTTAAAACTTTGTTAACAAAGGAAGCATACATGTCCCAAGAAACAAACTAAATTTTCACAAAAAGAATGTCAGTCTAATCAGTACCCAGACGCAAAGATTACCTTCACCTTGTGTCTTCTAAGCATCTCCAAACCCCTGATCAGGCCAGTCAGTCACACAGCAGTTAAGAAGTAGAATGTCTGCTGTGGCCTCTGGTGTGTCTTCACTAAATAGGAAGTTGATACTGGGAGATTCATTTTGCTGCGTATAGCTCTGGTATATGAAGTATCAGTGTCCTGGGCTCTGGTATATGAAGTATCAGTGTCCTGGTGCCCACTCCACTGCTCACAGACATGTGAGCTACTCAGAGTCTGCAGTTATTGTAAAGCTGTGCTCTTGAAAGACAAACAAAAGGGCCTGTGGGCTTCAGCACTCCTGGCAAGCAGTACACAAACCAAGGTCAAGCATCTCAATAAACTCCACAATTCTGTGCTTTTTGTTAACATAATGCTGTTTCAGATCTGAAAACATTTTGTATTTTGAATTTGGGGATTAGAGATATTCAGCTAAATGTAAGTAGACTCGTACAAATATTCCAAAAACAGAGAAAAGACCCAAAATCTGAAATAAACAAACACTCTTGGTCTGAAGCAATTCAGATAAGGGATGGTCAACGTAATTTATCTGAGATCACAGGAAATCAAAGATGCATTTAGTAATATCTATGGCAGTGCTGCTGGAATGTGATATTCAGACAAAGCTCAGAATCACTGGCGTTCCTTAGGGATGCATTCTAGATTACTGTAACACTTGTTTATTCTGTGTACCCATGTGTCATGGCATTCATGTGGACTGCTTCAGGAGTTAATTCTCTTTTTCTATCATGCTGGTCCAGGGGACTGCACTCAGGACATCAGGCATGGCAGCACCTATACCTGCTGAACCATCTTCCCAGTCCCCTAAAATGTGAATTCTTGGGTATGAACTCACCTGTACTGCATCAGAAATTATTGTAAGGACGAAGTCTGATCCGCTGCTATTTAAGAGCTCATGACAATCATGTGTGAGCCACTCAGAGGTTGGTAGATTCTCTTTCTAATAAAAAGGTCCCATGGCAAATATCATAGGCCTGGAAATCTCTATACAAATGTCCTTTGTGCAACTGCTCAATTATGACATAATAACAACAAAGCAACCCACCATCTACAAAGAAATAGGTACAGCTATGTTTCAATATCAGGTAAACAAATAAGAGGACAACTAAGACTGGTCCAAAAGCAACAATTTGCCAATCCCTGGTTTAGGGTAAAAACTAGAAGAAGACTAATTTAAAAAATAAAAAAATAGTAACTAAAATAATTTTTAAAAATGAAAAATACATTAAAGTTTGAAAAGATTTAAAAATTTTAAATACAATGAAAAATAATTTTCTGCGCTAGATATGTAAACTCAACTTCCTGTGTACTGAAGGACCAAGAACCATCCTTGTATTCTAAAATAACTGTAGTGTGTTATTCTCTGAAGCAGAGAACTTTAAAGTTGGGCTTTTCTTTTTCATTCCACTGGCCATTAGTGCAACAGCAATTAGGCATGAGTAGTCACTGAATACATTTGTCTCATGGAGCAGTTAAAAAAGGTAAACTTTTAAAATAATTTCTTGGGGGAGGGTGTAACCTGAAATGTTTTTCTTCAGTTTAAAACTACATAAAGAAGGGAACTAGAGAAATGATTTAGAAGCGAGCAGGCTGCTCCTCCAGAGGACCCGGGTTCAGTTCCCAGCACCCACAGAGGCTGACAGTTGTCTGTACCTGCAGCTCCAGGAGGATCTGACCCCCTCTTCTGGCCTCCTCAGGCTCTGCACACACACATGATGCACAGACATGCATACAGGAAAAACACACCTACACATAAAACAAAAATAAATCTTAAAAACAAAAACTACACAAAAGGGCTGAAGAGATGAGTGAGCAGTTAAGAGTGCTTACTGCTCTTGTTAAAGAACCCAGGTTCAGTTCCCAGTACCAACACTAGGCAGCCCACAATCCCATAAGTCCAGTCCAGAGAATCCAAACCACTTGTTTGGCCTCCACAGGCAGCTGCACTCATGTGCACAAACCACTCCTACACTCTTTGGATAAAATGCCTGGTTTTTAAAAGTCTTAAAAGCAACCAACGTTTGACAACAAGAAACACAAAACTAGAACCAGTACTTCAGAGCTTCTACTCTATTGTGAGGCAAAAAGAACAGATTCACATCCACCTGACACACAAGCAGAAGTTAGAATACCAAATTACAAACTCTTAAGGTTAAAGGGAACCACAAGACAACCCTTATTTTTCTATTGTCTATTTTTTTTTAACTTTTTTTCACTGGGAGATGGCTCAGTAAGTAAAGTACATACTACAAAAGTGTAGGACCCCTTCCACATAAAACTGGATGAGATAACACCGACACCTGTCACCCCAGTGCTCCTAGAGGGAAATGAGAGGTGACTCTGTGACAGCTAGCCTGGCATATGCAGGAGGAAAACCCAATGTGGGAGGTGAGGCCTGAAACCCACTCCCACGTGGGCTCACTAGCACACACACGCACTCCCACGTGGGCTCACTAGCACACACGCACTCCCACGTGGGCTCACTAGCACACACACGCACTCACACGTGGGCTCACTAGCACACACACGCACTCACACGTGGGCTCACTAGCACACACACGCACTCACGCAAATGCACACAGTGCTTCTACCACCACAAGTACCATCACCATCATACATGAGCTAAAAGGTAAGTAAATGAATAAACTGGGGTGGCGAGTGGGAGGGGAGGAGGAGAGGGGCGGGGCGGGGAAAGGAAGCGGGGTGGGGGGGGGGAGACAGGGAAGTGAATCAAATCAAAAGCTTCAGTACAGTAAATGAGCCAGATACTCAAGTTCTACTTCTGTGGGCTGCTAAGAGCACAAACAAAATTCCTAACAACACCCCAAAGGTATTAGAGGACAAGAGTAATAGAGCAGAATGACTTCGTGTTATCTATCTGCACACTGGAAAAGGTGACCAGATGGAGAACAGGAGAGATGGGCAGGTGGGGGAAAGAGCCGGAGTAGAGACTGAACACGCATGAACAACTACTAGGAACAGGTGTCCTTAAACACTGCATTTCCTCTGTGAGGAAGCAATGGTGGAGTGGGCTATAGTGCTAGCTACATGAGGAAGATTAAAAGGTAAGGAGATGGAAAGAGGACACATCCACGAAGATGAAGGAGTAAGAGGTGACAGTAAGAGACAGGAGGGCGACGGAAGACATGAAAACAGATGGATAGGTCATGGAGGGAATGACAAGAAGTGAAGGGAATTGCAAGATGCCATTCTGGAGTATGGGTCCAAGAGCTTTGAATAAATTCTTTTTTAAAATGTTAATTTTCTAGTTAGAAGAAATTCCTTATACAACTTACTATATTTAAATGCATTCACAAATAAGAAATGCTAGTTTGTGTTTTATTACCTAAATGAGAGAAAAGGAGGATACGTAAACTAGAAATAATAATAAAGTATTATTTCTCAAAAAAATCTTACATAAACTATGGCAAACCATGAACATTTCACAAATCTAGGAGGTGGGAATATGGAAAACTGTACTGAGTGCATGTCTCTGCTGTGGTTACTAAACTGCATAATAAAATAACCTTAGAAGTAAAACAACAACAACAAAAATCAAAACGAAACAACAACAAAAAACCCCAATAACAACAACAACAACAAAAACAAACCCAAAAAACTCTTAAATTCCTTAAAGGCTTCATAAAAAGTAAACAAAACCAAATGAATTCCCCCTGCACTAGCTGAACCACAGTGCAAGAAAAATGAATTGTTTAGTAGGTGTTAGGCTGTGTAGCCTGGACATGATTTAGGAAAACAATAAACTGAACTGTTCTATCTGGGTGGGGGCAGAAGGAGAAAGAGATACAAACAGAAGAGGATGGAGGAAAGAAGGAAGAGACCCGAGGAGATGGAGGACACTGGAAGAAGGAAGTAAAGGAAGGGAGGAAGGAAGACAGAAGGAGCGGGGAGTACCAGACCACGTGGGGAAGGAACTCAGCTTGCCTTTGCCACCTTCAACAGCATGTGTGGAGGCTGGGGAAGCTCTGTGTTGCTGACTCACAAGCCGGCTCCTATGCCCAAAGTCAAGACAGCATGGGAAAACAGGCTTGCTTTGGGCTTTTCATTTTCTTCAGTAGAACTCTATTACGTCTTGTTAGAAAAACAAATTTCCTGTCCAGCACTAGCAGATTCAGCCAGTCTTTCCAGATTTAAACCTCTCTAAATTAATGTTCACATTTCTTGCATGGCCTCCTTCAAGTCCATGCTACTTAGGTTATATGGGTATAACAAACATTTTTAGGTTTTTAACTATGTTTGGTTTTTGTTTTTTTACGAGACAGGGTTTCTCTGTATTGTAGGTTTTTAACTATGTTTGGTATGGGATGAAAAAGACATTGATGTGATTCTTCAGTTCTTAAAATTAACATAATTAAAAGCTTGGTAGACTACAGACTGCAGACTAGGTGAAAGGTTTTGTTTTTCTCTCTTTGGTGTTTGGAGACACTGTCTCAATATGTATACTTGGCTAGCTTAGAACTCATGTAAACAAAACTGGTCTTGTACTCTGCACTAGAGTGAAGTTTGTTTCTTCCTTTCTTTCTTTCTTTTGTTGTTTGTTTGCTTTACGAGAAGGAGTTTCTCTGTGTAGCACTGGCTGTCCTGGAATTCGCTATGTAGACCAGCTCACAGAGATCTGCATGTCTCTGCCTCCTAAGTAATGGGATTAAAGGCATGTTGCTACCATCACCACCTGGCCAGAGTGAATTTCTTAATAGTCAAATTTGTATCAGAAACTAGTCTGACAATTCTGGTGAGATCATTATTGGTCAAGCTAGATAGCATTAAACATATGACACTTAAAATTGGTTTTAAAATTTTGCTTTGAAAAGGGTGGTGGTGGCGCACATCTTTAACACCAGTACTTGGGAGGCAGAATATTATGCATGAACTGGAATTTACCTTCAAGTTTAGGTTTTTAATAAACAAGTAAAGAAGACCGCCTATACATTAAAGGCGCATTTAGTCTCTGGTAGCTATATAAATCTGACAGCAATGGGAAGGGTGACTACTTCACAAGTGTAAACAATCCTAAAAGAAAACACCACAAAATTTGGTTCAAAGTTTAACTACCTCTGTTTAACACAAACCAGTGCTCGAAGACAAGTTTCATCAGTCTTGGATGTTTTAAAATTCTTGATACAAACATTCATTTTACTAGTGAATACTTTCAGCATACAAATACATAACACCTTCTAGTTGTTATGAAATAGTAAGTAAGGGAGGCTTGTTCCCTAAGTGTTAAACTATTAGTCAGTGGGCTGTTTGTTACTGTTCTTTTCTTATCGTGTGTTACTGGCAAAATACACCCTGTGGTGGGGCTGAAGAGATGGCTCACCAGTTAAGAGCACGGCTATGCTTCCAGAGGAGCAGGATTCCATTCCCGGCACCCACACAGCAGACAACAACCATCTGTAACCCCAGTTCCAGACATCTGATGCCCTCTTCTGGCCTCTACAGGCACTGAGTACACATGATATGCAAACATACACACAGGCAAAACACCGATGTCCAAAAATAAAAATAAAATAAATAAGTAAAGGAGCTATATATACCAGGTACTACATGCTACATTTCCCTCAGTTCTTCCAGAGTCTGAGATTGGAAGGGTAAACATCTGGGATAATGCCATACCAATGTGGTTTCATCATCCAGACAACTGCCCTTGTTTAGAAAAACTTTCTGGAACACTGACTTTGCTTCCACCACATTGAATTGTTGGATTTTTATCTCCTGAAATTCTGTTATTGTAGCCTTAAGTATTTCATCTGTAGTTGTCGAGACTGAGAGTTCTTGAGCCAAGACTTCCAAGTATCTTAGCTGCTGCCCAGGGTTTGTCTTTTAAATTCATTTGGTAGCAAAACCTGAACTAACCTAAATTCAGTTTATGGTAAAACATAATAAAGCAAACATGAATCTATTTGTTCTTTTTATTCCACTCATTGTAATCTGTACACATTAACAAAATTTAACAACGTGCATGATTATAGGGTACTACTGCCTTAGGCCTGGAAGGAGCCATTACATAGCATATGAAATATGACCAACCGTCCCCCCAAGGTTTCTTCTTTTTTAAACTGGGTCTTGCCATATATCCCAAGCTGGCCTCAAATTTATAATCTTCCTGCCTCCATCTTCCACATCCTGGAATTACAGGTGTATGCCATGACACCTGTTTTCCCAGGGTTTCCAATAAGGATTTGTGAGTTTCTATAATTCAATGGAACCCCCGCCCCAAAACACACACACACACCACTTGTTTTATTTTTTTACTGAAGGTAGGCCACAATTTCAAATGGTTTTTAAATGTTCTGCTTCATGTTTAAGATACATGTATCCAAAGCAACTCTGTCTAAGATACACATAACACACAAAGAGTTGTTCCATTTCACAGGGCAAAAGAAGCAAGCCAAAAACCACACACGGGTCTCACAGTATTATTTTGTGCAGATTTTCTTCAGTAAACAGCTAGTTCAATAAGAAACCCAATACCAGTGATTTACACACAAGAAATACACTCTACTTCATACTAACAAGTTTCTTATACCACAGTTCCTCTTTCACTTGAAACTATATCCTTCCTTATTCTAATTAAAACAACAAGCAATAGGACTTTGGGTTTCTGGGCTGTTATACTCTTCTTGCATAGCCAATGAGAACCAATGAGTATGGTCCTTGTTTAACGGCAAAATTATCAAAAGGTTAGTAAGCAAGAAACTTATAACCACCATTCATGTCTAAGGAAACTCACAGGATGCTCTATTACCTCGCCCCTGTCTGCCCCCAGGTTATCCCTACTCAATCCTTTCTGGTAGCAATTCCTGTTTAACCCAGACAGCATGTCTAAAAGTCTTCTCTTTACATCTTTTGTAAAGCATTTCATCCATTCTGCACGTCAAGTGTCCTCAAAATGCTGACAAATTTCCAGTACTCCCATCTGAGTTCCAAATCCATATATCTACTATCTTTGACATGTCCCCTGAGGAAATCATCCCCTATGGAAATGTCAAAGGCATCTCCAGTTTAACATAGATGATTACTCCAACACTTTTAAGTCTTCCCATACCAGTGAGACAAATGACATAACTATCTGTGCTACTCAAGCTCAAGATGTGGGAACACCCCCAATGCATTTTCCCATGCCCACATCTACCATCTACCAACAACAGCTCTTGTCCTATGTAACTCCCAGTAGTATGGTTACTTCTTCTGCCACTCCTAATCTAAAGCCAGACTTGCACCACCCTGTCTATAGCACCATAACAGATGCTTTACTGGGCTCTTTGTTTATATTCTTGATCTCCTTTCAAACCACAACGTTGACACTGTGATACACACCCTACAAGGAATTTGGATCAAGGATATTGAAACAAACAAAAGGAAGCTATATAAAGGATGGATTTGGTTGACAACTATACATTGCTTAATACTGATGACACAGACAACCAGATATTGTATGTCTTCTGACAGAAACCCAAATCTAGATCTGGTACCATGCCTCCTAATCCTTCCTAAAACAGTTCCACCAACTAGGGACCAAAAATTCAAATATATGAGTGTATGGGGGTCATTTTTATTCAAACCACCATAGTCAAACAAAACAGCACTTTTGAAAAATCTGTATCAACAAAACACTCAAATCAGACTTCGTTTTGATCAAGCATTTTCAATTTTCAAGAAATAAAGTAGATATAGATACAGGTGTGATGGTACATGCCTGAAATCCCAGCATTTAGGAAGAGGCAGGAGGACCAGGATTTCAAGATCATCCTCAACTACATAAAACTTGTAAAAAGCCAAACACGTGAACAAAAGATGAAACAAAAATAATCAACAAAAGCATTGCTATAATGCAATTACTAATCTATAATATGGAAAGCACTTACCTGAGAGATGCCAAATAAATTACAAAAAGAAAGATCACCTCTACTGCTAATAAGAGATGTATTAGCCAACAACAGTGGGGAACCTAACTTGAATCCTAGTGTTTGAAAAAATATTTACATAACAACTGAGATCTGAACACTGAAATTATTAAAAATTATAATTTGAATCACTTTACTCTATTTTCAAAATTCATACAACAGAACCTAATACTGTAAGTCACACTGTAAGAGTGAACACATAAGCTAAGGGCAAAGTATGTGGGGTGAGCCCATAAGGAATATCAGCACATTCTTCCAAGATGCCAGTAACAGGGATGGATGACTACTGGGGGTGGGGGCACATGACACTATGTCAAAGCTGCAACTCGGATTTTTCCCCACCCCTAGACAGGTCTTGCTATGTAGTCCAGGCTGGACTGGAATTTGTGGCAATCCTATCTCCACCTTCATGTGTTGGGATCACTTCTTTATGTCCACCTACAAATCAGACTGCCAAGAATCTAACTTCCACAGCATAAAAATTATATACCTTGCAGAATGACAGAGAAGTAACAGTGCCTATGACAGAAATGAATACTAGGAGCAACTGCAAATCTATGGAATGATTTCATCCTTAAAACCCTCAACTCGGGACATGGGGGAGCAGGAAGGTTGAGTTGGGGGAAGAATAGAGGAGAGCAGGATGAGAGATACTATAATAGAGGGAGTCATTCTAGGTTTGAGGGGAGATCTGGCCCTAGTGAGATTTCCAGATATCTACAAGGATGACACCAAGTGGTAAACTAAGCAACAGTGGAGAGACTACCTTAAATGCCCCTCCCTGATAATGAGTTTGACGACTATCTTATATTATATACCATCCTAGAACCTCCATCCAATGACAGACAGAAGCAGAGGCAGACACCCACAGCTAAACACTGAACTGAACTCCTGGAACCCAGTGACAGAGAGGGAGGAGTGATGAGCAAAGAAGTCAAGACTGGAATGGTGAAAACCGGAGAAACAGCTGAGCTGAACAGGGGGGAGATCTTAGACCCCAGACTGATGGCTGAGAGGCCAGCATGGGACTGATCCAGACCCCCTGAATATGGGTGTCGGTGAGGAGGCCTAGACAATCTATGGGCCTTTGGGTAGTAGATCAGTATTTACCCCTGGCACACAAATGGACTTTGGGTGCCCATCCCACAATGAAGGATGCTCGCTCAAGCTGGACACTTGGGGAAGGGCCTAGGCCCTCCCCAGAACGAAATAACAGACTCTAGAGATCCCCCAGAGGGTCATACCCTCCCTGGGGAATGGAGTGGGGATTGGGGGAGAAGGGGAAGGCTGGTGGGGGGAGTGGACATGGAGGGGAGGGAGAAGGAGCTGGGACTGACATGTGAGGCAAGCTTGTTTCTAATTCAAATATATAATTTTTAAAAAAACCCTCAACATATATACCCAGACATGAATGCTCACACGCGCACGCACGCACAGACCCCTCATGAAAAAGAAACTACTGGAAAAGGCAAGTTCTTGTAATCATTTAAAATTTTGTTTGCCAAGGTTAAACGTTTGAATGATAAAATAATGTTTCTCAGATGCACAGTAAAAGAGAAAGATGGAACAAATCATTAAAGACACAGTGGAACAACCTACTAATTCCAACTTATAACTAGGAACAACTATTCTGAATTATATAGAAAAAGCAGAAGCCAACAAAGGTGTGAGACATAATAAAAAAAAATTAACAGAAGAGGCAGTTTGAGAGAGCACTCAGTGGAAAGTACTTTCTGCACAAACATGAGGACCTGAGTTCAAATCCCCAGGAGCCATGTTCACAGTTGACTATGGTGGCAGCTTAGGCAACCCCAGGTAAGGAGGGGTATCTCTGGAGCTGACAGGTCAGTCTACCCAAGATGGTGAGTTCCAAGTTCAGTGGGAAGAAAGTACGGTGGAGAGCAATAGAGGAAGACACTCAACAGTGACCTCTGGTACTGTCACAATAGGGTATGCACATCTGAATGCATGCGCTCACACCCATGCACAACATTAACAATAAAATGCTATTATATTTATTATCAATTTACAATAGAAAGCTTTCCTGAACTAAGTCAAAAATCTTCAGAAATAAAAGCCAGTAAAAGAATTTTTAGACAGGTAGTGGTGACACACACCTTTAATCCCAGAGGCAGAGGCAGGACCATCACTGTGAGTTTGAGGTCAGCCTGGTCTACCTAGCTAGTTCCAGAAAGAAATCCTGTCTCAAAAATAATCTTTTTTATTTTGTCTTTAGAATATAAATTTTCAGTAAATTTACTAGAAGTTGAGACTTCTAATAATTTTAAGATATAATTTAATAATTTAAAGAATATTTAAGGACTTTGTGGGGTTTTTTCCCTTTTGAATAAAGGGAGGAAGGTTATCTTTAGAGATGCAAGACTTCCAATGGCTCAATCAAGAGATAATCACAATTTAAACCATTAATAAAATCAAATAACATCTCATGAAACAAACAAGGTAAATAATAAGCGAGGTTCAGAAAAGTTAGAAATTGTATAGAAATTTGCTCACCTAAATTTTTAAGCCAGCAGCTATTAAGAACATCAAACTGCACATTCTATAAATACAAAGAAAAGCTGTAAGCCTTTAAAGACTCCAACTCATTACTGATAGCAGGCTTGAAAATATGCTGCTACTGGCACTCAACAATCTGCACCCAGCAGGTAGGTGGGGAGGGAGTGCCTCAGGAAGGCTGCAGTCTGTTTACAGGGACCTCACAGAACTGCACCAAAGGCCGGCAGTGACTACTGTAAAGCTGCTTTGTTTTTAGCCACTGGCTAGTTTCAATCTTAGAGACTGCTACTTACTGTCTTCTGTCTTGTCTTACATTAATGCTAATGCCATTTTTAAAGGGCTTGGATAGAATGGAAAATTCAGTCAGCAGAATAAGAGAGACATCTGACTGCTTCAAGTGGCCGACGGTCTCTTCTAGCTTTTGAATACTTCCTGAAACATCATCTCACTGTTATGTGCACCGCTGGCTTTCCCGATTCTCAATAATAGCTACTCTTTTGTTCCTTGTAATTTACTTCTCTCCACATGCTTCTTTTTCAATGCTATCACTGATTTTAGTAGAAAATATTGGCCTTGCATCAGTGAGTGGAAAGGCAGGTTTCTTTTCTGTGATTTACATCAGACAACCCTAGTGCGTGGAAGAAGGATCTTTTCAACATGAGCTCCTTGCTAGTGGTCCATTCCTCTTCAACTAAGTTTCAATGAGTCAGAAGTGATCCTAGAAAGAAAAGGATCTCATAGAAGGATAATCCCTGAAAATTCATGATTATTCTTTTTTTAAGCACAGGATCTCACTATGTAGCCCTAGGTGGCTTAGAACTCACTATAATTCACAAAGCTCTCCCTGCTTCTCCCTGAGTGCTAGAAGTAAAGGGGTTTGCCGCTACACCTGGTCCAGTTGCATATATTCGTAATATAGTAATTTTTGAATAGACTGCATTGAAATGTCAAAACTTTAGAAAGTCAATTTATAACAAAACCTTATTTCTTTCCAGCCACACTGCAGGAACAACAAAAGGCCAAATTCCTTTCTCATGCTTCTGGGGCAGATTGCAGGCCTCAGCACCACATAATAATCCTACAGGTTTTTAATTAACCCTCTTGGATATGAGTGCACAATTACTCAAATGTTTGGTTTTATGCTTTGGAATAAGAATGAAACAACTAACGTTAAATGCTACCCACCCTCAAGGACTCACCAAACAGTAAGCTACCCCAGGACCCTCAGGACTCTCCAAGCAGTAAGTCATCCCAGGATCGCACAAATCTGAGTTGACCTTGAAATAAAACTGTCGATGACATAAATGGAATACCTAAAGATCATCTATAAACAAATAAAAAGTCAAATGATTTGGCCAAAGACTCCAAAAGGTGGGCTGGAAAGACAGCTCAGTTGGTAAAGTAAATGCTTACTGCACAAAAGCCAACCCATCCTAAAACCTCATTCCTATCTCTGGATGGCTGCAACAGGTAGATAGAGATACTAGGGGCTTGCTGGCCAGTTAACCTAACTCACACAGTAAGTTCTAGGTTTCGTGGGAAATCCTGTCTCAGAAAATAAGCAAGAGCAAAGGAAGAAGTCACCAGTTTCAACCTCTGAACTCCACATCTTCCTGCACAGGTAAGCAGACCTGCATAAATAAAACAAGCCAAATGGCAACTCTCAGAACACACACACAAGTCCTATGAACATAACAAGTGTTATCAGAAAGCAGGCATATTTGATAATATGAAAGATACTTTTCACTGATTGTCAAATTATTTAACAAAAATATCAAGAACTGAAAAGAATGCTGGTTAGTAGCTATTACTATTGAGAATGTATATAATAAAATATTTTGGACGTACAGTTACAGCTAACACAACTTGAAGAGAAATTCTGGTCCTAAAATGCTTACAGAGTATTTTGAAAAAATGCACATGTCTGTATTCACATAAGCGGCCTTTTCCAGAACAATTTAGGAAAAATTATATATGGCAAAGAATGTAAACTTTCAGAGAAGATGGAATGTTTATACTCTATACAATGGAAGGCTTGCAACAGTTTAAACAAATGAGGCAGAGTAACATATGATGACATGGCATTAAAACACTTCACGTGTTGTTGAGCAGACATAGCAAATGTCGAAAATATATTCAGAATGACTGTTTTCAGGGGATGTGGCTCAGTGGTAAAATAACTTCCCAGAGTAAGTAAGGTCCTGGGTTCTCGTCCCAGTAGTCCTTACCCTTAAATCAAATAACAGCAATCAACTCAAATTTGTTTGAAGGTATATATGTTAGAGCACAATAAAAGGCATGAAAAGGTACTGCATAAAGTATAAACAAGTTTAAGGGATTTTTGCATCATCATCATTTCAATTTTTAAAAGATGATATTTTCATACTAAGTCCATAGTTAACCTTTTTAAATGAGCAAATAGGTTAGGAATAGTGCAGTACAGCTGCTACACACGTTCATGAGACAGTGCATGGTGTGTGCATACACACTGTGTGAGAGAAACCCATATGCAGAGTAGCCATACCAACTGTTAAGACTACTCACCCTGACGGCCTGCCTGCTGCTATACACATGTCGTTATTATTTCAACTTTTAAGAATTTTTTAAAGGTATATTTTAATACAATCAAAGTTTTATTATTTTAAGGAAGAGAATTACTTGGAAGGCTACCCTCTAAGCTTTCTTTACAAGAGGTCATTATTTTGAATTAAAAAAAATCAATACATTCCTAAACTGTCTGAATGTATTATTTGGAAAATAAAAAACAAGTAAACATACATGATGGCCAAAGAACTTGGGTTTAAAAAAAATAAAATCTAGACATGATCCAAAGCAAATGCAACATTAATTGCCTAGAAAGTAAGCATTTTTGTTTTGTTTTATCTTCCTAAGAAACTTGGCAATGCTCTTAGTATATGAGAAATCAATTTGATGATTTTTACCTTAAAAATTAATGAAGTATATTTAACTTATTTGTATAAGGTCATATAAGTTACATAAATTCTCAGAATCACTCATAACAATGTACAAAACAAAAATCTACTGTCATACTTTTAGTTAAATGTACATAAATACTTGAAATGACTATCAACAGCCAACTTGGTGAGTTTGAAACCTATTCCTAAAGCACTAAGAGGACCAACTCTCAGAAGACAGAGGTCATGATCTAGTCATAGGAAGGCTAACACTATTAAGACTTAAAACTTACAAATCCAAGCAAGGGGTCCTTAAGAACCTAAACACACACACACACACACACACACACACACACACACACACACACACACACACACACACAGAGACAGAGAGACAGAGAGACAGAGAGACAGAGAGAGAGCAAAACCCCTGTAGAGCCCTTACACTCCCTCTGTACACATCTGATATTGATACGATTATGAAACATACCTCTAAGCATCTTAATAAAGGGTTAGTGGCAAGGAAAAGGCTCAAACAGTCAGTGTTGTGGAGGACAATAGCAGATGCACCTCTGGGGCTGTAGACTCAGCCTACTTTGCTTTCTGTGCCTGGACCTGGAACACACCTTTCAGCAGGTCTCAGCTTCCTAACCTGTGAAACGGAAACACCATACATCTGTATACTTCACTAGTCATTTGTACCTGAGGAGTTAATGTATATAAAGTATATCGAAGTACCTTTAAAAAGTACAAGACACTACAGAAATAGGTGTTTTTTAAATTATCCTCACCAAAACATTAACAAAAGCAATTTGTGATCCAATTATGTCCTATATAAATTTCTTAAAAGATGTTTATTAGAGACACTGACAAATCCCAAGCACACTAATTAATGTAGTATCCATGGCAAGCCATTTTGCTTCTCTAAGTATTTTATCACCACAGAATTCAAATTCTGTCAAATACAACAGGAAAGATGTCAAGCCAGCTAATCAAACCTCCCTGCCTACGTCTGCCATTGCTCCAAAGGCCATATTCTCCTTCCAGAGCTTCTGTACACATTCCCTGACCCTTCTACTAGCCCTTCACACCCAATACCAAAGACTGAAGAAGCCGTGCCTGGGCTGCAAGGTAAATTTCACCCTCTGTTTGCCAGACCCCACACAGACACATCAAGTGAAAAAGGACACACGCATGCACAAATATCCGACTGCACACAAACACGTACATGTCCTTCATTCTTCAGGAGAAATGTATTTCTTACACAGCAAACAATCATCACCTTAAAACCAAGTGTACAGCACAGCACAACAAGAAAATAAATCGTACTCACCATCTCCCATAGCCATTCAGATGGTCCAGGGAGCTCTTTCAAACCAAGAGGTCAAATATCACAGCAAAATAAGTGTAGCTCAGTGCCTGCGCCACTGGGCTCGGCCTGCAGCCTAAGGCACAGGGAGCACTGTGTGACCCAGGCCGCGCTGCAGCTCTGCACCGCAATAGCCAACAGCTGCTACTCCACTTCAAAATAAAAGTCTGGGGTCTTGCTGAAAACCCTTGGTTTTTTAGCAAAGCCTAGCAGGGTTTGATCAAGATGATTCTTTAACTGCACATATGCTGTTAGATACACGGTGTGATGTTTCTCCTTGTGCCGGATGCCTGAAATTTAATCTAAGAAAAGCTCTGGGAGCCAATAAATGTCATCCCACTGGGGGACTTTTAATGCAATCATCAAAACACAAGGCATGTGCTCAGCAATCATTCTCCGCTTCCCTAAAGATATCCGTGTAAGCAGTAGCAATCACATGACCTGATGGATTAGCCGGTTTGCGCCTTTTAGAAAAGGTTTTCATCCTTCTGTCGTTACCTTTTCGTATTTACAACAGAAGACTGATAGAAGTGCACAAACAGGAATAGCCCAGTTTCCATGACTAACTGCTCTCATTATGCAGGAAGCATTCTGGCTGCCGTAAACAAATCACGTCAAAGACAGCCCATCAAAGGCAGCTCTGTGCACGGACAGCAGGGCCACACGGAACAAAGCTTGCTTCTGGTGGAGACAGAACTAGCCACTGCGCAGCTGCAGGGGAGCTAAGCACCCTCTCTCCAGGCTGCACAGCCATCACTACTTTATCGAGTCCTGAGAAGGCCCTGGGGCTCACGGCCACACAGAGATATGTTTTTAAATCAAACTAAGAAAAGAGCTTCTCCTCTTGCCACCAAAGAGCATGCTATGAAAATACACGAAACTGGACTGAAGTTACAGTACTGACTCATAAGCTGAACACCACGGCAATTTACAGCCTAAAGCCAGCGCCTAAGCTTTACTTTATTGCCAGTCTCTAACGTAAATAATTCTCTGCGCAACTGTCTCAGAGAAACTGCAAATTACTCTACCGTGATTACAAGTCAAACTGCACTTGGTCCTACAAGGACATTAGACAAATTATACACAGTATTTTCACAATGAAAGAGAAAAAAGAAATAGCCATAGCCACCAATACTGTTGGTATTTACATCCCTGTTAGTGTAGGAGACTGTCTAGAAAGCTCCATGCTAATACCAGGTCTCACCACAATCACAGGAGAACACAACTTGTAGTCTTTTCATCTTGGGCTGGTGCTGACCTTCCAGCCATAACATGCTTAGTTTTAATTACATTCTCCTTCTAATAGCAGAGCTAATTCTGCTGCACTTAGGGACTTCACCAACTTGCCTTGTAACATGAAAATTAAAGTTCAGCTTCTTAAAATCCTCAGGAAAAAACAAATGTGCACTTCTCACTATTTCCTAAACCAAATAGTATATGGTCCAATCTGATAATTTAATTTAATGTTCTTGACTCTGCTCAGCTAGTGCTTCTAAAACTAAGGAATTTAATCAGAGCTTCAATCAAGAGCATTGCAATGACAATTATGAAAGAAACCAGAGGCAAAAGCATGATGTACAACAACTATGCACCAGGACTCACGAGAAGAGCAAGAGAACAGGCTTTCTCTGAACAATAAAGCCAAGAAGACAGTGTTACTCCACCCTACCCACTGTACATGGCCCTCTCCTACCTCTAGAAGCCTACCAAAATTCTCCTCACCTATGGGACACTCAGGGCCCAGTTTTGCCCACTTGTTCAACACCCTTCAGACACTGTTTCCTCTCCCTGACTGGGCTCCAGGCAGCCCTGGTCTCTATGTTCTTCAATAACCAAGTCCTGTTCACCTCTGGGCTTTCATTTTTGGTTGTGAGACTAGCCTTTAACGGCTGAGCCACCTCTCCAGCCCTCACCTCTGGGTTTTCATAGTCACTATTTTCTTCTGGCCAACGTGTTTTCCTGACAATTATTCCTTGACTGATTATTCTATGTATCGGGTCTCAAATGAAATATATCACTTCTCGAAAGAGACTGAATTAACATCCTCAAATTACTTATAACTTCAGTATTCTATTTTCTTCACATAATGACCATTCAGATGATATATAAAAAAGTTATACTACCTTTGCAACAAATCTCCTGGATTTTACTGTTTATATTTTTCATCCCAAACACTTTAAATCACTATACTGCAAGACATGCCATTCTATTACTACAGTCTCTGGAAAAGACACAAAACAGTGTTATTTGCCATAATAGTTTCTGGTTACAGATGACCGTGTGGAACAAATTTAAAACTTATACCATATCAGAAGAGCCCAAGATAATTTCCCTTGGGTACACAGACATCATGTGAGAAAGAAGAGGTAGCATCTTTAGGAACCATCATCCTATTGTGCAAACGACCCATTTTCACATATCTTCACAGCATGCATTTATTTCACCCTAAAATGTTTTGTTCTCTATAAGTTTACTTTTTAGTTTAAGTATGTAATAAAACAGAACCAACAAAGGGCTAAAAACTCTGTGGGGCATAAAAAAAAGAAACAGAAATAAAAAGAGTCGAATAAACTTTCATTTAATTACTTTTTACACAAACTACTGGTCTTCCTATTACGGCCTACAAAAAATGTTTTCATTGCTCAAGTAACAACTGTTTTAGCACTACTGGGGACTGAACTGACAGCTCTGTATACAGGTGAATATTCTCACTGAGCTCTAGCTCCATCCCCACTAATGCTCCCAGACAAGTCTGGACCTCCAGCTCCTGCTCCCTCAGCCCCACAAGCAGCTGAGTGGGTGGGACTGTTCTATCAGGGTGTATGTATAAGATGAAGCAGAATTAGGGTCTTTAAAGACAGGTATTAGTAGACAAAAAGAGTCATTTGGGAATTCACACACACCTGAAAGCATAGGAGTGGACTTCTCCAAGAGTTACCAACTAACATAATTTTGAACACCTAAAAATTATTTAAGTATCCTGAGTTAGAATAAAATGTACTATAAAGAATTGCCCTTGTTAATATTAGTGGAATTTGTTTTTTCACTTAATGATCTCCTACTTGGCAGCAGGGTCTTTAGGAAGAATACAAATTTCATGAACAAGAAATATCTGTATTTTCCCCAATGCTGTTACCACACTATGTATGTTTTTGACATGGATCATTAAGGCTCCTGCAGTGGTCCAGGGTATTGATAGTGACAATGAAAAAACAAGCGAACAGGACCGAAGTTTGTATATCAGAGGTAGAAATGACCAACTAGTTGACCAGAATGGGAAATTAAGCCAAGTTTCACCTTGGTGATACAACTAACTGAAATGACTAACCTGGGGAAGAGACAGATTTAAGGATTAAGAAGAAAAACAGAGCGAGGCCTGGTAGCACATGCCTATAAGTCTAGTATTTGTGAGGTAGAGACAGGAGAATCAGAAGTCCAAGGTCATACTCTGCTACACAGAGTTAGAGGCCAGCAGGGCCATGTGAGACCCTGTAGGGATAAAGGGGAAGGGTTGGAAGGGGGAGAGGGGCAGGCAAGGAGAGGAAGGGGAGGAGAGGGGTGTAGAAGGGGTAAGGGAGAACAGGAACGCATGAACCAGAACACCAACAGGGTTGTTTCTGGATATGATGAACCTGAAGTGTCAAATATCCAAATAGCAATGTCATCAAGACCCCAAGCTACCAAAAGTAGAGAATCAAGAAGAGATAGCAACAGCTAGAACTATCTTTGGGAGCCATCAACAAAGAATTTGCTAGTCATTGGTCAGGACTGGATCAGTGAGAGAGAGATTAAATCACAGGAAAGGTAACCTGAGCCCTAAGATTAGCCAACATGACAAATGGGTTTCCTTCTTCTAGTTTCCTCTGTTGTTAACTAATTCATAAAGGAATTTTTCAATGACAACATAATATAGTCATTCCTCTGTAACAACAGGGGATTGGTTCCAGGAACCTAAGGATGCTCATCTTTCTTATATAAAATGGTATACATTTGAGACAGCCTAGAACAATACACCACACTTTTGAGGTAATAATATACTCATCCCAAGCATGTGATGTGTGGTTCCTGAATCATGGGTGTGCCATCCACAAATGGAGAGCCACAGCTATGGAGTTTAGTACACTGTCTGTCATTAAAAAATCTTAACTGAGCCAGCCAGTAGTAGCACACGACTTTAATCCCAGCACTTGGGAGACAGAGGAAGATGGATCTCTTGAGTTTGAGGCCAGCCTGGTCTACAGAGTGAGTTCCAAGACAAAGCTACACAGGGAAACCATCTCAGGGGGGAAAAAGTTTAACTGAAAACAGAAAAAATTTCAACTAACTCCTATATTCGATATGTGTATTATAGACAATTTTAACTTTCATATTCAACTAGACTCGCAATATTTACATCATAATCTCCAAGACAATCTTTGGGACTCCCTCCAAAAAAAATAAATGCCAGACTCTAGACCTAAGCTGCTGTATTTACAGAGAGAAAAAGGAGAAAAGAAATGGAACAAAGAACAAAAAAGCTCCCCTTCTGAAAGTAGCAGTTATAATCTCACCAAACACAACAGCAACCACACTTCCAAAATGATCCACATTTAAACAGTGACTCCTTTAACTCTATAATATATACCAAAGACTTCCTTAGTTGTAACCAAACAGAATGGAGCACAAGGAGTGCTACTGAAAACCTCAAGTCAGAAATATTTAACAACTAGTCCTTTTCCTGCTGCTCTGGTTTCTACAGACACCAACAAAGACAACTACAAGACAAATTAGGATGCAGCTCTTGAACACCTTCTATTCAGAGGAGAGACGTGAGAAACTGCTGTCTGAGTGAGAACTGGCAGCAATGAAGTCACTGCGTGCTTGAGACCTAAGTTTAGATTAGGTATACATGATCTCCGTAACACCTAATTGTCACTCCACCAGACTCCCTGCAATACAACAAAGCCCAACCTCAAGTGAACAGAGAAAAAGCCTAAATTATATTTTGAACTAGTTTTCCTATTGTATGACTTCAAATTCATACGACAAAATTTTTCTTCAACATCATTTACTCTGTGAAGCTAACCCACATTCTGATGCGAAGCTGCTTTCCCCACTTGAGGGAAAAAAATTATTATCACTGGGAACAGAATATATTCTTCACAAATATGGCTAATGAATACAGTTTAGGTAAATGCTACTCAGTAAAACAAAACACAACTTATCAATATTATTAAAAAGGAAGGAATCACAAAATCAAATAAATGCCTACTATATGTGGATACAGACTAATTCCAACCTTCCTGAATTCTACTAGGCCTCACATTCCACCTAAGCAAAGATGACTACTGTAGTAAAATTACTGCTTGTTTCTTCTCTAATATTTTCACTCAAAATCTGCACATTGGTCAAGAAGGCCAATCAACCCCACAATCTCTACTAAAGGCAGCAAGATAAATTACTACAACTGTAAAAACACATTTCACACATGAAACAAAGCACAAGGGGGTTATCAACCATTAACTATGAAGACAAAAGTATGACAGAGACATTATCCCTGTTGTGAAATCTTCACAACTCCAGCGCTTCAGAGAAGGTGCAGACTCTGGACTGAGAGTTCACTGTTACACCCTGTAGTTTACAAGCTATAAAATCAACGCTTTTAAAATTAAAGATGCATACTTGGGTTGCAAACACACTTGGTGTCTAATACTTGACTAAGTCATCTCAGAAATGTTTACGAGCTGGAAGAACTTAATTACTCTTACCTTTGCAGACACTCAAAACCATACCGCCCGAATTTTGTACTTCATCAAATTTGGCAAGTATCATTTCTAATCTGGGAATAAAGAATAAATTGTTTTTACATAGAGATGAACAGAAACAATTTCCTTTACCACCTCACTTAGAGAAAAGATTCTATGGATTTGTTTTATCTATACAGTTTGACTTAAAGTAGACACAAACTCTGATCTCTTCATTCATGAGAAGTCAAATACAGGCCTGATTCTACATGTGTAGATATCTCAATAAAAAATGACAACTTTCACACAAAGTAATTACATCAAAATTATTTCTCCAAGCTCAGCAACAAACTTTCTAGTTCCATCCTAACAAATCCAAGACTCAGACATCATTCAAAAGTCTGGAAACTCATGCTAAGGAGACAAAGACAAACACAAGCTAAAGAAAGGCAGAAACTACAGTGCTGCAGGGACAGCTGCATCTGAGGCTTCTCCTCATGCTCTTTATCTCCCACACCACCAATTCCACTAAGCTTATATTCAGAGTAGTTACTCTTTCCACCTACTGCTAATACTTAAAACACAGCAGCAAACAGACAACACCCTTTCTTATAGAATGCAATGCCCACTCATTACAGAAGAACGCTAGGAGCACAGCAAGCACAAAGAGAAAGCACCAGCACATCTGCTGACCACTGTCCTGGAGTATTTACATTCGCATACATCTTCCTTTGGGATAAAACTGCATATTGCTGACAATATAGTTTGCTTTTTCTTTAACTTTCCAGCCTATCACTCTATGACTTCTTCAATTCATAATGCACGTTTGAGCAAGGAAGAGAACCATTGTTTTATGGCTTTTAACTGACAAATGTTTTTTCTTTGGCTTACTCTTATATTTCTTTCACAATTCTATTTCCTAAAACATTTTATTAAGTTTTAGAGATCCACATCTTATAATTTCTTACTTATAAGGTAAACCTATAGATACTTTTTGAAATGCCAATACCTAACTTGAATAAAAAAATAAATAAAAGAGTCAAGCAGTGGTGGTGCATGCCTTTAATCACAGCACTCAGGAGGAAGGGGAAGGTAGATCTGAGTTTGAGGCCAGTCTGGTCTGCAGAATGAGTTCCAGGACAGTCAGGACTACAGAGAGAAACCCCATCTCAAACAAACAAATACACAAAAAACCAAATTTTTAAAAATGCACTAAATATATTTGTTGTTTAATGAAAAAGAAGAAGAGTAGAATAGAAAAGAAAAAAGAAAGGGGGCTGGAGAGATGGCTCATAAGTTAGGAGGCCTGGCTGTTCTTCCAGAGGGCAGGGTTTGATTCCTAGCACCTACATAGCAGCTCACAATCAGCTGTAACTCAGTCCCAGGGAATCCGATGTCCTCTTCTGGCCTTCACAGGTACTGCATACACGTGGTGTAAACACATGCATGCAGGCAAAACACCCATACATATAAAGGAAAAGGAAAAGTATATTTTTAGCTAAAAACTCCTGGGATTCCTTATAAAGCAATTTCTAAACCTTAGCCTCATCTCCAATCCCAACTGATCCAATAAGTACAACTATGCATGTATCTGCAAAGAAAAGACACAGACTGCTTTATCTTACAACACAGCATCTTCCACGGGTTGCGCAGATTAAGTAGGTAAGATGTGAGCATGAGATACCAAGGAGCACTGAGATTGGAGCCTGATATTTCAGGACGAGCCCAGAAAAGCCAGAGACAGAAAGGCAAGGACTTAGAAAAGCTGTTTGTGGAAAAGGAGTGTAAGGCCATGAGGAACATGAAAATTCCTGTAAACCAGGGTTCCCTTAGCAAAACACACACACACACACACTCATACACACACACAAACACACACACACTCACACACACAAACTTTTCTAAAGACTAGGAAAATGGGAGTAAGAAATTTAAGATAGAAATCTCAGAATGAGCAGGGAAAGTGAGTGGTGAGTGTAAGCTTGTAACCTCAGCACCTGAAAGGCAGGAGGGGCAGGAGCTTCCAGTAAGCCTCAGCTATCAGGTGAGTTCAAAACCAACCTGGGCACAAGAACCCAGCCTGTCTCCAACAAACAACAAACAGAGAGTTCAGAAAGGGGTAGCATGGAATTAAAATGAGGTAAGAAAAACATGGGGCAAGGAAGAGACATAAGCAGCATTACTAGGAAGAGGAAGCAACTGTGACAGTTGAATATTAACAGGAACGGTGAGAAGTGATGAGGAAGAAGGGAGGAAGGAGATCCTCCAAAGGTCCAGGACGAGGCTAGGCAGGAGGTGAGAAGATGCTTACTTCACACTTCCTCTTACGCCAGTTCTTACTTTCCGCCTACAACTGTCCTAGTGTCTCCTTGGCCTCCTCTCTTCCCAATCATACTCCTTCACCAACATTCACAGTAAACCACAATGTAACCTCAGTACTTACTAAAAAATATTTAATCTCCTGCTCAAAAACTTTATCAAAGACAAACTTTACATCTTTAAAGCAAACAAATGAACAAATAAAAGCACAGCATAATTTTCTACATAGACTTCACTGAAGATTCCAACCCCCATCATTAAACTTCAAACACATATTTTAGAATTTTTTTTTTTCTTTTTCTTTTTCTTTTTTTTTTTTTTTTTGGTTTTACGAGACAGGGTTTCTCTGTATTGTTTTGGAGGCTATCGGTCCAGCCCAGCCTCGAACTCACAGAGATCCGCCTGCCTCTGCCTCCCGAGTGCTGGGATTAAAGGTGTGCACCACCACCGCCCGGCGTCTTTTTCTTTTTTTTAGAGACAAAGTCTCACTATGCAGCCACAGCTGGCACTGCCTCTTTAGACCAGGCTGGCCTCAAACTCACATAGACCCACCTGCCTCTGCCTTCTGGATGCTGAGATTAAAGGCATATGCCACTATATCTGATAGAAACTCATTCTTTTTTAATCTTAATATGCTTGCATGTATGTCTGTGTGACAGTGTAGGATCCCCTGGAACTGGAGTTACAGACAGTTGTGAGCTTCCATGTGGGTGTTGGGAATTGAGCCATCTCTCCAGTCCCCAAAACTCATTCTTAGCAGAATACCTTTCATTTATAAATGAAAAATGGAAAATGAAACAAAGAGCTGAAAGAAGACTCTAGGCCCTTTTGAATAATTGTGTGTGTGTGTGTGTGTGTGTGTGTGTGTGTGTGTGTGTGTGTGTGTGTGTGTGTGTGGTGAGAGCAACTAATTGAATGGAAGGGAAACACAGCAAAGACTGGGCTGTCCAAAGAAGTTAACACACTTGAAGAGCCAACCAAAACTCTGGAAAGGTTCAGATTTACAGACTAAGGGAAACAGACCTGGAAAAAGCAACTCTAACTTAAGTGCAGTCCCAGCTAAGAACAGTAAAATTCAGTTAGGTATTCAGAGTCATCCACCTGCTTCCGAGCTTTACTGAGTGAGACTCAAATACCATACAACTCATGGCACTGAAGTGTGTCTTTCAGAGCTGAATGTAGCTAGGTAGTAAAACACTTGTGTAGTAGGTATGAGGCCTTGGCATTTATCCACACTGTCACAAAAGAGAAAATAAAACGTACGACTGTGATTTACAGTATATTCCCTGAGTAATTCAACCATTACCACAACTTTTACGTTTCTATCATCCCGGGGGACATCCACACACCCATTAGCAGCAGTTCCTTCTCTAGTTTCTCTCTTATCCCCAGTTCTCGGCAATCATTAACCTACTTCCTATTGCTACAGATCACACCTGACCTACGAATTATTATAGCTGGTGATTTAATTCAAATGGAAGCATAATGTGGGTTCTTGATATTCCACTGTATGGATACACTGCACTTAAATATCCACTCATTAGCTGATAGATGTGTGGGTGGGAGGTGTCTGTATAGTTTCGTGACCTTGGCTAATGCTGTCAGGAACACCTACAGAGACGTCTTTGTAGAAAGACTTGTTTTCCTATCACTTGCTGGGCTGGGTCATGTGATACCTCTACAGTTGACATTCACAAGAGTTATAAACTGTTTTCCCCAGCTGCTTTATTAGTACCTGTTCCCATGAAAGTCTCATCCTTTAAGACTTTAGTTATGCTACAGTGGTGTGAAGAAGTTTGCAGCTTTGTTGTTTTGGGATATTTCTTAGAGGTATGTAGTTTTGATCAGAATTTCTTACATAGCTAAATGATAGTGAGCATCATTTTATGTGTTCGTGACTATCTGCATATTCTCTTTTTAAAAGTATTTAATTTGGATCCTTTAAAAATAGCATTACCTGCCGGGAGGTGGTGGCACACGCCTTTAATCCCAGCACTCGGGAGGCAGAGGCAGGCGGATCTCTGTGAGTTCGAGGCCAGGCTGGACCAAGAGCCTCCAAAACAAAACAGAGAAACCCTGTCTCGTAATAAAAAAAAAAAAAAAAGCATTACCTGTCATTTTACTCCTGAGTTGTACTTTATATACTCAAGATACAAGTTTCATGTATTTGGAAATACTCCCATCCCGTACAGGGTTTCTTACAATGTCCTTTGAGGCATATTTTGAATTATTACAAAGTTGATTTTTATTACATATATCAACATATTCTAATTAATTATTTTATTTTGAAGGATAATTTATATAATTACATCATTTACTCCTTGGTCCTTTCCTCCCTCCAAAGCCTCCCATATACCCCTCCTTGCTTTCTTTCAATTTATGGTTTTTCATTAATTGTTGCTATATTTATGATTATGAACACACATATATATTCTTTTTTTTTTGGCTGATGGGAGATGTCTTTCTGAATGCTGTGAATATATGTTTCTCTTATTGGTTGATGAATAAAGCTTTTTTCAACCAATGGACAGAAGGATGTAGCCAGGCAGGAGGTATAGGCAGGGCTACCAAACTAGGCGAATGGGGGGAGAGGAACACACAGAGTGAGTCACTAGGGAGGTACCATGGAGCTGGCGAGAAAGCAAGAGACTCGGGTATGACCTGTAAGCCAAGACCATGTGGAGACACACAGATTAATAGAAATGAGTTTAATAATTAAAAGAGAGTTAGCCAATAAGAAGCCTAAGCTATAGGCCAAACAGTTTATAATTAATATAAGCCTCTGTGTGTTTATTTGGGACTAAAGGGCTGCAGGACTGGGTGGGACAGAAACTTCCATCTACATTTGGTTTTTCGAGACAGGGTTTCTCTGTGTAGCTTTGGAGCCTGTCCTGGAACTCACTCTGTAGACCAGGCTGGCCTCAAGCTCTCAGAGATCCACCTGCCTCTTCCTCCCAAGTACTGGAATTAAAGGTGTGTGCCACCACTGCCAGGCACATATATATTTTTAAATATAACCTGCTTGGTTCGTATAATATTACTTGTGTGTATGTTTTCAGGGTTAACTTAAAACAGGTATTGAATAAGTGACTGGTGTGCTCTTCCCTAGAGAAGACTATTTCTTCCGTCCTCATAACTATAGCTGCCTGTAGCTCTTTGTGTAGGGTGGAAGGTCCTGGAAGGTCTCCCCTAAGCCTCCCCCTTCATTAGCATGTCTATTATTATTGTCCTGTTCAGCTCATGTTTAGGAAGTCATTATTAGGAGACTTTATGGACACCGTGTGTTACTAGAAGACACAATCTCACAGTAAACTTCCTGGGTCCTCTGGCAGTTACAAAAATCTTTCTGCCCCTCTTCAGCCATATTCTCTAAACCCTAAGTATAGGAGTTGCTTTGCAGATGTATTTATTCATTGGGGCTAGGCTCCACAACTCCCCATTATGACTGGCTGTGGTTTTCTGGAATGGTCTCTGATATAAGGAAAAGTTTCTTTGATGAGGGGTGAGAACCACATTTATCTGTGAGTATATGGACAATTATTTGGAATGTAGCTGGAGATTTTGGTACTAAACCAACCAGGCCTGGTTTAGTAAAGTGGTTTTATGTTCTTTACTAGCCCTAGGTAGTTGGCTACGTTTCCAGGATCAGGCATGATTTCCCTCTTGCTGAGTGGACCTAAAATTCAATTAGAGAACTGTTGGGCTACTGCCAAGATATACATGCCACTATTGCATCCTTAGAGTTATTGTGTCCTTCTGGTCACTGATGTGGTTGTTAGGCATCACAGCTATGGTAGCTTTCCTCCTTTGAACTACATGGTGCCGTGTGGTCTGAAGAAGCCAGTCCCTGGGCAGAGGGCTTTCAAATGAGTTCCACTACAGAGACCTCTGTGCCTAGCATCTGAAAGTGTGTGATGTCTTTACCAATAGGGACCTAACCTTCCACCTTTAGATGGCAAACAAGGGCCATGGCAATAACTGTAATATTTTAGGAGTCTCTTGGACAGCCTTCAAAAGAAGGCTTCTAATTCCTGGTGTTGAAGCATTGTTAGATGGTCTTGGCTCTCACAGGGAGTACTGTCAACCCAAGTGAGAAAATGTCATTTAAACTATATGAATATTTATACACAACTTTAATGTGTATTATAGACTTTTTGAGGTAGATTGTTAATATGATTTTTTCCAGACATCCTTACTACTATTTTACTGTCCCCTCCCTAGTTAGAGCCCCAGTACAATATTTTTCTCATTTCCCCCATCAGATGACTTGTACCCTGCTAGTCCCCTCTCTATAGTTCTACTACCTAACCAACCTCTATTGTAACAATGGTCCCTTTTTACTTTCCTGGTTTCTGCAGTTACTCTAAGAGCCTCTGATGAGACAAACATTTGTCCTTTGGAGTCTGGGCTACCTCACTCAATATGATCTTTTCTAGTTCCATCCATTTATTAGAAAAGCGCATGATTTCTTTTTTTTTCTTTATAGCTAAATAGTAGTCATAGGGCATATAACCCCATTTTCATTATCCATTTGTCAACTGGAGGAGGACATTTAGGTTGTTTTCATTTCCTAGTTATTGTGAATACAGCAGCAATGAGCATGGCTAAACAACTGTCTGTGTAGTTTGGTGTCTATTGGGCATATGTCAAGGAGTGGTGTGGCTGCGTCACTTGGTAGATTTATTTTTAGCTTTCTGGGAATTCACACAGATCTCCATACATACTGCCCCAATGACAATCCCACCAACAGTGAATGAGGTTCCCTATCCCACTGCCCCCATCCCCTCAGGCATCTGTCGGCAGCTGTTCCACTGACCCTTGCATTCTGACTGGTGTAAGATGAAAGCTCAAAGTTATTTTGATTTGCATTTCCCTAATTACTAGGGACGATGGATATTTTTTGAGACATTTCTTCCTTTGAGAACTCCCTCTATAAGTCCCAGGCCCACATTTTTTGAGTCATTTGTTTGTTTGTTTTTGATTCATTGTTTTGTGGGGGTTTTTTTAGTTGTTTATATATTCTGGATATTAATCCTCTATCAGATTGGTAACTAACCAAAGATCTCTCCCATTCTGTAAGCTTCTTTTTCATCCAATTGTTTTGGTTATTTCTGTTTTTGTTTTGGTGTATAGAATCTTTTTACTTTCATGAAGTCCCAGTTGTCAGTTGCTGGCTTTAATTTTGGGGTAAATGGAGTCCTATTTAGTAGTCCTTCCATGCACCTACATCCTGCAGGTATTGCCTGTGTTTTCTGTTAGCAGTGCCAGTGTTTCAGGTTTCACAGTGAGGTCTTTGATCCATCTGGAGTTAGTTTTTGTAAGACAGATGTGGGTCATATTTCATCCTTCTGTTTGTGAACATCCAGTTGTCCCAGCACCAATCAGTCAAGACACTTGCTTTCTATCTTTTGGTTTTTCAAGTCAGGCTTTCTCTATGTGGCTCTCAGGAGAGACCCACCTGCCTCTGCCTCCTGAGAGCTGGGATCAAAGGAACATACCACCACAAACAGGCCTAAGGATAGTTTCTTGATCACAGCTTATGTTTTTGGCACCTTTATCAAATAGTAAATCGCTAACTAGGCAGAGATGGCGAATGCCTTTAATCCCAGCACTTGGGAGGAACAGGCAGGCAGATCTCTATGAGTTTGAGGACAGCCTGGTCTACAGAGCTAGTTCCAGGATGGTCAAAAAAGGCTACATAGAGAAACCCTGTCTCAAAAACAAAAACAAAAAGGAAAGAAAAGAGAAAATGGCTGAAACTACAGTGCTCATGTTTGGGTCCTGATTTTATTCTACTGCTTATCTGTCTTTTTTTGTGCCAGCACCATATTGTTATAATTACTATGGCTCTATAATATATGTTGAAATCTGGAATGGTAATCTCTCCAGCACCGCTGGGATTAAAGGCATGCGTCACCACGGCCTGGCTACTGTCTTTTTCTATGTCTTTCTAGAGACGTCTGGAGTTTTCACTGTAGAGACCCTTAGTTATATTTATTCTTAGATATTTTATATCCTTTGGGACTATAGTAACTGGCGGTGTATCCATGATATTTTTCTCTGTGTTTGTTATGAATATAAAGAAAAGCTATTGAAATGAACAGAGAAGCTATTGATCTGTGCAACTTGATTCTGTATGCTGCCACGCTGCTAAATTTATAATCGACAGATCAAGTTTATTAATATTTTTCCTTTGGTGCATATGATTTGGTTTTGAACATTTAAAACCTAATAACTTCTAAGTGTTTATCACTTTAGCTCCTTTGATTCAATTTTAGATCATCTTGGGTGATGCTCTAATGAGGACGAAAGTATGCATGTGGACATTTGGAGTACACAGCAAGCACCCCTTGCTGTTCCCCAAAGTCTTGGCACACTTGGTTTGTACCAATGATCCATAAAGGTAAGAGTTTATTTCTGCACTCACAGCTATGTTTTGTGACCCGTATACAGCACTGTGTAGTGCTGAGCTGTACATGACTGTCAGCACACATCTTCTGAAGAACATCTGACAGAGAATGTATCTGCAAATTATTTTAAAGCTATAACTTAATTGTTCTTCAGTTGCTTGAAACAAAGAATGGCTTTATTATAAAAATGAGTATGAACAAAACATAACGTTAGACTTAGCGAGCTCTATCCAACATGAAATTTGGAAAACACAAAGAAAGCAGTAGGAAAACTAAAGTTAGAATGTAGCCACTATGAAAATAGGGCATCAAATGGATCATCAGCATAAAGTCAGTTCTTGGCACTGCTTATTTAAAAAAAGAAGGGAAAAGTGTCATAGTTAAAGAGCAAAAGGGGAGGATATGGCGCACACCTTTAATCCCAGCACTCAGGAGGCAGAGGCAGGCGGATCTCTGTGAGTTCAAGACCAGCCTGGTCTACAGAGTGAGTTCCAGGACAGCCTCCAAAGCTACAGAGAAACCCTGTCTCAAAAAAACAAAAAAAAACAAAAAAAAAATCAAGTCATAATTTGCCCTACTGTAATCTATGATTTCTTTGCTATATTCCGTAGTATATTAATGATTCAAACACTACTAATACGACAAGCTCAAACATCACAAGGAAGTTTATACAGCTATAAAAAAATAAAATTATGACATTTACAAGAAAACAGATGGAACGGAAAGACAATACATTAAGTAAAATAAGCCAGATTCAGAAAGACAATACCACCAGGAAGTGGTGGTGCACACCTTTAATTTTAACACTCAGAATACAGAGGCAAGCAGATCTCTGTGCGTTCGAGACCAGCCTGGTCTACAGAGTGAGTGCCAGGACATCCAGGTTACAAAGAGAAACCCTGTCTCAAAAAAAAAAAAAAAAAAAAAAAAACAGAAAGACAAATATCACGTTTTCTCTTATATGTAGATCCTATATTTAAAATTTTATGAGTATGTCTGCACTTACATATACGGCTATATATATATGTGTGTGTTTGCGTTTAAAATGTACATGAAAGCCATGAAACTAGAAAGATGATCATGAGAAAGGAAGAACAGATCTTAAGGTTGTGAAAGTTGACAACAGATTATAAACAAGAAAGCAAAAGGTGCGTCTTTCTAGACAAAGGAAGGTAACAACCGCAGTGCGCAGGAGCATGTGGAGGAGAGTGAGGAACAGAAATGATTAAAAACGTTTTTGACAAAGAAGCTAAAATTATACAATGGAAAAAAGAAAGCATCTTCAACAAATGGGGCTGGCATAACTGGGTACTGGTATGCAGAAGACTGCAGATAGATCCATGTCTATCGCCATGCACAAAACTTAAGTCCAAATGGATCAAAGACCTCAACATAAATCCAGCCACACTAAACCTGTTAGAAGAGAAAGTGGGAGATACCCTTGAACGAATTGGTACAGGAGACTGCTTCCTGAACATAACATCAGTAGCACAAACACTGAGATCAACAATTAATAAATGCGACCTCCTGAAACTGAGTAGCTTCTGTAAGGCAAAGGACATAGTCAGCAAGACAAAAAGGCAGCCCACAGATTGGGAAAAATATTCACTAACCTCACATCTGACAGAGGTCTGATCTCCAAATTTACAAAGAACTCAAGAAGCAAGTCTCCAAAACACCAAAGGATCCAATTAAAAAGTGGGGGACTGAACTAAATAGAGAATTCTCAATAGAGGAGTCTAAAATGGCTGAGAGGCACTTGAGAAAGTGCTCAACATCATTAGCCATTAGGGAAATGCAAATCAAAGCAACTCTGAGGTATCATCTTACTCCTGTCAGAATGGCTAAAATGAAAAACACCAATGACAGTTTGTGCTGGAGAGGATGTGGAGAAAGGGGAACACTCCTCCACTGCTGGTGGGAATGCAAACTTGTACAGCCACTTTGGAAATCAGTATGGAGATTCCTCAGGAAAATGGGAATCAGTCTACCACAAGACCCAGCAATTCCACCCATTCATACAACAAGGATGTCTGTTCCACTATGTTCATAGCAGCATTATTTATAATAGCTAGATCCTGGAAGCAACCTAGATGCCCCACAACTGAAGAATGACTAGAGAAAATGTGGTATATTTATACAATGGAGTACTACTCAGTGGAAAAAAATGGAATCTTGAAATTTGCAGGCAAATGGACGGCACTAGAAGAAACCATCCTGATGTAAGGTAACCCATTCCCAAAAAGACAAGCATGGTATGTACTCACTCATATATGGATTTTAGACATGGATCAGGGGAGTGTCAGCCTACAATCCCAGGGCCAGTGAGTCTGGGAAACAGCAAGGTTCCCAAGAGATATGCATTATACCCCAGAGAAGAGGAATGAGGCAAGATCTCCTGAGGAGATTGGGAACATGGAGGAGAGAGGAGAGGGAAGCAGGAAAAAGAGAGAGGGATAAGAGGATGGTAGAGGAAGACATGGGAGACCAGGAAGGTTGAATTGGGATAAGAATAGAGGAGACCAGGATGAGAGATACCATAATATTTAGAGTCATTATAGCTTTGAGGAGAGAGCTAACACTAGTGAGATTTCCAGAGATCTACAAGGATAACCGGCAAACTAAGTAATAGCAGAGAGACTACATTAATAGCCCCTCCCTGATAAGGTTGATGACTACCTCATATGCCATCCTAGAACCTTCATCCAGTGACTGATGGAAGCAGAGACAGATACTCACAGCTAAACACTGAACTGAACTCCTGGAGCCCAGTGATAGAGATGGAGGAGTGATGAGCAAAGGGGTCAAGACCGTGCTGGTGAAACCCACAAAGACAGCTGACTGGACAAGGGGGGAGCTCTTGAACCCCAGACTGATGGCTAAGAGGCCAGCAGGGGACTGATCCAGACTCCATGAATGTAGTGTCAGTGAGGAAGCCTCAGAAATCTCTGGGACTTTGGGTAATAGACTAGTGTTCACCATGGCACACAAATGAACTTTGGGAGCCCATTCCACATGGGGAGATGCTCTCTCAGCCTGGACACATGGGGAAGTGCCTAGGTCCTGCCCTGGATGAAATGACAGACTCTGGAGATCCCCCCAAGGAGGGCCTTACCTTCCCTGGGGAATGATGTGGGGATTGGGCTGGGGTGGGGGTGGGGGGTTGGTGAAGGGACAAGGGAGGGGGGAGGAGCTGGGATTGACATTTGAAGCATGCATGTTTCTAATTTAAATAAAAACATAAAAAAGAAGTGATTAAAAACTAAGTATAATAACACATACATGAAAATGCCATAATAAAATCTCACTCTCTGTTTTTTAATGCTAAGCTAAAAATTAGCAAACAAAAAAGACCCAGCAATAGCAGGGCTTTGGTGGCACACATCTTTAATCCCAGCACTCGGGAGGCAGAGGCAGGCAGATCTCTGTGAGTTCAAGAACAGCCTGATCTATGAGAGCTAGTTCCAGGACAGGCTCCAAAGCCACAGAGAAACCCTGTCTCAAAACCAAAAAAAAAAAAAAAGAGCCAGCAAGATGGTTCATCAGGTAAGCCTGTTTGCTGCCCAGCCTGATCTTCTCAGCTCCTTCCCTAGAAATTATGTGACGGAGAGAAAATGAAGTCCTACAGACTGCCCTGCTCTTTGCATGGCTACAATGCTTTGCCCACACTCACACATGAATCTCCTTTTTTTTTTTTTTATTAACAAAAAAGCCATGTACATGGACGAAAAAAAAAAAACACACTGTCAAGAATTTAAAATATTCAGTCACAGAGGGTAAGATAACTGGAACATCATGCAGTTAAGGAAGCTTGTATCTACAACACAGAAAGATGTCTTTCCAAGTCCACCTTCTGAAAACACAGTAGGGACTGGCCAGACAGCTCAGAGGTAGAGAGTGCTTATTGTTCTTTCAGACCACCTGGGTTCAGTTCCCAGCAACCACTTTCAGTGGTTCACAACTGCCTGCAACTGAGATCCACGGGATATGATGCTCTCTTCTGGTCTCTGTAGCTACAGGCATAACACATGACATATATTCATATAGATACACAAATAAAAATAAAAAATAATCAAAGAAAACAGACAATCCAGACTAACAAATGAACAAGAAACTTGAAAAGAACACTTATGTAGAGAATATATTCCACTGTGGTGGTGGCACACGCCTATCACCCTAGCACTCTGAGGCTAGGGCACATTTGGAAATATACATATATATCATACGTGTACACATACATATATTTTACACACACACACACACCACACACACACACACCACACACACAATATGGAGAGCCCAAGGCCAACCTGGGCTTTATACCAGAGAACCTTGTATCAAAAAATAACACATGCACCCCCAATAATAAATTTATAAAAAGAACCGAATGGCCAAAAAAAAAAAAAAGGACACTCCCCTTTGTTAGTAATCAGAAACAAATGCATTACATCCACAATGAAGCCGTCATATATTACGACCAGAAACTGAAAATCAGTAATAAGACCAACAATATAAACTATTGATGGAAATGCAATTAGCCAGGCAGTAGTATCGCACACCTTTAATCCCAGCACTTGGAAGGCAGAGGCAGGTGGATCTCTGTGAGTTCGTGACCAACCTGGTCTACAGAGTGTGTTCCAGGACAGCCAGAGTTACACAGAGAAACCTGTCTCAACTGCCCCTTACCCCCCCAAAAAAAAGAAGAAAGAAAGGAAGAAAGAAAGAAAGAAAGAAAGAAAGAAAGAAAGAAAGAAAGAAAGAAAGAAAATGCAGACAATTGGTAGCTACAAACAATACTGGCTACAATCTGGCCTCTAGGGAAAAGATGTTAGGAGTAGACTTTGAAAAAATAAAAATCACTTTGCCCAGCCCACCTTTATAAATAAAACGCCCAACTGCTTTTTAGTTTTAACTCTTCATTAGAATCAATTTTTAGGGGTAGACAGCAATGGCAGAAAGGTACTTGTCCCAAAGTCAGATCATGTGATGATTTCCCCATGTTGTCCTCTGACCTCCAAACATGCATCATGCCATTCACACTCCCAAATAAAATGTAATTTAAAACAGTATAAATTCCTAACATTTTTTGATACAAGATCTCACTAGCTCAAAACTCACAGAGATCCACCTGCCTCTGCCTTCTAAGTATTAAAATTGAAGGCATGTTTTATCACCCCAGCAACTAACATTATTTTTAATGCTAAGAAACTAGAGATTTTCTAAGATCAGAACAAGGCAAGAACGTACCCCCATTTGACTCTTTCTTAACAGCACATAGGAAATAATGAAGACAAGAAAGAGAAATGAAAGATAAACAGACTGGGAAAAACAAATTATCTCTGCAGGTGACAGTATTATCTATGGACAAAATTCCAATTCATAGACACTCTACCCTGGAAATATTAAGCACTTACACAGCCAAGCTGAAAGAAACATGAGCACCAACTGCCTAGGTGTGTTTCTTCACTTCTATAAACTGGTTCCAGAAAGCTCAGGGTCCTTAAAATGTAGATGCTAAGGATCCCTGCCTGGCCTGGAACTCTCTATGCAGACCTGGTTTGCCTCCAACTCAACAGATTTGCCTGCATCTGCCTCTCAGGTGCTGGAATTAAAGGTATGTGCCATCACGCCTGGTTCTAATATTTTACTTTAATAAAGTAAACAAAATTATAACTTTAAAAGTCTACAGCAATAGACCAGGTAAGGTCAGTTTGGTATACAGAGCAAGTTCCAGGACAGCCAGGCTATTACACAGAGAAATCTTGCCTTGAAAAAACAAACGAAATGATTAGAAACCATAGCAAATGGCCAACAGCTTCATAATTAAAAAAACAAACAAATTGTAGCAAACTATAAATTTAGGAAGACTTACCTAGCCAGAGGAATGTCTCTCTTAGACAGATCAACCTTCAGCTTCTCTCCTACATGTCTATAAATCTCCACTACTGTCGATACTGCAGCATTTCTCACCTGTCAAAGATTTCAAGACATTTTAATAAAGCTTAGATATGACACTTTCTTTCAATGTAACAATAAACTATCAGGCCAACCTGACACTCTAAGTTGGTTTTAATGTCTTTTCAGTCCCTGGGGAAATTATAATATGACATGTTATTAATGGAAACCCAAAAACACAGTTTGTCCAAAAAAGAAAAAAGCCCTAAAAAAAACCCATTGAAAGAAGAGCAAAACCTTAGTGGTAGAGCACTTGCCCAGCATGTGTGAGACCTTTAGGTTCAACCCCCACTAACATCAGAAAAGAAAAAAAAGGAAAAAGAAAAAGAAAACAGATGGGAGGTGGGAGGTAGTTAATAGAAATCTGTGAATAAAAGCTACCAATTAGAATTTCAAAAAGTGTAATTAATCTAAAATACAATTAATTGATTTTCCTGGAATAAAATTATCTTTCAAAAATGTATACTGAACTCAAAAAGGTATTTTTATATCAGCATTTCTAAAATTATCCAGAAGAGCCAAAAGAAAGAAAAAATAAAACAAACAAAACAAAACTTCCTATTCCCATATACTATATACATAAAATGTGGTGTCTCAATTACTGGAAAATTATTCAACCTTAGAAAGAAGAGGAGAATTCTGACACATTTTGCAACATGGACAACTCGTGGGCATTATACAAAATGGGACTGATCAAAAAGGACAGCTATTGTCTGATTGCTTCCACTAGGTACCTGGAGTAGTCAAATTATGATGAAGAATGGTAGTTGCCAGCAGCTGGGGGAGAGGAATAGGAAGTTGTCTCATGGGTACAGAGTCTGAGTTCTGAGGAGGTAAAAGTTTTACAGGTAGATGGTGATATAGTTGCAAAACAATGTGAACGTATAAGTGTATACTTAAAAATAGGTGCAATGGTAAATTTATATTCTATTTAAGAGGTGAAAAAAAGAATGCGACCTAAGAGAACAATTTGAAAAACAACCCTTATTCTTTTACACAACTCACTGTCAAAGAGCAACTGAGAGCCAGGTGTGATTGCACACACCTACAGTCCTAGCCTCCTGGGAGACTAAGGTGGAGAAAATCAATTGAGTTCAAGAGATTGAGGTCAGGCGGGGCAAGAAAAGAAGAACCTTTGTCTGTAAATAAAACAGCAACTTAAGAGAGTAAAACTCTACAAACCTGTTTAGGGACAACTAGAACTTTTAAGAAGGAAAAAAATCTTACTCGGTGTTACTCCAAATACCCTAGCTAGTTCACAGATAATGATAGAATATTACAACTGACTTTCAGGGGAGGATGAGGCAGGCAGTGCATAGCCTTGCCTCCTGACTACAGCAGAGAGCTCAGGTAAAGAGATGCACCATGAACACAAAGGCCTTCCCTATTAAACAGGGTTTTCAGCAACTGCAACAGTCCTAGCATAAGCATATGCAAGAATGTAGGCTGGTGACACTCTGGACTAAGAAGGGAACCCAGGATTCTCTTAGTCTGTCAACTCAAGAACTAACCATTAAGTTCTTTTTATCCTTAATATCAGCCCAAGAACTGACAACTTAATGTCTGTTCCAAAATAAATAAGTAAACAAACTCTGGTAGAAGGGGAAGAAGATGAAGGGAGAAGGGGCTTGTAGTCCTAGCTACTTGGGAGGGTGGATCAGGAAGATCGGGTGAGCAACACAGCTAGACCCTCAGTTAATCAAAAAAAAACAAAACAAAAACAAGGCAATCTTTTTACTATCCACCTTCTCTATCTTTATTGTTACAGCTTAAATAACGTAAAAGCACAAGAAGGGACAACACACACACACACACCACACACAGTCAATGCTTGAAAGCAAAAAAAATTTACCTGACTATTAGAATCTCCAAATAAGATACACAAATGTGGCACCAACTTGCTGACAACCAGTGGTTGCGTTCCAAAGCTAAATATAATTTGAAGAAAAAAAAGAGAGAATTTGGTTTCATTTCAATACTGAACAAAATATCCTGATGCTTTCTTTTGGTTGGTTGGTTGGTTGGTTGGTTGGTTGGTTGGTTGGTTGGTTGGTTGGTTGTTATTTTTCAAAACAGGGTTTCTGTGTAGCCCTGGCTGTCCTGGAACTCAACTCTGTAGTCTAGGATGGCCTTAAATTCAGAGATCCGCGTGCCTCTGCCTCCCAAGTACTGGGATTAAAGGTGTGCCCACCAATGCCAGGCCTTTCTTGTTATCTCTATCATGACAACTTTGATGAAGAACATGGACATACATCAAGTATCAAGCAAAGTGATGCTAAGTAACAAAAAGTGCCGACCTGGATTAAATGTGAATGATGCAGTCCTAATCAGGGTCACCACTGCTGCAGCCAACCAGAGTAAGTGTGACTGATGCGGTCCTAGTCAGGGTAACTACTGCTATGATAAAACACATCAACCAAAAGCATGTTGGGAAGGAAAGGGTTTATTTGGTTTACACATCCATCACCAAAGGAAGTCAGGGCAGAAACTCAAGCAGGGCAGGAACCTGGAGGCAGGAGCTGACGCAGAGGCCATGGAGGAGGCTGCTTACTGGCTCGCTCCCCATGGCTTGTTCGGTCTGCTTCCTTATAGAACCCAGGACTACCAGCCCAGGAACAACATCACCTACAAAGGGCTGAGTCTTTACCTATTAATCACTAACAAAGAAAATGCCTTACAGTTGGATCTTATGGAGGCATTTCTCAATTGAGGCTCTCTCCTTTCAGACGACTATACCTTTTGTCAAGTTGACACATGACCCAACAAGGCAAAATACTCATCAGCAATTTGACAACCCTGGTAGCCTATCAATTACTTAAGAAAATCTGAGCATGTACTTTTGAAATAGTGTTTGTCTTTAATGACACTAGATCTCAATACTCAGTGAAATGAAATTAAGTAACTTAAAAGATCATCATGTTTACTAACATTCTGTAGTCTAGGTTGAATGCAAATGGCAGGAACTAAAACTCAGAAAGTGTGCTAACTTGGTAGCAGGAAGGACCCAGAGCAGTGAAAGAAGAGGAAGTCACACCACAGGAAGAGTCAGAAGAGACTACGTTTACCTATCATACTGCACAGTCGGGAAAATTATTCTAGAATAATAACAAAAGCCTCCACTCACATTTCTTCCACTTATATCATAGCACTGTGATGGCAATTCTATCAGGACTCTTACACCTGCTACTAGGTGGACTGTACAAAGTCCTGACAAGGTCCTGAGAGGTACATAACAGTCACCCACAGTGAGTGCTCCAGCTTAGAACTAATGGATACAAAGGATGTGGGGAAATGGCTTCAGCATGTGACACACCATTGAGTTAAAAAGTTCTGAAGCACACCAATTCTGATTGGCTAAAAAGAAAAAAGAGACAACTCCAAAAACTAATAGAACAGATACTTACATATATACAAAGTAGCATTAAAGATTACATTTTTGTTTAGAAGACCAATTAATAACTATTTAAAATTTATTTTCATTCTTCCTTCACTTTGTGGAAACCTTGAGCCTTGAGAAATGACTAAGAGAAAGAAAGCTGTTTCAGTAACCACAGAACTTACATGTTCAAGGTTTCAATCAGACACAGGCACACACCCTCTCGAGATCGAAAGTTCTTGTGCTTGAAACCAGAGGCCAGATGCTCCCAGATGTACTATGAGGAAAACAAGTAGACACACACGATTAAAAAGTCAGGTAATGCATATGACAAATATAACTCTTCCTAGCCTTACAATTAAGTTATCGGGTATCAGACGTGTTCCAAATTTGGAACATTTTTTCAATTTTTGGGACTATTTACATGGTAAGAAATCTTGTTGCTAGGACGCAAACCTAAACTTGAGACTCACTTTACACATATGAGCATTATTTATATAAAATTTTAGTGCAGCTAAATTTTGACTATAGCCTGTCACATGGAGCAGGTGTGGAATTTTCCACTCACAGTCTTAATGTTATATCAACGAACAAAAGATTTTGGGTGTTCAGATGGGGAATGATCAACTCGTATTTACAAGGTTTTTGTTTGTTTGAGTTTGTGGGCTCCTACCCATTTAATATCTGAACCATTATTTTGAGTTTTTATTTACATGCTTTTCCCTTTGAATTTCAGTAACTAAGGAAAATCATGCCCCATACATAAGCATTTCCAAGAACACAGGTCTCTTATTCTAACAATGCTGCAATTATAAGCACAGTGGTCTATGAAGCACTCAGTAGATGCAAAACTCCCCAGCAACTACAACAGACGGTCACATGGAATGACTGCAAACATCTTATAATTAAAGCTTTTCTATTTTTAATACTGGACACAAACATAGAAGCATTTGGGACAGGTCACTTTATGACTACCTAGTTGTTGTGGAATATTAATTTAAGATTGTTACATTCATTTATGCTGTGGAACATTTGTTTAATGATGCAAAGATCTGTTTCATTCTTATATTTTTGGTTGTGAGCCTAGCCTTTTAACGGCTGAGCCATCTCTCCAGCCCAAGGTGTTGCATTCTTTTATGGTGCATTTATTTAACTCTGAAGCTGTGATACTGTCCGTCTAAAACACCTGATTGGTCTAATAAAGTGCCAAATGGTCAATAGCAAAGCTGGAGAAAGGATAGGCAGGGCTGGCAGGCAGAGAGAATAAATAGAAGGAGAAATCTGAGAAAAAGAGTATAGAGGGGCAGAGACAGAGAAGAGGAGGGGCCCAAATACCCAGCTACACAATAAGCCACAGAGCAAGAAGTAAAGAAAAGTATACAAAAATAGAGAAAGATAAAAGCCCAAGAGGTAGACAGGATAATTTAAGAAAAGCTGGCTAGAAACAAGCCAAACTAAAGCAGAGCATTTATAAGAATAAAACTTCATGTGTGATTTATATAGGAGCTGGGTAGTAGGCCCCCAAAAGAGCAAAGAACAAAGTATAAGAGTCAAAGAGTGAAAACAACAACCAACTATACCTAGTCTATCAGGAAAAAGGAAAAATAAGCTTATACTAACAATGCAAAACAATTGTTTAGGCATAGTGTAGCAAGGACTCCAAGTGTTTCTCTCTATACCTCTGAGTGTGTGTGTGTGTGTGTGTGTGTGTGTGTGTGTGTGTGTGTGTGTGTCTTATGTGAGAGGTATGGAAAAAGGAAAAATAAGCTTGTATTAGCAATGCAAAACAATTGTTTAGGTATAGTGTAGCAAGGACTTCAACTGTTTTTTTTCTACACCTGTGAGTGTGTGTGTGTGTGACTTATGTGAGAGGTATGTGTCTGTGTGACTGGAGATGTGAAGGCAGAGGACCACTTGCAGGAGTCAGGTCTCTCTTTATCATGGATCCTGGGGATCAAACTCTGAAATCAAGTCACCAACCTTGTGAAATTTAAAAATCTTAACTAAGGCTGGACAAAACATTTGCCACTGAAATCCACCAGGTTCTGTTGCTACCACCACCAAGGGAGGATCATAGTTTGAATAATATGACTTAGCATCCCATCTCTGAAACTGGTTTTTATTTTTAAAAAAAATGTTTATATCTACAGTACTCTCTATAGTAAGAAAGCAAAAAACTTAAAATGTAAATTAGTACAGACTATCTATAAAACTTTTTAAAAAGGTATTGTTATGAAGTTTCCCTTTAAAGCTCAGTACTCTTGCCTTATTAAACATATGTAACATTATAGTTTAAGCATCACATGATACCACTATGACTATCATGTGAACTTTAAGCCACCCTCTCAACTGTGGTGTACAGGTCAGCTTATTTTTACTCTCCTTTAAAGTATTTCTATACTACAGTGTGGATGAGGTTTCCCCCCAAGGTTTTATGTGTTAGAGGCTTGGTCCTCAGCATGGCAATGTTAAGACAGAAAGATCTGGGGGCTATAGGGATGGTTCAGTGGTTAAGAGCAATGGCTGCTCTTGCAGAAGACATGAGTTCAGTTCCCAGTACCCACACAAAGGCTCACAACTGCCTCTGTAACTCCAATTCTGATTTTTGTAGGTACCTGCATACAGGTGGTATATATACATTCACACATACATATAAATATACACATATACATATAAAATAATTTTCTAATAGAAAGACCTCTAAGAAACAGTAAATTGACAAAAACAAAACAAAACAAAAACAAACTTGGCTTTTAGTTTCTCTTAACCATGCAAACATCTGTGCCATCACGAGGCCACTTTCCATGAAATGATGCACCTAGGTGGACCCCATAGTACTTCCAACACTATGTACTAAATACACCTTTTTTGTTGTTACAGGTTTCTAGCCTCAGAACAATACATTACTAGTGTATGAGCACATATACATGTATGTGTGTTCATTTATGCAGGTGAATGTGAGTACAGGTATGTAAATATTTGTTCCTATGAAAGGCAAAGGACAACCCCGTGTTGTTCATCAGGTGCTATCTACCTCACAAGTCTCTCACTGGCCTAAAACATGCCAAAGCAGGTGAAGCTAGACTCACTGGCTAACAAGCCCCAGGGATCTGTATGGCTCTGCCTCCCCATTACTAGGATTACAAATATGCCACATGCCCAACTTAAACAAAAGGAAAAGAGAAAGAAGGGAGAAAGAGAAGGGAGGGGAGGAGAAGGGAGGGGAGGAGAAGGGAAGGGAAGGGAAGGGAAGGGAAGGGAAGGGAAGGGAAGGGAAGGGAAGGGAAGGGAAGGGAAGGGAAGGGAAGGGAAGGGAAGGGAAGGACTTCTGGAGATCAGACTAACATTCTCTTACAGAATGCCATGTACCCAGTGCCATCAATACATTCTTTAAGGGCAAATTACTTCTACTATACTAACAAAACCCAAGTTGTCATAAAACATGCTTTCCATAATCAATAGCCACCTATGAAAAATCAAAGAATTTCTTCTTGTTTCTGAGTTATATTAATATAATATTCAGTAGTTTTCAAAATAAGGTTTCTTTTTCAGTATCTTATAATTTGCAGATAAGAAAAACAGAAAATGGTGAAGCACAAGTACAACTAGCACCTGTCAATTCACTTAAGTCTGTATGATTTTTTAATGTAAGTGAAAAACAGGAAAGTTAAATGAAAGAGGAGGAGGAGGAGAAGAAGAAGAGGAAGAAGAAGAAGAAGAAGAAGAAGAAGAAGAAGAAGAAGAAGAAGAAGAAGAAGAAGAAGAAGAAGAAGAAGAAGAAACCTTACTTATTGGCACTGCACCTTGAATTCAAACTTCTTTAAAACATTAGCAATAATCAACTATATAAAATTCCTGCTTCCTGAAGGTTTGTTAGTTTGCTGTAGTTACCATCTATCCAATTAGAAACTTGTCGTTCAAACGCAAGCCTACCATAGGTGGTGCCACCTCATCCATCAGCTTCAGTGCCAGGTTTTGAGCTTCCTCTCGAACTTTCTCTTTGGTATCTCCCATCCTGTCTATTAAAGCTGTGGTAACTAATAGGGAAAGAATAAGTATTTACAACTTCATCACAAACCATAGTTTACAAAACTACAGATAGCAACTGTTTCCATAAATAATTAGGAAAAGAAATTATTCTAAGTTCTTGTTAGTCATGAATTCCAATGAAAACAATGAACAAATTTTAATACAGTATGTACAATCATATCCACTTAGGACAGGGTTCAAAAGCAGACAAACAGTTTTATTCTATTTGGAGGTCAAGACCCATAGACAAACAAGAACATGTTTTCCTCGAGGTTATGACGGGGAGACCTCTGGTAGGGTGAAAGGTATCCTCAGAAGTATACACAGGTGTAGTCCAAGGACCTGGCAGATTTAAGTTTCTGAACCCAGGCAGAGTCAAGGGGTGGTTTTATAATTATTCTTTAAATCGCAAGTTATGCAGTCTTCTTGTTGGACATATTTCACAATTGACAAACAGAAACAAAACATAGGCCTAAGTCTAGGTTTTAAAGGGGAAGTAGAAGAAATGAAATAAGAAAAAGGAACACACTTGACTACTTACAGAAGTTTAATTAAGGGGGGAGGGGCTTCAGGTATGGAAGCACAAGCTTTAATCCCAGAAATGGGAGGGAGGCTCTCAGGCAGCAGGATGAGAGTTCCAGGCCAGCCTGGATTTTATAGAGAGAACATGCCTTCACAATTAAAATCATAAACTTGGGGCTGGACAGATGTCTCAGTGGTTAAGAGTACTGTCTGCTCTTCCGGAGGACATGGGCTCGATCCCCAGCACTCAGATGACATCTCAAACAATTAGGACCTCCAACTTCTCCAGGCAGTGGTGGCACACGCCTTTTATCCCAGTACTCGGGAGGCAGAGACAGAGTTCAAGACCAGCCTGACTACAAGAGCTAGTTCCAGGACAGTCTCCAAAGCCACAGAGAAACACTGTCTCAAAAAAACAAAACAAAAATACCCCTCCCGCTTCAAGAGATCCAATGCTCTCTTCTGGTCTCATGGGTATCAGGCAGGTACAGACATTCATGCAGGCAAAAGATCCCTATAATAAATTTTTCAATCATAAACCAGTATCAGTACTGTTCATGGCTAGGAATATGGCTCAGTAGTACAGTGCTTACTGGACAGTGCAAGACACTAGGTTCTACCCAGCACCACTTAAACAAAATAGGCACTACCAAGTATTTCTCAGAGGGCACAATGGAAAACTTCTCATTTTTGTTTAGATGTAATATTAACAGGAATCATTCAATATCTGTAAGACTGGCTATTATGAGAATCTCTGTTTCTTGTAAATCACAGAACATAATAGTAAAAATAAATTACCATTTAATCCTCACAACAATACAATTAGACTACAATACTATTAGGTAGTAAAACCAGTGTTTACTTGTAATTTAAGTAGTTGGGACTGTGTGTGTGTGTGTGTGTGTGTGTGTGTGTGTGTGTGTGTGTGTGCGTGTGTGTAACACACACAAACAAAAAAAGACCCAGAGACAGATATTGGGATTCAAGCTTCAAGATGAAGATCAGAGAAGCAAGTGGATCTTACCTCTACCCAGCTGAAGCGGCAATCCTGTTTCCACAAATCTCAGAGGCAAAACTCTCAGTTCCTGTCCCCTCCTGCCTTTTATCCCTTTCTTTATGCAGCCATATCATTCAAGTTTCCACCTCCTAGCACTGGGATTAAAGGCGTGTGATCCCAGGTGCTGAGAACACCTTTGTGTGAGTTGTTTCTTTGAGGACTGGATCAATTTAGTGTAGTCAGTGTGGACTTGAACTAATAGACATCTGTCTACCTCTTAATCCTGAGTCCTGGGATTAAAGGTGTGTACCACCACTGCCTGACCTCTATAGCTTGTGGCTAGCTTTGCTTTCTGTACCTTCAGGTAAGCTTTAATAAATCATAAATAAAATATCACTCTGTGTGTGTGTGTGTGTGTGTGTGTGTGTGTGTGCGCGCGCGCACGCGCACACACTGGCATCCATGTAACAGTAACAGGGAAAAAGATATTCTGTTCCTGAGAGACAGTATTTAACTACAAAAGAAAATTCAAATGCTGGACCAGATAGAGGCTCATTTTCATATTGGACTGTATTTTAGGCCACATGTAAAATTTGGTAGCATATACCTGTAATCTCAGCACTAGGGATTAAGAAGGTAGAGGCAGGAAGATCCCAAGTTCAAGGTAGCCCAGGTTACATAGTGAGTTCAAAGCAAGGCTGGGATCTATATAGTAAGTCTCTGTCTCAAATTAACAAAATTTTAGAGCCAGTTGTGGTAGCTCGTGCCTATGATCCTCCACTTAGAAGGCCGAAACACAAAGACAGCCATGAGAATCAAGGTCAGCCCAGGCAACATAGGAAGTTCCAGGCTATAGAGCAAAATCTTGCCTAATAACAAAGCAAAACAAAAGTAATTTTATAGAAAATAAACACTTTAAAATCTTTAATAACTGTAGCACATGTAGTACATGTACATAGTATTGTATTAAAATCTTATTACTTTTGTACTGAAATTTTTAATTGTATGTTTGCATGTATACGTATGAGCACCTTTGCCGTGACACACTTAGATGGGAAGGTCAGAAGACACCTTAATGAAGTCCTTACACCTTTCCATGGGTTCTGGAGGTCAAACTCAGGTCTACTGGCTGGTGTGGCAAGTACCTTTACCTTCTGAGTCACCCAACTAACCCTTAAACTCCATTTTCTATACTTATTCTCTTAGAGACAACATTTTATTTCCTTGTACCTAGTTACTAATGATAAGAGACAGTAAATTTTCCTAAACCTCAAAGTTTCCTTGTTTTCCCCTCATGACTAGAGAAAAGGTGAAATAAACAGAAAAAAATACAATAAACACTTGAATTGTCAGCAATATACACTAAAGACCTATGGTGACACATTATTTCTGATTTATAGTAGCTTGCCTGAAGATTCAGAAAGCAAAGTCAGCCACAAGCCATAGAAGCCAGGCACACACCTTTAATCCCAGCAGTCAGAAGCTATAAGGTAGTGGTACACACCTTTAGTCCTAGGACTCAGGATTAAGAGGTAGACTAATCTCTCTGAGTTCAAGGTGGCCCAGGGATACACGAAATTGAATCAGTCTAAAAGAGTAACAGATCACATGCCTTTAATCCCAGCACTAGAAGGGTATAAAAGATAGAAGCAGGTTCTTCAGTATTCAGTAGGAGACAGTCATTCTCCAGCCAACCTGAAGATAGGAACATTCATTCTCCAGTCATGCTGTGGAGAGACAGCAGTCTGAGGCTTGATGAGAGCTTGTGGAGACAAGATCAGCCCTTTCAGTCTGAGGTAGAGGTAAGAAGCTAGAGGCAGACTGCTTTGCTTTTCTGGTCTTCAACTTGAAGCTTGAACCCTAATAGCTGTCATTGTGTCCTTCATTTTTCATGTTACAAAGACCCATTCATATATATCCTGTGAATCATAAATTACTACAGTGAACACTATGTCTTTAGCAGCACCCAGAAAGAAACTTGGCTCTGTAAGCTCAGAGAATTTAAACAAATGTGCCAATTTACCACAGACTGCACTGGGAGGTGAAATACTGAAAACTGAGTATAGATGTTAGTAGTTTTTATTCTACTGAGTTCTAAAATGTAAAATTACTCTACATAACATAAAACTCAGTACTGAGTGTGCTGAAGACTCTGACTCTTATCACACCACTTGGGTTTAGACTATCTACTAAATTGTTATGCTACAAAACTTTATTAAACTTGATTACCATAAAACCAGAGGTTAGTATCGGTGTGGACAGATGACTTATGGCCCTGAGTCCATCCTCTCTTCAGAACCAAATCTCAGGCTCTAATGACTGAGCTATGTGCAAATCTCTTCTTGGAACTAGAGACAAAACAGAACAGGACTCTCCATGTTTCAAGAACACATTTTAACTTTAATGTACAAAGGACTGATGCACATACCAACTCACAGAATGTTGCAGTATACACAGGCCTACACAGGTCCAAGTGAGACGGGATAGGAACACTGAGAAGACAAAGTGGACAGGAGCTCCCATCCCTAACCAAGAAGCTGTCTCCAACTGACACCAGCTAGCAAAGGAAGAAAAAAAATTTTTTTGCAATGGACTCTCACTGGGTATATGTCATGTACACTTAAGGGCAGATCCCATGCCCGGCAGTACATGGACAACACAAAATGAACTCAATTGTAGACTTTTGGTCTCATGTTGCTTTGTTTGGGCTTTTTTTTTTTTTTTAATCTTACTGGGCTTCTTCTCTATAATGTTTTCCGATTTTGTGGGGGGGGGGTTATGGGTTTTATATGTGTGTTTCTTGTAGTTTTTCTTTGGGTTTTTTTCTGTTTTGTTGCTTACTTCCTAGAGGGAGAGAGAAATGTTGAGGAGTCAGGAAGGATCTGAGAGAAACAGGGAGATTTAAAAACCATTAGACCATGATTCAATTTGATCTTTTCCTTATATTTACCTAATTATTTTCTGTTTGCTGGGGCACGTGTGCCATGGCATGTGCATGGAGGTCAGAGGACAACTTGCAGGAGTTAGTTCTCTCTCCAGTGGTCAGGCTGTTGACAAGCACTTTTACCCACTAAGTCATTGTACTGGCCCTATACAGAATTAGGTAGCCTGTTTAAGACTGGTGAAAGGGTTTAAAAAGAAGTCAACTTTGAGGTTGTCCAATTCTTGAAGAGCATGCAGACATATTGTCTACTCCCTCAAGTCAGAAACGTGATGATTCTCTCTCACTGACATAATCAATCCTTTTAAAGGATGCTTCCAATAGGCAGGAGCAAATTAAGATAGAGTTTTCCCATTATACCACATGAGCTCGAAAGTAATAACAAGTTCAAGTTTCACAAGGGCCTTCAAAGTGAAAACAATGTTGTCTGCCAAAAAACCAAAATCAATAAACAGATAACTAATAAAAGTAAAAACATAAATAAAAAGCAAAGTAAAGTTCCATGAACCCAGACAAAAGGAAGCTGCAATACAACTTCAAACTATAATTACACATAAGAGAAGATCAGGCACACCTTACCATCCAGTTTCTCAAAGTCGAGAAGTATGGAGCTTTATTTCTTAAATCCCCATTTGTGCATTCAAGACAACCACAAGCATGTTTTCAAAGAGTGGTTTTTATCATCTACTACGAATTTTAAGCAGTAGACAGTAAAAAACTTCTCTCTCCACAGAAGCCAATGATACTAAGGGTGGGAGCTACCAAGCAGTGATGAAAAGTGAATACCAAGAAACCTATTTGAGAAGACAGCTAGAGAAGAAAAATAGAAAAACTGACAGCATACCAAAGATGAAAACGCTGATCAAAGATATTTGAAAGTAAGTGTACTAATAATTGACATTGTGAGGCATTAACTTAAACCGCAAAAGAAAGTCACTAACATTCAAGGTTTTATTTCTGTATGTTGCTATAAAATAGTACCAAATTCATTCATAAAGCATTCTAAAATGCACATGAATATCACATGTGTTCAATCAAAGCCAACTACGTCACTGTGTCATGCAGAGCAGCAGTTTAATAGTAGCACAACGACCACGCAGCAAGCGTATCATAACTGCTGCTCAGAGTAAAGCCAACCAACCATGATAAAAACAACAAAACCACAGTATTTGTGGAGTTTTCTGGGGGCAGTCTAACCACAGTCACTGTATTCACCCTAATAATAAAAACTTGTGGGACCAGAAGGCAACTCAAGGTTAACGTTGTATGCTTAGTGTGCAAGGCTCACACTCAGCATCGAGCACGACAAAAATAGGGCTTTCTATTTCTTTCAATTTGCTGTTACTATATTTTAAAAAATATGTGTCTGAACAGACTTCTCCAAAGGTGGAATGAAAAAATAGCAATGTAGCTAGTATGGTGGTTCATGTCTTTAATCCCAGCATTTGAGAGGCAAAGGCAGTAGGAGCTCTATGAGTGTGAGGCCAGCTTGGTTTCATAGTGAGTTCCAGGCCAAGGCCATATAGTGAGACCCTGTCTCAAAACAATAAAGACAACAGGAAGGGGAAAAAAAACCCACAGGATGTAAATTATATTACAAATTTTGTCATCTAAAAAAAAATTAGACATGGGGCTGGGGAAATGGCTCAGTGGTTAAAAGCACTGACTGCTCTTCCAGATGACCTGGGTTTATAAGTCCCAGCACCTACATGGCAGCTCACAACTGTATGTTACTCCAAGATCTGACAACCTCACACAGACATACATGCAGGCAAAACACCAATTCAAATAAAATAAAAATAAATAACTTAAAAAAATTAGATACACAGCCGGGCGGTGATGGCGCACACCTTTAATCCCAGCACTCGGGAGGCAGAGGCAGGCGGATCTCTGTGAGTTCGAGGCTGGGCTGGACCGACAGCCTCCAAAACAATACAGAGAAACCCTGTCTCGTAAAAACAAAAACAACAACAAAAAAAAATTAGATACACTAAAAAAGGTAAGCATATCATCTTGTTGCTTCTGCGGAATTATAATTATCTATTTAAGAAGCTTTCAACTCTTTTTGAGTAAATTAAAATGTTAAAATACCATATTTTGGGCTGTACAAAATTGTGTGTGTGTGTGTGTGTGTGTGTGTGTGTGTGTGTGTGTGTGTGTGTGTGTTGTGTATTTTTGAGACAGGGTTTCTCTGTGTAGCCCTGGATGTTCTGGAACTTGCTCTGTAGACCAGGCTGGCCTCAAACTCACAGTTCCTACTACCTGTCTCTGCCTCCTGAGTGCTGGGATTAAAGATGTGCACCACCCAGCTCAGAATTGTATTTTTAAAACTGACTTTAATTTAATATATCTGTATGTTACTGTAGACTGTGTGTGCATCAGATCTCCTGGAGCTAGCATTATAAATGTTTGTGAACCACCTGCTGTGAGTGCTGAGACTTGAACTCAGGCCTTCTGAAGAACAAGAACTTTAATCACTGAATATCACTAGTCCCCAAGCTACAAGCTTTCTAAATTTACAGAAACGAAATACGTTTAACAAAAAACTCAAAGTAAGAAGAATCAATGATTCTTAAAGTGAACTTACCCATTGGTACATAAGATTTAAATCGTGTTGACAATCTATCCACAAAGGCACTTAAAATCTCCAATCCTAATAATGATACCTGCAAACAGAAAGAGATTTAATGAATACATATTACTGATGCATACTGTAAGACAGTATGTAATACAGCATATTAGTAAGACTTTAAAATGAGGTTTAGCTGGGTATGGTAACACAGGCCCTTAATTCCATCACTCAGGAATCAGAGCCAGGAGGATCTGAGTTTAAGGCCAGCCTGGTCCACATAGTGAGTTCCAGACTAGCAATGGGAACAGCATGAGACCCTTGCTCAAAATAGTAAAATTAATTTTTTTTTAAATTTTATTTTCCAGTTTAAATTTAGATAAGAAACGAGGTTGCTTCACAAGTCAGTTCCAGGTCCCTCTCCCATTCCCTCCCCTCCTCCCGTGCCCTCCCCCCACCCCCCCCCGTTATCCCCTCATTTCCCCAGGGAGGGTGAGGCCCTCCATGGGGGTGTGCATAGTCTGTCATTTCATATAGGGCAGGGCCTAGACCCTTCCCCAAGAGTTCAGGGTGAGAGTGCACCTCACATTGTTCTATGGGAGTCCAAAGTCCGTGTGTATACTTGGGATGGGTACTGATCTGCTGCCCAAGGCTCAATAGATTCCCTAGGCCTCTTCACTGACACCCAGATTCAGGAGGTCTTGATCAGTCCCATGCTGGATTCCCAGGCTTATGCCTGGGATTCAAGAGTTAACCTTTGTCTGGTCAGCTGTTTCTGGAGGTTAAACCAGCCCAGTCTTAATCCCTTTGATCATCAGTCCTCCCTCTCTGTTACTGGCTTTCTTGAGTTCAGCTCAGTACTTAACCAAGGGAGTCTGCCTCTTCTTCGATCAGCCACTAAATAAAGTTTCTGTTTCCCAGACTCTCTGGCCATAGGATTGTAGGCTGGCACTCCCCAGATCTATGTCTAAAATCCATATATGAGAGAGTACATGCCATGTTTCTCTTTTTGTGACTGGGTTACCTCACTCAGGATGGTTTCTTCTAGTGTCATCCATTTGCCTGCGAATCTCATGATTCCATTATTTTTTTCTGCTGAATAGTACTCCATTGTGTAGATGTACCACATTTTCTCTATCCACTCTTCGGGTGAGGGACATCTAGGTTGCTTCCAAGTTCTGGCTATTACAAATAAAGCTGCTATGAACATAATGGAACAGACATCTTTGTTGTATGAATGGGCATCTTTTGGATATATGCCTAAGAGTGGAGTTGCTGGGTCTTGTGGTAGGTTTATTACCATTTTTCTGAGGAATCTCCATACTGATTTCCAAAGTGGCTGAACCAGTTGGCACTCCCACCAGCAATGGAGGAGTGTCCCCCTTTCACCACATCCTCTCCAGCATAAATTGTCATTGGTGTTTTTGATTTTAGCCATTCTGACAGGAGTGAGATGGTATCTCAGAGTTGTTTTGATTTGCATTTCCCGGATGGCTAAGGATGTTGAGCACTTTCTCAAGTGCCTCTCAGCCATTTTAGACTCCTCTATTGAAAACTCTCTATTTAGTTCTGCAGCCCACTTTTTAATTGGGTCCTTTGCTGTTTTGGAGACTTGCTTCTTGAGTTCTTTGTAAATTTTGGAGATCAACCCTCTGTCAGATGTGGGATTAGTGAATATTTTTTCCCATTCTGTGGGCTGCCTTTTTGTCTTGCTGACTGTGTCCTTTGCCTTACAGAAGCTTCTCAGTTTCAGTAGGTCCCATTTATTAATTGTTGATCTCACTGTCTGTGCTACTGGTGTTATGTTCAGGAAGCTGTCTCCTGTACCAATTCGTTCAAGGGTACCACCCACTTTCTCTTCTAAGAGGTTCAGTGTGGCTGGATTTATGTTGAGGTCTTTGATCCATTTGGACTTAAGTTTTGTGCATGGCGATAAACATGAATCGATCCGCATTCTTCTACATGCCAGTCTCCAATTATGCCAGCACCATTTGTTGAAGATGCTTTCTTTATTCCATTGTATATTTTTAGCTTCTTTGTCAAAGATCAGATGTTCGTACAAAACAACCCTGTTCAACAAGGCAATGTCCGGAGGCATCACCATCCCTGACCTCAAGCTCTATTATAGAGCTATAGTCCTGAAAACAGCTTGGTATTGGCACAAAAATAGACAGGTAGACCAATGGAATCGAATTGAAAATCTGGGTATTAACCCACACACGTAAAATTAATTTTTAAAAATTTAGTGAGAATAATGTATTCGGAAGTAGGCAGACATGGCAATGAGGATTCTACTCTCAAACACATAAATAGTAACAATTTGTAAATGTATAGAAAACAGTGGTAAAGCACACTTGGCAAAAATTTAGTAACTGATAAATTAGGTAATGGTCACACAGAAGTTTCGTGACTATACTGACTTTTCATTTTGCAATGTTTCCTAAATAAAACAGTAAGAAATTCAAAACTAGCCGGGCGGTGGTGGCGCACGCCTTTAATCCCAGCACTCGGGAGGCAGAGGCAGGCGGATCTCTGTGAGTTCGAGGCCAGGCTGGACCGACAGCCTCCAAAACAATACAGAGAAACCCTGTCTCGTAAAAACCAAAAAAAAAAAAAAAATTCAAAAGTATCTTTGATTACAAAGGAATTTCAGTTTCTGTCTAGAATGTAGAAATTGGAAAATGAAATCAGTCATATTCCAATAAGGAAAAAAAAACATAGCCAGGTGGTAATGGTGCATGCCTTTAATCCCAGCACTTGGGTGGCAGAGGCAGGCAGATCGCTGTGAGCTCAAGGTCAGGCTAGTCTACAGAGCTAGTTCCAGAACAGCTAGGGCTGTTACACAGAGAAACCCTGTCTCCAAAAACCAAACCAAACAAACAAAAATACTTATCTTCAAAATAATAACTGTTCTTGAATTCATGAGAAAGCTGAGGTTGTAGAACAGTGGTTCTCAACCTTCCTAATGCTGTAACCCTTTACATTGGTTTCTCATGTTGTAGCGACCCCAAATATAACATTTTCATTGCTACTTCATAACTATAAGTTTGCTACTGTTATGAATCTTAACGTAAATATCTGTGCTTTCTGATATCTTCAGTGACCCCTGTGAAAGAGCCCCTCCCCACCCCCAAAGATTGAGAACCACTGTTGGAGAATAACCAGCCAGTCTGAAATCTCTTTTGGTTTTTTGAGACAGGGTTTCTCTGTGGCTTTGGAAGCTGTCCTGGAACTCGCTCTTGTAGACCAGGCTGGTCTTGAACTCACAGAGATCCACCTGCCTCTGCCTCCCGAGTGCTGGGATTAAAGGTGTGCGTGGTCACCACCGCCCAGCTATGAAATCTTAAAGAAAAAAAAACAGACATATACAACCAAAAAGTCCAAAAGTGACAGGAGGAAAATGAAGCCATAGTACAAGGGGATAAGAAGAATTCCACTGCATTTAAAAAAATTGTTAATATCTGAGTGTGGGCTAGTATGGAAACTTTTTTTTTTCAAAACAGGGTTTCTCTGTATTGTTTTGGAGCCTGTCCTGGAACTCGCTCGGTAGACCAGGCTGGTCTCGAACTCACAGAGATCGACCTGCCTCTGCCTCCCGCGTGCTGGGATTAAAGGCGTGCTCCACCACCACCCAGCCTTAGTATAGAAACTTTTAAAAATATTTTTGAACATTTTTCTTTCTTTTTGGTTTTGGTTTTGTTCTTTTTTGAGACAGGGTTTCCCTGTGTAGCTTTGGAGCCTCTCTTGGCACTAGCTCTGTAGACCAGGCTGGCCTCAAACTCATGGAGATGCCTACCTCTGTCTCCCAAGTGATCGGATTAAAGGCATGCACCACCACTACCCGGATCATTTTCTTCATTACTTTTGTATATATGAGTGTTTTGCTTGTGTATGTCTGCGTAGCACCTGCATGAAGTACCTATGGAAGCCAGAAGAGGATGACAGATCCCCTTTGACTTGGAGTTACAGACAGTTGTGAGCCACCATATGGGTGCTGGGAATTGACCCTGGGTCCTCTGGAAGACCAGTCAGATGTTCTTAACTGCTGAGCCATGTTACCCTTAGTAAGAAAACTCATCAATACCCAGAGGTACGGGAGAGTTCTACCTACTCACAGACTCCAGTTTGCACCCACAGACAAGATTGCTCTATAATTAAGACCCAGGGCTGGTCAGAAGATTGGAGAAGGTACTGCAGCAGTGGAGATCTTGGGGGAAGAGCATGGCCTATGAGCAAAAGCATCAATGCTTTCAATGCCAGTGTCTTCTATAAAAGAAAAGCTTATGAAGTGCTGAGGGAGAAGATCCAGTATTCAATACCTAGAACACAGGGAAATCAACCGTAGTGGAGGAAAGGAGAGAGACTCACAGCTCTCAGAATAAGAAAGAAAACCATCCTTAACCCAAACTATCCAGATGAGAGGTTGTGTCTGATAAAGCCTCACCCCAAGGCTTAAGGGCAAAGATTCTCCAAAGAATGAATCTGGATCAGAAAGATTAAGAAACTGGCCCCACACCTCACAGTTAGGATACTAAGACTAAGAGCATAGGGAAGAGGGTTTTACAGGAAATAGGGAAGGACTCAAGCAGAGGGTTGGTCCGAAATGCTAAAGAAAACCCCCTATCAAACTAATCCAGAGGAACCAGAAGTAAACAGAAACCAATAGCAGCCATAGCAACTACAACACAGAGACCTAACTCAACTCTTGACTACACTGATTTAAGTGTAGCAGAAAGAAAAGGTGCTACTTCAAAGATAAAAACTATTTAATTTAGTCTTAAATTTTTAGACTACACTGCAACTTTTTGAATTAAGAAGTATGAGGCACAGGAAAAACAAAAGATAGGGGGATTGGGACCCCAGTATCAAGAGCAAAGCCATCAATAGACAAAAAACAATGTACAGGTCTAAAGCATAAGTTTAAAAAACCACTAATGATTAATGTGTTTGCAGCACAAGGTACAGACCAGTGACAGAGCACTTAACTAGACCCTGAAAAGGCCTTGGCTCAGTCTCTGTAAAAGGAGTAGTAACCAAAGACCAACCCTCATTCTAAAATAACAACGATTAAAGGGGCTCCAAATACAGGTTAGTTGGTAATGTGCTTGCCTAGCATGCATGAGGCCCTGAGTTTAAATCTCTAGTGCCATATAAACTGGACATGGCAGAGAACAGCAATCATGGACACTATACTCCAAGGGAGTTTTTAAAAATTTACAAAGCGCCGGGCGTTGGTGGCGCACGCCTTTAATCCCAGCACTTGGGAGGCAGAGGCAGACGGATCTCTGTGGGTTCGAAACCAGCCTGGTCTACAGAGCAAGCTCCAGACAGAGAAACCCTGTCTCGAAAACCCAAAAAAAAAAAAATTACAAAGCAAAAAAAACCCAGACAACATCCATGAATAAATAATTAATTTCAGCACACAGGTGGAAATCTTGGGAAACATAAGCCATCCTGGTTCACCTATCAGGTTGTAGGACAGCCAACACTACACAGTGAGACACTGAAAACAAAACAAAACACAAATGATAAAAATAACCCAAAATGCAGAGAAACCCTGTCTCGAAAAACCAAAAAATAAAATAAAGAAATAACCCAAAATATATTTTATTTAAAAATGGCAAAAAGAGGGACCAGTAAACTGGCTCAGCAGGTAAAGCCCTTTGAAGTGCAAGTCTGAGTTCAACCTCTGGGACGGATGGACGGGGACACACACACACACACACACACACACACAGAGTCCTAGTTGGGTATCTACTACTGTGATAAATACCATGACCAAAGCAACTTGGGAGGAAAGAGTTAACTTCATCTTATAGTTTACACTGTAAACTTCACAGTCCCTCCTGAAGACAAGTCAGGGCAGAAACTCAAGGCAGGAATCTTTGGCAGGCATAGTGGAGTATCCCAGCACTTGGGAGGCAGAGGAAGCTGAATCTCTAAGTTTGAGGCCAGCCTGCTCTACATGCTAAGTTCCAGGACAGCCAAAACTATGTGGAGAGAACTTGCCTCAAAAAAAAAAAAAAAACCATTAATTAATTAATTTAAAAAGGGAACCTGAAGGCAAAGGTGATGGGGAACACTGCCTCCTGCCTTGCTGCCCATGGCTCACTCGGCTTGCTGTTTCTATCTAGCACAGGACCACCTGCACAGAAGTGGCACTGCCCATTGAGGGCTACACCCTCCCACATCAAACATTAATCAAGAAAATGCCTTACAGACTTGCCTATGGGTCAGTCTCCTGAAGGCTCTTCTCAACTGAGGTTCCCTTTTCACGTAAGCTGTTTACCCACTGAGCCACTTCCCTAGTCCAAGTAGTCAAACTCTTCCAAGTTCAGGTATACTGAAGAGATGGAGTTTGCCAATAACTAACGACACCACTTTCAAAGTCTTAGCCACCAACAGCCACTCATCTGTAATGGTCTGAACTGGTGTAGTGGCATCCCAGCAATTAAATGTTCTGCTGCAGTCATATGACTATTGTTATATTTCCTTGGTTAGTCAGACTGGCATACCTACAGGTCCTACATTCTCAGACAAAACTGACATCAGATGGAAAATATTTGGGGGTTAAAAACCTAAGTCTGAGCCGGGCGGTGGTAGCGCACGCCTTTAATCCCAGCACTCGGGAGGCAGAGGCAGGCGGATCTCTGTGAGTTCGAGGCCGGGCTGGACCAACAGCCTCCAAAACAATACAGAGAAACCCTGTCTGGTAAAAACCAAAAAATTAAAAAAAACCTAAGTCTGTGCTGAACAGCTACAGGTTTTCTCCCTTTATCATTAATCCCTGAACAATACAGTATAACAAGTATTCCCACTGAATTAGCTGTGAGAAGTAACTGAAAAATGACTTCAAGTACACAGAAGGATTTTGCAGGCATGGACAATATAAGGGTCCTGAGCATCTGTGCATTTTAGTATTCAAGGGAAGGAGATCTCTGGAACCAATCCCTTATTGACATTACAGGGAAACTACACATTTTCTCTCATCATAAATTATGTATAGGAGTCGTTTCTAGTATAGTTAGGATATTACAAGGAGTTTTAAAGATTATATGCTTGATATCAAACATGTTATTTCAGAATATAAAGGGAACATTAAAGGAGGACACTGAAGCTAGACACTGTGGCACAGCACACAGGAGCTTGACAGGACTGAAAGCACCCTGGGTTCCACAATAAAGCCCTGAGAGAAAGACTAACTCTGACTTCACGAGAATCAGCTAGACAAATTCTCATGCATATGCTTGGAGTGGCAACATAAAGAGACAGTGTTAATGGGGGGAAAATCTAAAAACAACCTGGATGTTCATCCCACCCAGCAGGTAAGTAAGAATGAATAATAAAATCAGTAAGCAGTGATGAGAAGTAAACCTTGCCTCCTTTCTCTTAACCCAAACTGGTATACTTGGAATAGCAAAATAGCCACCAAGCTGACAGCCTGAGTCCAATGCCCAGAGCCCATGTGGTAGAAACTCACTCCTACAAGTTGTCCTCTGACTGCACCCACACTCTGTAAAACATAATAAAACTGGTATATTTTAAGAATGTGGTATGTAACAAGAAATATGACTTAGGTGATACTGATATTATTGGGAGGTATAGGAATGCCAAATGGGGCCCAACGGCCACTTGGTACAGGCACTTACAACCTGAGTCTGAACCCCAGGACCCACATGAGAAAAGGAGGAAATAGGCCCCCATAAGTTATTCTTTGGCCTACACATGGACTAGGGCACAAGTGTGCACCTAAACCACACATGTGAGTGCATGCACACATGCATACACACAAATAAATAAATGGCAAATGGGCTGTGATCTTGAACTTACAGAAATAAAAAATGCTAGCACATTCATTAGCCTACCACTATGTATTGATACTGTAAATGTTAGTTATTTTTTTCAACCCACTTACTGTTATGTTTCTAGGCAGAATGTAAATGTTATTAATCCTGAGGAGGCACACGAGAGAAAAAGAACATTCAAGTTCTCTCCTGCTAATTTACGAGGGCTCTGACCTAAATCAAGATACTTAGGTCATCTTTTCTACAAAAAGGAAAAGGATACAGTCTTTTTATTTTTTTATTTTTTTTATTTTTTTTGGTTTTACAAGACAGGGTTTCTCTGTTTTGGAGGCTGTCAGTCCAGCCTGGCCTCGAACTCACAGAGATCCGCCTGCCTCTGCCTCCCGAGTGCTGGGATTAAAGGCGTGTGCCACCAACGCCTGGCGGATACAGTCTTTTTAAAGCCATCTTAAAGAGCAAATGACCTGCAAACTAAACATGTAAAGGAGAGTTTGAGACTCATAAGGACAGCTTTTAAATGATGATTTTCATCTTAACAATATTTAAGGGGGAAATTTTATTAACATAATATTGCTACAAAATCTGCAAAGCTTTTGACAAAACTCAAATACCAGAGTATACGCATCATATATATGCCCATTCCCATGATCATAAATCCCTAGTTATGACTTCTCCACCAGACTCAAGACTTTAACCACCTACTTAACAATTTTAACTTTGATATTAAACAACACAGCCGAGTTAAAACCAAACTTTTCCCTTCCTTGACCCTCCTGGTCTCCATTTCAGCAGATAACATGTCTATCCTATTGCTCAAGAAGGCAAGATTCCAGCTAGGCAATGGTGGTGCACTCCTTTACTCCCAGGACTGGTGAGGCAGCAACAGGCAGATCTGTGACTTTGAGGCCAGCCTGGTCTATAGAGTGAGTTCCAGGACAGTCAGGGCTACATGGAGGCCCTGTGTCTTAAGTGTCTGTTCTATTGTTATGAAGACACAACATGACCAAGGCAATTTACAGAAGACAGCATTTAACTGAGGGCTTGCTTACAGTTTCAGAGGACTAGTCCATGAACATCACAGTGGAAAACAAACAGGCATGCTGTTGAAACAGTAGCTGACATCCTGATCCAAAAATTGGGGACCAGGGAGACTAGGCTGGCATGGGCTTTTAAGACTTCAAAGCCCACCCTCAGTGACACACCTCTTCCAAGATGGCCATACCTCCTAATCCTTCCTAAACAGTCCACCAACAGGTGATTCAAATATATATATGTATATGTATATGTGTGTGTGTGTGTGTGTGTGTGTGTGTGTGTGTGTGTATGAGCCTAAGGAGGCCATTCTCATTCAATCCACCACATCCTGTCTCAAAAAAAATCCAATTTTCAGCACTATCACTGCTACAAAACCAGGCCTTACCACCAAGGACTTTCCTTTTGTTATTCCTCTACTTTCCAACTAAAGGACTGTCCCTCATATAAATCCTGTACCACATTTAAAATAAGATCACACAGCCCCAGATATACAGTGAGTTCAAGGTCAGCCTAAACAACAAGAAAACCTGTCTCAAAAAAACAAACAAGCTGGCAGTGGTGGTGCATGTCTTTGATCCCAGCCCTCGAGGCAGAGGCAGGCAGATCTCAGTGAGTCTGAGGCCAGCCTGATCTACAGAGTGAGTTCCAGGGCATCCAGGACTGCTACAGAGAGAAACCCTGTCTCAAAAAAACAAAAACAAACAAACACAAGCCCTGAATCCTGCATATCTGTATATCCACTTGGCAGTTAAGGTAAAAAACACTGGCTGCTTTCCAGAGGACCTAGATTCTATTCCCAGCATCTACATGGCCGTTTACAACCTTCCATTTATAACTCCAAGGAGTTCAAACGATCTCTTCTGGCCTCTGTGGGCATCAGTCATGCACACAGCACACAGACATACATGCATGCAAGACACCCACACACATAAACAATAAAATAAAAAAATAATTTTTAAAAAATTAAAAATAAACCAGGAATGGTGGCACATACGTTTGATCCCAGCATGGGAGGGGGTGGGACAGACACAGGCAGGTCTCTGTGAACCTAAGGATAGCCTGGTCTACATAGCGAGTTTCAGGCTAGCCAGGGCCTCATAGTGAGAAGTGAGGTCTTGTGTCAATAAATAAATAAATAAACAAGCTCTTACAATAGAATGCCCTCTTTCTAACAATATTAGAAAAAAATTTATGCTAAAAAAAGTAAGAACTGAGGATTAGTAATTCCCGAAGAAGAGAGAGCTGAGTGATCAATGCCCTTGAGTAGAGAAGGCCCTGCATCTAACACCAGAGCCAAGGAACTGGCATAAGTGAGGAAGACAGCAAATTCACTCATACACCGGAAAAGAAAGACTAGCGCAGTGAGCGAGCGTGCTTCCACAAAGTGTTTAGACAGCGCAGGAAGAGCCTGTGGCACTTCCAACTGATCAAGTGGTCTCAGGCTGCGCATCCGTGAGGACCATGAAGGAACTGTGTGAACCTCAGGATCCTAACCAGTTAACTGGAAGCTTAGAGACATGACAGAAAACTTGGAGTCCTGAGGTATCACAAGTGCCACCTGCCAGCAAACATCTGAAGGCTGCGATGGCTTGAAGGCAATCCTACTTACTGTCCATGTGGAGAGTGTGGCACATGAGTTTTCACTGGAGAAGGAGAGCAGACATTACTAAAGGGCTGGCTTCCCACAACAGCCACTGCTGCAACAACCTAAAACAGCCATGCTGAGTACAGGTGCCTTTCTTACACAGTGGGGGTACCTAGTTCATTTCTTCAAAAGAAACTAATACTCCCCAAATGGTAATAGCATTTTAGTAAAGATTAGACCTTTTTCCCCCTGAGACAGGGTCTCATTATATAGTTCAATTTGGCCTCAAATTCAGTATCTAGTTCAGAGTGACCTTGATCTTGGGAGCCTCCTCCCTCAGCCTTCCAAATGCTACTTATCATATGCATGTGTCACCATGGCTAGCTTTTTCTCAAACTTAAAAAAAAATTAAGAGAATAAAGAGAAAATATGTAGTGGAACATTGAGGTGCTGAATTCTAAAACTCCATCATTTTCTTCAGTCACGTAGCCACCAGTAAGATGCCCATGCCCCTGCACAGAACCCCACACTCCTTTAAGTAACCCTAACTGAGCTCACCGATCCACTCAACTAAAAAAAGAAAAGGCACCAAAGTGGAAGGGAACTATATGGAAATAGAAAAAGTGAAAAGAGTAATGGGTGGTGAATGCGAAGAAAATACATTATACACATGTATGAAAATGTTACAATGAAATCCATTATGCATAATTGATATTATATGTTAGTAAGACTTTATTTGAAATCTTGGTAAACGTCTAACCTTCCTATAATTCATATAGCCCCCACCATTAGATCTGCAGCATTGTAGTTTGTTGTCCCTATAGATAAAAATTTTAAAGTGCAGCCTATTCACTGGATATATTGCTAAAAATCGCTCCATCCAGGGGAAGCTCCTGCACACATTTCAAAGCAATACTGCCACCAGAAGACTAAAAGGAAAAGTAACTGCTAACAACTCCGGTCCGGCTAATTACTGAATGTTTACTTATCTTCATCCGTGGCTATATTACAATCTGCCTGCCCCTGCTCCTGCCTCGACACCTATTCCTTCTTGTACCTCACCGCACTCGCTGTCTGCCTGCAGCACTGACTAAACCTGATAGCCCATGCTTTTAAATCTGAATCCGTCCCCAACTGCAAAAAACGCAAGAGGACAAATGAGCGTCCAACGGCTTTCTGTTGTCGATTAAGAGAAAAGCAAATAAATAATGCCATGACATGAGCAGTCCTTTCGTGAGAACCTGAATGGACGCTCAACATATTTTTGAGAGATGATCACAACCTTCACATAAAGACTACGAAAGAAGAGAGAGAGAGAGAGAGAGAGAGAGAGAGGGAGAGGGAGAGGGAGAGGGAGAGGGAGAGGGAGAGGGAGAGGGAGAGGGAGAGGGAGAGGGAGAGGGAGAGGGAGAGGGAGAGGGAGAGAGGGGGAGAAAAGGAGAGGAGAGGAAAAGAGAGGGAGGAAGGACGGGAAATAGAGAAGGAACGACGGAGGAAAGGGTAGGGGAAGAGAATTACAGAGGAGGGACTGGAGGAGGGAGGCGGGGGAGAAAAGAAACCGGAGGTTAAGTAAAACAGAAATCATCAATCGGAAGAGAAAAACTTGACTGTCCAACTTCACGCCGCATCCTAACGCCTCGTCTCGGCGCAGGCGTTACACGGGCGTCTACCAGCCGCACAAAGTCTTCAAGCCTTTGGCTGCAAGTTATCACTTTGAAAAGCGCCAAGCAGCTCCGTAACGCGTCACGGAACCGCCGCCCGCGGCCGTACCCCAGACCTGGCGGCGATGCCAGCGCGTCCCGGGACCCCCGGCGGCAGCGCGCCAGGGTTAAAGAGCCGCGGCGAGGAGCGCGTCCGCCCGCCCGCCCGTTCGCACCGCCGCTCACCCGGTAGTTGCTCGAGCCCACCCAGCCGGTGAGCGCGTCCACTGTCTTGGCCAGGCGGCTCGGGTCGTCCTCCAGGTCCGGGATGGCGCCGGGCGCGCCGAGGTAGAGCAGCAGCTCCTCGCCCGCCTGCAGCCGGCCGCTCACGTCCTTCTGCAGCACTTGGGCGCTGAAGTACTCGGCGCCGCGGGGCTCCATGGCCGCGCCCGCCGCCCCTCAGCCGCCCGTCGCCCCTCAGCCTCCAACTTTCCTCGCAGCACCGCCCAGCCGCGGTGGTGGGGCCTCCGAGACGCGCTCGCCACCCAGAGACGCCGCTGCCCGGGCCCCGGCGGCCGGCGGGGGACGGCCCACCCCCAAAACTACTCAAACTCGGCGCCCCCCGCTCCCAGCCCCGCTTCAGAGGCTGCGGCTGCCGGCGACGTCAGCGCGCGCGTGACGTCAGAGCGACGCGCCCGGGGCCGAGCGGAGGCTGCGGCCTGTGGCGCTGCTGCGGGCGGGCGCAGGGGGCGGTCGGGGTCGTTTCGGTCTACTCGCGTGGGCGCTCCCCGAAAGCCCCCGTGGGGATTCCAGGATCTCCGGCGATTCTCTCCGCTGCCGCCATCATCAATACTGAAGAAGGAAAAACTTTCTGGTACTTGTCCCCGCCCCGCCCCTGCCGTCTCTTTAAACCGGAATACATGATTCACGCTCTTCCTCGACAAAAGACCTGGCTGACCCTGCCTGCTGCCACCCCCACAAGTCGCTGTGGAAGACTTTCTGTTTCTAGTTGACAGCGAGGTTTGGCAAATGGATTCGCAGTTCTGTTAACACATTTTTTTCACGGCCCACCCCAGGTCCGCTAAGTTCCCTGACCGCTGTAGCCCACTAACCTCTTCAGCCCTAGCCGATTCCAATTTGATTTTTGCTTTTGTTGGGGTTTGATTTTATTACTTTTTTTTTTCCTTTTTGGACAGGGGCTCGTATAGTACAGGCTAGCCTCCAGCTTGACCTGTATTAGAGGATGATCTTAAATGTCTGGTCCCAACTTTACAACCAAGTGCTGGGATTACAAGCCGGAGCCACAAAACTCGAGTTTTGTTTCTGGGTAGCTGGGGCTGTTATTGATAAGATTTATTTTTATTTTATGTGTACATGTGTGCAGCTGAGCGTATGTATGTGCGCACATGTGCTGATTCCAAAAGTCGAAAGAGGAAGTCAGATCTCCCGGAACTGGAGTTACAGGCGATTGTGAGCCACCTGTGATGGGTGCTGGGACCTGAACTGAAGCCCTCTTAACTGCTCAGCCGCCTGTCTGGCACAGTGTCGTTGACAATGGTTTTGGCTGTGAAGCTCAGACTAGTCTGGAACTCTTGACCATTCGAATTTTATTTCTAACATGATAGGATAGCTTTCCCATTTGTAAGTTATGTGACTTCACACTGTCCTTTTCCCCTCCCCTTTTTCTTTGATCCTGATAAAATGTAAGCTATATCCCTGGGGCTCAATCTGCTATATCTAACTGTGCCCACATTGGAAAGTCCCCAGAGACCACCAGGGAGACAGACCCACTAAACTGCAAAGCAAGGTTTAATGATTGTTCATCCAACCATGTCAGGGACCCCGTCTGGCTAGCTGTCAAAGCAGCCTCCAGAGGGAGCAAAGTTCCCTGTCTACTGCTAGGTTTTATAGACAAAGTTACAGGATTACATCAGTAGGTACCAGTTGGTTTCTGATTGGTTAACATTCAATTAGGAGAATTTCTCAAAGTCATATTTTGGCATGAAATACCCGTGTACCAATTATTTTCATTGGTACTGGAAGGGAACATTCTGTGGTTTCTATGGCTTTGTCTTGTTACTTGCAGGTGGCCTGTTGTACATAGATACCTGTAGTTCTCAGAACTATATCCTGGAGACTACAGGGGAGGTTTGGTTCCCCCCACCCAGAGTTTCCTTTGTGGCCAAACAGTTCCCAGGAACCAAGTATCTAGGAGGCTGGCGAGTGAGGGAGGGATCTGGAGTTTCTTTGTGTTCAGTTTTGGCCCTAGGCTCCCGGAGGCTGGGCCAGAGGATCTGGAGTTTCCTTGTGTCAGTGACCTACGTGTCTTTTCTGTAGCCTGTCAGGGCTGCTAAAGCAGGGGCTGAGTGAGGGTCTGGTCCCTTTATTTAGTTTACCCCTTTCACTATTTCTCGTAGCAAAATGTTGGCATTTCATTCCATGCAGTGTGTATCTTATAAGTTTCTTTCTATGACTTAATCATTTTCTATTGCGCTAAGACTTGTTGAGCCATTCATCTGGCAATAAGCTTCTGAGTTGTTTGCAGTTTTTCATAATTTTTTTTGTTTGTTTTTTCGAGATAGGGTTTCTCTGTAGCTTTGGAGGCTGTCCTGGAACTCACTTTGTAGACCAGGCTGGCCTGCCTCTGCCTCCCAAGTGCTGGGATTAAAGGCATGCACCACCAACGCCCGGCTCAGTTTTTCATAATTATTGGTACATGCACATGAGTCTGGGTGCCCTTGTAGGCAGAGGCATCAGATCCCCTGAATCTGGTGTTACAGGTAGCTGTAAGACACCCATTGTGGATGCTGGGAACCAAACTCAGGTCCTCTGCAAGACCAGTACATACTCTTAACCTCCCTGCCAGGAGATAAACATTTTTAGGACAGGGATGTAGTTCACTTGACCTATTGTTTGCCTAGCACGCACAAATCTCCAGTTTTGACCCTTGCATTGCATAAAGCCAGGTATAGAGACACCAACCTATAATCACAGGAGCAGTTATTTGAAAAATCAGGAGTTTAGTAGTATTCTTCACTGTGTAACGACTTTGAGCCCCCCCCCCCAGCTATATGCAACTCTGTCTTTAAATAAATAAGTCTTGAAGGGACTGGAGAAATTGCTTAGTAGTTAAGAACACTTGTTCTTGCAGAATACCCGGGATTGAATCCCAGCACCTACATGCACCCCACAATTGTCTGTAACTCCAATTCTAGGGGATCTAGCACCCTCTTTTATTCTCGCTGGGCACCAGGCATACGTGTAGTGCAAATACAGATATGCAGTAAAAGCAATCATGCACATAAAATAAATCTTTAAAAACATACAAAGGTATGCCAGGCAGTGATGGCACATACCTTTAATCCCAGCAGTTGGGAGGCAGAGGCAGGTGGATCTCTGTGAGTTCAAGGCCAGTCTGATCTACAGAGCTAGTTCCAGGACACAGTGAAACCCTGTCTTTGGAAGAAAAAAAAAACAGTGCCGAGAAGTAAGAGATGAAATTTTAGGAATGAAATGATAAGCCGAACATCCTTTCATGGTCAGTCACTAAAATGTATCTAGCAACACGTGTCTATTTTTAACAAGCCTGGAATAGTATATTAAAATACTAGAGACTGACTTCCTGGCCTATTGGCTATTTGTGAAAATAGTGGAAACTCTGAGTGAATTTTGTTCTAACAGTACTTTATTTCCCATACAAAGCTACGAAAGAAGTGACCACACTGCTAGTTGGATATGGTATTTTCAACACATGTCCACCAAAGAAAGCCATTGTGTTCTCTCCTGGGTGGGTAGGAGGGAACAAATGGGAGTGGCTTGCCAAAGATGTGACACAACCCAACTGGAAACAACACAGATGTCAGCACCCTGGGAAGTAGATGTGCTATGGCCATATAGTAGAATTCTCATAGCAATAACAATAAAATGACTCGGTGACATAATGTTGAACACAGACACAAAAATTCAAATTGTGTGCTAGTGAGGAGTATGCGTTGTACTTACTGTTTGTAATTTATACCTAGGAAAAAGAAATAAAAGTCAAGGACTGGAACGAAAATGGTGGGGTGGAGGAAAATATAGTCTACTTACTTCTAGCAGTCACTGGTCAGAAGTGATTGGATGTAGTAGCATGGGTCTGTAATCTCAGCATTCAGGGAGGTAGAGTCAAGAGCATCTTGAATTTGAAGCCATTCTGAGTCACATTGTGAGATTCTTGCCCCAACCCCACAGAAAGCATAGCATGGGAAAGACCCTAGGTTTGGTTAGCAATATCACGAAAAAAAGACATAGAATCAAAATAGGGATTGAGTTGAAACCCTGGGAACTGTAGATTTCCTCTCTTCACACCTCCACACCAACAATGGTTTTGATCTCCTGACCTGCCACTATGTCCTGGAGCGCAGAAGGACTCCTTCAGGTTGTAATACCTAGCCCATTATGCACCACAAGGAAGAAGAAGGCAACACAAGTTACAAAGATTTTACTAAATCACCACATAAGCAGGTCATTGATAGATCAGGGCTGCAAGACAAGGAGCCTTGTTTCTCCTGACAGCCCCGAGCAGGGACAGAAACGGGGTTTATAAGCACAAAAATCACAAACATGTGTTGCCAAGTTACAGTTACAGTTTTCATCAATCCAAAATACAATGCAAGCCTTTCAGTCCAACCAATCAGATTCACTTGTTCCTTCTGTGGCTAGGAACAGCCATGTTTCTAAAGAACTAAAGATTCATAACCACTATTTCTGTGGTTTAGGGAGAAGGTTGGTCAGCCATTGGAAAGTTCTCACCTCCTCTAGGACTTGGCAACCTGAACTTTATTTCACCCTACAGGTAAAATGGAGTCTGAAGTCAAAATGGCAGTGCTCAGGCCAAGGTGCCTTTGCCGTCTCCCTTCACTGTAACCCTTCAAATGGAAAATACCCTGGGGCCACCTACTATTTTTTTTTAAGAATTTGAGCTAAGCTCTTAAAGAGAAGTTATCAAATCCAGAAGGAACTTAAGATCCTTTGGGGAAAAAGAACTTAACTCCAACATTTTAGTTTCAGAAACAGGAATGTTAGAATGCAAAATCTGCATTCAGGACTGAAGATTCCATTTGGTTTGGTTTGGTTTTTTTTTTTTTCAAGACAGAGTTTCTCTGTGTAGGCTGGCCTACAACTCGCTCTGTAGACCAGGCTGGCATAGAACTCACAGAGATCCGCCTGCCTCTGTCTCCCAAATGCTGGGATTAAAGGTGTGCACCACCACTGTGGCCTCCATCTTGTTGTGTTCTGAAATTCTCATATTACACTAATTTATTGACTAATGGGGAAGTGGCAAGACCATGGAGTGTGTGGTGATGACAGCACAACCTTCAGGACTCAGCTCTCTCCTTCCACCATGTGGCTTCTGGAGAGAGAACACAGGCTGGGTAGCAAGCACTTTCACCAAGTGATCTCACTTGCCCCAGTTTTTTGTTTGGGGGTTTTGTTTAGATTTTTATTCTGAGACAAGGTCTCTCATGGCCCAGGCTGTCCTGGGACTTGTTATGTACCTGAAACTATCCTTGACCTACTGATCTTCCTGCCTCTATCTCCCACGGGCTAGGATTACAGGCATGTGCCGCTATGCCTGGCTGAGATTTCTCTGATTTGGATGGTTTAAAAGAAATGTCCTAGCCAGATGGTGGTGGCGCACACACCTTTAGTCTCAGCGCTTGGGAGGCAGAGGCAGGCAGATCTCTGAGTGTGAGACCAGCCTGGACTACAGAGCTAGTTCTAGGATTGCCAAGGCTACACAAAAAAAAAAAAAGAAAGAAAAAAAAATCCTGTCTTGGAAAGAAAAAGTGTCCTGCTATTAGACAAATGAGAGTGGGTAGGTGGACATGATTTCTCCATCGGGGACAAACGTTCCTAGGGAAACAGCACTCTGCTATACAGAGGCAGGAAATGCCAAGCAGAATGTAGCTATCCCAGGCAAGCCAGTACTTCCATGGAGAGTTCTCACTGGGATTTTAAGCCATAAAAAGCTTTAATCACATGATCTAATGTGGAAAATAAACATCACTCCACTTCTCCCTGAATACTAATGTCTTGTTTTCAATAAAAGCCTGGAGAAAGAGAGGAAATTTGTGTGTAATGAATGATAGGAAAAATCAGTGCTTCATGAGTATCCATAAGTCCAGTGACATTTCCTTGTCAATGGTGCCAACCTGTTAGACTGCTGTAAAATAAACTATAAAGATAGCATCCATTACATGACTGGAAAACTTCCTGTCTGCAAGGACCCACCAACCTAGTGCTTTCAGAGGTAAAATTTCCACCTTATAAAAGACCATTTTAAGAATGTTTTGTAACAAAAAAAAAATCTATAAAGTCCTATAAATAAAATCCTGCCCCAGTTGCCTGCAACTGGCTGTTTGGTTTTAAATGGTACATTTCCATTTCGTTTAGCAGAGTTTTGGGGTAAGAAAACATACTAAGAAGTTTGTATTGGACTTTGGCTTGGCTGACTTGTATCAATCCTCTGTGACTGAGCTGTGGACCACTGCAATATGAACAGCCTAGAACAACGGGACTGTTTATTATCCCTCACACTCTGACAGGGCAGGAGGTCAGGAGGCTTCCCCAGCAGTTTGGCTCGGCTTTTTTTCTGAGGTGACAGCCAGGGCTGTGATTGTCTGAAGGCACATGGGGGTTTCAAGATGGCTCCCTCACCTGGCTTTTATCAAGAAGCTTTGGGTGTCATGATTATCTTCATGAGAGGGCAACTAACTTCCTTTCAAGACATACCAAGGGGGGAGACAACAGTGCCTTTTAGCACCTATTTTCAGAAGTCAAACGTTATTTCCAGAGTAGTCTGTCATTTTCATAGTCAACCACACTCACTGTGGCAGAGAGTGGTCCTAGATTACAAAAATCTACAGGTGAGGTGGGGACCATGTTGGCTGACAGCTTATTATATCTATTTTCATATTGTACTTTCAAGTGAGAACATGAGTTAGTTATGAAAAGAAGTTCAGGGGTCAGAGGGCTGATAACCTGAGCTTGATTCACACGCATCTTGTGTGGTAGAAGAAAACTGATTCCCACCATTGTCCTCTGATATACAGGCACTCATATACACACAGTAAGTAAGCAAGCAAATAGACATGCGATTTTTAGAGGTATTTTTTGTTATATTTATTTATTGACAGAGTCTCTCTCTGTAGAACAAGCTAGCCTCAAAGGTTTATGTTGGGGCTGGAGAGATGGTTCAGCAGTTAAGAGCACTGACAGCTCTTCTAGAGAACCTGGATTCAATTCCCAGCACCCACATGGCAGCTCACAAATGTCTGTAACTCCAATTCCAGGGCATCTATACCCTCACACAGACACGCATGCAGGCAAAACACCAATGCACATAAAATAAATATGAATCATTTAAAAATGACTCCTTTTGTGGTTTTTCGAGACAGGGTTTCTCTGTATAGCTTTGGAGGCTGTCTAGAACTTGCTCTGTAGACCAGGCTGGCCTCTAACAGAGATCCGCCTGCCTCTTCCTCCTGAGTGCTGGGATTAAAGGCATGTGCCACCAACACCTGGCTTAAAAATTACTCCTTTAAAAATGCTTTTATTTCATGAGTGTCTGTATATGCACCACATGTGTGCAGGTGCTCCAGGAGGCCAAAAGAGGGAGTTGGAGCCCCTGAAAGTAGGCTTATAGGTGGTTGAGAGCAGCACAATCTGAGTGCTGGGAACCAGACCCAGGTCCTCTGTAAGAGCAGCAAGTGCTCTTAACCACTGAGCCATCTTTCCAGTTCAAAGCCCCAAGTCTTCCCAGTGATAGGATTAAAGGCTTGCACAGCCATGGCAGACTAAAAAGAACAGAAGAGTTTCATAGAAACCTGAAATTGCCGGACATTGGTGATGCACGCCTTTAATCCCAGCACTTGGGAGGCAGAGGCAGGCAGATCTCTGTGATTTCGAGGCCAGCCTGGTCTCCAGAGTGGAGTTTCCAGGACAGCCTCCAAAACAATACAGAGAAACCCTGCCTCGAAAAACAAAACAAAACAAAAAAGCCCTTGAAATTACCAAGGTTACTGATAGCCTGAACTGTGCACAGCTCCCTATAATTATTTTTGCAGAGACACAGTGATGATTCCAATAAGCTAGCATGCATCCAGTATGTACAGAGTATGTTCCATCTGCTAATGGTACAAACTATTATTATGAAAATGTAAATGCACTGAAGATTGGAATTGGTTTTGCTCTGGGAAAATGAGTAATAATTACTACAACTTGTATATTGAGGGATTGGAGAGATAACTCAGCAGTTAAAAACACTGTCTTTCAGAGGACCTGGGTTCAATTCCCAGAACCCACATGGCAGCTCACAACTGTAAGGAACTCCGGTTCCAGGGTACCCAACATACTTTCTGGCTTTCTCAGGCACTAGGCACATAGGTGGTACACAGCCATACATACAGGCAAAAACTCATGCACTCAAAATCTTTAATAATTATATATATATGTATATATATATATGACATATAAGAAGCTAGGGATTTAGCTCAGTGGCAGAGTATTTGAGAAAAACAGTGACATTTAAAATCAGTATGGTGACATACCTCTAACCTCAGAATTTGGGAGGCTGAGGGAGGGGGAATCACAAAAGTGAGACCATCCAGGACTACAGGAAGGTTTTGAGCCATTCTGGGCTCCATTACCAGAACCCTCCCTCAGGAACAAAAAAATAATGACATTTAATCAAATTTTACAAGTGTCTAAGGAAACTGTGGTTGCATATTTCAATTACACAGTACCCTGACTAAAACATTAAAAAAACACACAGCTCAATTAAAATTTGCTCAAAACTTTGATATTGATTTTTAATTACCTCAGGAAATTGAAGAGAAAGGAAGTTAGTTTAATGACACGTTAGATAATAGATATTTCCTAAATTGTTTATGTCAAAAAAAAACTGACAACCTGAAAACTGTTCTTGTAAAAGTGACATTTAAAAATATATTTAGGGCCATACATAATCCAAGCCTTTTCCTTACATTTGGATGAATGCGTGTTACTAATAAGGCAATTGTTAATTTGTAATAGTGACGTCTAGAGAGATATTAGCTCATAGAATAAGGGCTTAAAACATTTTCAAGCCGGGCGTTGGTGGCGCACGCCTTTAATCCCAGCACTCGGGAGGCAGAGGCAGGCGGGTCACTGTGAGTTTGAGACCAGCCTGGTCTACAGAGTGAGTTCCAGGACAGCCTCCAAAGCCACAGAGAAACCCTGTCTCGAAAAAACAAAAACAAAACAAAAAAACAAAACAAAAAAATTTCAAGATGATTGATAATAAGCTAAGAGCTGGGTATGGTAATGCACACCTGTAATCCCAGCACTTGGGAGTTTGGGAGGCAGAGCAAGTAGTGAATGCCCAGTGTGTTACACAGTGAGTCCCAGGCACGGCATGTCCAGTGTGCTACACAGTGAGTTCCAGGCCATGTATGCCCAGTGTGTTACACACAGTGAGTCCCAGGCAGGGCATGTCCAGTGTGTTACACAGTGAGTCCCAGGCAGGGCATGTCCAGTGTGCTACACAGTGAGCCCCAGGCAGGGCATTGCTACATCCTGGGACTGCCTATTAAAAGGAAAAGTCTTTAGCACACAGAATTTTCTGGATACAAATGTATGGGTGCATATAGTGATGAAACTAAATGTATGATAGAATTCCAGAGATTACATACCACTTCAAGACTCCTGTTGAAGGATACTTTGTTGCAAAGAGTCCTTTTTATACTCTCTGGGAAGGATTGTAAAAGATAAGTGTTGATCTTTGTAAATCCAGGGGTGGGTGGCAAAAGAGCTCAGAATCAAAAGAGCTCATCAAGGTAGTGGTGGCACACGCCTCTAATCCCAGTACTCAGAAGGCAGAGACAGGCAGGTATCTGTGAGTTTGAGGCCAGTCTGGTCTACAGAGCAAGTTCCAGGACAGCCAGAGCTGTTACATAGAGCAACCCTGTTTTCAAAACCAAAACCAAAAGAAAATGAAACCACCCTCAAAATCAAAACCCACATAAAAGCTGGACACAGCAAGTGCACACATCTGTAATCCCAGCACTCCACTAGGGACATGGAGAAAGAAACAGGAGAATCCTCAGTAGTTTATGTGTGCCATCACTGTCCAGCCACTTTTGTATCTTTAAAAAGTTACTTATTCATTATTACATTTGCGTGCATGTTGGTGGAAGGGGACACACATGCCTGGAAGGTCAGAGAACAGCTTTGGAAGTCACTTCTCTCATTCCAGTTTCATGTGCTGTGGTGGTTTCAGTGGCCCCCAAAGGGAATGGCACTTTGTTAGGGTGGGTGTGGCTTTGTTGGAAGAAGTATGCCACTGTTGAGGTGAGCTTTGAGATCTCATATATGCTCAAGCCATACCCAGTGTCTCAGACCACTTCCTGTTGCCTGTCTATCTAGACGTAGGACTCTCAGCTCCATCACTGTATCAGCCTGCATGCCATGTCACACCACGATGGAAATGGACCAACCCTCTGAAGATGTAAGCCACCCCAATAAAATGTTTCCCTTTGTAAGAGTTACTGTGGTGACAGTGTCTCTTCACAGCAACAGAACCTAACTAAGACATGTGAATTTCAAAGATAAATTAAGGTCATTATTCTTGCTTACCCACTGAATCATATCAGACCAAAATTGTTTTTTTTCCTAGTTCTTAAAAATTATTAAGATAAGTTAGTTAAGTGTACGTGTGTATGTTGGAGGTGCCCACAGAAGAGTGTCTTGGATCCCCTGGAGTTGGAGTTACAGGTGATTGTGAGGTTCTAGAAGTGGGTGCTGGGAAATTAACGCAGGCTCCCTGCAAGAGCAGTATGCACCCCTAACTGTTCAATCTCCTCTCCAGCATGGGTTATCTTTCTTTATGAAAAACGTTGCTATGACAAAAAGGTATAGCATTAAACAAATGGTTTCTTTGCATCTCTAGCTTATAATAAAAATTAGAGAACAAAATTGACTTAACTTGCATTTAAGAAGCTAAGCTCTCAAATATAATAAAATCAAATGACCTGCTATAGAGAAAAATTTCCTAAGTGAGAAGAGGTGATGGTATGATTGAACATGCCTTTTGAGAGTCTTAGTTCATTTACACTAGATGAGATTGAAACGTTGGGAGTTGTCTTAGGGTTTCTGATGCTGTGTAAAGACACCGTGACCACAGGTAAAGGCCAGTGTGGCAGAGTCTGATCTCTACGTTCTCTGGTCTTAGACTCGGACCAGAACTTCCACCCTCGGCTCTTCGGCTTCTCCAGATGTTACATATGGACTGCAGCCCATGCTGCCAGATGATATTCTAAGGCCTTTCCCCCACATCCACATCAAAACCCAAAAGCCTCATGTGAGTTTAGGAAGAGCTGAGGCTCACACGAAGTCATGGCAGTGCAGGACTCCTGACTAAAGGAAAATGAATTATCCCAACCATGGTAACAAGGGCCAGAGGGCAGAGGACAGAATACACAGAGAAAGCAAATCGACTGAAACAGACTCAGGTCAGCCTGCCCTCCTGAATGTATTTTGAAACTCTGCTTAAACCCCACACAGGAGGCCACCAATGCCCCTGGGTCTAAATGATACATAAACTTGACAGGATATTAACTATGGTAAATCTAGAAGCAAGGAGGCATCCTCAGAGACAGTCTCCAATCTGTCACCATTTGTATTATCCAGCCCCTCTTACCTACAACCAATGCATGTGCAGTATGAACAATCTAAGCTTTCTGTCCCAAATTCTTAGGTTTGTTCCATATCTTTCCAGTTGTTAGCTAGCTCTGCAGAGGTTTCAATGTGAAGTCTGCTAGAATTTCCTGTGCTGAACACTTGGTCCCAGATGGCTGTACTGTTTGCTGAGGAGGCCTAGCTGGTGGAAAAAGCTCAGTAGGGGTGGGATTCCAACATATAACCATCTGGCTTCTTGCCTGACCGCTGAACTACCTGTCTGTCTATCTGTCTGTCTGTCTGTCTGTCTGTCTGTCTGTCTGTCTCTCTCTCTCTCTCTCTCTCTCTCTCTCTCTTTTAGTTTTTCAAGGCAGGGTTTCTCTGTATTGTTTTGGAGGTTATCCTGGAACTCACTCTGTAGACCAGGCTGGCCTCAAACTCACAGAGATCTGCCTGCCTCTTCCTCCTGAGTGCTGGGATTAAAGCCGTGCACCACCAACGCCCGGCAGACTGAACTCTCTAAACTGGGAACTGAAAGAAAACTCTCCTCCATTAAGTTGTTTCTGTCATTTATTCTGTCACAGAGGGAAGTAGGTTCAGGAGCTACTGCTGGTGGCAGGCCCTTTTCTGGTGAGCATATGTAACGGCTCAATAAATCCCTTTGTTTCAGAGAAGCGTTGGTCTTAAGGATATTTGTTTAATAGCTCTTTGTAGGAGTGAACCCCACAAAGCTATCCGCCCAATAGGGCGTGGTCAAGGTAGAGATAAAAGGAAGTGAAAGGTAAAGGGGCTTCCCTATTCTTCTGGAAGCCAGTCACACTTCTAACTCCTGGTCTGTGCGACTCTCTCTCTCTCTCTCTCTCTCTCTCTCTCTCTCTCTCTCTGGTAAATAAATATATTGTTTTCCCTATATAGTATCGAATATCGTTATAGCTCTTGTAGGAAGAGACCAGGCTGGCTGACAAGATGACTCAGCAGTAAAAGTGCTGGCTTGGCAAGTATGAGGACAGAAGTTCAAATCTCCAACATCCACAAAAGAAAGTCAGGTGTGAACACATGCAGAAGAATTGCTGGACTTCCTGGTTGACAGCCTAGCTCCAGATTGAGTGAAAGACCTGCTCTCAAGGGAATAAGGAAGAGAGTAACAGGACATCTGACATTCTCCTCTGGCCTCTGTAGCACACCCAAACAGGCACGTGCAGCACACATGTTCATACTTGTTCATGTGTACACACAGGCATGCACGTGCACACACACACACACACACACACACACACCTGAGTGCTTCCCTACCCCTCTTCAGATAACACCACAGTAAAAGCCATCTGATGGGAGATGTCATTCTCTAAATCTGTCTCTTATTGGTTGTTGAATAAAGCACTGTTGGCCAATAGGGAAGCAAGATAGGTGGGACTAGGAGTCAAGGAGGATTCTGGGAAAGAGAGGCAGAGGGAGACACGATGTAGCCACCAGAAGAGTAAGAGGTCCGGACCCTTTTCTCTGGTAAGAGAAATACTTAGATTAACAGTTATGGGTTAAATACTTAAGTTAGAGCTAGCCAGTAAGAAACCAAGCAAACGGCCAACAGCTTCATAATTAATATAGTGTCCTGTGTGTTATTTGGGGACTGCAACTGTGGCAGGGCCTAGGCAGCTGGCAAGGAAGGCTACACTCTACAGCCATCATTAGCAAAAAGAGGACCCTTACTGTGACTTGCTAGGCTGACAATTCAATCTCAGTCTTGTCAGCAGTCATAGATTTGAGAAACAAATAAACGTTGTTTTGGCCTCCCAGGTTTTGCTAAGGAAGCTGGTTTTCCTTTTCCCTTTCTGCACTTTACAACCAGTGAAACTGCACATTCAGAATCTGATATGAAAGGCTAGGGATATATCCCAGGAGCAGAGTACCTTTCTGGCATGCAAAGGGCTTGGGGTTCAATCTCTACCACTGGAAAAAACTACAGCAAAAACTAATTTCATAGAATGCATATAATGCCCCCACCCCAATCTTAGTAATTGTTTTATACTAGCAAACATTTCATTTTTAAAAATATCGTGTGTGCGTACACGTGTGTATGTACACTTGCAGGTCAGAGGACAACTTGCAGAAGTTGGTTCTTCCCTTCCACTTGTAAATACTGGCGCATCTAGCTCAGGCCCTCAGACTTAGAAGCAAGCATCTTTACCCACTGAGCCATGTTGCTTTCCCCCAATTTTTAAGTCTTGAATACTCACTTTCCTTAAATCAAAGTGGCCTTTTGGTTTGGTTTTGGTATTTGAAAAGGGGTCTCACTACACAGCCCAGGCTGACTTCTAACCTAAGATTCTGCTTCCTCCACCTCCCAGGTACTACAGGAATGTGTGCTCCACCCAGCTAATACCAGAGTCTTAATAAAGTAGGAGAAATTTAATGCATCATGGAAAATGCAACTTTAGACAGTAATTTTACCACATGCATGCAGCAGCTCAGATCAGAGCCAGTGTGAAAAGGTGAAAACTCAAATAATTGTGATGCAGAGGGGCCTTCGATGAACCCACTTTTTTGATACCCACTAATTATTAGGGTTTTTAGAGAAGCTTCATATATGGTAGTAGCATGGCCCCTGTCACAGCAAATTGTTATCAAAAATGATATGTAGTAGAGCATTCAACTAGGATTTTAACAAATCTTCGTACTGCCCCTCACCTTGTGTTTTGTCTTGTGACAGGCTCTTGCCATGAAGTCCCAGACTGGCCTGGGATGCATGATCTTCCTGCTCTAGCCTCTCAAGGGCTGTGATGTGATTACAGGGGTGCACTCTTGCTGATTTTTGTAGTTTTTGTGTGACTCGCTTTTCTAGTGGTTTAATTGGATGTTATTTTCTAAAGACATCTCACAAAAATGTGAGGTGCTTTTCGAATCCCAGTATGATCAGTTATCAGGCAGATGGAGTTACGGTTGGCCTGAATGTTCATATTCCAGCCACAGGGAGAAGGAAACCAGATCCCTGGCCAAGATCGCTGTGTACTCCCTATGGAGCTGTGGGCTCATGGTCCACTGGCTGCCTCTGCTGAATTCTTGGTCTCCATTCAGCAGTCCGATCTCTACCCTGTCATCAGTCTATCCCTTAGTTTTCATACCAAGAATGGTCCCGAGGTTCTGAGTAGGTGGTGGCCTCCCATGAATGGTCAAGGGGCAAACGTCACAGAAGCAACATCAAGCTCCAGCACAGCTGTTCCCAGCTGCCTCTGCCCTTGGGTTTTGCCCTTGGCTCACCCTCTCAGAACAGAAAAAAAACAAAGCAATGTGAAAAAAAATGAATAAACTGAATTCCTTCCATTTTTTTTTCCTGTAGAGCAATTTGACCTCTTCAATCTCTACTGCCCAAAGAAGACTTAAACCTGCAGCAAGGACTTAAAATTCCTACTTTTAGAAATCTTTGAATTAGCTGATATTTTAAGAACAAGTTTTTTTAAAAGCCTTTTTTGTTTGGCAGGCACGGTGATGCGTGTCTGCAATTCCAGCACTCAGTATATAGAGGCAGGATGATCCCTGTGAGACAGCCTGGTCGGCGAAACAAGTTCTATAGGCCAGCCAGGGCTACTTGTTGTTTTTGTTCTCTTACAATTCAGTCTCAAAGAAGGACTAGGAGTCCAAGATCAAGGCCATCCTCACTCAGCTAGATAGTGAACTTGAGGTGATTTTGGACAGCATGAGACCCTGACCTCAGAAAAGGAAGAGGAGAGCAAGAGAGAGAAGAGGGAGGTAGAGGGAGACATTAATTCTTAGAAGTCAGTGCAAGCAGACCAAAATGGGAAAGAGGGGGAGGGGAGGTAGGGGGAAAAGGAAGATGCTTAAAAACAAGGACCCACTGGGAGCTAGAGGCAGGCAGATCTCTGTGAGATCCAGGCCAACCTGGTCTACGGATTGAGTTCTAGGACAGCCAAAGCTACACAGAGAAACCCTGTCTCAAAAAAACAAAAAATCCAAGTATAAAAGTTTTAAAATCCTATTTTCATTTTAAATACAATTTCCTCTGTGTTTAGTCTCTATCACTCATTAAAATTTTCATCACCTTATATTCTCTCTTGTTCTCCAAGCCAACTAAGTTCTGGGTTGGGTACTGGGGATGGGCTCTAATGCAATGATTACCAAAGGCAAATGGAATGTTACTGCCTGAAGGCTTAATTCTTCAGTCCTTAACACCAGAGACCAGAAGGAAACTTTCTTAGGTTTTCTCCTTGATAAATTCATCAAATGCTCAACCTTAACAGTGAAGGAGGCAGGTGAGTGGATAATGGGTCTTTGGAATTTGCAGTTTCATATCTACACCTAGTTCTGTTCTTTACCAAACCTTAGTAATACCTGAAGCAGACCTTGAGTGACTTGCTAGGCTGACAATTCAATCTCAGTCTTGTCAGCATTCATAGATTTGAGAAACAAACGTTGTTTTGGCCTCACGGGTTTTGCTAAGGAAGCTGGTTTTCCTTTCCCCTTTCTGCTCTCCACAGCCAGTGAAACTGCACATTCAGAATCTGATATGAAAGGTGGAGTGGATAAATGCCCGGGACGCGTGTGGACATGTCAAAGGCACATCTATGCTATGACTATTGAATGGAGATTGGAACCCTTTTCCTGGGAATGACTTTACTCATGTGAGACTTCTTTTAATAAATGAAGAAGCCTCCTGTTTTACTAGTTTTGCTAATGACTCCAATGGGCGAGTAATGCTCCTGATTTAAGATGTCTGTATTTTCACAGTGAATGGAAAATTTCAGGAGTATAATGGAAAAAAAACAAAAAACCAACCCAACAACCACCACCACCACCACAACAAACCCTCAGAAATTCCCAGAGCTAAAAGAACTTTAGATAAAAATCAGAAGGCTCCAGGCTGAAATAACATGTTGTAAATGAAGCAAAGCTATGTAGTAAATTGTCAAAAAAAAAAAAAAACCCGGATGGTGGTAGCCTGTGACTTTAATTCCAGCACTTGGAGATAGAGGCAGGTAGGTAGAGCTCTAAGTTCAAAGCCAGCCTGGTCTATAGACCAGGTTCCAGAGCAAGTTCCAGGATGGCCAGGGCACAAAGAAACCCTGTCTTAAAAAGAAAAAAAAAATGACAAAGGAATCAGAGAGACTTGAGTAAGAGAATGGGACAAAAAGCCCTTGAAGACAGTGGTGTTAGTAGTGTCTGAGCTTTGTTGTTTTCACATGGAGTCTCAGGTAGCACAGGTTAGCCTGGATCTCACTATGTAGCAGAGGATGATTTTGAACTTCTGACCCCCATGATTTCACTTCCCGAATGGTAGGGTAACAGGCATGTGCTGCCATATCTGGGTAGCACCTATGTTTTATTTCCCTTGTACACTCATTGTCAAGAATAGTTGGTAGACATTGTTAGACTATTATGAGCTTGCCTCTTTAGCCCAGATCCCACAGCCTGAAGACATCACCCAACTTACCGGATGCTCTCTCTCTCTCTGTGACAGAGTTTAGAAGCTATCTGTGCTATGGTTTAACAGCAGCCCTTAAATTATGACCCCAGCCCGCACCTGGCTCTTCCATGCTCTTTGTCATGTATACTGTGTTGAAAGAGATCATGTGATGTGAAACTTCCTGCCAGGCCCCCAAACTCACAAAAGTTCTCTGTCCCTCTGCCTCACCACCTCTCTCGAGGTGTTTGTGTCTCTGTTATTCTCTCGTTTTATTTGTATCTTATTTGTATGAGTGTCTTGTGTTGTGGAATATTCCTTTACATTATGTAAAGATATGTCACTGTGATTGATTTAATAAAAAGCTAAATGGCCAATAGCTAGGCAGGATTTTTGGGGCAGAGAGAATGCTGGGTAGAAGAAGTGTGGAAACTAGGAGAGTTTTGAGCCAGAGATGAAGGAAGCAGGAAATCAGCATGAGCCTTACAGAATAAAGATAGTAAAACAGGAAGTAAATTAATAAAAATGGGTTAATTTAAGTTTTAAGAGTTAGTTAGAAACAAGTCTAAGCTATCAGTTGAGCTTTCATAATTAATAATAAAGTCTCCATGTCATGATTTGGGAGCTGACAGGAGAGACAGAAAAATCCATTTAGTCTTGCTGCATGTATGTATACGCACCAAGTGCATATAGTGTCCTGGAGGCTGGAAGAGGGCATTGGATCCCCAGAACTGGAGTTACAGACAACTGCCATTGGGATGCAAAAATGGAACAGAGGTCCTCTGGATGATCAGCCAGTGCCCTTAACTGCTGAGCCATCTCTCCAGCCCCTCCAGAGATTTCCTGATTCTTTGTTGGAAATGGGTTTTCTGAGATAGACAGATAACAGATGTGAGTGTCTCCGGACTAAGACACTGAATTTCCAAGGCCAAATATGCTCAACTGTTTTCCAGCTAAACTTCTTTTTCTTCCTTTCCCTTCTCTTCCTCCTCCTCTTCCACAAAGATGGAACCTAGAATGCATTTTGAAAAAAATGTAAGATACACACATGTATATACATACATACATACATATATACATATACATACACACACATATATCTATATCTACATATATACTGGTTTGTCATAGTTTGTGATAAGGTCAAAGAACATTTAAAAAAAATAATTCCTTTTTTTTAAAGATTTACTTATTTAATATGCATACAGTGTTCTGCCACCATGTATTCCTGAAGGCCAGAAGATATCAGATTTCATTACAGATGGTTGTGTGCCACCATGTGGTTTCTTGGAATTGAACTCAGGATCTTGGGAAGAGCAGCCAGTGCTCTTAACTGCTGGGCCATCTCTCTAGCCCCAAAGAACATCTTTTGGGATAATGGTTCTCTTCTTCTATCATGTGGGTTCCAGGAACTAAACCTGGGTTGTCAGTTTTGGCAGCAAGTTCCTTTACCCACTGAGTCATCTTCATGGCCCTGGGTGTGCATTTTACTACTGAGCTATATACCCCCAGGCATATTTGAGCTGACTTTTTTTTCCCCTTGCAACCAATAAAATACTTGACTAATGTAATCATAACAATCAAATGACACCTTTTAAATGTGATTAAAAATAAATATGAATATTAGCTGTCTTCCAAACCAAATGAAAGGAAGATATAGGGGAAAAATTTAATGTGTAGGTTGCAATGAGGAATAATTTTTTTAAGATTTATTTATTTATTACATATACAGTGTTCTGCCTACATGCCAGAAGAGGGCACCAGATTGAATTGTAGATGGTTGTGAACCATCATGTGGTTGCTGGGAATTGAACTCAGGACCCCTGGAAGAGCAGTCAGTGCTCTTAACCTCTGAGCCATCTCTCCAGCCCCGAAGAATAATTTTTAAGTAGTAAACTCAGATGATGAGTAAGGAGAAGATCTGATGAAAATTCTTTTTAGAATTTGTAGAACTGGTCTCTCACCCAAAGTAGTTTGGATACCCAGATCTGAAGAGGAGGTATATCCTAAGCCTTTGGGAAAGACAACTAGAGCGTGTATGTCTGAGCTTCACCAAATTTAGGAACAGAAGGAGGTTCCATTTCCATTATCTCCATCAGAGCTGTAAGGCGTGGTGTTCTCATCTGCCCATTGAAGAACCCAGCTGGTGTTTACACGTGCCCAGCAGCTTCTCAGAGTTTCCAGGCGTTGTCTCATGCTGGGAATGAAGTGGACTCCCTCTCTACCCCCATCAGCTTCCTTGGCTGTCTGGGGTTGCCCAATGAGAAGGGCTTTCAACCAAACCTCCTCACATGGTTCTTGTGATGCCTGGCAACGCCAGTTTCCACCTGCATTCATTCTAGCTTGATTCTGCAGCGGCCCTCATCCCTCCACACCCCCCACCCCACCCCGCTTATATGTTTAAACAGTGGTCCCCAACCGATGGTGCTGTTTTACAACGTTAGGAGGCTGGAGGAAGTGGATCAGTGGGAGTGGGCCTTGAGGTTCCCTAGCTTGGCCCACTTTCTGTTCTGCCTCTGGACTCCTAGGGAACCCATTTTCACAGTTATGCCTTTCTGGCCACGATGGACAGGAGTTCTTTCTTCCTCCCTTTTAAAGAAAGATGGATTTATTTTTATTTTATGTGTATTGAGTGTTTGTCTGAATGTATGTATGTACACCAGACGTATGCCTGGTACCCATAGAGATTCCCAGGAACTGGAGTTAACAAAAGGGTTGTGAGCCACCATGGGAGTGCTGGGTACTAAACTCAGCCAGGTCTTCTAGAAAAGCAATCAGTGCTCTTAACCACTGAGCCATCTCTCCAGACCTAAATTTTAAAAATTTAAAGATTATCCTATGTAAGCATCCTTACAGGCTCACCTCCCAGGTGATTCTAGATTCTGAATGAACACTAGCCACCACATCTAGCACTTGGGAGCTGGAGGCAGAAGGGTAGGGAGTTAGGGCTCATCTTTGACTACATGGGGAGTTCAAAGCTAGCCTGGGTCATTTGAGATCCTGTCTCAAAGTGAGGGTGGGGGGCAAGTATGGTGGCACATGCCTTTAGGAAGTAGAGGCAGTGGATCTCTGTGAGTTCAAGGCCAGCCTGGTCTATATAGGGAGTTCCAGGGCAGCCAGAGCTACACAAAGAAACCCTGTCTCAAAAAGCAAAGAAACAAACAAACAAAAAAAAAAACAACACAATAACACTCAAGAGAAGAGTCCATTGTGCCATTGTAATTACCTTTGTTTTCCTTCCTTACTCTTCTTAAAGCCAAAAGAATCCCCCTCCCCTAAGGGCATCTTGGAAGTGTTCTCAGAACCAAGGGGACATAGAAGCATCTTTTTTCAACCATCTTGAAAGTGTTATTTTAACTTTCATGTTTCGTGGATTTTTGTTGTTGTTGTTTTTGTTCTTTTTAGCCACTTTCTAAGGGTTGTTCAGCTGGTGGTCAATTATTTTAGGGTGCTCTGTCTGTGGAGCTGGAGACCCTGGGAACCCAGGACTTTGTTGTATAAGCCACTGAACATATGACCTGCCTGCTGAGCTATGTGAGTTATTTGTAGTTGTTCTTTTTACAAGAAAGTTGATTTCTGTGGCTGAGGAGATGACTCAGTGGGTGACAGGCTTGGTGCACAAGTTTGCAGGGGTGAGTTCAAGTCCTCAGCATCCATGTAGAAAGCCAGACCTGACCATAAACCTCTGCAACGTTAGTGTTGTGGCAGTGGGAGACAGGAGGATTTCCAGAACTTCCTGTCTGTCTGTCTGTCTTACTCCAGGCTCAGGGAGTAGGAGGCCCAACACCCACCTTTGGCCTCTACATGTGTGCTGACGTGTCTGCATGCATGCATGCATGCATGCATGTGTGCATACATACATATGCTCACCTGATTGTGCGTACGCCAAACCCACATGCAGCACATACAGATAAAATTTCTTTTTAATGTTCATTTCTGCCTTTATTGTGGATAATATTTTTACTGGATATAGACCCCTGCCTTCACAGTTTTTTACACTTGAGAATTCTTAGGCTGCTTCCTTTTGGTTTGCATGGTTTGGGATGAGAAATCTGTTGTCCAAGGAATTGGTTTTCTCTGTGGGTAAGGCATCATTTCCCTTTCATTTCCCTCAACGGTTCTTCTCCCCGTCTTCGGTTTTTCAGAAGTTTGATTACGGGCCTGGGCTGCTCAGGAATGGTGATTGCCTGGCACGCACAAGGCCCTGTGCTCCACTGCCAGTGCAGGGAGAATGGGTGGGGCTCATTTGGCTCCTAGAATTATATAGATCCGTGTCTAATTCTGGTGAAATTCCCCCAGGGCTGTCAATCTCTTCTTTTAGCTCAACGCCGTCACTCCTCTTCTATAACACGGCGGTAGACTGTGTTCCTCTTGCTGGCCCCTGAGGTGCTCACTGTCTCCCTTTACTTCCCGGTCTTCACATCATTGAAAGCGGTGAGTCCCACGACTCTGATTCTAAGCCCACCAATTTATTTTGTCTTCTCTAGTCCGTTCTGATCCCTTCCAGTGATTTTTTATTTTTATTTTACATGAAAGAACCTCAGTATATTTACATGCAAGACAAGGTCAAGAAGGGAGGATGAAGAGCAGGGAGGGGTTTCTGCAAGCAGTTAGTGCACAGGGGCTGCTCTCCCAAGCTGTCCTGTTCAGGATGGCTCGAGAGCAGAGTTCTTTAGAGAACTGGAAGGCAAAGGTGATGGGTCCTTCCAGCTTCCAGCAGGCCCCGGGCCACCTGTTTTCCACTGCCTGATGCCACCACACTCCTAGCCTTCACAGTGGCCACTGGCTGGCACTCCTGGAGATACGGGCCTGTCACTCAAGTTGTCAGGTCTGCCCTCACGGAAAGAAAAGTTCTGCCTATTGGAGTATGTCAGAACTGGACATGGGAAGGATCTTTTCCCTTCCTTCAAAGCAGTGGTTCTCAACCTTCCTAATGCTGCAGCCCTTTAATACAGTTCCTCATGTCGTAGTGACCCCTACCATAAAATCATTTTCATAGATGTAATTTTGCTGCGGTTATAAGTTGCAATGTAAATGCTTTTGAAGATAGAGGTTTTACCAAAGGGATCATGACCCACAGATTGAGAACCACTAATTTAATATACTATTATAATTTTTATTTCTAAAACTTTGTGTGTGTGTGTGAGAGAGAGAGAGAGAGAGAGAGAGAGAGAGAGAGAGAGAGAGAGAGAGAGAGAGGGAGGGAGGGAGGGAGGGAGGGAGAGGGAGAGGGAGAGGGAGAGAGAGGTGGGTTTGTGCATGTGAAGTGTATTATCTGTGGAGGCCAGAAGAGGGCATCAAAATTCCAGGTCCCGGAGTTACAGTTGTGAGATCCCTGGCATGGGTGTTGGGAACCGAACTCAGGTCCTCTGGAAGAGCTCTAAACCGTCTCTTCAGTCCTTACCTTTTGTGCCCCCACCCCCAGAGTTTTTCTGTGTAGCTCTGGATGTCCTGGAACTCACTCTGTAGACCAGGCTGGCCTCTAACTCACAGAGATTTGCCTGCCTTTGCCTCCCGAGTGCTGGGATTAAAGGTGTGTGCCGCCACCCCCACTGGGCTCAAAGTCTCTCTCTTTGCCTATGGATCAAGATGCTCTGGTGTCTGCCTGCATGTTGTCATGCTCTCTGCCATGGTGATAATGGAGTAACCTCTGCAACTGCAAGCAACCCCCAATTAAATGCTTTCTAATAGCTGCCTCGGTCATGGTGTCTCTTCCCAGCAAACGAATAAATAGTGATTAAGACAGCCACCACACCTGGTTCTTAACAGAGCTTTATTTTTTCCCTTGCTTCAAGCGTGCCCACAGTTTCTCACTGATGTCTGTTTCCAGTCCTTTTCAGGCTGTTCCAATGTCTGACACCTTGGGTGTTGCCAGTGTTTTGTCATTATAGTGAGGTTTTCTCAGTTCCTAGATAACGAACAATGTGTTCAAGTCAGACATTGCCCATTTTGGGTGGTACGTTATGAGAGCTTGGATAGTTTTTAACAGGCTTCCCTTTGGCAGTGCCTCAGGGTAGCCATTCCCTCGTTACTGACATGGGAGCAAAAGACTGAGCTGTGAAAACATGGAGTTGTCCTCTGACCTTCGCATGCATGACACGGCACACACGTGTGCTCATGTACACACACATTTCTTTTTAATTTTTTTTATCATTATTATTATTTTTTGGTTTTTCGAGACAGGGTTTCTCTGTGGCTTTGGAGGCTGTCCTGGAACTCGCTCTGTAGACCAGGCTGGCCTCGAACTCACAGAGATCTGCCTGCCTCTGCCTCCCGAGTGCTGGGATTAAAGGTGTGCGCCACCAACGCCCGGCACATTTCTTTTTTAAAGGCCTCTTTTTCTCTCATGTTTTTCTGGGTTACTGAAAGCCATGTGGTAGGAGCTAACTGATGCTGAGTTTAGCTCCCTACCTTCTCTCTCTGGGTATAGGATTCTCCCTTCCCTCTATGCCAGGGGTCTCCGGGATCAGGAATGAGGGGATGGAGAATAGGCAGCTACTTGGTGTGGCTGGTACACCACTGCCTTAGACCCCGAGGTCCTCAGGAAGATGCTTTGTTACCTGGGTAAAATCATCACATGGGCTCTTGGAGCTGAGCTCATCACATGCAAAAAAAAAAAAAAAGGACCATGTGGTTGTGTTGTCATTTTAGCTAATTATCTCATCAAAATGGGAACAGTCACGTGACATGGCCACCATCTTGGCCAGTGATAGAACCAAGATGGGGAAGAGCATGTAGCTTTACCATGCTTGGGCCACATATTAACCCTGCCTCAAGAAAAAATGAGTGTAAATATAACCTGCAGAGTGGGAGAAACTTATATATAGTGTCTAGGAACTTCTTATCTACACTGTGTGAAAAACCCTTAGCACTAAATAGTAAGGACCAATAATTGAAGAAAAGACAAGGAGCTGCAACACTCGGGAGAGTAGGTCCAGTACCTCTCATGGGCAGCACAGTAGAACCGACCCCACTGGTGGAGGGGGGGTGGGCCATTCCTGAAGTTTGCACGGGAGAGTTGCCTCCACTATGCATCTGTCATGGGGTGGCATGGGGGGGGCGGCCCTGAGATCACAAGGATGGGAAAGCTGCTTTGTCCCCCAGCAGCTGCAACACTTGGGATAGCAGGCCCTGCATCTTGAGTGGGCAGCACCATAGAGCCAACCCCATTGGCAGAGGTATGAGTGAGCCAGCCTTGAAGTTGTGAGCATGGGAGAGCTGTCCTTATTACTCATCTGTCACGTGGCAGCATGGGGAGGGGGGGGGGAGATGCCTTCTCTCCCCCATCAATGCCTCAGGCAGGTGTGAGAGCTGGCCCTGCCCCTCATCAGCTTCAGCATTGGGGATAGTGGCCCCTAAACCGAGCCTGGACGACACAGCAGAGCTGGCCCTGAAGGTGTATGTTGTTAAGAGAAGCTTTTTCCTTGAGAAGGAGCCGTCCCGCCCGCCTGGTTCCAGATCCGCATCAGTCCCAAATAAACACACAGGAGGCTATATTCATCATGAAGCTGTTGGCCTTGCTTGTCTCTTACTGGCTAGCTCTGCCTTAAGTAATTACCCCATAATTGTTAATCTAAGTATGTTTCTTACCGGAGAATAGTTCCCGGCGTCCTACCCCTATGGCGTCACATGTTGACTCTCTTGTCTTTCTCCTTCCCAGAATCCTCCTGGACTCCTAGCCCCACCTATCTAGATTCCTATTGGCCAGCAGTAATTTATTGACATATACACAGGACTTCCCCAACATCTCCTCTTTTCTGTTTAAACAAAAAGAAAGGTCTTAACTTTAACATAGTCAAATTGTATATGACAGAACAGTTATCAAGTAAGAACACAGTTACAACATTTTGTCTATTAACATTTAGCAAGATCTAAAGAAAATATCATCCATCCCATCCTTGTGAGTCCAAAGTCCTATATGTAGCTTATCTTTTATCATAACTAAGGAAAACTATAATTATAACTATCTGTCTTCAACTCCATCAAAGACCACAGAAGGATAATATATAAACACTAGGATTGACAGAGACATCTTACTGCCTGGACAGTCACCCGAAGTTCCTCTGTAACGTTGGGGCATCCATCTTCAGCCCATAGGCCACAATGTGTCTGGAACACTTCTCAGCAAAGCAGGAAATTTCAAACTGTCCATCTGCGTTGGCAGTCTGTCATTAATTTTTCTTTGTCCTGCAGAAAGTCTCGCAGACTTTTCCATGAAGCAGGAACCCTGTAAGACTGAGTTCAGCATTCACTTTCCTGTGGGTCCTGCATGTCCAGATTATACAACAACAGTCAAACAGTCTAGGCAAGAGCAGTTTCTTGCCCAAATGGCTAATCTTGCCATGTTGAAAGCAAACTTTATAATGAGTTTCTTCGATGCCCATCTTCCTCTCAGACGTAATTGGTGCTGCCAGGAGCAGACATTTCTCATTGTCAAGACAAACCCTAAACCATTTTAAATGCCATGTTCTGAAGGTCTTTGAGAGGTTTGAAGACTGTCCATCTCAAATATATTTCTGTATATCTAGAAACCTAACTTATGTAACTAGAAATTCTATTATAAGTAACTATCTATAGTCTGTATTCAATTATGCATTACGTTGTAAAAGATCAGTATACGCACAATACTTAATCAAGAGGAGAAATATAAGCATCACAAAACTGACCTTGAATTTGTATCAATAAATGAAAAACAATACCCATACCATAATTCCCCTTTTTACCATTAAAAAAGATTGGCTGTGATCATTAGCCAATTATAAACAACCCCATTTAAATGAAAACAAAGATTTATAAACAAGATGGGAATTGGGACATCGCTTATTCCAAACTGCTTCCTGGTGGAAGGGGGCGCTGTTCATACCATGGGGATCATGACAAAACTCAGAAACCTGTATCAGTCCCTATTTTCCGGGCCTGTAAAACTGCATCATCTTAGCCGTTTCAATTGTTGGAACATCTGATCCACTGCTTCCGGGGGTCTTGGTTCGTGAAACCACAGAAGCCTGGAAGGAATCTTCAGCTTTTCATTTTCTGTAGAAACATAAATAAAAACTCCTTTTCCGAGTAACATATCCTTATGCTTAAATTTTTAAGTCAAGGTATTTTCAAAAGATATAAGTTGTATTAATTTAGCAGCATTTATAATCAAATGTACTTTAGCAGTTGCTCCTTCCTTAGCAATGAAAAAACTGAAAAACACAATAGCGTACAGTATCCAGACTCTCTGTGTGATTTCCATCTTTACGTGGCTTATTTATTTATCTATTATTACTTTATTTCTTTCACTTTCATTTATTTTTCTCTGAGACAGGGTTTCTCTTTGGAAATCTGCCTGCCTCTGCCTCTGGAGTAAATCCTACCGGCATGCGCCACCACAAACCGGCTTTTGTATTTATATACCACTTTGCTGTTTTATTTTCTCTCTTAATCTCATGTATATTTTTAAACACACTGTAAACCTTTAGAGATTTTCTTCATCCAAGTCTGACTTTACTGTAAATCTTTATGTTTTTCTGGCCACGTGTCTTGTCTGTAAAACCGCGGCTGTTTTAAACTGCCGTTTCAAGATGGCGGGCGTAAGCGTGATTTCAGCTTACCGCCTCAGTCCATGCTGACATCCAGCAAAAACTGCCACTTCCAGCTGTACGTACACATCTTTCAATCGTTAGCAGAGTCTCTTAAAAGAACCTTGTTGGGTTTCTTTTTCTTTTTATGCCGAGTCAGGAAGACTCCAGTAAGCGAGCCACGTGAATCTCGGCTTGTCGCTAGCAAAACACCTGAGAAAAATGCTGCTATCAAAAATCTGTGCTTCTCTCCGTTCTTCTGTTTCTAAAATTCCTTTAAAGCTTTTGTTGTTTTGCGTGGAAATTCAATCCCACTTGTGACACCATTTTGTTAAGAGAAACTTTTTCCTTGAGAAGGAGCCGTCCCGCCCGCCTGGTTCCAGATCCGCATCAGTCCCAAATAAACACACAGGAGGCTATATTCATCATGAAGCTGTTGGCCTTGCTTGTCTCTTACTGGCTAGCTCTGCCTTAAGTAATTACCCCATAATTGTTAATCTAAGTATGTTTCTTACCGGAGAATAGTTCCCGGCGTCCTACCCCTATGGCGTCACATGTTGACTCTCTTGTCTTTCTCCTTCCCAGAATCCTCCTGGACTCCTAGCCCCACCTATCTAGATTCCTATTGGCCAGCAGTAATTTATTGACATATACACAGGACTTCCCCAACAGTATGTGTAGGAGATCCCTGAGGACTTGAAAGCAGAACCATGAACTAGCCAGGACAGCGCAGGAGAGCTCACCCTGGTGGCAAGGACAAGGCAGAGCTGGCAGGCTGACCAACGCTGCAACTACCCAGGCCCAAAAGCAGGGCTGTGAGTTGGCCTATCCCAACATCCACCCCATGTGTGATCTGCTGGAGCACGTGAAGGGGCCAGTCCTGCAGACCCAACGCTGCAGGGTCACCACAACACAGGGCAGCAACAGGATAAACAAGAAGAGTCCCAGTGAGGGCCCAGCATCGACAGTGTAGCAGAAACCAGAGGCCTGGAACCAGACAACGACTCTTTGCAATGCACGCTTGCAAGTAAAGATCCGTGGACACAAGGGTGTACTGTGTGACTCATGTGTCACACCGCAGCTTCCGCATGAGATTAATTTTCCTTCTCATTTTTCTCTGAAATTTTATTGTATTTTATTGGTGGGGAGGCTGCAAGGGCAGAGGGTAGATATGAAGGGATGGGAAGTGAATAGGATGGAGATACATGATGTGAAAGACACAAAGAATAAATAAAAAGGAGAGAAAAAAGATGCATCAGGCCCACGGCCTCTAGCCTGACAATCTGAGTTTCATCAACATTGTAGGAAGAATGGACTCTGTCGTTGCCCTCTGACTTCCGCAAGCATGCACGGCAGATACACATATGCATATGCATCAATCAGCCAATCAACAAAAATAGATTAGGCTGGCCAGGGGACGTTAGTGGCCTATATGTTAAATAGCAGGGGGACCAGTGCGTAGTGAGTGGCAGCGTGCTCTGGACAGGGGACCCTGAACTGCGGAAGGATGGAGAAACCCAGATGAGCACAAGAATGCCCTCTCGAATGTGTTACTTTTGACTGTGGTTGTGATGTGACTCCATGCTTCAAATCCCTGCGGCCTTAACTTCCCACAAGGATAGGCTGCAACCTGGAATTGTGAGTGACAACAAGCCCTGTCTTCCCTAAGCTGCCTTTGTCAGGGTATTCTTTCATAACAACAGAAAAGAAACGAAGTCCCCTGGGTAACTGGGAACCCCTGGGCGATGGGAGAGAGAGGGCGGTCTCTCATCCAGGGCATAGGTGTTGTTGAAGTTCAGCAAACTCAAGAGTTGCATGTCAGTGCAGGGTCAGGACACTGTGGCATGAGCTATTTGGGTCAGGGATGGCTTGTCTTCAATGTTCAGCCAAGCACACACCATCCTCTCAGCCAGCAAAATGTGTACCCAACCTTCCATCCCACATCCCTCCTTACCAAGGTCACTTACCCGCTGTCGCCTACTGGGGAGATTCTGTTGGACTTGTCTCAGTGTTTAGAAACAATGCTGGCCTTTCTGTTGGAGAAGGAGGAGGATTGCTGATGCCAGGGAGCAGTCAGCTGTTTCTCCAGAGCTTCAGCTCCAGACTGCCAAAGGCTAAGGTCTTAGTCATTCCAATCTCTTTCTCCACCTTGCTAGTCCTTGGCTCCCTCTTGTGGTTCAGAGGGTATATGACCCACAGCAAGAAGAAATTTTGTCTCAAGTTTGGCAGTTACTAAGATCCCTTGAGCACTGGTAAAAAGAGGAGTATCGAGGTGGGTGTGGCCTGTAATCCCAGCACCCATGAAGTGGAGGCAGGAGGGCATCAGGTTCAAGGTTATCCTCCACTACAAAGCAAGTTCCAGGCCAACCTGGGCTACATAGAGAAACTCCATCTCAATCTCTTTCTCTAAAGATATAGTTAAATGGATTGATTTTTCTTTTAATACTAGTTTTAAAATTAGAACATTTATGACTGATCCTTGAGATCCTTGAGATGAACTGGGCACTGTGGATCTAGGTGTTGCCTCTCCAAGAAATCCATGTCTGAATCTGTGATAGACATTTTTAAAGTGCCTCCTTTTGATCCAGTCCCAGTAATGCTTGAACTTGCAGCCTTGGCACATTAGTTGTACTTTCTCTTGGGCTTAGCAGGTCAGCCAAATTTGACACAGGCTGCCCTTGCAAAGTGACAGGCCTCCGGGCAGACACAGCAGCAAAACGTGTGTTGCCAGGACAGTTTTCAAACCGTGACTTTCCTCTGTAATCTTGCTCCCGTGCCCCCCCCATCCCACTCTGCACCACCCCAGAGAGACTGGAAGAGATCAGGTTGATAACATTTAAAAGAATTCTTTATTTTCCTTTTGTGTGGATTGGTGTTTTGCCTGTATGTATGTCTGTGCACTACATGCATGCCTGGTGCCCACAGAACCCAGAAGGGGGAGCCAGACCCCTGGAACTCGAGTTATAGGCAATTGGAAGCCACCATGTGGGTGCTGGAAGTCAAACCTGGGCTCTCTGAATGAGCAGCCAGTGCTCTTAACCTTTGAGCCATATCTCTAGCCCTGAACAGGTACTTTTTAATAAAACTTTGTAAAGATCTAAATAAGCTTAGATAATCAATAGCCACATAGTCAAAAATCAAAAACAAATGGGCATGAAGAGATGGTTCAGCAGTTTGCAACACATCCTGCTTCCAGAGGACCTGAGTTCTGTTCCCAGCACCAGCTATCAGCTTATAACCACTTGCAATTCTAGCTCCAGGGCATCTAATGCCATCTTCTGGACTCCAAGGGCCCCAGAACACATGTGGCATAACTCACACAGACAATGCACACACGCATGAATAAAAGATAAAAATAAATCCTTAAAGAAGTAAGTGCGGCACATGGGTTCTGTCTGTAATCTCAGCAGTGGGGAGGCCTACGCTGGATGATGGTGAGTGCAATGCTAGCCTGAGCTGCCCAGGGAGATTTTGTCTAAAAAGCAGGCCTAGAGCCATAGAGATGGGCTCAACAGTTGAGAATATGCCGCCTTTCCAGAGGGCCTCAGTCGGCTCCCCGCTCCCAGGCCTGGCAGCTCACTATCACCCGAGACTAAAGTTTCTGGGGGGTCTGACACTGTTGGTGTGTTTGTACTCTTGCCTTTTGGTCTTGGAGGGGGCGCACTACCTCCCAAATAAATACATGGAAGCTTTTTCTTATAAAAGCCTGGCCTTAGCTTGGCTTGTTTCTAGTCAGCTTTTCTTAGATTAACCTGTCTACCCTTTTTGCCTCTGGGCTTTTTTCCTTTTCTGACTTCTGTATATCTCATTTTCACTCTTACTCCATGTCTGGCTGGGTGGCTGGGTGGCTGGGTGGCTGGGTGGCTGGGTGGCTGGGTGGCTGGGTGGCTGGGTGGCTGGGTGGTGTGCAGTGTCCTCCTCTCCTTGTTCTTGCTCCCTCTCCCTCAGACTTCTCCTATTTATCCTCTCTGCCTGCCAGCCCCGCCTATCTTTCTCCTGCCTTGCTATTGGCCGTTCAGCTCTTTATTAGCCCATCAGGTGTTTTAGACAGGCAAAGTAGCACAGCTTCACAGAGTTAAACAGATGCAGCATAAACAAAAGCAATACATCCTCACATCGTTAAACAAATGTTCCACAGTACAAACAAATGTAACACACTTTAAAAATAATATTCTACAACATGGCACCTCTGGTCTCTCCTGCCATCTGTATTTACACACACACACACACACACACACACACACACACACACACATGCCTTTTAAAAATCAATCTTTGAAAAAATATATAGGCAGAACTGGTGAGATAGTTCAACGGCTAAATGTACTTGCTGTCAAACCCAATGACCTGAGTTGCAGTTCACCAAACCCATGTAGTAGGAGAAAACCAATTCCCCTAAGCTGTCCTCTGACCTCTACACATGGGCTGTGACATGTGTGACCCCCACACACACAAATAAAGAAATGTAATAATTTACTTTGTTATTTTTTTCAAGATAGCATTGCTCTGTATAACAGCTCTGGCTGTCCTGGAACTCACTCTGTAGGCCAGGCTGGCTTTAAACTCACAGAGATCCTACTGTCTCTGATAGGATTGAAGGCATGTACCACCACTGCTTGGCAGAAATGTAATAAAAATGTTTATTGTATTATAAAAGTGTGGTAAGAAATTATGTCTTGAGTACTTGAATAAAAATGCAGATTATTCAGACTTAAGGCATACTTAACAATTATTCAATGTTATTCAATGTTATGGAGAATCTCAAATTTAAAAAATATAGAGGGTCTGGTTGTCGTGGTGCACACTTTTAATCCCAGCACTCGGAAGCACAGACCAGCCTGGTCTATAAGGAGAGTTCCAGGATAGCTAGGAGTGTTAAACAGAAAAACCCAGTCTAAAAAAAAACCAATAAATAAATAAAATTAATAAATAGGGGGCTGGAGAGATGGCTCAGTGTTTAAGAGCACTGACTGCTCTTTGAGAGGACCCAAGTTCAATTCCCAGCACCCGCACAACTCACAACTGTGTGTAGTTCCAGTTCCAGGGGAACCCAACACCCATGGCAAAGCACCAATGCACATAACATTGCAAAAATAAATAAATTAATTAAATTTTAAAAAAGGGTGCTAGGGATGTAGTTCAGTTGGTAGTGTGCCTGCCATGCATGTGTGTGACACTGTGTTTGATTCTTAGTACTACAAAAACAAACAACCCCCCCCAAAAAAACCAAGTGTCTTGATACATGCTTGTGATGCCCAGGACCCAAGGTGGAAGAAGAGAGTCAGTTCCCCAAAGTTGTCTTCTGATTTCCACTTGAGCACTATGGCATGTGCATGCCTGCACTTAGACACACACACACACACACACACGCATGCACACACACACTAACACACGCATGCACGCATGAATGCATGCACACACCCACAATTTTTACACCATCTTAAAGGAAGGGAAGACCTGTGCATAAGCATCACCTGCTCTCAACCACTGCCGACGTTTGCCACGTTTAAACCATGTCCATCATTCCCCCCACCCCGCCCACCCCCACCCTGCGCTTTCTTTTCATTAATGAAATGAGCCCTTGTCACAGTGTTTGCATGCAGCAGATTCAAGCAGGAGAACCACTCTACAAAAAACACATGGCAACCTGGATATCATAAGAGGTCAGTGGTTTTCTTCCCACTGTCTTAGGTATGGTATATACAGCCACACAGAGTGGCAGCCTTTCACATGAGTTGTTTTCATGCCAGGTGAATTAAAAAACAAAGGCAAACATCAGACTGGCTGGATTCTAGGCTGAGTTCAAATTCATAGCTATGGTAGGATTGGGCTGAATGAAAACTAGAGACCACAAGCCACTGAGGGAGTTTTAAATTATTATTTGTGTGTGTGTGTGCATGTGCACATGTGTGCGGAGGTCAGAAAACATTCAGGAGTCAGTCTTTCCTTTCCAGGAGTCCAGGGGTAGAACTCTGTAATCATAGGAAGAGCCTCTACTACACATACTTCCTCCTTTGCCGTGGTGAACTGAGACTCTGAAACTCTGAGCCAAAAAGTAAACTCTTATTCCCTGAGCTGATCCTTTCTGCTGCTTGGTAACAGAGACAGACACAAAAGCAACACATAAGATTTTCTCCACTTTACATGTAATAAACTTATTTTTTTTGCTGTATTATTGAAGTGTAGTTCTCTCTCTCTCTCTCTCTCTCTCTCTCTCTCTCTCTCTCTCTCTCTCTCTCTCTCTCTGTGTGTGTGTGTGTGTGTGTGTTTCTTTCCCTCCCCCTCACTTTTTTTGAGATATGACTTAATGTAGTCAAGGCTAATCTTGAACTCCAATCCTCCTGCTTGTACTATCCAAGTGCTAGGATTACATGTGTGTGTCACCATTCCTGGTTTTATTGTATAGATTTCAATACATCAATATTCTAGCTTGCCATTTTATTAAATTATATCATTGATTCTAATGACGTTTTAAAAAATTCTGTATGATCCACCCACCTTCAAATATGTTGAAAATAGTGTCCCATCTACATGCCTCTTAGCAAACCAGGGTGCCCACTCCCTAGTAGCTGTGACTGGGACTCGTTCCCTCTACACAGCTGCCTCTCTTTCAGAGAATGGAAGGGTAACTGGCAGACAACATGCTTCCCCCAAAATATCTCATAGTACCTGGAAACTGGCTGGTGATGTAGCTCAGTGGATGGAGCTCACCTGCTACTAAGCCTGATGATCTGAGTTCAGTTCCTGGAGCTTACATGACAGAAGGTGAGAGGTAACTTTTGTCCTGACAAGCCTGTACATGCTGTGGCACATGTGCGTGAAGTAAATGTAACAAAATCTAGACTCTAATAATCGGCAGTCTTGGATTAAATAAAGTTGGCCTCTGTTTTAACGTGCTACCCAGTATGTGGTGCAATTCATGGCTCAGAGTGATCCCATGGGTTCGGACTGTGTCAGACTCCAGCTGATGGCAGGTTCCAGGCTGGGGTTTCTGACTCTGTGTCCCAGGCTAGCTTCATCCCACTGTTCTCTCTCATTTACAGGAACATTTCCCCCTCTGCAAATCATACACCTGGATAGCTGTGTTCCAAAGACAACGAGTAAACCTCTATTATGAGACCTATGTCATCCAGTCTTCAGTGTACAAGACACTTTCTAGACACTGGCGTCTGGGAAGACCAAAGCCCTTCTGTGGTACATTTTACATATTTTAGTAGTAGTCATGGGCAATGAACAACCACATGAAGACACTAACATAATTTTGAACAGTGAAGAAAAATGAAGAATGTGTCCTGGACCAGCAGGGTCTGGAAGGATGAGGTGTTGAGTAGGAGTATTGGGTATGAGAAATAAAGAGACAAGAGATAAGCCAGGTGTGGCAGCACACACCTTTAGTCCCAGCACTTGGGGGGCAGAGGCCAGTGGATCTCTGTGAGTTTGAGGCCAGCCTGATCTATAGCGTGAGTTCCAAGACAGCCAGAGCTGTTACACAGAAAAATCCTGTCTTGGAAAAAGGAAAAGAAGTACAGCATCATGTATACTAATTATGGAGGTGGGGGGGATAGCCAAGGTCAGCAGAGAGCTAAGAAAGACAAAGTTGGCAAAGAGAACACAGGACACCTCAGACACAGCTGCCCAAGGACTGATAACCACAGCTCAGGAGGAAGAGTCGGGTGGCTAGAGTCACAATCTTTACTCCTCTGAGGAGGCACTGGCTCCAGTCCTAGACAGCCCATGCCAAGTCCACCCTGGACAAGGACAAAGAACTAAAGTCCCCTTTGTACTTTCGTCCGGGACTCTGAGAGAGTCTTGGGTTGGTCTGGCTCCCCACAGCAGTGAATACTTGTAACCTCAGTTCTCAGGAGATGGAGACAGGAGGATTTGGTGTTCAAGGGCATCCTTGACCACATAGCAAGTTTGATCTTTTTCTTGGTTTTGCTGTCTGATATTCCCTTAAGGTACCAGACTGAGTCAGTCTGTCACACAGTCCAGAACGCAAGCAACCCATACCTCACAGTGTACCATGTTGCTAAGTGATGATGTTTATTGGTTAGAGACATTCAATACACTTTGGTCTACGATGAGTCAGTTTACATGGGACAAAGTACACAGTTCAGTCAAGAGTGTTTATAATGCTATACAAAGCGAACACACTTTTTCTCCCATGAAGCTTACATCCTAGTGGGGCAGTCAGATAAAAACTTAGTCATCAAGGTTGGGCAGGATGGTGCATGCTGGCAATCCTGGTGCTTGGAAGGTATATTGCACGTGTGTGCCATCACATCCAGTTTATCCAGTGTTGGGACCAAACCCAGGGCTTCAGGCAAGCCAGGGCAACAACTGGTCTACATCGTCAGCCCCGCACCTATGCTAAGTCCCTTTCCTCTTTCATCCGCTGTGTTTTCGCTCTTTCCTAAGGCTCACATTTCCTCTTACACACTCTCTGCTCTGCCTGCATCCTCCCTGCTCCATTCATGGGTTATTCTGTCCCTCCTTCCCCCTGCCTCCTTCCCTCTCTCTCTGTCTCTGTCTCTGTCTCTCTCTCTCTCTGTCTCTCTCTCTCTCTCTGTCTCTCTGTCTCTCTCTCTCTCTCTCTCTGTCTCTGTCTCTCTCTCTCTCTCTCTCTCTCTCTCTCTCTCTCTCTCTCTCTCTCTCTCAAGTACCACGGATTGAGGCACTTTATTTACTTTGGGAAACAATTTTTTTTTGTTTTTGTTTTTTGAGACAGGGTTTCTCTGTATTGTTTTGGAGGCTGTCCTGGAACTCACTCGGTAGACCAGGCTGGTCTCAAACTCACAGAGATCCGCCTGCCTCTGCCTCCCGAGTGCTGGGATTAAAGGCATGCGCCACCACCACTTGATGGGAAGCAATTTTAAAAAGGATTTGTAGCTGGAAGTTTTTCTCTGTCTTGTCCAGTTCTACTGGACTGGTTTCTCTCCTGACCACTGGTTCCCACAGTTGCTTATTAAATCGTCATTTTGAGGCCTAATATTAATTATAATTGCTTGGCCAATGGCTCAAGTTTCTTACTGGCTCTATCTAGCTCTACCTATAAATTAATCCATTTTTAATATCCTATATTTTGTCACTATGCTCGTGGCTTGTTACCTCACATCTTGCCTCTCTGGTGGCTACAAGGTGTCTCTCTGACTCCCCTTCCTTCTCTTGGCAGCCTGTTTGGATTTCCCAGCTGGTTGTATTCTGCCTGGTCTTTGGCCAAATCAGCTTTATTCATCAACCAATAAAAGCAACACATATTCTTAGCATACAGAACATCCCATATCCAAGGATTTATTTTGAATTATTTATAAACGCATGTGTTTGTGTGGAGGTATGTGATCACACATGCAGTTACTCTTGGAGGCCAGAAGAGGGTGTTCAGTTCCACGGAGCTGGAGCTACAGGTGATGGAGCTGTGGTGCTGGGAAATCACATTTGGCTCCTCTGCAAGAGCAGTATGTGCTTTTGCTTTCAACCACTGAGCCATTTCTTCAAACTCACTTTTTAATATTAAATTATGTGTGTGTGTGTGTGTGTGTGTGTGTGTCTCAGTGTGGGTTTGTGCATTTGAGGGCAGTGCCTTTTGGAGGCCCTCCTCTCCTTCTCCTTTCTTTCATTCCTCTCAGACTAGATTTCTCCCCCTGTTTATTCTCTCTGCCCGGCAGCCCCACCTATCCCTCTCCTGCCTAGTTACTGACCATTCAGCTCTTTACTAGATCAGTAAGATGTTTCGAGCGGCCAAAGTAACACAGCTTCTCACACTTAAACAGACGAAACATAAAGGAACGCAACACATTTTTTGCATCATTAATGTTCCACAGCATAAACAAATGTAGCACATCTTCAAATAATATTCCACAACACACTCCCATCACACACACAAATTTTTAAATAAAAAACCCTTAAATTGAACCTTTACCTTCTGATAATTTTTGACCTATTTTATATGACCCTTTATAGTCCCACAGATTTATAAGTAATTTGTGATGGGGGATGTCCTTCTGTATGCTGTGAATATATGTTTATCTTATTGGCTGATGAATAAAGCTGTTTTGGCCAATGAGCAGGGAGGATGTAGCCAGGCAGGAAGTGTAGGCAGGGCTACCAGACTAGGAGAATGCTGGGAAGAGGAATGCAGAAGGTGATTCACCAAAGTGACGCCATGTAGCTGCTGAGAAATCAAGAGACTCGGGTGTCACCTGCAAGCCAAGACCATGTGGAGACACACAGATTAATAGAAATGGGTCAATAATTAAGAGAGAGCTAGCTAATAAGAAGCCTGAGCCATAGGCCAAACAGTTTATAACTAATATAAGCCTCTGTGTGTTTATTTGAGACTAACCGGCTGTGTGACCAGGTGACACAGAAACTTCCGGCCACAAATTTGCATGCTGAATGCTGACTCCTATGCAAAACCAATTTATAGAACTCAATCTTTTATAGATCAGCATCACAAAGATCTAATAGTGTGTGTGTGTGTGTGTGTGTGTGTGTGTGTGTGTGTGTGTGTGTGTGTGAGTAGGCACAGGCTGTTCTCCTTCTCTTACCAGTGAGTTATGCACTGGTTTTTCTTTCTATCAATAAGTGATCTCAACAAACACTCAGACCCACCGGCAGGCAAACCAGGAGCCATCCCCGGTCACTCCCCTTTCCTTGCTTTCATGTCTGGTTTGCTGGTAAATTTCATTCATACTCAAAAATTGATCCCTTTTGATCACTCTTACTTATGTCAGATTTGATCATTATTATTATTTTTTGACCTAAATTTCTCAACTCGTTTCAACCTTGCCTCAGTGTATTCTTCTGATGTATTTGCTACACATCAGGTAGGGTGACTATTTTATTTGCTTTAACCAGGAATAGTTTCGTTAGAATAAAGACTTTGAAAGTACTATGGAGGTGAGTCAGTGGCTAAAGGGCTTGCCACCAAGCCTGAAGACCTGAGTTCAAACTCTACCATCTACATGATAGAAGAAAAGGATTCCTGTAAGTTGTGCTCTCTCTCTCTCTCTCTCTCTCTCTCTCTCTCTCTCTCTCTCTCTCTCTCTCACACACACACACATACAAGTAAATGTAAAAAAATAAAATTACATAAATTGTAGAAAAAGTGACTTTGTTAAAGAACAAATATACTATATAATGCAAAAATTTACATGAAGATAAAAATAAGACCAATCAGCATCACCTTATAGAACAGTCCTTTTTCATAGTCCATAAACACACATTTAGTTTTTTAAAACCAAGACACTACTACATACATACCATTTTGTGACTTGGCATTTTCCTCTTTTTTTTTCCCTTTGGATTTTCAAGACAGGGTTTCTCTGTGTAGCCCTGGTTGTCCTGGAACTCACTCTGTAGTCCAGACTGTCCCCAAACTCACAGCAGTCTGCCTGCCTCTGCCTCCCATGTGCTGAGATCAAAGGCATGCATCACCACACCTGGCGACTTGCCATTTTCTTAATGACCTCCATGTCTTCATTCACACTTCAACTGTCCTGAAAGGCATGTTATAGCTTGTCTGTTCAGAATAGGATCTAGCTCAGGTTATAATGTCTCTTAGATTTCTTTTCATACAACCATTGGTTTTTCCATGATGATAACTTGTCGAAGTTTACACACCAGTTATCCTCTAGAATATTGTAGAATTTTTAATTTCACCTGATGTGTTTCTTATAAATTGTGTGTTTTGGAGCTGGAGAGGTGGTTCAGCTGTTAAGAGCACCAGCAGCTGCTCTTCCAGAGGACCCAGATTCAATTCCCAGCACCCACATAGTCGCTCAACATTGCTGCACATCAGATTCCAGTAGATCTGGTGCCATCTACGACCTTAGTGGGCACCACGGACAAACATGGCACACAGATATATATGCAGGCAGAACACTCATACACATAAAAATAATTTAGCAATTAAATATTGTGTTTGATAAGAAGGCTTGATAGATTCAAGTTAGTTTTTCGTGGGGGTGTTTCATAGACGATATTGCCTTTTAAGTTCTGGATACGGGACACTCACGCTTTTGGTCTGGGAGGCTCTCCCTCACCCAAGTCCTCTCCATTTTTCCCTCCTTTAACGTCCAGTCAGCTTCTCAAAATGCGGGCATCGTTTTAGGTTCATAATCTGGGAAACTGTTTCTTGCTTATGGTATGTTCTTCTAAGAGATCTGTCTTTATTTTCCGTCGTATGTTCTTACCTGGCCGAGTGCACAAAGCAGGGACTTTGCTACTTTGAACCGAGGACCTGCACACACAGTGGGCCTTGAGTCATACATCGCAATACCCCCAGGGCCTGCAGGCCGGCCCCTATAGAAGAAATTATTATAAGAGTATTTCACTACAGAGTGTAATAGTTCCAGATACACAAAATTAAATTTAAGTAACTAAAAAGAAAAATACAATTAAAATATTTAAAAAGAAAAAACACAATTTAAAGAGAAACAAAAAAATCTTTTTTGAGCCGACGCCTTTAATCCCAGCACTCGGGAGGCAGAGGCAGGCGGATCTCTGTGAGTTCGAGGCCAGCCTGGTCTACAGAGCTAGTTCCAGGACAGGCTCCAAAGCCACAGAGAAACCCTGTCTCGAAAAAAAACAAAAAAGAAAAAAAGTCTTTTTGAAAGTTTAACCATCGCACTAGGCGAACGTCTGATCGCCTCGCGCAGGCGCCACAGTGGCAAGACCAGGCGAAGGACGACGCCGTGGCGACACCGTCATGTGACCGCACGGCGCGCCCCTCCGACTGCGCCTGCGCACGGGCTCCCGGAAGTGGCCGGCCTGAAAGCGCTGGCGGCTCAGTCCGTCGGCCCGTCGGTCCGCTCGTCCGCTGCCAGTGCTGAGCGCGCCTAGGCCGTGGTCCCCGTCCCTCCGTGTCTCCGGCCCGAAGCGGCGGCCGGGCGCTCACCATGTCGTCGTTCATCTGGGTGCAGCTGAAGAAGACGTCGGAGGTGGACCTGGCCAAGCCGCTGGTGAAGTTCATCCAGCAGACGTACCCGAGCGGCGGCGAGGAGCAGGCCCAGTACTGCCGTGCGGCCGAGGAGCTGAGCAAGCTGCGGCGCTCGGCGCTCGGCCGCCCGCTGGACAAGCACGAGGGCTCGCTGGAGACGCTGCTGAGGTGGGCGCGGGCCGCGGGGCTCCCTTCCAGCCCCGGCCTCCCACCCTCCCTCTCGCCTCGGAGTCCCTCCCTCCCTCCTCCCCAGCGCTGGCCTCTCCACTCTGACTCAGGCCAGCGGCGTAGGTGTGGTCAGCGTTCTTTCCTGGTGAGAGGACTTGCCACCCTGCTCTCCCTTCCGGGTGGCCGCTGTCACCTAGGAGCCTCCCTTACCCGGGTGGCAGTCGGCCACGTAATGGTCTCTCTGGTCGCAGCCGTTTGACTGGTTCTCACTTTTTGAGTCTTAAAACTGAAGACTCCTTTTAACAGTCGCTGTTTATGATTGTATCGGGCCCCATCTAGATTTCCTAAAAACGAGTTGCACCAGGGAAGTGGGTGAATCGGATCACTGGGCCAAATGTTGGCTGTTCATTATGGTGTTTCACTTGAAATAAGTCTTAAGTTCAAGATAATCGAATGACAGGTTGACAGTTGTAAAAGTTAGGAGTTTAAAGATAACTCGAGAGACTTAAATAGACCACTCAGTGGGTTCCTTAATATCTGTTGACAGGAATGGGGGTGGGGGAGAGGGGGTGTGTGCACATGTGGAATACATTGGTTCTTTTTGACGCTGGTATTTCATGATGACACCATTTCTGTGGTACCTGATGATCCAATTTCCTGTAATACGATCTCCTTGTTTCATGCAAGAGGCACGGGTGTATTAGGGTGGAGTTGCAGAAACCCCGATTTAGGTAGCTTAAGCCAAGACATTCTGGGGACAAGAGGTGTCTGGAGACATCCCTTTCTTAGTCTTGCCACCATGATACTTCTTCATCGGCGAGCTTTGTGCATTGAGAGATGGCCACCGGCAGGTCTTACCGTACTATAATGGCTCCCAGCACCGACCGAGTAAACTTTGTTGAAAGTCTATGGAGGCTCCTCTGCTTTGGTTGGACTGTATACATTAATGATGCGGGGAATGCGCCAAGTTAATGACCTTTGGGTTACCCAGGTGGTTTAACTTCTCTGCTCTCCATGGATGAAAGAAGGATTAACTTGGGATGGGGAAAGGTTGGTTCCCCAAAGGAAGAGATACTCGATAGGTTGCTCAGAGATTCTGAGCCTTTGGTGTCAAGTTTAGAGCTAAGACTGTTGGATTGCAAAGATCAGTAGTCTGATAGAATAAGCACTTTTTAAGGCAATGAAGGAATACTTGACCCTGATTTTTAGAATTAATGTAAAGATTTCAAAGTTATTCAGACACCAGTAGCATTCAGTGAGGCGTGCCCCCCCCCTTTGAAACAGGGTTTTGTGTATCCCTGGCTGGTGTCAAGTTCCCATTGTAGCTGAAGATGACTTTGAACTTCTAATCCTCATGTTTTCAGGGTGATGGGGTTTTAACCCAGGGCTTCATGCATGCTAGGCAAGCACTCTGCCTACTGAGCAATATTCCCCTGAAGTAGTTGTGACGTTGAGTAGTGAATTAATGGGCTCATGCATGCTAGCCACCAGTGAGGTACGCTCCCAGGCCTTTAAAATATTCAAAAAACTTATCTATTTAGTGTGTGTGTGTATGTGAGAGCGTGCACGTACACACCTGTACACTACTGTACCCCCATGCTGTATGTAGTCTTTCCTATATGACACTTGCTTAGGTTCAGCATTATTTGATAGCTCCCCAACTACCAGTGAATTAAATTGAGATTTTTATACTGTTAAAAAAAGTTGGTATAGATAGTTCCATTAGTTCAGGGGCAGTGGTCCTGTCAAGTTCAGACTTCATGCTTTTTGCTCAGTAAAACCCAGACTTTGGTCCTTGCTCTCATGGCCTTGGTTGCAGTTGTACCCATGATCTAGATCAGTGGTTCTCAACCTTCCTATTGCTGTGACCCTTTAATACAGTTCCCCATGTTGTGGTGACCCCCAACCATAGCATTATTTTTGTGGTTACTTCATAACTGTAATTTTGTACTGTCTGAATCATAATGTAAATATATGATACGCAGGATATCTGATATGTGACTCCTGTCATAGAGGTCGCAGCCCACAACCACTCTTCTTAGATAGCAGGATAGCAGAAGGGAGAAAGGTTGAGTGTCCAGGGTGTTTTCTGGAATCTGCCCCACATCCATAAGTATCACTGGCTATTATGTGTGCCTGCATCTCACCTAAGAAGTGCTCCGTAGGATATTTTATGATTTAACTGTGTGTACTCAGAGCTGGGGGTTCTTATGGTCTGGGAAAACTGAGGGAGGCTGCCACCCCGTTCACGCTGCCTGGTATCCCCAACGTGAATTGTTCATGCTCAGGGTCTGAGGGCCTGGGAGTGAGTGAGTTTGTTTCTTAAGCTACCTCTCCTCAGTGGATGGAACTCCCGCCTTACCGGTGTTCCATGCTTAACTCAGTTCTGTTCTGGCTGCTCTGGTAGATTTGGCCTCCCTTCTGCATTTTCTGCTTCTTCCATTTTAACATTTTCAAACATTTTGTTGGATGCCCTTTCCCTTTCTGTTCCCTTTGTCCTTGGTGCATTTCCAGCACTTTACCCCTTGGCGGGTGTTGCTAGGGATTATCCCAGAGCTTTGTTCCCTGCTGTTGGACATGTTCAGACCCCCTTTTTTTTTTTTTTTTTTTTGAGACAGGGTTTCTCTGTGGCTTTAGAGGCTGTTCTGGAACTAGCTTTTGTAGACCAGGCTGGTCTTGAACTCACAGAGATCCACCTGCCTCTGCCTACCGAATGCTGGGATAAAGGCGTGCGCTGCCACCACCCCCACCACCCGGCTCAGACTCTTTTAGTAAGTTTTTGGGAGGCAGCAGAGAAGAGCACTTATTCAGATTTATTTTTAGCAGGAGACTCAGCTCTTGGAAGTGGGTTGGGTCATTTATGTCCCCATAGTCAGGTTCTGAGTTTTTCTCCCTCCACATCCTTGCTGGTCCTTGTTGGCCAACAGTCTGACTTGTTGTTGGCACTCGAACTGGGGATGTCAGGTAGTATCTGTTAGTGTGCTGAGTGAAGCCTGATTGCATGTGTGCTGGCTACTCAGTACCTTTTTCTAGTGTCCATTTTCCTTCACTGATTTGCAAAATGCTTTTCTGAATATTTTATTTATTTTTCCAATGCCCAGTCAATTTTGCATCTTCCTTTTTAATTGTATTTATGCTACCTTTTACCTCACATAAGTTCTCTCAGAATGTTCTAGTCTTATAATCTGTAGTTCCATTTTTGTACATTTTGAATGTTAAGCATGCAGTATATGTTGTTTCCCCCTGATGAGACTTGCTCACTGTTTAAACCCTCCCTCCCCTCCTCCTCTTCCTCCCCTCCTCCTCTCCCTTCCCTCCTCCTCTTCCTCCCCTCCTCTTCCTCCCCTCCTCCTCTCCCTTCCCTCCTCCTCTTCCTCCCCTCCTCCTCTCCCTCCCCTCCTCCTCTCCCTTCCCTCCTCCTCTCCCTCCCCTCCTCCTCTCCCTCCCCTCCTCCTCTCCCTTTCTTCCCACTGGGTGTGCAGATCCGTCAGGGCTCTTATTTCCAGGCCAGCGCTGTAGCACCAAAGTGCGTTCCTGCCTCCTTTTACAAACAAAGCCACTGTCTTGCTGTGTGCACCCCTTCTCTTAGTTTGCATTGACTGCATCCTTCTGCCTTGGGTGTATGACAGTCGTCCGTCATCGTCGTCCCTCGCGCCCCCGCCCCTGGCCAGGGTTTCTCTGCATAGCCCTGACTGTCCTGCAACTTGATGTAGAGCAGGCTGGCCTTGAACTCACAGAGATCCACCTGCTTCTGCCTCTTGAATGCTGGGATTAAAGGTGAGCGACACCATACTTGGCAGATGATAGTCTTAATAAACATCTTTTGTGTAGTATTAGTAGTTTGTAGTGTTAGGGTCTTTTCTTTATTTCTTTATTTGTTTATTTTTGTTTTTGACTTTTCAAGATGACATCCCTCTGTGTGGTTCTTGCTGTCCTGGAACTTGCTCTGTAGACCAGGCTGGTCTTGGACTCAACAGAGAACAACCTACCTCTGCCTCTTGAGTGCTGGGACTAAAGGCGTGTACCACCACCACCTGGCTTCAGTTTTGTTTTTTTAAATTGAGTCATTTTAGACAGATTTTATAAAAAAATGAAGTTGATGGGGCCTGGTGGATGGCCTACTGAACAAGAGCACTCACTGTTCTTGCAGAGGACTGGATCTGTGGTTCCCAGCACCATGTAGGGCTGCTCACAATTGCTTGTAGCTCCAGCTCCAGGGGATTCAGGGTTTCTGGCCTCTTCAGTGAGCACGTGAGCATGCACACACAATCACACAGGCAAACACTTAACTAAAAACAATAAACAGTCTTTAAAAATGAAGCTGATGGACCTAGTTTTGTAATGTCTTAAGTATCCGAACTGTTTTCCAAACATTTATATTTTAATTTTTTGAGACAGGGTTTCTCTGTAGCTTTGGAGCCTGTCCTGGAACTCACTTTGTAGACCAGCCTGGTCTCGAACTCACAGAGATCTGCCTGCCTCTGCCTCCCGAGAGCTGGGATCAAAGGTGTGCGCCATCACCACCTGGTCATGTTTCAATTATTAAGAAAGAAAATGCTGTGATTCCATTTTACTTTATAACTATTGCTTACATTTGGATTATTGGTTTAGGAATAGAGAGGTAATTGTGATAATATTACACTAGTGATATTGCTGCTGTGAGAGAGAGGGTTAGCTATCTCTCCAGCCCCTCCAAAACACTTAAAAAATTTAAATTAGAAACAAGCTTGCTTCACATGTCAATCCCAGCTCCCTCCCCTCCCCTCCTCCCCCCACCGCCCACCCCCTACCAGCCCATCAACTCCCCACCCAATCCCTACTCTGCTCCCCAGGGAGGGTGAGGCCCTCCATGGGGGATCTCCAAAGTCTGTCATATCATCCGGGGCAGGACCTAGGTTCTCCCCCGTGTGTCCACCAAAACACTTTTAAGATTAGAATTTGCCCTGTATCTTTGATATTCTCAAAGAAATATATTAATGGCTAGTTTTTTTCCATATGGAATTTCTGTTCTTAGTAATGTGTAGAATAAAAACCCAGTTAGGTCTTTGCCTATGTTAAGTGTGTGCTCTATTGAGGCAGATTTTAAATTTCTCCCATCAGAGTTTTAAAAGGAATTTGCTTTAAAGTGCCTGAGTTTTGCAAAACAGTAGGGAACAACTAAAAGCACTAGGGTGCAGTCCTATATTGCTTTGCTACATTATCATGTGTGGGTTGTGTACCCAGCCACCGTCTCAAGCACTTTATGCTTATTGTATCATTTGTTCCTCTAAGGCACTGGTTCTCAACCTGTGAGTCTTGACCCCTTTGGGGTCACATATCAAATATCCTGCCTATCAGCTGTTACATTATGATTCATAACAGTAGCCGAATTACAGTTATAAAGTGGCAACGGAATAATTTTATGGTTGGGGTCAGTACAACATGAGGAACTGTGGTAAAAGGGTCGAAGCTTTAGGAAGGTTGAGAACCACTGCTCTCAGGGGAGTATTGCTTTTTAGTGCAGAAGTCATTAGATTGAGAGAGCTCTGTAGTTTGCAGGGCTTTAGGTGCGTTAGACATTGAATGCATCCTTGGGTTGTCTGCTTGCAAAGTCTTAGTTCTAGTCACTGTGTCATCTTTATTTTGTTTTTATTGTTTTGAGACAGGGTTTCCCTGTGTAGTCCTGGCTGTCATGGAACTCACTCTGTAGACCAGGCTGGCCTCAAACTCAGATACTCACCTGCTACTGCCTCCCAAGTGCTGGAATTAAAGGTGTGTGCCAACACTGACTGGCTTCCCTGTGACATTTTAAAATATGCTTAGAATTTAAAATTTTAAAGAAATGATTAAAAATGCACCTATTTGTCGGGTAGGGGTGGCGCATGCCTTTAATCCCAGCACTTGGGAGGCAGAAGTAGGCAGATCTCTGAGTTCCAGACCAACCTGGTCTACAGAGCTAGTTTCAGGACAACCTGGACTGTTACACAGAGGAACTGTCTCAAAAAACAAAACAAAACAAAACAAAAAGCACCGATTTATAAGAATCCCCCCTTCCTGTTTGTGTGTGTCTTGGCTTGCATGCCTTGGCATGTGTATGGGGTCAGAGGACAATCCATAGGAGTTGGCTGTGTGGTCAGGCTTAGTGACCAGCACCTTGCCCTGATGTGCTTTCTGGCCACTCCTGAAGAGGTGTTTATTTCTAAACTAAAATCTTAGGGATCCTTGTTCTTTGCTGCATTGTTTCCTATGCTGGATGTGCTTTGGGGGCCATCTTTTAGTCATAGCTCAACCTGTGTTAAGCTTGCTCAGGTCTCTTTACATTGTTAGATTGTATCTTAGGTTAGAGTCTTCATATAGCCAAGTCTCTGTGAATGATGAAGAGAGGGGTGTGGCGTACTCTGCCATTTTGTTAGACTTCCTTCCTGAAATCTATCATCTTTGGTACCTGAGACAGAGGTGGTGCCAGAGGGTAGTTAGTGGTGGTGTCTGTTCCATCTGTGGAAGTACATTCCTCTTGCATTGGCTCTTTGGGAGCAGCATTTTGCCTGTGGTAGCTAGTTAGCCTTGTGGACTCCCTCTTGTAAAGACATAGCTGGTCTTGTTTTGTTGGAGTTTGCTTCATGCTGATCAGATATTTCTGATTTCCACTGACTGCCCTCCCATAAATTTCCCTGTCACTTCCCATAACATATTCTAAGGCAGCCATCTCATAGTTTGTGATCATGTAAATGTAGAATATATATAGCTTCTTCTCCCTATACAACTCAGGTTTTGCCATTTGACCTCATGTTGGTGGAGGAAGAGGCTTGGTGTAAAGGTTTCAGTGTATCCAATGCAGCCATTCTTTTTTACCAATGAAACAAGTAACTTCACGCCCTGTCTCCTTGCTTGCTTGCTTTTCAGCAGGGATCAGGAGAAGAACTCATGGGATGGGCCACCTCTTGGGTGGGTTAGCACTGTGAGCCTTGGTGGCCTAGTGGTGTTCTGTGCCTCATTCTGCCTTTGCTTCCAGTGCCTTCCCTGTTGGCCACAGCTACCTCGTCTCACTGTGCTGCCACCCACACATTGGCTCCTCTGCCCAGCCATGCTTGTCTCCCGGCAGTGGACCCCTAGTCTGGAAGAGGAGAGGAGAATGCACTGAGATTTGGGTGTGGTTTATTGCTGTGACAAAATACCCGAGAATACCAGCGGGAGGAAGGCTTGTTGTTGCTGGTGATTTCAGAGGTCTCCAGTCTGTGGCTGCTGGTTCAGTTGCTTGGTGCCTGTCACACAGCCAGAGTGTGTGACAGCAGAGGGTGCTCACCTCGTGTGGCCGGGAAGTTTGAGGAGATGTTCCCCTCAGAGGCATGCCTCCTCCACTCGCCCTCTTCCCTCATCCAGCTGAACGCTACTTCCCATAGCCCACGTTAGGCTGTAGAATTCACCAGTGGTTTAACTCATGGATGAGATTAACGTTTCCTAATGCAGGCTTCTCTCCACAGTGCCACTGCCTGGAGAGACAGTCTTGGGTGCTGACCATGCTGGCTATTTCCTCTTTCCCTCTGCCTCGTCTCCTGCAGGCTGGCACTTTTCCAGAGAAGGTCTCCAATAATGGGAGTTGGAGAGCTCTTGTTACTATAGGCTTGGGGCAGGGGCAGAAGTTTCTTTCTTGCTATGGAAGTACTTACACACGGTCTTTGTTTTTCCCTTTCACTGGCAGTCTGGAACATCTCTTTTCTGAAGAAGTCTTCTAATTCCTGGTCTGAGTGAGGCACATCTTCAGACTCCAGGCCTTGTTGCAGCCTCCTTCTGTCTAGTTCCTGCATTTTGCTTTTCAGAGATAGGAAAATAGGTTGCTATTTTGAAAGCTTTATTTTACTAATTCATTTGCTTGGGGCTGGCAACGAAGCTAGCAAACATATCCTGTTCTCTTGGACTTTAGAATTCCTTGAGAGGAAAGACATTAAGAATAACCCCAGGTTGACGTATTTCAGTCTGTGACATCTGCAAAGAAGATGTTGAGGGGCTTAGGGGATTGTAAGTGGGTAGAGCCAGTTTTGAAAAGGGCTTGGATGGATGACCTCCATCACTATGGGTCTAAGAGAAGTCCCCAAAAGACCACCAGTCGTGATGCAGTCAGCAAGAGCATTTATTATACCATATGAATGGGGGGGGTTGAACACCTATACAGAATGGCAACAACCTTGAGAGAGATGTGTGAGCTCTTTTTAAGAACAGCTACAGGAATTTTAAAAGCAGTGTTACCATTCTACTTAGGATTGGCTTACACAAGTGTCAATCATATTAGTACATTTCTAATTGCTTAGGGCTAGTAGGGGTCGTCTAAGACTATAGTTTTTCCATTCTTGGGCAGTCTGGACAAGTCCTTATTTGGTTATCACCTGTGGGGGTGGGGAGGGGTTTGACTCAAGGCTGGTACTTGCAGAACTGAGGCCTAGTTCTTAACTGAGTTATGAGGGGCCTGTGGTGATATTTGCTTGGCCCTCTCAGGTCGCACTGGTCCATGGTCGATTCCCGCAGTAGCTCAGTAGCTCCCTGTCTCATTTTCTTCTTCTATTGTTTGTACACCTGCAGTCAGTTTTTACATAGTGGCCACAGTGGCCTAAATCATGCTGCTCTTTTGTCAGACCGTTCACCTTTTCATTCTGTGTAAGAAAACTGAAGGTCTTCCATTCACACTCAAGGCCTCCTAGCTGTCCCTGACTTCATCTCCTGCGGTTTACCTCTGTGCTGGCTAATGGTTGTATTGTATTAGCCTCTTTGCCATTCCAGGTGCAGTGCTGGCACATTCTAGTGCCAGCCTCTTGGCAGCTACTTTCCCCTCAGATACCGTCTTGGCTCACTTCTGCAGACTTTCTCAATTCATGCTGTAGAAAAAGTTGTCTTCCTTCACACTGTGCATAACTTATTTTCTTACCGTCTTTCTCGTAACAGTTACTTTATCACTCTGGCATATGTTCAAAAGCTTGTCTTCCTGTCGTGGGATATTGTTTTAACTGGGCAAAGATGTGTAACATTTGTTTCTGATGCGGAATATTTAACTGTGTGTCTGTGTGTTTACATTTGTTTCAGTAAAGATGTGTTACACTTGTTTGTGTGGTGTTTGCTAACTGTAAAGATGTGTTGCATTTATGTTAATTAAATACAATTAACCTGGGCTCTGAGAAGCAGGGTTAACAACTGGTTGACAGGAAGTAGCAGGGAGGAGCTTAGTGTGTGTGTGTTTTTTTGTTTGTTTTTGTTTTCGTTTTCAGTTGGGCGGTATGGTGTGGAAGGTAGTGGCTTCCTGGGTTGCCAGCAAAAAGAAAGTTAGCTAGTTGCTATTCTAACTCTCTGAGCTTGCAGGGTTTCACCCTAGCCTTTGAATCTTGAATTTTAGTATAACGATAGCGATTTAGTTAGAACTACCTTTGCCAGTAGCTACAGAGCCATTGTTGGGGAGAACGGAATACACCCCCACCCCCAGCCTAGGTGGGGCCTAGTGCTAGTAGTTTGAAGCAGGAAGCCACTGAGAAGAACTAAAACAGCATCTTCCCCCTTAGAAGTATCAACAAAGTTACAAACCTTGAAGTGCTTGTTTACTGCTGAATTCCAAGAGCCTAGAAATACCCTTGGGCATATTTAACTCTTAAGATGGACTTATTGAATGAGTATAAATGAATGCATGAAGATATGCCAGCCCAACCAAGAAGGGGGTAATCATTAGGGAAGGGTTTTTTAGGTGTAGAGGAGAAAAAAGGGGTGAGGGCCCTGAGCCACAGAGAATGCAGTTTAGTGACTGTCCTGATGCTGGGCCTGAGAGGAGGGATGGCAGATAATGTTCAACATCATGAAAAATTGAAGTGATAATGGGTGTTACTTTTCATTGTTATGGTAAAGCACCATGACCAGGCAACTTAGAAGAAGGGATTTATTTGAACTATGGTTCTAGAGCAATGGTTCTCAACTTGTGGGTTACGACCCTTTGGCAAACCTCTGTCTCCAAAAATAATTTACATTACAGTTCATAACAGTAGCAAAATTACAGTTATGAAGTAGCAACAAAAATAATCTTATGGTTGAGGGTCACCACAACGTGAGGAACTGTGTTAAAGGGCTGCAGTGTTAGGAAGGTTGAGAACCACTGGCCTAGAGGGACGCATCAGGTGAGGCAGCTGGAGCAGCAAGATGAGGGGTCACATTGTGAACCACAAGCAGAGAGAGAGCACTCCAGTGACAGACACTTCCTCCAGCAAAGTCACACCTCCTAAACCTCCAATCAGCACCATCAACTGGGGACCAAGTGTTTAAATGCCTCAGACCATGGGGGACATCTCTTTCACTACCACAAGAGTAGTCTGTCAAAAGGTTTTAATACTTAAAATTTTGTTCCTGGGGATAAGGGCACTTTCTTATATAACCCATCCACGTCTTTCATGACCAGGAAGCTGTCTGACATCATTTAGTCTGTCCAGCTTAAGTTTTTGCTGACACTCCAATAGTGACAATGACAGGTCCTGGGTCTGGCTTCCTCAGTTACTAATGCCTCTGTAATGTCCTTCAGTCTGAACAGTTCTCCTTTTGTCTTTTGAACCCTGGCTTTCTTTTCCTTTTTTTTTTTTTTTTTTGGTTTTTCGAGACAGGGTTTCTCTGTTAACTTTGGAGGCTGCCCTGGAACTAGCTCTTGTAGACCAGGCTGGCCTCGAACTCACAGAGATCCGCCTGCCTCTGCCTCCCAAGTGCTGGGATTAAAGGCGTGCACCGCCAACGCCCGGCTCCTTCCTTTTCCTTTTATGGTTACTAGGAATCAAATGCTAGGCTAGGAGCCAGAGTGGCTCAGTGGTTAAGAACACTTGATTGCTCTCCCAGACATCCTGAGTTCAATTCCTAGCAACCATAACCATCTGTAATGGGATGAGATTCCTTCTTCTGGTGTGCATGAAGATAGCACTGATATACATAAAATACATGAGTAAATAAGTCTTTTAGAAAATGCTAGGTCAGTGAATTACATCCTGGCCATGACCTTGGCATTTTTGAAGAACTCAGATACTTTGCAGCAGAATGTTCCTTGATAAGGTGCCCTTGTCCCCCCCTCCCCCGTCTCTCTGTCTCTCTCTTTCTCTCTTTTTCTCCCTCCCTCTCCCTCCACTCTTTTTCCTCCTCTTCCCCCCCTCATTTGGGGTCATGGTCTTTCTTTGTAACCCTGGCTGTCCTGGAACTCACTATATAGACCAAACTTGTCTTGAACTCACAGAAATCCTGAGTGCTGTGATTTAAGGTATGTGCCACCATTTCTGCCCCCCCCCCCCCAGATTTTGTGTCAGATTTCCATGTGGCTTAGACATTTGTGCGCAGGTGAACCAATGCTGCTTTCAGGGCACATTCGGCATGTGATGCCATGCGACAGCTTGGGTTCCTGTTACTTGGTGAAGATACTGTTTGCCAGGTTCCCTGACCATACAGTTAGTATGTTGTACTCATTCATTAATAAGTGCTTATAGAGATACTGCATCAAACTTTATTACTGTTGTTTGCCAGGTTCCCTGACCATACAGTTAGTATGTTGTACTCATTCATTAATAAGTGCTTATAGAGATACTGCATCAAACTTTATTACTGTTGTTTTATTATGACCTCTGACTCTCTGATCCTCCTGCCTCTGCCTCCCCAGTGCTAAGATTTCAGCTGTGCACCACTGCCTGTACCTTATATAATGCCAGGGATTGAGTCCGGGAGTTGGTGCGTACAAAGCTTTGATTATTTTTAGTATCCATGATGATTATTACCACAACCAGGTATTTACTGTGGGAAAAGATGCACTAGTTGGCATTGCACAGTGGATAGAGCTGTTTCTGGTCACCTGGCTATTTACCTCAGAATACTGTTATTTTCTTCAGTGGGACTGTGCTTTGTTAGTGTGATTCATTTGGTGTGTGGGTGCATGTGTATGTGCATGGGTCTGTGTGCATGTATGCACATTCATGTGGAGGCCAGAGGTCTATCTTGGGTGCCATTCTTCTGGTTCCACCTTCCTTATTCATTCTTCTTTTCTTTAGCATTTATTTCTTTTTTATTTTATGCACATGAGTGTTTTGCCTACCACATTCATGCCTTGTGCCCATGGAGACCAGAAGAAGGTACTGGCTGCCCTGGAACTGGAGTTGAAGCTGTTTGTGAGCTCCCATGTGGTGCTGAATTAAATCCACGTCCCCTGGAAGAGCAGTCAACACTCTCAATGGCTAAGCCATCTCCCTGGATCTCAGCTTTGTGTTTTGGGACAGTCTCTCATTGGCCTAAAGCTTGTAGAGTATGCTAGGCTGGGCAGAGAGCTTCAGGGTCCCCATGCTGAGGTTACACGTGGGGTGGAACTCTCCAGGTGTTTGCGTCGTAAGCACTTTAGCGACCGAGCCACCTCCCCAGCTCCTTGTTTTGTTTCTCTACTTGACTATCAGGGGCTCCATAAGACTAGTTCCTTCTGGTTTGTCTTTTTGTTTTTCATGCCTTCGTCACTTTCTGGCTTGAGGCTTGTTTTCCCAACTTCGTCCATTTTTCTTAAGGAGCACTGCTGGCTCCTGTTAGTTCAGGACATTTTATCTGGGTACCAAGCGTGCTTCTTGTTCTTGTGAGGTGCCTTTGCTCCCAGACCCTCCCAGCATATGTATTTAGATGTATAATATACATTTGTAGTTGTTCTTGTTTATCTCTATGGTGTTAAAAACATGAGTTCACGTTGATGCTTCCAGTCCAGTTCAGAATTGGTTTGTTCCAGCCCCGCCCCTTCCACTATTTAGGATTCTTACCTCTGACAGGGAGACAACTGGCTCCCATTAGCTTCTGTATGTGTTTGCATAATGGCTCAGTTCCTTCAGTTTGCAGCCGACTTATTGCCATGCCAGTCAGTCATGTTGTTTTCTGTCTCTCTTGCCTGCCCTCTTGAAACCTTGCCTCGGAAGTAATCATTGTCTACACATTGGGGTGTGTAGACAGGAAAAGTGAGAGGGTAGGAGGCCAGTCAGAAAGGAAAAGTGAGAGGGTAGGAGGCCAGTCAGAAAGGAAAAGTGAGAGGGTAGGAGGCCAGTCAGAAAGGAAAAGTGAGAGGGTAGGAGGCCAGTCAGAAAGGAAAAGTGAGAGGGTAGGAGGCCAGTCAGAAAGGAAAAGTGAGAGGGTAGGAGGCCAGTCAGAAAGGAAAAGTGAGAGGGTAGGAGGCCAGTCAGAAAGGAAAAGTGAGAGGGTAGGAGGCCAGTCAGAAAGGAAAAGTGAGAGGGTAGGAGGCCAGTCAGAAAGGAAAAGTGAGAGGGTAGGAGGCCAGTCAGAAAGGAAAAGTGAGAGGGTAGGAGGCCAGTCAGAAAGGAAAAGTGAAAGGGTAGGAGGCCAGTCAGAAAGGAAAAGTGAGAGGGTAGGAGGCCAGTCAGAAAGGAAAAGTGAGAGGGTAGGAGGCCAGTCAGAAAGCATAACTTTGGCCCTTTCTCCATCCTCCGAGTGTTGCCTAAGGGCTCACCCTGAGCAGTGACTTGGGCGTAGGTCAGTTTGCTTCCTTATGTGAGATGTTGGCTACTGTGTGGAAACATAGACTACAGAAAACAAGAGAGAAGGTTTTTGAATTGGCGTGCCTTCAATGAACATACTTTGTGAGCTTTTGGGAGCTGTGTGTGTCAGTAATGGACTTACCTAAAATGTCTGAAAGCCGGTAGATTTGTTGTTGATCAGTTGACTGGGTATGTAAACTTGCCCAATGGACATAGACATAGTGACTTTTTTTAAAACTTGAGACAGGCTCTTACTGTGTAAGCATGGTTGTTGTGCAACTTATTATGTAGACAAGGCTAGCCTCTGCCTTTGCCTGACTCTGTCTCCTCAGTACCAGGATTAAAGGTGTGAGCTGTCACACCAGACCAAACACAGTCATCTAATAAAGTATTTTAAGAAATACAGAGTTGTCGGATGGTGGTGGCACACGCCTTTAATCCCAGCACTCAAGAAGCAGAGGCAGAGAGGCAGAGAGGGGGATCTCTGTGAGTTTGAGGCCAGCCCAGTCTATATAGTGCATTCTAGGACAGCCAGGGCTACACAGAGAAACCCTGTCTTGAAAAACTGGAAAAAAAAACCCAAAGTGTTCAAATAGGTGTTTATTTACTTTTACCCAATAATACTAGATGAATATTTGTCTGTGGTGATGAGTATCCTTTTTCATCTTAGTGTAGCTCTTCATTGTGCCCAATTTAGTGTGGTTTAATTGTTAAAGGACTGTGTTCAGTAACCCGTAAAACAAATGGTTAAATTGGTTTTGTGGGCCACTGTAGTTGGTGACAAATAGTGTCTTAGTATTGCGTTGCTGTGAAGAGACACTGTGACCATGGCAGCTCTTACAAAAGAAAACATGTAGCTGGGAATGGCTTACAGTCCAGAGATTTCGTCCTTTATCAGCATGTGGGAAGTATAGCAGCGAGCATGCAACCTAGTGCTGATGGGGTGGCTGACTGAGAGTTCTACCTCAGATCCACAGGCAGCAGCAAGAGAGACACCCCAAAGCCCACCCCCAGAGACACATTTCCTCCAGCAAGGTCACTCCTACTCCAGTGAGGTCACACTCCTAATCTCTGTCAAGTAGTGCCAGCCCTTAATGACAAAACATTCAAATCTGTGAGCCAGCGGGGCCATTCCCATTCAGACCACCACAGACAGTTTTGATGTAGTTTAAAAAGATTGTTATTTTAATGTTATGTGTATGGGTGTGCTGCCTGCATGTATGTGCGGCATATGCAAGCATTCCTGGTGCCCACAGAGGTCAGAAGAGGATGTCAGAGTCCAGAAATCTCCTGGACTAGAGTGGTTGTGAGCCACCATGTGTGTGGTTCTGGGCTGAACTCAGGTCCTCTGGAAGAGCAGGCAGTGAGGGCACTTACTGCTGAGCCTTCTCTCCAGCCCCATATATGTAAATCACTTGGGCTTATTAGCAGTTCACTCTACTAATACTCTTTCTCTGTTTCTCTCTCTCTCTTTCTTTCTTTTTTTTTTTTTTTTTAGATATTATGATCAAATTTGTTCCATTGAACCCAAGTTCCCATTTTCTGAAAATCAGGTAAGCTGTTAATTTTATTACAAAGTTGTGTGGTGATGGCAGGTGACACATTTCTCCCCACTTTTGGGTCCTGGTTCATTAAAGTCAATGATGTATCTTTACTGTGTTTAGGCTTCTGTAGAGTTTTACGTAAATTAGGACTTCAGAGGTCTGTCTAATGTGCATTTTTGTTCTGAAGATTCTCCTATATTCTCTTCATGTCTTCCTCAGTCCAGAGTGTAAATTTGTATTTTATACTAATGAGATTTGCTTATAGATGTAAATAATCTGCTGTTTTCCCCCTGGGCTTTATTTTTTTGAGGGGGTGGAGGGTTGAGACAGAGTCTGTTTACATAGCCCTGGCTCTCCTGGAACTTACTATATAAACTCAAAGAGATCCACCTGCTTCTGCTTCCGGAGTGCTGGAATTAAAGACATGTGCCGTCATGCTTAGCAATGTTTACAAAATTGAGAAGGAAATTATTAATTCGAGAACTATTCCGTTTAGTGTTTCCAAAATTATGGTACAAAATACACTTGTATTTTTAAGATACAAGAATGTCAGCCTTTCTTTGTCTTAAAGATAAGTTGTTGAAAATGCTCATAGTTTCTTATGGACAGAATCGAAGTCTTTACAATATGTGGTACTTCTAGATCTTAAAGTGGTAGAAAACTAGTACTTTGTGGGCCTGAAGAGATGGTTGACCATTAAGAATATGTACCTACTCTTGCATAGGTTCCCAACCATCTATAACTCCACATTTGGGGGTCCAGTACACTTTCCTGGACTCTGTGGGTCCTCCTTCTATCCCCTCCATATGAAAATAAAATTACTTTTAAATGCGCTTTATACATTTTTTCCCCTGAGACAGTGTTTTTTTGTGTGTAGCCCTGGTTGTCCTGCCTCTGCCTCCTGAGTGCTGGGATTAAAGGTGTGCGCCACTAGGAAGTGTGTCACACCAGACCAAACGTAGTCATTTTTTTAAAAAAAATTATTTATTTTTATTTTATGTGCACTGATGTTTTGCCTGCATTTTTGTCTGCACGAGGACATCCAGTCTCCAGGAACTGGAGTTACAGACAGTAGTGGGTGCTGGGAATTGAACCCTGGTCCTCTGGAAGGGCAGCCAGTGCTTTTAACCATAGAGCCAAATTCCCTTCCCCCAAACATAGTCATCTTAATAAAGTATTTTAAGAAATGCAAAGTTGTCTGGTGGTGGTAGCACATGCCTTTAATCCCAGGACAAGAAGCAGAGAGGCAGACAAATTTCTGTGAGTTCAAGGCCAGCCGGGTTTATAGAGTGAGTTCCAGGGAAGCCAGGGCTACACAGAGAAACCTCGTCTAGAAAACCCAAAACCCAACAGAAAGAACTAGGGAGAGATGTAGATCCATGTGTCGTGTCGTGTCATGTGTCGCCCCCTCCCTCATGACTCTCTGCCACCATATTGTGCTCGCAGCCCTCTTTCTGCATTTTATTTTGAGACAGGGCCTCACAAGTTGAGGCTTGCCTTCAGCTTACTCTGCAGTCCAAGCAGGCCTTGAACTTGTGATCCTTTTGTCTCAGCCTCCTGAGTAGTTGGGATTACAGGCCTGTACCACCAGGCCCAGCTAATTTTTCTTTTATTCCTCTCATTCATTCTAGATCTGCTTGACATTTACGTGGAAGGATGCTTTTGATAAAGGTTCCCTTTTTGGAGGATCTGTAAAATTGGGTATGTAATTTTTAATAAAAATTATAGGCTTGCATTTTTGCTGCTTTTGGATTTTAAAGTTGCTCTCATTTTTAAACTTCAATTTCTTTTTTTAATTGTTTATTTATTATGCATACAGTTTTTTTATCTGTGTACATGCTTGTACCCCAGGAGAGGGCATCAGACCTCATTATAGATGGTTGTGAGCCACCATGTGGTTGCTGGGAATTGAACTCAGGACCTCTGGAAGAATATGCAGTGCTCTTAACCTCTGAGCCATCTTTCCAGCCCAAACTTCAATTTCTAATCCAGTGTAATTTCAAAATATTTGCAGAGCCCATGCCTTGCCAGGCACTGTTCTAGTTACAAAGATGCATAAGGGAGTTTTGTTCAGTTTTGCTGTGAAGACAGTTAATTCACTGAAATGTACTATGTATGCATCTGTGTAGAATGTGCCATGGGATGATGCTCTGGTCCATGAGAGATACTTGTGTGATGGCGGCCACATATGATTGTTGTCTGGTGATATTGTACCCATCTTACTGTAACTACATGCTCAACAACACATGCTTACTGCTCATTTCTTAGGACATGTGGAAATCATTGAGGCTGGCTGTAAAATCTCATGGGAGTGTAGATGAGCAAGAGGTGAATCTGCTTGTAGAAAGTAAGCAGCAAGTTAGGTCTTGAGGGATGAGTTTGTATAAACATCAAAACCAAGGTCAGAAGGTGAAGGCACTTTGATCAGACAGTACATGCCTTAATTTCCTCATCTGAAAAATGGAAATATTTACTTCATGGAGTTACTGTGTAGGTTAAAAGAGTGAAAAACATTTAAAAGTCTTTAAACAGTGTTCATTAAGTATCAACTGCAATGAATAATAATTATGTTGTTGTTATATATAAACTATAGTATATTTGTATACATACATTTTTTGATGTCCATATTTTTATAAACATGTTATATGATGTATGAATGTTTTATATAGTAGATATATATATTATGTAAGATACAGCAGCCAGGCGTTGGTGGCGCACACCACACCTTTAATCCCAAATCTCTGAGTTCAAGACTAGCCTGGTTTACATAGGGAGTTCCAGGACAGCCAGGGATACACAGAGAAACGTTGTCTCAGAAACAAAAAAACAAGCAAAAAGATGCAGGATATATTAAAATCTTGTAAAGTATGTCAGTTAGTATACATACACAGACACACACACATATATATGTATATATAATATGTACATAGATATACTTAAGTAAATATATGTGTATACCTTAAGTATAGGTGAGAAAATAGGAATATTATAAAATATTTGTAATATATGTTCTATATAAGATGTGATCAATGTAATAATTATTGTCATGGCTTGAAACCATAGGTTGAATTGGATTTTGGAAGGTGATTGTAATGGAACATAGATTGTGAAGAGGTACAAATGTGCTCTTGAATTTGTACTTTCCCACTTACAATAGCCAGTCATTACTGTTACTCACCCAGGGCTTCATATGTATTATGTTACTGAATTCCCCAGGAACCCAGTAAGAGAAGACACTTGGATTGCTAGTTGGGTGTATTGGCTTGGAAAGGTTAAGTGACATGTGAAGGGTCCATAGCTAGGATTTAAAGGTGCTGAGATAGGAATTCAGAGAGCCTGCCTACAGGACTAGAGAAACAGACCATTTGAGAGCTGAGAAGGAGCCGAGGGTCTGCAATTTGACCTGTTGCATATTTAGTTTTCATAGGTTGAATTTGGCTTTTCGCTTATCTCCGTGTAAGCATTTCTCTGACATTTGGAAAATAGTAGATTTGAAGCTTAGAAGAGAAGAGAGAGTTCTAGATTTGGTAAAGTTACTCATTGATAAAAATTCATTCCCTTTTGACAGATTATAGGCAAAAGCAGATAAAAGCCAGAGCTAGGGTGAAGTTGAGAAAAAGCATTTGGACTGTAGAGGACCAGAAAAAAACATTCACTGTGGAAGTGAATTTTGCAGTGTTCTCAAGGTGATGCTGCCTGGTGGCCCTGACAGTTGGGGGACGTGTTAAAGGTGAATATGCAGTAGCGTGTGCCGGGTGCCACAGAAGGAAATGTGGGGTAGGTCACCTGAGTAACCCATCTGCAGCTGACGAGGGCTGGTGCAGGCTGAGGCGCTGACAATCAAGTGCAGTTTGGTAGGGGAACATCTGGAAGAAGCCAGATTGTGAGGTTGAGGCAGGGTGGTTGGAGGGTGTGTGTAAGGAACTGTAAGCTGTGAGTGTAGCTTTCTTGTGTTGGGGAATTTACAGGAAGGTTTGAGGGCCAAGGCAGCACTATGGAGAGGTGGAGAAAAGGATTTTTAGTACTGTTGTGACTTGACTGATTGGCAGCTCAGAGTCAGGAGCCAATGGCAGGAGACAGGGAACGCATGAGTGAGAGGGTGGAGGGAGAGGCCCAGATCCACAAGTGGGAAGCTAAAAGAGTAGAGCGTAGCTAAATACAGGAGGGACAAGGTCTCACTAGGTAGCCCTGGCTAGCCTGTGTTGGCCAGGCTATGTAGTAAACTTAGGGTTGTTTCTAGTAGCAAACATTAGAAATTGAATGTCCATCAACAGTGTCTTACTGCACACTTGCTAGACTCTGGTGTTGTTTTAGAAGAGTAGATCATCACTCTGACATGTATGTGGTAACATGTTAATTTGTGCCCATGGAATACTGAATTCAGCAGTCTGCATCATTCAACTGTAGGGCCCTTTGGTTTGAGCTCCTAGAGACACTTGGTAAAGAGCCTGTTACAATTCCTCCCTGGAGCTTTCGTTCAGGTAGCCTGAGCAGGTATAGCGACAATTTTCAAAAAGCTATGTGTGAGTGCGCCAGTAGTTACTTATGAAAATAAAGAACCAAAAACCAAAACACAAACCGCTTATTTCTAAGAGGTAAGATAGTGGGTGATTTAACTTTTACATTCTTTTTAACAGGTGTTTGAATTCCTAAAAGCTTTATCTATCTGTCTGTCTGTCTATCTATTGGGGGGGCAGGGTTTTTCTGTGTGGCCATAGCTGCCTTGGAACTTAACTCTGTAGACCAGGCTGGCCTTGAACTCACAGAGATCCGCCTGCCTCTTCTGCCTCCCGAGTGATGGGATTAAAGGTGTGCGCCACCACCGTCCAGCGTCTTGTAGAAGTTTTAAAAAATATTTCTTTGATGCTCCCCATCCCTACCCCTCGGATTCTTTATTAGTTAGATGTTGATTGTTCTGAGTCTTGGCACAATTTTTCTCTACTTTAAAATTTTTTTTAGGAAATGTTATAATCAAGTTTTAAATTTATTTTACTCAATAACTTAAAGCACATCCTGTTTGGATTTGGTCATGGCCAACATTCTGTAGCCCCAGAACTTGGGAGGCGGAGGCAGGTTGACCAGTTTTAGCCTGGCTTTGGCTACATAGAGTTCTTGCCAGTCTGGAACCCTAAAAGACAACAGCAATAGCTCTGTCCTGTTTTAGGCATGTGCAGCCTAAGGGTTCTTTAAGGATGTTGACTCTGACCTTTGACTTGTTGGAATTGTCTGCATTTATTCTGGGCTCAGTTTTCAGTTACCTTTGTTTTTTGAGACAGTGTCTTTTGTAGTCCATGCTGACCCATTCTCCTTATGTAGCCAAGGAGAACTCTGAGCTCTGATTCTCCTGCCTCCATTTCCCCAAATGCTGGGAGTACAGATGCACACACTACCATGTTACCATGACGATTCATTCTTCTTCAGGCCTCGTCACAGTGTATTGTTTTCATGTTGTTATTTAGAATGCACAGTGAGAGAGGAGGAGATCAGAATGGGTTTGGGAACAAGTAGAGAGCTGGCTGCTTTCAGAGAGGCACCAGCTACTTCCTGACGCTGCTGTGTGGAGCAGCTGCTCTGTTTCTGAGATGGCCTGACTGTGCGCTGCTCTGTGTGGAGCAGCTGCTCTGCTTCTGAGATGGCCTGACTGTGCGCTGCTCTGTGTGGAGCAGCTGCTCTGCTTCTGAGATGGCCTGACTGTGCGCTGCTCTGTGTGGAGCAGCTGCTCTGCTTCTGAGATGGCCTGACTGTGCGCTGCTGTGTGGAGCAGCTGCTCTGCTTCTGAGATGGCCTGACTGTGCGCTGCTCTGTGTGGAGCAGCTGCTCTGCTTCTGAGATGGCCTGACTGTGCGCTGCTCTGTGTGGAGCAGCCTTCTGAGTGTTTGGCTTGGTGGTCAGTGACTGGTAAACTGTTTACAAGATGTTAAATTATACTGTGATCGAATTTTACAAGTAAATGGGAGAAATATTCTTAATTGTAATGAAATACACACAATCTACCAGAGAATCACGGTCAGCGTACAGTTTCAGATGCTGTTAATCATGCTTACTGTTCTGGTCAAGGTTACTGATGCTGTGATGAAACACTGTGACCACAGCAGCGTGGGGAGGAAAGGGTTTATTTCAGCTCACGCTTCAGGTAACCGTCCATCCTGAAGGAAGGAAGTCAGGACAGGAACTCAGACAGGACAGGAACCTGGAGGCAGTAGCAGAGGCCTGCTCAGGACCATCAGCCCAGGGGTGGCCCCATCCACAATCACTAATGAAGAAAATGCACTACAGGCTGGCCCACAGGGTCTTCCTGTGGAAGCGTTTTCTCAGTTGAGGCCCTCCTCTCAGATGACTTGTCAAGCTGACAGAACTAGCCAGCAGCCTTACAGTCTTCCGCATCAGTCATCTCATTTAGAGCTCTGTCACCTTACAGAACTGAAATTGTGCTCACTAAACAGTCACTTCCCACCACTCTCTTCCTGTCAGCTTCTGGCAGACATCTTGTCTCTGAATCGTACTGTACTACATATAAGTAGACTTACATGTCTGTCCTTTTAAGAAGTTGTAAGAAACACAATGCACGGGATTACCTTTTAATCATTTTGACAAACGTGGCTTTTAGTAGTGCGAGGGTACATTCACACTGTAAGTCTCAGACTTTATCCTTTAAACAGCAGCCTGTGGCCCCATCCTTGGTACCTGCTGTCTTTGTACTTTTGTCTCTAAGACTTTGATTCCCTTAAGTTTCTGTAAGTGGAATCCTAGTCTTTCGTGACTGCTGATTTCACTCAATGTAATGTCCTCAAGGGTTGTCCCTTGGAAGTTGACTAGTAAATACTTTATTGAATGTTTACTGTTATTTGTTTCCACATCTGTTGGTTGATGGTCACTCAGTTTGCTGTTTGAGTGATACCACTGTGCACATGTGTGGGAACTTCCCCATGAGACTCTGCATTCAGCTCTTTTGGCATGTACCCAGGAGGGGATTTCTGGTCGTTGTTTTAAGTTTTTGAGGACCCACAGTTTATTTCCTATAGCACCTGCAGCATTTTGTAAACTTTCAAGTAAAGATTACAGTTTATGTCTGTCATTACCAACACTTGTTCATTTGTTTTTAAAAATGAAATAATTATGTTGATGGATGTGGGTTATGTACATTTTCATCAGAGAGAGGTGATCTGGAAGACCATCAAGGAAGCACTGGTATGCTTATGTTGAAGTAGGGGCTGGTGTGTGTGTGTGTGTGTGTGTGTGTGTGTGTGTGTGTGTGTGTGTGTGTGTTCGTTCGTGTGTGCATATGTATGCATTGGGGAAGATAAAAGTTTGAGAGGTCATAGAAAATTGGAAATGATTTATTTGAATTTAAATAATTACATGAGAAATAACATAAAAATAAGTTTTATATTTTGAACCTGACTATAGTAAGAATGTGGGAACAAAGGAGAGAAAGAATGACGGACATAGTGTGGGAGTCTGGGCAGGTGGCCTGTAGTAGGTGAGAAGGCAGGTCTTGGAGAGCCTCTGGGATAGAGGCCATGGTAATTCTCATTGAAATACTGTTTTCTTTAGAAAACACCTAACCTGATACACTTTTCCTTCTCAATTTTTTTTCCAGCTCTTGCAAGCTTAGGGTATGAAAAGAGCTGTGTGTTGTTCAATTGTGCTGCCTTAGCTAGCCAGATTGCAGCAGAGCAGAACCTGGATAATGATGAAGGATTGAAAACGGCTGCTAAGCAGTACCAGGTATGCAGAAAAGCAGTTCCTACACAGGCAAGCACGCTGGATTCAAGAAGCGACTGGCATTTAGATAATGGCTGCTGCCTTCTTCATGACAGATGATCTGGGAAAGTCGTGCTCTTAAGTAAACTGGTCCTTGTTGAATCCTTAGATAAACATTTGAGCACTGAAGCACTAGTTCTATTGCCCAAGTCTGTTTTTCCTCCCCGTGTACTCCTACCCAGCACCTAGCACAGTGCCTGGCACATAATAGAGACTCAGTGAATGTTGATTGGAAACAAAGATGAAATAGGTGGGGCGAATGGCATACATTTGTGGAAAACCTCTTAGAAGTAAATGACTTGAGTTAGACTTGAACTCAAGATGTTAGGCTTGGTGACAGGCAACTTCCCATACTGAGCCATCTTGCTGCCCCCATGGTAGTCTAGTTAACACAGTGACTTTGAGCTTTGTCTGCATGGCTTACTGAGGTAACCACTTTAAAATTCCAAATTGACTTGATTTCTTCCTTTTTCTCAGCTTAATTTGTTTCAAAAAAGTAATTTTAGTAGTAACCTCAACAAGAGAAAATTGGGAAGAAAAATTTGAAGGGGCACATTTCACTGGGAAGTCCTGAAGGACAGATGGATATGCTGGCCCTCAGAGTGTGCCAGTTGGGGTGTTTCTTAAGCCCAGTATACTTATTTGAAAGATAACTTGGTTTGGGATAAAGGCAAGGGCCTTTCTGTACTGAAAACAAATGAGTAGAGGCTGAAGGAATGTCTCAGTCAGTAAAGGAAGCACCTGCTTTGTAATCTCAAGGACCCGAGTTTGTTTGGAGGTGTATGCTCGCACATGTATGTACGCACATGCACACAGCCATTGAATAGTTTTTTCTCTTCACCTGTTCTTGGGTACATTTTGAAGAAGTGTGTCTAATAAATTAACCTTGATCCCCTTTTGCCATTCTCTTACTTTGCCCTCCCCTGTATTCTAAACTTCTTGTTGCTCTAGAATTGTGGTGAGGCCCCTGTCTGTGGATGAGACGCTGTGGAGCACATGTGGAAAAGTGTGGAGTTACTGTCTTCTCCTTTGGCCTGTAGGGGTTTGTGTGGAATAGCAGAAAATTAAGTCTCAATATTAAAGAGTTCTTTTTCCCTCTCCTTCTAGTTTGCTAGTGGTGCCTTTTTACATATTAAAGACACAGTTTTATCTGCCTTAAGTCGAGAGCCTACTGTGGACATATCTCCAGATACCGTTGGAACCCTCAGTCTTATTATGCTGGCCCAAGCTCAAGAAGTATTTTTCTTAAAAGCCACAAGAGGTAACTTCAATTTTTCTTTATCATGTTACACGTGAAAAAAGTACTAGGCTTTTATACCAAGATGTGGTTAGGTCATTGAGTAGTCACCTCATTTCAGAGGGAGAGTTACCCAGAGGAAGATAGAGTGCTTCCTGTGGCAGTGGCTGGTGGTCTGGCGGTGGGATGGCTACGGGACTGCAGCATTTGAATTAGTTTGTTAAGAATGACTTCTTTTAGGGTTTGATGTAAGTGTGTATGCAAGTGTCTGTGCCCTGCAGGTGAAAAAGGGCCTGTGTCCCCTGGGCCTGGAGTCACAGGCACCGTGAGCCACTTGATATGGGTGCTGGGATTTGAGCTCTGCTCTTTCTGATTGAGCAGCAGGTGCTCTTAACCATTGCGCCTTCGAGGAGAGTTTCTTTAAAGTCGTCTTGTTTAAACTAGACTTCAGTGACAAGAAGAGCTGTTCAGGCAGTGTCCTTGGCGACTAGGGGATAAGAACAACTCTTACGAATGTGTGTAAGTCAGTTTGAGAGATATAGACTGAATGTCTAAGTACAGAGAAATTGAAGATGCGGAAGAAGCATGAACACAACTTATTTTTTTCTTAAAATGGCAGTTTAGTTGGGTGTGGTGACTCATGCTTGTAATCCCTACACTTGGGAGACTGAGATGGGGGATTGCATGATATTGAGGCAATGCTAGGTTACCTAATGAATTTCAGACTAGCCTGGCAACTGTCTGAAACCCTGTCCCAAACAAACACACACAAAATTCCGTATGTGGTGACTCATACCTGTAATCAGAGCAGTTAGGCTGAGTTGGAGGCCATCTGGGCTACAGAGTGAGGCAGGGAGGGAGGGAAGCAAGAAGCAGCTTGTATGCAGATAGAAGTCATAGACCTCAGCGTTCCCTTTTCTGGAGTACTCACAGAACTTCATAGTCACCACCACCTTATGTTAGGGCATCACCACACCCGAGAACAACTCTAATGTCAGGACTCACTCCCTTCCTTCGGCTGCAGCTGACAGCAGCCATTACTCTATGCCTGTGACTTTGAATTGTTTGTGGAATTGTTTATTTACTTATTTAGAAACAGGCTTATGTAGCTTGGGCTGGCCTGGGACTTGTTTTGTCGGCAAGGATGGCTTTGAATATTTGATCCCTTGGTTTAGGCCCAAAGTACTAGGGTTATATAGGCTTGCATCACCAAGTTTTGCCCTTTGTGAAATAGTTTTTGTGCAGAAGACTAAATTTCACCAATGTGGATTTCTTTTGACAGGTGTGTACATTTTACTTTTGTCTTTTTTTTCTTTTAAATGTGCATGGGTGTGTAGTTGCTGTGTATGTGTGCTTGGTACCACTGGGGGACAAAAGAGGGCATTGGGTTCCCTGCAGCAGGAGTTAGACAGGTGTGAGCTGCTGTGTGGGTGCTGGGAACTGAAACTGGGTCCTTTGGAGGAAGAGCCAGTGCTCTCAACTGCTGAGCCATTGCTCCAGTCCCAGTGTATATGGTTTTTTGTTTGTTTGTTTTTTAAATTTCAGTGTCTGTGTCAAGTCATGTATCAGGTTATCTCATTTATTTTAGTGTGTGTGTGTGTGTGTGTGTGTGTGTGTGTGTGTGTGTGTGTGTGTGTTGGGGAGAATGCAGGCACATGTGTGTCATAGTGCTTGTGTGGTGGTCAGAGGGCACCTGCTGAGTTTTGCTGCTGGCCTTTGTCTCCTTTCCTTCAGTTACAATGATCATTTAACATTTTATTCCAGATAAAATGAAAGATGCCATCATAGCTAAGCTGGCAAACCAGGCTGCAGACTACTTTGGTGATGCTTTCAAGCAGTGTCAGTACAAAGATACTCTCCCCAAGGTCAGTTACTATCTTCATAGACACTTGGTTTTTTGCACGTGGGACTCTTTATAAATGAGAAACAAGTTGAAAAGTATGTTTTAACAAAGACATCTGGTATTTTAATGAAGCATTTGAAGAATAGTTTCTAGAATGTTATGTTTTCAGATGCCTGGACTGTTCTTTTAGGAGATGCCTTTCTATTTATTCTTCACTAAATTTATTTTTCTGAGCTAAAACTTTCTGGAAAACTTTCATCATCTGTCCTCAGTCATTTGATCATCCTGATTGTTGATAGTTTTGGAAGAAGCATGGATATGGGGCATGTCGACGACTCACAGTTTTAGTCATTGTCCTGTTTTCTTAAGGATGAGCCTTAAAGCACAAAACCAAAGAAAAAAGGGAAAGAAAGCCTAAACTCACCGAATCCCTTGATTAGAATTAAGGTTAACCAACAGGCATAGGAGATTGGGCTGCTAATGGGCAGCTAAGGAGCAGCAGCCGTCTTGAGGTGCGGGAGGCCCTGCTTTAGTGTTGCTTTCCTGAAGGGCAGTGGGGAAGTGGTCAGGGACGTCTTACAAATGACAGAGCGTGTGGCCAGCTGCGCAAGCGGAGTTGGAGTGGTAAAGTACTTTTAACACAGGAAAGAGGACTTTCTGTTTTGTTTTCCTTTTTCTTTTGTTGGTTTTTCGAGACAGGGTTTCACTGTGTGACCCTGACTGGCATGGAAGTCTCTCTGTAGAGCAGGCTGGCTTGGAACTCACAGAGCTCCGCCTGCCTCTGCCTCTTGTGTGCTGGGATTAAAGGTGCGTGCCACCGCCACCTGGCACAAAGGATGTTTTATCGGCTCTCCCTTACAGTTTGACAAGGAATTGGTTATCTGTGGTAGTAGATGATGTTTGTAAGGGGATCTGTGAGTTTATGTTATTCAGGGATCTTTGTAAATTATGAAACCACAGAAAATATAGGTACGCAAGCAGTGGAGAGCTAATGTCGAGATATAGATTTAAGGCACATTGGGCTTGAGGTCATTCTTGGGCACCTGCCTGCCTAGCACCTAAGACTCCAGATCCCATCCATAGCATTGCCACTGTCCTCTCTCCCCAGTTCTGAGTTTTGCCCAGGACCCTTGTAGTACTCAGATTGTCTCCATATTTAGCTGCACAGTGTATTGTCATATTCTTTCACAAAAATAATTTAGTCCTGTCACAGTCCTGTCATTTCAAAGTCTTGAAAGCCACGTCTGCAGTGTTCCTGGGTCTTCTTGGAATATCTTTACCAAGATGCTCCAGCCTTCCTTGAGTACCACAGTTTCAGACTACAGTGTCTTTGGATTTCTCCTTTCACTAAGTCTGCTGAATTATTTTCACACCCAGTTCCAACTGGATGCCCATAAGCAGCAATGCAGTTCTAGTTCTAACTGGATGTCTGTAAGTAGTGGCACAGCGCTGGGTTTTTTCCTAGCAGACAGAAAACACTCATGGTAGTAATTCAGTTCTTGATATAAGGTATCTAATGTATTTATTGGGTTTTTAAAAATGCCACATACTTCAGAAAAGCAGTGAGATTGCAGGATGGGACTTGACGTTTTGGAAGAGTCCCTACCGATATAGTGGCTTTCATGATTCATGTGTTTGGATTTAAGTGTATTAGACTATAGTTATTTTAAAAATAGATAAGGGCAAAGTTATACTTTATCATTACAGTCATTAGTGCATATGTATGTCTGGGATATATTTTTGAGTATATAATACTGAAATATTAATATTTATATGATACTAAATTATTTTTTATTGGCTACCATAATCTTTTTTTACAGTCTCTCAGCATATGAATTTAAGTGAGGACTTACCTTACTGTCTTTTGTCTTTTAAACATGATGAAACAGTCAGCTCTAGAGCAGTTTCATTAGTATATGTGAGTGACGGTGGTGTAGGTACCTGAAGGCTGGGTAAGGGCTAAGAAAGCTTCTAAAACTGGACTTGGTATTCTTCCATGGACTTGCAACTCTTCCTAACGCATGCCTTCCTATTTTCCTGTAAACAAAATGCTTATTTCCTGACTCCATCGAATGAGCTTTAAAAAAACTTGAATTGGCTTCACTTAACAGTTTAAAAGAACAGACAAACAAACAAACACACCGTAATTTTAACAGAAAGAAAGTTGAATTCATAACAGTTCCTGCAAAACCACAAGGTCTTCTCTGCTCACACCTAATGACTAACCTATCTAAACCATTACTGGGTGATTGTAATTTCTGTCTCCTCTCCTTTCTCTTCCTGCATCCTTGTTGTCTGTGATGGTTTGTGTGGTTGGACTCTCCCCTGGTCAGTATTTTTATTTCCAGGAGGTATTCCCCACCCTGGCTGCAAAGCAGTGTATCATGCAAGCAAATGCTGAGTACCACCAGTCCATCCTGGCCAAGCAGCAGAAGAAGTTTGGGGAAGAGATCGCAAGGTTGCAGGTGAGTCTCGTGTTGATAAATGTTTAGGTGACATCCTTCTCCCGTTTCTGCCTAGTGAAACCCAGTTCGCTCATGACCACTTCCCGTTCATGGCCTTTGTCAGCAGAGGCAAGTGATGGTTTTCATCTGTATACTTTACCGACAAGCGTATTAAATTATGTACATTGCCTTGTTCAGGTTTCTGCTCACGTGAATGACATGGAGTGGGTGTGTATCTCTGATTGCTGATGTGTGTGATGTTCAGGGCCCCATAAAGACATCAGTACCTCTTAGTTACTGTTAATAGTTGTGTAGCTTATGGAAACAACCCTGACCCTCACTAATGTCAGACAATGCTGATTGACCCCAGCTGTCTTTTACTGCCTTGGCAGCTCACTCGTGTTTAACTGGGATGTCTGTTTTTCCCCTTTTATTATTAGATGTTTAATCATGGAATTTCCCGGTTATTCTGCCAAGCACAGCGCTGCAGATACTGAGAGTTTAAAAGTGCTTGGTAGAGAAAGCATTCATCTCCAAGCAGACACTGTTAATATGAATGTTTATTTTTAGCATGCAGCAGAACTGATTAAGAATGTGGCCTCCCGTTATGATGAATATGTCAACGTGAAGGATTTTTCTGACAAAATCAGCCGTGCCCTTACCGCGGCAAAGAAGGATAACGATTTCATTTATCATGACCGTGTCCCAGACCTTAAAGATCTGGATCCTATCGGCAAAGCCACCCTTGTGAAGCCCACCCCAGTCAATGTACCCATCAGCCAGAAGTTCACGGGTAGGTCTGGCCTCTGGATACACTTCAGTCAATTTGTGTTTTTTCAGGTTCCCCTTCTCCCTACTTTTCCTCACTCACCAACTCTGGACACTATTCATTTTCCATTTTCTATAAAGAAAATGATGCTTTGGTGAAGCCTTCTCTTTTCTCCAGGCTCATTGGTGGTATTAATATAAAAGCTCACATATTTTTCTCTAATACTTTGATTATAGCCTGCATTTATGTTGTTTAAAAGAAGTGTAGGATAGACTTGGTACACACCTGAAGTCCCTCCCAGCACATGTGAGGCTGAGACAGGAGGAATCTGAGTTTGAGGTCAGCTTGGTCTGCATAGTGAGTTCAAGGCCTACCTTGGCTATAGAATGAGTGAGACAAGCTAACGAGACAGCTAAGGACAAGAGAGTGTGGAAAGTGTTGTGTCTTGTGTGAGTTTTCACAGGAAACAACAAAGCACCTGTGGAGCATAAACCATGGGTGTCTGAAGAAGGATTGGTAAGGTTAGAACTTTGGACAAACCTTGCCATTTTGCTGATGGAACATTTGTTATATTTAAGATTCCACCAACGAATATAAATATATGGTTATTTATTTACTTATTTGAGAGAGAGGTCTCATATAGCCCAGGCTGGCCTTTAACACAGTGTAGTCAAGGTTGGCTTTGAATTTCTAATTCTATTGCTTTAGCCTCCTAAGGGCATGAGCCACCATACCTGGATGGATAATTTTTAAACCAGTTTGTTTCTAGTGTAGTATTTACATTAGATCAATGTTGTTATTTATAGCCTTCCTTTGATAGTGTAAATATATGTTACATATGCAGTATTTGATGGCTTCCAACAGATCTCTTGCACAATATGTAAGCTTCTGGGAAAGAGTGATTACTTAGCTTATTTTTATTTAATAAACAGAAAGTGTTAACCACATGCCAGTGACTTTTAAGCATTGACAAATACACTCAGTTTGCTCTCACAGCAGCTCAGGGCGCAGGAACTATTGATGTCTTTGCTACTGAGGGTGATGCTGAGACTCAGGGCAAGTCTGTTTCCACAGGCTACATAACTAGGAAGTGACCACATATTCTGTCCAGTCAGCAAGTGAGCAGTGTCATTAAGATTCCTCATATATGATGACTTAAAAACTTAGGGGAAATGAATGAAGGTCTTGTCCGTCAGTGTAGTGACTCAGAGTTCTGTTCACTACTGGCTTTCAGTGTGCTGTAGTTTCTGATCTTGTGACATTATAGAGAAAAAGAGTAGTCATGTCTGTAGTTTGAGTCTGTCCGTATAACTTACTTAGACCTTCTCTTCTGTTTTAGATTTGTTTGAGAAGATGGTCCCTGTGTCTGTGCAGCAGTCTCTGGCTGTGTTTGGTCAGAGGAAAGCTGACTTGGTTAACAGATCAATCGCTCAAATGAGAGAGGCCACTACTTTGGCAAATGGGTAGGTGGAGCCTGGCCTTCTGAAGCTGACTTACAGGTTCTTGAGTTTGCAGTTGACTTGTTGTGCTTTAATAATTCACGAACACTTTCCAGTCTTTTGAGCTTGGAAATGAATACCAAGCAGAGATAGATACTCCAACACTTGTTCTTTTGATTATTTTCTTAAGAAGCTTTAGGTAAACTTGAGTTGGAAGGAATGGGATTACAGAAAAAAGGTAAGACTATTTGACTACTATGAGTAGAGATGAGCCCTTTAAGATGCATGGTTCCAGGCTGAGGAGCTGGCTCATCAGGTAAAAGTGCTTGCAGCCAAGGCTTGCGACCCAAGTGCTTTTCTGGGACCCACATGGTGGGAGGAAACTCCTGCAGGTTGTCCTCTGACCTCCACATGTGCACTCTCTCTCTATATATATATATCTATATATCTATATACATTTTTTTTCCTATACATACAAACATACATACATATATGACCTCGTGTATCCCGGTCTGGCCTCAGACTTCATCTGTAGCTGAGGGTAATCTTGAAGTCCTGATCTTCTTCCCTCTGTTTCTCATGTTCTTTTATTTATTTGCCTTTTTCCCCCCCGGCATTGTGAATAGTAAATATGTGTAAATTCCTCTGCTTTATCATGTAAATGAAAAGTGACTGAAGAGCTGTTATTGTACCACAAAACCCCAAATGTGGGAGAGTCTGTAATTGATACTTTGATCTTCTGTGTTATTTGATCTTTTGCATAGATATAAAATTATAATAGGGTATGCAATACTATGCCCAGCATTTTTCTTGGTTTTGTCTTTTAATTCTGAACTCTGAACTTAAATATCTCAGTTCTTTTTAATTTTTACAATTTTTTAATAAATTTATACTGGTATATAATGAATCTTTGTAGTTTCCATCCCCCACTCCCTTTCTGTAGCTCCTCCCACCCAGCCAACATATCTCCTCTTTCCCTCCCAACATCTATTCTTTAATTATTTTAGTGGTATTAATCATTGATTTCCCCCTCCCTCTTATTTTTAATAGGAGTCATCCTTGTGGAGTGCTAACTCCAGTGTTGGTTTTGGTGGATAAAAGTGACTGCTATTTTAAAGGAGGTGGTGTAGACTTACACATGACACAATGTCTCCTGTTTTGCAGGGTATTGGCTTCCCTCAACCTTCCAGCAGCAATTGAAGATGTGTCTGGAGACACTGTACCTCAGTCTATACTTACCAAGTCTACATCTGTAGTTGAACAGGGTGGCATCCAGACTGTTGACCAGCTGATAAAGGAACTACCCGAGTTACTACAAAGAAATAGAGAAATCTTAGAAGAGGTGTGTTTGAAAAGATGGGCCTTTCAAGTTGAAACTGCCATCTTGGTGTCAAGGGCTTCAAGGGGGTAGCACTCAGTGTCTGGTCTGGGTGAGGTCACTGAGCCTTACTTGCCTTTAGCTTCAGGAAGACTTCTGTTGAGTGAGAATGAGTCTTTTTTCTCTTTCGGGTTTTCAATACAGGGTTTCTCTGTGTAGTCCTGGCTATTCTGGTATTCTCTCTGTAGGCCAGACTGGTCTCAAACTCAGAGTCTGCCTGCCTCTGCCTCCTTAGTGTTGGGATTAAAGGTGTGAGCCACCACGCCCAGCTAAGAATGAGTCATTCATGGAAGAAAGTAAATGCATATTAGCTAAATTTGTATGATCATTGACTGTTGCATACTAATAAACTATAGGAATCAAATTGTTCACTTATAACACTTCATAATTAGTAATGTCTTTTGTATATAGACATCAGGTTCTGTATTAGATACCATATTTTTTGTTTTTGTTCTTGTTTTTGAGACATCAATCATATATTCCAGATTGGCCTTGAGCTCCCTATGTAGCCAAGGGTGACCTTGAATTTCTGACACTGTCTCAAAAAACCAAACAGTCAAACCTCTCAGACCCCATAAGCAACAATAAAAATGTTTGAGGTTTTCTTTTTTAATGCTAGAAATGGTATCTCAAGGATTTCTGCTTTCTTTTTTAAGTCTCTCAGACTGCTGGATGAAGAAGAAGCAACTGACAATGACTTAAGAGCAAAATTCAAGGAGCGCTGGCAAAGGACTGCATCCAATGACCTTTACAGGCCTCTGCGAGCAGGTAACCATGGCACACATGACTGCATGCAAGTGAATCTCCACTTTCTCCATGGTTATTTTTAAAGTAGACTCAGTTGTAAACTCATCTTTACTGAACCTTGTATGACTAATGAAAACACAGGCATTTCCCTTGATTAACAAAGACAAAACGGCAATGAAACTCATCTAGGGTCACTGTGACGAGTGGGAGTTACGCTGATTTTCCAGCATGCATGAAGTGATATGTATGGTCTCGTCATTCCTCTTTGACTTAGTAGTGAATCCTAGGTGGATAAGCAAATGGACCTTAACAGCTACTTTGAAATAGATTATGCTTTTTAAGAACTCGACTATTAAGAATTGTGTTTACAGTAAATAGTATCTTCATTGTAGCTGGAAACATTGTCTGTGTTAGTTTTCAGATGGATCTGCTTTACTTTGCAGTGAGGTTACCCTAAGAGAGCAGTACTTTTTCATGGGTTGTACCGTCTGATGTGAATGACTCCAGTCTGTATTCATGAGTTGTAGAAAGAAGTTCAACGAATGTCAGCCAGTCTTCTTTCACTTGGTAAATGTTAGCCAAGTGATAACAAATTACTGTACCCCAGCTCCATAAGTAATTTTGTGGATGAGGTTTCTTGTCTAATGAACTAGGGTCTACAGAGGGGGAAGGGCATCTACAGGACTTTAAAATACAGTCAACCCCATCAGCCTGAGCTTTGGAAACTCTTTCTCTTAGAGGGATCCAAATTCAGAGCGGTTTTAGATAAGGCTGTGCAAGCAGACGGAAGCGTGAAAGAGCGCTACCAGTCCCATCGAGACACCATCGCACTTCTGTGTAAGCCGGAACCCGAGCTGAATGCCGCCATCCCCTCTGCAAATCCAGCAAAGACCATGCAGGGCAGCGAGGTGAGCACAAGGGAGAACTTGCTATGGGTGGGCCGGTATTTATGGAACTCGGTTCAAGCTTCTGTGTTCAGTGACCTTCCAGAGTCTTCCTGTTACCTTCTCAACAATGAAGAATGGGGCTTCAGGCATAGCCTCATCTTGGAGCACTTGCTCAGCCTGCACTAGGCTTCGGGGTTGATTCCAAGTACCACACAATCATGCATACTCAACGCACAGATACATAAACAGGGCTTCTGCATCAGCTCCTGCCTCCAGGAGCCATGGAGGGTGCTGCTTACTGGCTTGCTCAGCCTGCTTTCTTGTAGAACCCAGGACCAACAGCCCAGGGATGGCCCCACCCATTGATTACTAATTGAGAAAATGCCTTACAGCTGGATCTCATGGAGGCAGTTCCTTAACTGAAGCTCCTTCCTCTCTGATGACTCTAGCTTGTGTCAAGTTGACTCACAAAACCAGCCAGTACAGTGAGTCTCTGCACATAAGACATTGAATCCCCTGGAGTTGGAGTTGCAGACAGTTGTGAGCTGCCCTATGTGGATGCTGTGAACTGAAATCAAGTCCTATGGAAGAGTAACAAGTGCTCTTAATTTTCAGTTAGAGGATGTTTATTAACACGTACCAAGAAGGCTCATTACTATATACCAGAGGTGTGTTGTGGGGATCCAAGCTCAGTCCCTAATGCTTACCCATGAGCCATCTTCCCAGCCTTCCCAATGTACAGTGTTTTTCCAACATTTTAAACTTATATGCCCGACTGTGCCTGGCCCAATAAAAGATATGATAAGTAAAGAGGTAACTTAAATTCACTAAATAAATAAGAATTTAATTCCTGATCTGTTTCACATGGTGGCTCTTCTTTTTTTTAAATCTGTCTGAATGCTTAGACTTCTAAGCCTCTATGTAGTTCAAAATGTACCCAGGGTTTACAGTTGTACCATGAAGCTCAGGTGCCAGGTAGCAATGACTGCATGGTGGGCTCTGCCTGTGCAGGAAATCATGTTGAACACTTCATGTGGACACCTTGATCTCCACAGATGTCTTGAAATAGGTATTGTTTTCATTTTGCAAATGAAAAGATTTAGCTTTCCAGGAATTCACCTACCCTGGTTATATAGTAACTAAGTCTGTCATGTGGATTACTAGTATCCCAGTGTTAAAGTACTATTTTCTTTCCTTCTTTTGAAACAGTGATTCTAGGGTTTGAATCCAGGGCCTCATGCATAGGCAAACTCAAAACCATGAACTGTATTCCCAGTCCTTTCCTTTTTTTTCCCTTTTGAGACAGGCTCTCTCTGTGTAGCCTTGGCTGACCTGGAACTTTGTAGTTCAGGCTGGCCTCAAATTCACTTATCCTCCTGTCCATGCCTCCCTGTGCTGGAATTAAGGCATGCAACCCCAAACCTAGTTTGAAATACTTTATTTGTTGTAGCTGTTTGACTTTGTAGGTCCATTTGTTTCCAATACTAAAGTTTTGAGTTTTGAATATATAAAATTGTTCAGTTCCCAAGAGGTAGAGAGCAGGGGTTACGTTCCTCAGCCTTGAATTCTGTTACCAGGGATGTCCTACCACTGACCATGCATGTGCTTGTTGTTTAGGTTGTAAATGTCTTAAAATCCTTATTGTCAAGTCTTGATGAACTAAAGAAGGAAAGAGAGGGTCTTGAGAATGACCTGAAGTCAGTGAATTTTGACATGACAAGCAAGTTTTTGACAGCTCTGGCCCAGGATGGCGTGATAAACGAGGAGGCTCTTTCTGTCACTGAGCTGGATCGGATTTATGGTGGCCTAACTACTAAAGTTCAAGAGTCTCTCAAGAAACAGGAGGAACTTCTAAAAAATATACAGGTAAATTTATGTACTTCATAGGAGGCATGTTCCAGACCTATTGACAAATGAAGAATTCACAGAGGAGAATATGGTATATCTGCCTAGTTTGCAAGAATAAAGGGTCTTTACAGCCAGGTCGGTGTGACACAGGTGGATCTCAAAGCTTGCCCTCCTTGTGGGTCACCTTTGACAGTGCTGGGGTTAAGATAAAGAGCAGCATGCACCCTTAACGATGGAGAATGTTCATTGGTTGTTTCACCTGGTATGTGTGAGGTCCTAGGTTCAAACCCAGTACCAGCAACAAAGCTACCTCTCTTGTGAGGGTGCTACATGCTGCTTAGAAAGTCTTCAGACACATTTTTTCCAAACCTCATGTTTCCTTTTTATTTTTCTTGCCACGTGTAGGGAAGAATCAAAATTAGTGGGAAGCATTAATGCCTGCAGAATAGTCTGGCTAATACATAATAGACTTCAGTTATGTCTAAGACTATCAGTGAATGTGCAGAATTCTGTAGCGGTAATGTATTCTAAAATCATCAGTTCTTATCGGGGTAGTTTTTGTGTTATAGAATGATAGGTATTGGTAACCATTATTGATTATATTTTGCTATCATTGAATTTGTGATATTTTTAAAGGAAAAAGTCAAGACAGTGTACTGACACAAACAAATTCAAGGTATTTTTTGTAATTTCGCATATCAGCAGTCATGATTTCCTAATTGGAAAAGAGATCAATACATTTTTTTATTGTTTACTTTTGTTCTTTGAGGTGGTCTCTCTATGTAGTCCTGATAGGCTTAGTGTTTTTAGAGATCCTATTGTTTCTGCCTCCTCAGTGTTGGGATTAAAGGTATGAAGTGACACCCCACCCCGGTACAAATATTTTGATTGGCTATGAAGATGGCCTATGGGATACCAATCTTGATGACCTGAGTTCAGTCCCTGAGACCATGTTGGAAGAAGAGAACCAACTCCTGAAAGTTGTCCTGTGACCTCCTGATATGTACTGTCCCACATGCATACCCACACACATACATGTGTATGCAATACATAATAAACAAAAGAAAATTTAAAATCATTTCAAGCTGAATTGAATTTATAAGTAAATACACACTTTGTTTCTTTCACCAAGGTTTCACACCAGGAATTTTCTAAAATGAAGCAGTCTAACAATGAAGCTAACCTGAGAGAAGAAGTTCTGAAGAACTTGGCTGCTGCGTACGACAATTTTGTTGAACTTGTGGCTAACTTGAAGGAGGGCACTAAGGTATGCATGCACGCAGGAGAGGCTAGAGCTGACTGGTCCAGGTGGGAAGGTCAGTTGGGATGCTAGTGATTGTGCATTTGATTTGCTGTTCTCCTGTCTCTTGCTTCTGTTGGGCTTTAGAGCGAGAATGTTCGGCAGAGGCAGCAACATTTTGGTGGAACTTCGAGGAATCAATTGTGTAGAGAAGGGATTTACAGATTGCAGGTAGCAGGAATTAGAGCTATCGGAAACCAATGATGTCTTCATCAGGGCTGGTTGGGGCTGATCTGTGGTGGAAGGGCACACATAACCTTGATCTCCTGTGCTGGTGATGTGGTGTGACCTTCCCAAGTGTCAAAGTAGTTTTCAGATGTGTTTCCTTGCTTGGTTTGTTAAAGGGTTTAGAGAAATGCTTTGTGTGTGTGTGTGTGTGTGTGTGTGTGTGTGTGTGTGTGTGTGTGTGTGTGTGTGTGTGTGTGTGTGTGTATTTTCCCCTGACTGTTTTGCTTTTGAGAGAAGTGATTTTTAAGTTTTCAGATACAAGGTTCCTTCTGGTTCTTAACTCTATGATGAGAACTGAATAAGGTCACCTTGTTGGGATGCAGTGCTTATTCTCAGTGGTCCTTTGAATGGACAGCACTGTAAAACCTTGGTGTAAGGGGAAGGGTGAGGCCATTCATGAGGACTCAGTACTTTGTTCAAGAAGATGAATTGAAGGATTCTCCAGGGAGCCTGAGTATTATCTTCAGTGACGCCTGCATTTTCTTAGTTAGTGCACAGGGTTAACTCACCATGACAGTAGATTTAGTCATACTTAATAGTTGGTTTTTGTATAGGGATTGGGAACATGTTCACAGTTATAAAACTTGTAACTTACCGCCATTTAATACTCAGCGCCAGTGTTCTGTGAATGTGATCTCATTAGTTTTATTTTCCTTTCCACCCCTAGGTCATATTTAGTCCTAAGTTACTCAGTTGGTAGTATGAATGTATCTCATGTGAATGATTTCAGCTTTTAGTCTCAGCATCATTGATAAATTGTTATTGTTAGAATGTATTTTTCCCTAGATAAAATTGCTTCTTAATTATGATTTGTATTTGCTCTTTGCTTATAGTTTTACAACGAGCTGACCGAAATATTGGTCAGGTTCCAGAACAAATGCAGTGACATAGTGTTTGCACGGAAGACAGAAAGAGACGAGCTCTTGAAGTGAGTTGTTTTGTGTGTCAGATTGTACGTACAGCTCCTTTCTTGTGTGTGGGGTGCACTGGGTGGTGCTGATGCAGCACCTCCCCTTCTCTCTCCTGAGTATTGCACGGAGTCATAGGGCATCTTGATCTGGGATGAAGGAAGGAAGGAGCAGAGACTCAAGGTGTGGAATGCAGGGGTGAAACAACAGCGTGGAGTCGTGACCTGGGGAAGAAGGGTAGACAGTTGAGGAAATAGCACAGTCCCTTCCGCAGGAGCCACTGAGAAAGCTGGGCCTGTATAGAGGACTGACACAGCCAGTGATCTGGAGGAAGCGGACCCATGCTCACACAAAGGTGCTGTGTCCAGGATGTGAGCAAGGGAACGGAATGTAGCGACCTTTGACTAACACCTTAAGGGGAGATAGATAGTCCATACCTGACACTAGACTTTTTATTTGGTAACCTGTGACTTCTGTGAGGAACACTATCCCCTATGTAGGGTAACTCCAATTAAACCCTCACACACATTATACACGCACATATATATTACACACACATATATAAACACATACATATATGCATTCATGTACGGACATACATCTACATGTATCTATATCTGTATATTTAGGAAGCTTATAAAGTTGCATGTTTCTGCATGGCTCTTTCGATTGTCCCTAGTGTTTAGTTATCCACCTCCCCAGCCCTCCTCTGCCCACCCTTCCTTTTCCTCCCTACTTACATTTCCCGCCGTGTCCCTTTTCCTCCTTCATGTCACCTGTGTTCTGTTATCCCTGCCTCCCTTAAGATCTCCCCCCCAGTAGCCCCTTTCTAGTGCTTGTCCAGGTATTCCAAGTAAACACACAAATCTAAAGTGAGTGAGAATATTCCATATTGGTCTTTCTGGATCTGGGTTGATTTCAATCAGTGTAATTTTATCCAATTGCGGCCATTTGCCTGCAGACTTCATAATTTCACAGTTATTGAAGTCTTTTAACCAGAGGCAGAGCCTTTGAAAGAATTGATGCTTTTACCTGGACTTCATTTTCTTGTCACAAGTGACTTAAACACTGGTGTCAGTGGCAGCGGTTGTTGGGCACAGCAATTGTGGCATTTTACCTTTGCTGTTTGACATTATTGAGCTGGGACTTAATAGCTTTGATTTATATCACTAGTAACTGTGTAGGAAATTCTCATTTGTCCATGAATATTGGAGTTTATAAAGGAAAAGTCTTATGTTAAGGCTTAATAGTGTATGTATATATTTTAGATCTTTCAAAGACTGACATTTAGAATATTAATAGTGAATAAAATGTCCTCATTTGTAAGCAGTATTTACTTATATTAAGTACGTACATATTTTTGTTTTAATGAAGATGGTATGTCTAATTTATCTTCTACCTGGGGCCCTTTTTGAGAGTGAAGGTGCGGGTGGCAGATGAGGGTGGCTGTATGATAAAGGTGACTGATTGTGACTTTGTGACCATCAGTCCTGGTGCAGATATTGACCGAGCCCTGAGTGGCTGATGGCCATCATGTGTCACTGGAGTGTGTGGACCTTAGGGTTTAATGAGATTTTTGAAGTTAATTCTAATTTACTATTTGAAGAGACTTTATATCTGTCTCTTAACATGTCTATATTTTGATGTCTTTTCAATAATGTATTTTTTATCAGTTTATCCTAGTGACAGATTACCTTAGTGATAGATTATTACATTGGCTTTAACATAAAATAGCTCAGTGCCATGAATCTTTAAGTAATCGGTTAAAAATTGTTCTAGAAATTTATATAATTATTTACATACTTAGCTTATCTTTATTTTGTCCTCTCGTTTGTTTGAGAGAGGCTTTTGCTACACAGCTAGAGCTGGCCCCAAACTTGTGATCCTCTGCCTCTACCTCCATGGTGCTGGGATTTATTTTGTGTGGACACTGATGTCATACTTGGAATGAAACGTTAGCCCAGTATCTGAGTGGGTTGTAATTCTTTGACAACTGTCCTATTAGTTTTTTGTTTTGTAGTTAACTCTTATTAGGTAAGAAACAATCTCCTAAGGCTGCTTGCCTAGTTAAAACATCCTTATTTGAGTTCTGTAGACAGAGTTTCTGTTCCACCCGTTGCTGCTGCCCTTCAGTCCCAAATAAACACGTAGAGACTTCTTTTAATTATAAACTGTTTGACCAATGACTCAAACTTCTTAGTGGCTATCTCTGTCTTAATTATTAACCCAGTCCTATAAATCTATGTATCTCCCTGTGATCTTGGTTTACTGGAGAATTCCTGGCGTCCTATCTTCCCAGTAGCTACATGGCATCTTCCTGTCGACTCTTCCCTGCATCCTCTCCCTAGAATTTTCCTTGTCTGGTAGCCTCGCCTATACTGCCTGCCTGACTACTGGCCAATGAGTATTTTATTCATGAACTAATATGAGAAACCTATATTAATAACACAGAGAAGGACATCCCCATCAGAGTTGTAACTAAGAGGGTGGGAAAAAACCTATCCTTTGCTGGTTTTTAGAAGTAGAGTCACACTACAACTTTGTTTAGCTGCAAGATTAAAGATGTGCTTTCCATGTAGGAATAGGAACATGTTCTAGAATACTGTCATCATTTTGCTTAATATGTGAAGAAAAACAAAAGAAATAACATCTTAGAGGTGTTTCCATGGTGCCAACCTTAACACCCTGTCTTTGCCAAGGGATCTGCAGCAGAGCATCGCCAGAGAGCCCAGCGCCCCTTCCATCCCTCCTCCAGCATATCAGGCCTCACCAGCAGGGGGACATGCCACGGCTCCGCCAACTCCTGCTCCAAGAACCATGCCGGTGAGTGGTGAGCAGGCCAGGCCGCCTGCTGCATCCCTGCAACTGGCCGGGTCTCAAGGCTGCAGTGGAGGAACTGGTGGTCCCCACCTGTGGTTGGGTCCCAATCTTCTGATAGCGTCCAGTGTGTCACAGACGCAGCAGCACTCATGAGTTCTCACCCCCAGAAGCGTTTAGCCCAAGTCTTTAGCATGGACTTCCTTCCCCCAGTGAAGACAGGGCACGAGATGTACATTTGAGACTGTTTTCTAAAATACGTGGGAAGGCGGGAGGGAGTTGCAGGTGAGAACGAACAGTTCATTACAGACTTTGGCATGTGAACCTTGGTTTGATTTTGATTCACAAAGCAGCCGCGGGAGACCTTTCTTTCAGTGAGTAGGGAATCCTGGACTGGAGTGGATATTTGCCAGTTCTAGGGAGCAGCGTGATTGTCTGGTGACACGCTGAGGGCGAATGTCTGGAGGGCCACAGCTGTGAAACTGGCAGCTTCAGATGGTTCTGCAGAGGCAGAGGAAGGAGACAGGGCAGTGTTAACAGTTGCTTATTTCACCACTGCTTGTGCAACTGCGTGTTAGCTGAAAGTTTCCACAGCTTTAAAGCTTTTGTAAAGAGAATGTGGGCCTGGCAGTAGGTCCAGTGTTGTGTCTGAGTGTTGGTGGAGACAGCAGAGGCTCTTCAGAAGCGGGAGAGCAGCTTCCAGCCGCGTTCTGGACTAGTAAGCTTCTGTTCAGGGGTGGAGTTGAGGGGTGCTGGGTGGAATAGTCGGGTACCCGTGCTCTCCTTCCTTTCAGGCGGCAGTCTGAGAGCCACACTGCACATTCCGTGTCATCGCTTCTTTTCTCTTGCAGCCTGCGAAGCCCCAGCCTCCAGCCCGGCCTCCACCTCCGGTGCTTCCTGCAAACCGAGTCTCCCCTGCTGCGGCTGCTGCTCCCACAGGGGCAGGGGCTGCTTCACCAGCACCAACACAGACCCCTGGCTCTGCTCCCCCTCCACAGGCTCAAGGACCACCGTATCCTACCTATCCGGGATATCCTGGGTAAGGCAGTGACACCCTGTGTCACCAAGAATTGACTCATTTCTAGCTGTGATTAACACAGATCTTGTAAATTAGCCATGTTGTCATCCTGCCCAGAAATTAAAATCATGTTATAATTGCTTATGTGAGTCTAGGATATATATTTTTATGTTTTGCATCTTTCATTTTTGTAAACACATCTTCTGTGTGAAATTCAGTGCATGTCCCCTGGCTGCCTTTCTTTATACGAAGCCAGGATCATGAGGCCTTGCCTGTGTGTTTGTGCTTGGGAATCACAGTGTCTGGTAAACTGACAAGTGGAAACTTAGACAGTTATGTGATGTGTTTGAAGGCTAGTCTTCTTCGTGGGGATGTCTATTTACTTATTTGTCTGTTTACTTATTTTTGTGGTGGTGGGGACTGAACCCAGGTCCTTTGAAGAGCAGCCAGTGCTGGTAGCCAGTGAGTCATATCTCCAGCCCCGAATGGGAGCATGCTCAGAGAACTTCATTAAAATGAACAGTCTGCTTTTGTCCTTCCTTTAGCAATTGGATCAACATTGTTACTTTCTGGGCAGTACTGAAAGTCTGATCATCTTTGACTTAGTTAGTGGCAGGGATGCTTTTTCTCTGGGAACGGTTCTGCTGTCTCACTCTTCCTCCTCTAGAAGAAAGAAAAGCGCTTGTTGAAAACTGACTGTAGAGTAGTGACATTCACTCTGCAGCACTTGATTCACCAGCTCCGTGTTCTGTTTTCTTCTCACCATCAGGTATTGCCAAATGCCCATGCCCATGGGCTACAACCCCTACGCATATGGCCAGTACAACATGCCGTACACACCGGTGTACCACCAGAGCCCCGGACAGGCTCCGTACCCGGGACCCCAGCAGCCTACCTACCCCTTCCCTCAGCCCCCTCAGCAGTCTTACTACCCACAGCAGTAATGCTGCCACGTGCTGGCGGGTTCAGACCGAGGGACAGGACAGCAGCCGCCTCAGTGTTCCAAGCCATGTTCCGGTCACTCAAGCGGACTTTGCTCTACCATTGCCGTGGGTAATTTCTGTCTGTGGCTAAAAGCCGAAGCTGGGCCCCACTCCCACATTTGATCACACCCGTGAGATTTTGCTGCTGTTGCAGTATAAATATTAGGTGTAATAGCATTTGAAAAAAATTACAGTTCATAAAACGTTGAAAATGAGAAATTAAGCCTGCAAGTGAAATTAGCATACTTTATAAGATGCGGTTGGAACAAAGATGGCTTAAGTACTGATATTCAAGAAAAAGTTTTCTTTCTCTTTTGGTTTATTGATTTAGTTTCATTTCTATTATGATATTTTGCATAATCAAGGCATTGTAAATCTTATAATTTAAAAATAAATTACTTAAGACCAGTTGTCATTGCTATGTTTTGTCATTGACTCTCATTGCTGTCTTAAGTCCTTTCTGGTATTAGTCTCTCGTTTTGTCTGTTCACAGGTTAAATGTGCTGTGTTGAATGCAAGAGCAGAGCCGGTTTGCAGTCAGGGTCAAGGTTGCAGTATGAAAGCGCAGAGCTTAGCTCTACCTTCATCTGCATGTGCTGAACAGTAAGCTAATTTCCAAAAGCACATAATGTGGGAGACACAACTGTTACCAAAGATTCTCCAAATAAATATAAAATTTGTTTCATTGTTAGTTTTCCAGGAAAGTGGTGCAGGTTCTGGTGGCAGCTCATTTGCCCAGCCTTAATCTGGTTAAAGTAGGTGGCTGGCGTTGACAGTATGGTCTGATGTGGTAGAAAAGCCCCCTGTGCCTTTCTTTCTTTTTGTTTTTGGTTTTTACGAGACAGGGTTTCTCTGTATTGTTTTCGAGACAGGGTTTCTCTGTATTGTTTTCGAGGCTGCTCTGTAGACCAGGCTGGCCTTGAACTCAGAGATCCGCCTGCCTCTGCCTCCCGAGTGCTGGGATTAAAGGCATGCGCCACCACCGCCCGGCCTCCCCTGTGCCTTTCTTTCTCTTCCCTGGTCCCACCTGTACTTACCCTGTGATGTTTAATGCTCAGTGTCTGTGAACAGGTCTCAACCCTTCCTTTTAAAATTTCTTCTTATGAAAACAATTTTTTTTTTGTGGCTCCTGAGCTGAGGTTATTTTGTAATTGAGGGAGCAATTCAGCAGGACGGTTGCTGGGGACATGTGCCGAGTCTGGGGTAGGCTGCATCCTCACGAGCGCTCTGACAACGCTTAGTTGCTGTACAGGCCTCAGTGACAGTGAGGAGATGCACCCTGGACCAGAAGCCGTGCAGGAAGGACCTCAGGGTCTCGGTGGGCTCTGTCCGTGTGAGGCTTTCCAACATGTTAGGTGTGTGAGCAAACTCTGATCTGTTTGTTTTCTGAGTTCAATGCTGACCGTTTCTTGCATTATCATCTCATTTAAATGATACTGTCACACAGTCCACTGTTGGGTTCATTGACAATTTAGGCTGATATTTAAATGTAAGACTGAAGATACGATTGTAAAAGGGAGTAAACTGGTTTAAACAAATGTGTATTTTAAATCACCTTACTTTGTTGTATGCAGAAAACACAAAGATGTGCCACTTTCCCACAGATGACTATTACCTGGAATATGGACATTGACTTAATGTCTGATAGCTAAACCTTGGCAAAACTAATGGTTAAACATATCATTGCTCAGCTTCAATGCTTTGGATTACTCAGTGTATGAGGTGTTTTATTTGAGTCCTCTGTAAATGCATTTAATTTCTATATTCTCCCCACTTGAGTATCTTAATACTGACAAGACATCCCCTGAGTTAGGGAGTTCCCATATTGCTAAACTATACTTCTTACCGATGCAAAACAGCCACCCCACCCCCCCAAAAAAAAAGAAAAGAAAAAAAAGGCCTGAATATTCTCTTGGGGATGGGGGTGGAGGTCTAAAGGAAAGGTTGAGCTTATCAGAGAACCAAGGGGAGGAGGGGTCAGGCCAGCAGCCATTCCCTCACTGCACCGGCTATTGCTGTGGGGTCACAGAGGAAGGAGGGTCAGTGCGGGAGGGGAGACCCCAGGCTCTGGGGCCGCCCCTCTCGGTGGCCTCCTAGCTCAGCACCTTAGGGAAGCCTTTTGTGTGGCAACCCCCCTCTTGCCAAGACTCCCTCTTGCCAAGACTCCCTCTTGCCAGGTCTCGTCCTTTAAGTTGCTGAGGGTGTCCTACTGATCTGCAGTGCTAGTTTGCCTTTCTAAGCCTGTCTAGTTCGGCAGAGGCTGATGGGAAGCCTCTTTGTGTGCCTACTGTCCTTAGAAGATGAGGTGGTGGCCCTCACTGGGGTGGTTTGCCAACGTACCAGCCTGTGCTCGGTTTGCCGTGCTCTTCCGAGTGTACTAAGGGAGTTACTAGGCACGATGCCGTTTACTTGGAGGTAGAAGGTTCCATTCTGACTCAAGTATGTTACCCCACGTTTACGATTAGACTTTCTGTTGCTTCTTACATTAAGGTACCCACCCTCGGGTCATTTATGTTGGCTTCCTAAGTCTATTATGAAATGGTTTACCTGCCAGCTTCTGGAACTTTGCCGGGAAACCAGTGCGAAGCAGGGAAAAGTCATCCAACTTGGATTTCCCATCCTCGGATGGCTTGACCACTGAATGTGGGGTCAGTCTCGGAGCTAGAGAGCCATTGCTCTGCTTCTTGTTCTTGTCCTTCGTTGAGAAAACCAGTCACATGTCACTCAGTATACAGCAAGCAGTCTCTCTGAGACACTCCTGCACCCTTGCAATCCCAGTGTGGGCGTCACGGTTGTAGTCCCACCTCTGGCCCAACCAGCTACCCTTTTAGTCAGAACAGATTTTTTTCCATTGAGCTTTACAGTTCGCAAACATTCCTCTGTATACATTTCCTAATTTCATGAACAGGCTGAAATAGTAAGCAGGCCTCAGTTTGCCAATGGGAATTTTTAATCAGTGACTAGGGTATCTTGCAACCTTGCTCCAGCCCCATGGTGTGTCGTTCCTAAGGCTCGTGTAGTTGTTAGCTGACTCACACTGTAGAACAGGGCACAAGCTAGACCAAACCTTTGCAAGAGAAGTTAAAATGGCTGGTTTAAACACAGATTTAGAATTAAGTGGAAGAGCAAAGATGGAAAATTATATTTTTAACAAAAGAGAATATTCAGGCTTTATTTCTGGTATGAAGTTTATATTTTTAAAAAAAATATATCCTATATTATCACACCAGAGATTTTAGATTCCTTTCTGGTTATAAACATTGCTGGTAGTTGGATTATATTTTTATTGTATTCATTTCTCTTAGGGGGAAAATTGTAAAGAAACAAAAAGATTCCGGATGAATGTATCCTAGAAATAAAAGTTGAAAGATTCTTACTTCTGTGGAGTATGAATTCTTATTTAAATAAGTGTTTCTCCTTCAGCTTCATAGTTCCCACCGTTGCCTTGGCAAGCGGGGGTTGGGAAGTGACACACCCTCTGACCAAGGTGTGAGACTGCAAAAGGAAGCCTGGGCTTTTTCATAGCTCCCGGCTTGTGTTTGTTATGGGTGGTCAGCGGTTTGCACTGGTTAGCGGCTTGGCCACAGCTCTTTCAGACATGGGTTTTCTTCTAGAAATATTTTTTGGTCTAATTTTTGGAACAAGTCAACTAGGCTATTACAATAGTCATTTAATTGGAGAAGGGGTGGTGAAGCATGTTCCTCTTCCCTCCCCTTTTCATCAATGCATGTTAATTATATAAACTAATGCATGCAATTATACATTTCATACATGTATATTGTGGGCTTTGATCATACCCCCCATTACCTCCTTTTGTCCCCGTTACAGGGGTCAAATAGTTCTCCTTTCTCACGTCTACTTTTGTGTCTTTTTTAAAAATTATATTTTGCATATGAGAGAAAATGTGAATATTTCTCTTATTTCCCTGTAAATGACACAGTGTTGTTCTTTATGGCAGAATAAAGCTGTTGATCTGTTGATAAGCACCAATGCTCACTCCATTTGGCTATCTTGAATGTTGCCACAAGTATGTGTGTGTTCTGGCATCTCTTGACGTGTGCTTGGGTTTCTTGAGTGTATACCCAGAAATGGCATGGGAGGGTCATGTGGTAGTCCTGTTTTTATTTCATTTTTGCAATCGGACATTTATAGAAAATTGAGTGGAAAGCACAGGGAGTCTCCATGCGTCTCCACCCAGCTTCTATTAACAGTTCGCATTAGTGTTGTTCGTTGACCATGTGAATGAACCAATAATTTCACCCAGTAAAGTTCATAGTTCACATTAGAGTCCACTTTTGTCCTAAAAGATAGTCTTGCCATCATTATGTCTCCATCATTACAGCTCCATGCAGAAAAGATTTACAGTCCCCCCAAGTCCCTGTGTGTCAGCTACTCACCCCTCCCTCTTCAGCTCCCGCCAACCGTTGGCTTTTGCGCTGCCTTTTCCAGAATGTTGGAATTGGAGTCACACAGTGCGCAGTAGCCTTTCGAGGGTGATTCCTTCGTGTCTGTTTCTCTCATGCCTTTTCACGCTCAACAGCACAGTGCGAGCATTTTCCTGGGCAAACCACAGTCTAGCTACCCACTCATCTCCTGGGTGCTTTCAGTTCTTGAAGAGTAGAAGGAAACATTCTTGTACATGTGTGTTTGTGGCCATACAGTCTCAAGTGTTATCTGGGTGAAAAGTCTTAGTGCAACGTGTGGAAAGACCATAGATTGCTTTGAAAGAAACGGTCATTTTCCAACATCTCGTTACCATTTTGTATCCCACCAGCAATATAGAAGAAGTCCTGTTTTTCCCCGTCATTGTGAATTTAGAGTTGTCTTGTCTTCTGGGTGTTAGTCATTAGAATATGTGTTGGTATCATTGCTCTGTTTTCATAATTCACTGAAGATGCTGATGGTCCTCTCGTTTGCTAATATGTTGGTGAGATTGGGGGGGGATTTTATCCATTTTAAAAAGATTATTTTATGTGTGTGAGTGTTTTGCCTGCCTGCATGTGTGTGCCTATTGTCCATGGAGGCCAGAAGAGGGCATCAGATCTGGAACTGGAGTTAAGGCGCTGTTGGTGTTGTAAGGCGACGGCGGGTGAAGGGTCCTGAGGAGACCCCATGTGGCCCTAGGCTGTGGCCTTCAATGTAGCAGTGTCTTGCGGTGAACCTGTAACAGTGGCCACACCCCTTTGGACGTGGCTTCAGGCGGACAGAAGCAGAGAGAGGGAAGCTTGAGGGTCGTGCTTTCTCTTGGGTCAGCTGATAGGAAGGGCAGAGAAGCTCTCCCGAGGTTCTTTATTGTTATCTGTGTAAGTGTTCCCCAGTAAACACCCATTTGTCATTTATCTTGGGCCTAGTGAAGTCTCTATACCCTTGCCTTCACTTCAACACTCCCGGTTCTGATTTCCCTTCTTAGTTAAGGGGCTAGGATAGAAGTAGCTAGAACGGGATGTAATCCCCGCAAATTCAACTCTCATAGAGCAGAATGCTGTCCCCTCCCTCCTGCTGGGCACAGGATCCTGGAAGTAGATGTCATGAAAGCGTGTGTGTGTGTGTGTGTGTGTGTGTGTGTGTGTATGTGTGTGTGTTTATGTGTGTGTGTATGTGTGTGTGTTTATGTGTGTGTGTGTATGTGTGTGTGTTTATGTGTGTGTGTGTATGTGTGTGTGTATGTGTGTGTGTGTATGTGTGTGTATGTGTGTGTATATGTGTGTATGTGTGTATGTGTGTGTGTATGTGTGTGTGTATGTGTGTGTGTATGTGTGTGTGTATGTGTGTGTATGTGTGTGTATGTGTGTATGTGTGTGTGTATGTGTGTGTGTATGTGTGTGTGTGTGTGTAGGGGACTAGGACTGAGCAGCAGGAAGCTCTACCCCTCAGGCCAGCCCACACCACGCTTCCTGAGATTCGTTCATTATTTGCTTCCTTTCTTGATCCTGGCTCCCTTGGTGCACACTGGCAGTAAGCAGTATCTGTATTCACCTGTCCCTGACCTTTCTGGTCTGTGTTGCCCAGTGAGCTCAGTGTTCTCTCATGGAGCTACAGAGAGTTGTTGATTTTCAGTTTGCTTCTCTTGTTCCTCGTAAGAATGAAGTGAGGGACTGGAGAGGTGGCTCACCGCTCTTGCAGACCCGGGTTCAGTTCTCAGCATCCACGTGGTGGCTGCTCACAAGTTCCAGGGTACCTGACGCCCTCTGCTGGCGGTGGGCGCTGTACACATATGGTGTACTTTTTACGTACATGCAGGCAAAATGCTCATACTCATAAAAATAGATCTTACAAAATGAGTGACAGCTTCTAAGCTCTTCACATTCCAGAGGGGAGCCTAAAAGTCTAGATCCATCTTTTTTCTTGTGCTAGCATGTGATTTTTATGGGTGTGGGTCCGTATGTGGTGCATGTAGGTGAATGTGTGTCTTGGTCAGGGCTCCTATTGCTGTGGTGAACACCAGGACTAAAAGCAACTTGGGGAGGAGAGGGTGTATTTGCCTTACACTTACACATCTCTGTTCATCATCAAAGAAGTCAGGGCAGGAACCTGGAGGCAGGAGCTGATGCAGAGGCCACAGAGGATGCTGCTCCCTATGGCTTGCTCAGCCTGCTTTCTTATAGAACCCAGGACCACCAGCTCAGGGATGGCACCACCCAATGAACTGGGCCCTCCCCCATCAATCACCAATAAGAAAATGCTCTGTAGGTTTGCCTACAGCTGGACCCTACAGAGGCATATTCTTTCTCTCTCTCTCTCTCTCCTTCACTCCCTCTCTCTCTTCCTTCCATTTCGTAAAAGATTTAGTTATTTATTATATATACAGTGTTCTATTTACATGTTGCTTGCATACCAGAAGAGGGCACCGGATCTCATTATAGATGGCTGTGAGCCACCATGTGGTTGCTGGGAATTCAACTCAGGTCCTCTGCAAGAGCAGCCAGTGCTCTTAGCCTCTGAGTCATCTTTCTAGCCCCCAGAAATGTTTTCTTAATGAGGTTTCCCCCTCTCAGATGACTGTAGCTTGTGTCAAGTTAACATAAAACTAGCAGCATAGTGTGTTGAGTCCACTTACCTGTGTGCTTCTGCATGGCCGGAGGTCAATGCTGGGCATTTCCCTCTTTTGCTCTCCATCTCATTGAATTGTGATTACTTTTAAATTTTGTTTTTGTCTTACATGCATGGGTGTTTTGCCTGCATGCATGTCTATGTACCATGCACACACAGTGCCTGAGGAAGCCAGAGGACCTTATCAGATCTCTTGGAACTGCAGCTACAGATGCTGTGAGCCACTATGCGCCTGCTAGGAACTGAACCTGAGACATCTAACTCATTTTCAGATGTGGCTATGGTATCATGTGATCTGAGACAATCTATTGATCTCACATTTTCTCCATAGCCGCTGGCTGCTTTGTTTAATTAATGCCGAGGTAGCCACCGTGCTTCCCATAATAGTGACTTGCTTAGTGACTGTGGTCTTTGTCCCATGGAACCCATGAAGGTGGAGCCACTCAGAACCACACTCTGCAGAGGGCACAGCTCGGCTGAGGTGAGCAGCTTGTCCGAGGTTGCATGGCTTCCGAGGATCCGAGCTGGGCGTCAGTTGCTTCCAACCTTCCGTGATGCTGCCCCGATCCTGCAGTCAACAGGCAGCGAGTCAGCAGCAATGTGTGAGTCTCACCCACTTCGCCTCACTTGTAGGAGTGGAAGGAACACGGCCCAGCGATGACAGTGTCTGAGACTGGGATGTGGTGAGGCTGGGCTTTCAGTATGATTGCGTCAAAGTTTCTCTTTCCCTAGAGATGGTTTATAGAAAGGGTTTTGTCCCATCCATCCGTCCGTCCATCCATCCATTCATCCATCTCACTCACTCTCACACTCACTCTCACACTCACTCTCACACTCACTCACACTCTCACACTCACTCTCACACTCACTCACACTCTCACACTCACTCTCACACTCACTCACTCTCACACTCACTCTCACACTCACTCTCACACTCACACTCTCACACTCACTCTCACACTCACTCTCACACTCACTCACTCACTCACACTCACTCACTCACACTCACTCACTCACTCACACTCTCTCACTCACACTCACTCATGCTCATTCACTCACCCAAGGTATTGAAAGTCAGCCTTTCCAGATTCCAGGATGCTTTGGTACATGCTGAACATATGAATCCACACTGATTACATATGAATACACACTGAGGACATGTGAATCCACACTGAGAACATGTGAACACACACTGAGGACATGTGAACACACACTGAGGACATGTGAATACACACCGAGGACATGTGAATACACACTGAGGACATGTGAATACACACTGAGAACATGTGAATACACACTGAGGACATGTGAACACACACTGAGGACATGTGAATACACACTGAGGACATGTGAGTACACACTGAGGACATGTGAATCCACACTGAGGACATGTGAGTATACACTGATTACATGTGAGTCCACACTGAGGACATGTGAACACACACTGAGGACATGTGAGTACACACTGAGGACATGTGAATCCACACTGAGGACATCTGAATAAACACTGAATACATATGAATACACACTGAATACATGTGAATACACACTGGGGACATGTGAACACACACTGAGGACATGTAAATCCACACTGAGGACATGTGAATCCACACTGAGAACATGTGAACACACACTGAGGACATGTGAACAAACACTGAGGACATGTGAATCCACACTGAGGACATGTGAATCCACACTGAATACATGTGAATACACACTGGGGACATGTGAACACACACTGAGGACATGTGAATACACACTGAGGACATGTGAATACACACTGAGGACATGTGAATACACACTGAGAACATGTTAACACACACTGAGGACATGTGAGTACACACTGAGGACATGTGAACACACTGGGGACATGTGAATACACACTGAGGACATGTGAATACACACTGAAGACATTTGAATACACACTGAGGACATGTGAGTATACACTGAGGACATGTGAATCCACACTGAGGACATGTGAACACACACTGAGGACATGTGAGTATACACTGAGGACATGTGAACACACACTGAGGACATGTGAACACACACTGAATACATGTGAATACACACTGGGGACATGTGAACACACACTGAGGACATGTGAACACACACTGAGGACATGTGAATACACACTGAGGACATGTGAATACACACTGAGGACATGTGAATACACACTGAGAACATGTGAACACACTGAGGACAAGTGAGTACACACTGAGGACATGTGAACACACTGGGGACATGTGAATACACACTGAGGACATGTGAATACACACTGAGGACATGTGAGTCCACACTGAGGACATGTGAACACACACTGAGGACATGTGAACACACACTGAGGACATGTGAGTACACACTGAGGACATCTGAATACACACTGAATACATATGAATACACACTGAGGACATGTGAATCCACACTGAGGACATCTGAATACACACTGAATACATGTGAATACACACTGAGGACATATGAGTAAACACTGAGGACATGTGAACACACTGGGGACATGTGAAAACACACTGAGGACATGTGAATACACACTGAGGACATGTGAATACACACTGAGGACATGTGAGTCCACACTGAGGACATGTGAATCCACACTGAGGACATGTGAACGCACACTGAGAACATGTGAACACACACTGAGGACATGTGAATACACACTGAGGACATGTGAATCCACACTGAGGACATCTGAATACACACTGAATACATATGAATACACACTGAATACATGTGAATACACACTGGGGACATGTCAACACACACTGAGGACATGTGAATACACACTGGGGACATGTCAACACACACTGAGGACATGTGAATACACACTGAGGACATGTGAATACACACTGAGAACATGTGAATACACACTGAGAACATGTGAATCCACACTGAGGACATGTGAACACACACTGAGGACATGTGAATACACACTGAGGACATCTGAATACACACTGAATACATATGAATACACACTGAATACATATGAATACACACTGGGGACATGTGAATGCACACTGAGAACAGGTGAACACACACTGAGGACATGTGAGTAAACACTGAGGACATGTGAACACACTGGGGACATGTGAAAACACACTGAGGACATGTGAATATACACTGAGGACATGTGAATACACACTGATTACATGTGAGTCCACACTGATGACATGTGAATACACACTGAATACATGTGAGTACACACTGACAACATGTGAACACACACTGAGGACATGTGAATACACACTGAGGACATGTGAATACACACTGAGGACATGTGAATCCACACTGAGGACATGTGAATACACACTGGGGACATGTGAACACACACTGAGGACATGTGAATCCACACTGAGAACATGTGAACGCACACTGAGGACATGTGAATCCACACTGAGGACATGTGAACACACACTGAGGACATGTGAGTAAACACTGAGGACATGTGAGTAAACACTGAGGACATGTGAACACACTGGGGACATGTGAACGCACACTGAGGACATGTGAACGCACACTGAGGACATGTGAACGCACACTGAGGACATGTGAATACACACTGAGGACATGTGAATCCACACTGAGGACATGTGAATACGTACTGAGGACATGTGAACACACTGGGGACATGTGAACACACTGGGGACATGTGAATACACACTGAGGACATGTGAATACACACTGAGGACATGTGAGTATACACTGAGGACATGTGAGTTCTTTGAGAATGCTACACTGAGAAAAGGTACCAAGCTGTGTAGCTAAACACAGATAAGAATTATGGGTTAATTTAAGTTGTAAGAATTTGTTAGTAAGAATCCCGAGCAGCAGGCCAGTGTATAATTAATATAAAACTCTGTGTTTATTTGGGACTGAATGGCTGCAGGACCAAGTGGGACAGAAGCTTCATCTACACATCCATCATCCATCCATCATTCATCATCCATCCATCATCCATCCATCCCCCATCCATCATCCATCCTTCATGGTTTCCCCTCCTTAATCATTCACAATTCTGCATTGAAGGTTGGGCTATAGTCGATTGATAGAGTGCTGGCCTGGTATTCACGAAGCCCTAGGTTAGAGGTCCAGCAGCACATGAAGCTGTAATCCAATCACAAAACTCAGGAGGTGGAGTCAGGGGATGTTCAAAGTCATCCTTTTACTAGATAGCAAGTTTGAGACCAGTCTGAACTGCTATCCATAGCCTATCTCTACAGACCAGGTTGGTCTCAAACTTTATTTTTTCTTTTGTGTCTTGCTGGGCATAGTGGCATATACTTTTAATTCCAGCACTTGGGAGGCAGAGGCAAGTGGATATCTGTGAGTTAGTAGCCAGCCTGGTCTACATACACAGTAAATTCCAGGACAGCCAGGGTTATGTAATGAGACTCTGTGGGTGTTAGGGGAGAGACAGAGAGAGAGACAGAGACAGAGAGAGACAGAGAGACAGAGAGAGAATCTCAAAACTAACCAAACTAGGCTGGGTGGTGGTGGTGAACGCCTTTAATCCCAGCACTTGGGAGGCAGAGGCAGAGGCAGGCGGATATCTGTGAGTTCAAGGCCAGGCTGGACTGACAGCCTCCAGAACAATACAGAGAAACCCTGTCTCGTAAAACCATACCAAACCAAACCAACCAACCAACCAAACAAACAAAAAAACAAAACAAAACTAACCAAACTAAATTGCATGGTGGCAGACTACTTATATTCTAGGCTCTGGGAATTTGCATTTTGAGTGAGAGTAAGGTTGAACAAGAAAGCTGCATCAAAATGTATGAGGCAAACATGATAACCACTACATTTGGAAGCATCTCCCTGTGTGGGGTGGGCATAGGTGCAAGCAGGAGCTGGTCTCTGTAGCTAAGAGTCGAAGATAAGATCTCAGAGGAGGGGGCTTTTTGGCAGAGTGGTATTGGAACATCCCTCAGAGGTGTCATGCTTCCTCAGGTGCTTCCTCAGGTGAAAGGCTCACACCTGGAGGGACAGCTCTGTGGCAGTTCAGGGCGGCACCTACGTCACTGTGGCATGGAGACCACTGGGACAGCTTCTCATCAATCCACTGTACTTGAGAAGCCAAACATTTCAAGAACTGAAGCAGGCATTCCCCGTGCTTCTCAGTCGAGGGCTTCAGTTCACTTCCTGCACCAGGCCGTCTGTGACGGCAGCAGTACTTACTACTGTTGTTACTGTCGGTGTGTGAGCACGCACTCACAATGTGTGTGGGGACATGTGCTCACATCTGGAGGTCAGAGTGAACCATGCTGTTTCTCTCGTCCACCTTTCCATGGATCCCAGGGACTGAACTCAGGTCCTCAGGCTTGCATAACAAGCACCTGCAGTCCCTGAGCCAGCTCACCATCGCAGCAGTATTCCTGCGGTGCAAACCTTCCCTTCCCGTGACTTCTGCTTCTGCAACATCGATTCTGCTGGCTTGTCAAGACTCCAAGGGAGAGGGGGGAGATGGGTGTGGAATAAGAATGGCAATTCCACAGATAACCACCAGATGGGGACATTTCACAATTTATGTTTTAAGACATTGCAGCAGTGATTTTACTCTTGTGGCCTCTTAGCCCTTGTTCTAAAATTGGTTCAAGTTTTCCTTAGAGTTAGCAGTGTGATTGGAGCCCTGTAACGAGACTCTGAGGTGGCTCCCCACCAGGAGCTGAAGAATCCTTGTCTTGTGAATCCAGGAAGGAGAGATGAGAGCATGAGTTCCCCAGGGTCAGGTGAGAGTATGAGGTGTTTTTGTTCACAGTGACCACCCCACCCCCTCCCCACCCCACCAGGGCTAGGTGAGAACATGAGGGTTATTGTTCACAGCACCCCCTCCACCTCCCCCCCTCCACGCCAAACTTTGCAGAGTGGAGAACATATTTATTTTGCTGTTCTGCTAGGAACAGGACTGATCGAGACAGGCACATAGTTGTAGGTTTTCTGTTAATACAGCATTTGTGAGGAGTGTGCGTGCATGCGTGCGTGCGTGCGTGCGTGCGTGCGTGCGTGTGTGTGTGTGTGTGTGTGTGTGTGTGTGTGTGTGTGTGTTTGGGGGACAGAGCTGGTATGAAGGAAGGGGAGGAGACCATTCCAAGTGGATGGAAGCTGTGATTCTGCTCTGAAAACCTGAGGCCCCAGCCCGGCTTTCTGCCCCAGCCAGGCTTCTTTCTGCCCCAGCCCAGCTTTCTGCCCCAGCCAGGCTTTCTCTCTGCCCCAGCCAGGTTTTCTGCTTGGCTTACTGTTTGCCCCCAGGGCTGACTTTAATGGGACAGTCTCACCAATTCCCCTGTCCTCTGGCCACATCAGCACTCAGGTCACTAACTTTATTGCGGGGTACAGAGGAGAGGTCTCGAAGCTTCTAATTGCAAAGGGCAGCAGCCACTTTTTCAAGTCAGCACCGTTTGTTCAAGGGACCAGCTCTGCAAACCCTGCATGGCCTGAAGTAGGTCAGGCTGGAGGAAGCAGCCTGGAGTCTGAGAGAGACTTCAGAGGGCTCGGAAAGGGACATTGCTTCAGCTGCCTGCTTCTCTGACCCGGGGGCTTTTGGGTGTCCCTAGGCCTGTCAATTATGAACCATGTCTCACTCACTCACACTCACTCACACACTTACTACTCACACACTCACTCACACACTCACTCACTCACTCACACACTCACTCACACTCACATACTCCCACTCTCACTCCCACTCATTCACTCCCACTCACTGTTCACACTCACACACTCACTCACACTCACTCACACACTCACGCACACTCACTCACACTCATTCAGGCAATTGAAAGCCAGCTGGAGCCCAGCAGAGGGCCTCTCAGGATGCTTTGGTACATGCTGGGGACCTGTGATTACACACCAGGGACATGCGAATCCTTTGAACCCTGCCTGCTAGGTGGTGACTTACTCTCTTCTCTGAACTTAGTTTTCTCACACATAAAGCAGGAATAATTTTCTACCTACCAATATCGACAACCGCGCAGGATTACAGCGAGAACGAAGAAGACAGCTTGTGTACACAGTATACGCAGTCAGCTTTGTCCTTTGAGCAGGCGGTGAGGGCAAACTGTGGTAGCCAAGAGTGTGAACTGCCGTCCGTACCCGGCTTTGCTTGGGGGCACTGACATCCTACACCCTGTGAACCTAATGATGCCCTTCCCTAAGGTGCCCAAGACTCAGTTTGTGAGATGACAGTCTGTGAGAGGAGACAGACCTTCAAGCTGTCCACATTACGCCGCAGTTGGAGAGTTACTGGCTGTAAGCTTTAAGCCAGGTTACTCAGAGTCTTTGGGTTTCAATGTCCAACTTGTAAAATAATAGCAGCTTTCTGAATATAATGGTTGTGAGTCAGTGTAAAACACTTAGCAAAGGCCCTGGTGGACTTCAGTCACTCACCGTGATGTCGTGATTACTGATACTGTTGTCCCAGCCAACATGTTGAAGGCTCTCTGAGGATAAATTTAAGGGGATACAGCTCCTAGATCTGTGATCTCATATCCACAGAGGCCATTGCTCCAACACAGTAGGGGATGTGGTGAGACCATGGTGGGAGCAGGAGCAGAGGTGGGTGGTGGTACCAGTGAGGATGGTGATGAGGATGAGGGTGATGGGGATGAGGGTGATAGGGTGGTGATGGGGATGAGGGTGATGGGGATGAGGGTGATAGGGTGGTGATGGGGATGAGGGTGATGGGGATGAGGGTGGTGATGGGGATGAGGTGGTGATGAGGATGAGGGTGATGGGGATGAGGGTGGAGATGAGGAAGAGGGTGGTGATGGGGATGAGGGTGATGGGGATGAGGGTGGAGATGAGGAAGAGGGTGGTGATGGGGATGAGGGTGATGATGAGGGTGATGGGGATGAGGGTGATGGGGATGAGGGTGATGGGGATGAGGGTGATGAGGAAGAGGGTGATGGGGATGAGGGTGATGGGGATGAGGGTGATGGGGATGAGGGTGATGGGGATGAGGGTGATGGGGATGAGGGTGGAGATGAGGAAGGGGGTGGCTTCTCAGTCAAGCCCAGGGGAGGGCTGAGGGCTGGTGTCTGTGGGGCAGTGGGTGGTTGTTTCTGGTGCTGTGGGGAGGCCGCGTGAGTCGGGCACTGGCAGTGTGGCGAGGCAGTCTGGCCCTTCTCTCTGCTCTGGGAGGACCTCCTTACTATAACCAGCACCAGGGGTCACCTTCAGGAACTGCCTTGATCCCAGCTCCTCAGGATCCCGAACATCTTCTTGGAGGCCCTGGGGTGTTGACGGCTAACCCAGTTTCTCCTCACTGCCTAGGAGCTTGTGTCATTCACTTATGAGTCTGCCTGTGCTAAAGCAATTTATCCATCAATTAATCATCAATGGGTAATTCCTTTTCATTTTTGTGTGTGTGTGTATTCATGTTTGCATGTGGGTGTGTGCACTCCACCCCATGTGTTGAGTGTGTGTGTGTGTGTGTATCCTTCATCCCTGTATGAATATACTACTCATTGAGGCAGTATATTCTCAACCAACCCCAGAGCTCACTGATATGGTTAATCTCACTGGTCAGCTAGCCCTGGGAATCCTGTCTCCGCCTTGTGAAGATGGGATTACAGGCAGACTACCACATCCATGCCACACTTAGGTGGACTTTGTGGGACCCAAACTCCAATACTCATGATCGTGTAGAAAGCACGGTAACTACTGAGCCATCCCTGCAGCCCTGTCACGCATCATTGGTGACACACGCCTTGAATCACAGCACACGGGAGGCAGAGGCAGGTCAATCTCTGTGAGTCTGAGGCAGTCTCAGAGAGGGTGGTTACACAGAAAAAAACCTGCCTCAAAAAAATAAAAGTATTTATTTTATGTGTATGGATATTTTGCCTGCACCTAAGTATGTGCACCATGTGCATTCCTGGTGCCCAGGGAAGGAACTAGACCTCCTGGAACTGGGACTATGGACAGCTGTGAACTGTCAGGTGGGTGTTGGGACTCAAACCTGGGTCCTCTGCAAGACAAGTGCTCTGAACTGCTGACCCATCTCTTCAGCCCTTATACTTTGTCTTACAGCCTCAGCTCTCACGCTTTCCCCCTCTGAGAAACCACAGGCATTTTAAAGATATTGTCCACACTTTTCTTACAGCACGTCTTTGGTGTGGGGTCAGGTACAAGATCCTCACTTTACAGGTGACAAAATTGAGGTTCGTCTTCAGGTCTCATGTTTCGTAAAGCATTTCGAAGTGGCTTCTGGTGTACAACCCTTCCTGGGGCTGGAGGAATTCGTTTCTGCTGGAGAAAAAGGCCGTTTGGTTATGTTTCCTCCTCCTCCTCCCATGGACAGGGAGAGGCCAGGGACAGTGGTTTCTTCCCCTTTTCAGAGAGCCAGGTTGGGTGGCTTTGTCCTGTATATGATGGTGACCTGGGTGGCTTTGTCCCGGATCTGATGGGTGACCTGGGTGGCTTTGTCCCGTATCTGATGGGTGACCTGGGTGGCTTCGTCCCGTATCTGATGGGTGACCTGGGTGGCTTTGTCCCATATCTGATGGGTGACCTGGGTGGCTTCGTCCAGTATCTGATGGGTGACCTGGTTTCCGTGCTGACAAGGGTGGTACTGGAGTGGGGGTTGAGCCAACACTGGGGACTCGGGGAGGGGCATGCAGTCTTTGAAGAGGAGTGCTGTTTGTACTGCCCTTGCCTGCTCAGGAGCCATTTTGGAGACAGAGAAGAAAGGAAGAGAAAGGATGAAAGGAGGGAGAGAGAGAGAGAGAGAGAAAGAGAGAGAGGAGACAAAACCCTAAACACTTTGTTATTTTTGATTGCTTTTTTTTTGTTTTGTTTCACAGTTGGTAGAGCTGAGAAAAAAGATCACCTTAAAAACTTGGTGGGAAAAGCTGCAGTTTCTTCCAGAATGCCTTTGAAGGGAGGGGCCCGCTGCAGTTGCTGCCCTTGGAGATGGTGCATTGTTGGAGCATGAGCTGTGACAAAGACAGTGAGAGAAATGGATGGAAACGGGCCATTGGCCATTCGTCTCTCCCAAGCAGGGTCCTCAGATGCTAATTGTGCATGTTAAACAGAAGCCAGGAGGTCCCAGCAGCCTCCCCGGTCCCGTTTGCAGATGTTTTACAGACATTTAAGCCTCAGGACTCTTCCTTTCTTCCCCCTGCTGACCGATCTTGCTGGTGCCCACTCATTAACTCGTGTTCCCATTAAGGGCCTGAGGTTGCAGTCCTCTGCTTGCAATAAACGGGCAAGCGCCATCCAGGGAGACGTGGAGCCTCAGACGCGGTCTCAGAAGTGGGGCAGTGTCATGACAACTTCGCAAATTCCAAAACAGCACGTAAGGCAAAAAAACAAGGAAGCCACATAAGCGCTGACCAAGAATGACTTCCCTTCTGGTCCTGCGAGTCCGAGTGGGAGGCAGGCTGGGTAGGAGGGAAAAGAAGGAACCCCACGGTGCTTGGTTGAGATGCTCAGAGATCTGTCTGGCGGCTTTGCTTTGTAATGTCTTAGAGGACTCCTAGGGCAGCCTGCTCCGTGCCCACCTGGGTCAGGCTGTGGAACTCAGCCGTCAGGGGGAAGTAACCCTGGCACCAGGGAAGGGAGTCTCAGGCAGAACTGTGCGCACCTGGAAGCGCAGGGCACTGCAGGGTGTGGGTGTGGTCCTGAGAATGGATGGACAATGCTGTGCTCCGGGTTCTACTCACCGAGGTGGGACAGAACAGATGCCAGTGACTCACCCAAGGCCACCAGGCCTGGGCCTGGAGTCAGAGCTGGGTTTATAGCCTAGTGTCTGAGGAAAGAGGGACTTGAGTTTATGAAACCATGTGATTGAGGGCAGTGTTGAGTACAACGGATTTGGGCTCAGTTCTGGGCTAGTATTTCAGAAAGCGGGGCAGTTTGGTGGATAGGTGCCTTGTCTTAGTCACACTCCTTGATTTAACCTGCAGGTCTGGACGTGGGAGGATGGAGCTATATGTAGCTGTTGCTTGCATAGGAACGGTAGTGACTCACCTTCGTCACGGGGGAGGAGACTCGGGCACTCTGCCTCCCCCGTTCAGATCGTGGAGTGGTTTTCTTCTTATGTAATTGGACTTCTCAGTTGGATGCTGATGTTGTGACGTGCTGTGGATCTTGGAGACATCACAGCCTAGCTAGGCTGACTATCAAACGAAACATCTCTGAGGTGCCCTCTCCTTCCCTGTCGTCAAAATACCTGGGGCCTGGGCCTTGAGAGATGGAATAGTTTTCTAGATCGGCTGAGTGGTGTTGAGTACCCCAGGAGGCAGTGGACACTGACTAGGTCAGGGCTACAGAAATGAGGGTATGTGGGGAGATGGGGGTCCAAGTCTAAGGAGGCAGGCAGGACCAGGCGGTGAGGGACTGGCGAGGTTGACTGAGGGGCCGCAATCTTCACCTAAGCACCTGCTCAGCTCGGAGACACTGACTGACAAACCCCTTCTTGGGTAACCCACCTTCTTCCGCCCTGTTACTTACACCCAGGCCATAATGAAGAGCTGTGTGTGTGTGTGTGTGTGTGTTTGTGTGTGTGTGTGTGTATGGGTGGGGGGGGTAGGATGCTATCCTCCCCGGAAGTGGAGCAGACAGCTCTGGACTTGAGCAGGCACGGAGCTGAGGGTTCTCCTCACTCCACGATCCGCAATTCCATTGGAGGTTAGGATGCTCTGCATACTGAGATCCAGATCAGCTAGACCTATGAAAAGAGGCCACGTCTCTAAAACAAACAAAAAAAGTGACAACAACCACCACATTGACACATGCCTGTCACATTAAAGATCCATCAGAAGTACTATCCTCCTCCTCCTCCCCTAGTGTTGGGGACTGAACCCGAGGCCTCTGAGAGTGGCAAAGGTAAGTGCTTTGCCACTAGCCTGTATCCTGAGCGAGCATTGGCCATGCTAAGTCTCACATGGTTCCTGCATCTGTATAGTCACATCTCGCAGCAAGCGGGGGTGAGACCTCTTCTTGGCAGCTCATTCAGGACACCTGCAGGCCACGCAGCAGCGCAGGCTCTGGGCCTGTGGACCTCAGCTTCTTCAGAATATCCTCTCATGCTTTCTAGGAAGGCAGGGGCAGAGGAGGCCTCAGGAAAGAGGGTGGCTTGAGCTGGGTATCGGAAGTTTCTGGTAAAAAGGCTGTGAATAGGTCTCCCAATGCTTGGTAGATGGAGAAGAGTGTCTCAGATGAGCTAGCCACAGGGGTGCTAAATAGCACTGTGGGATGTGACAGCGGCCAGCCTGCCATGCTGCAGTCGGCTGGTGTCCCTGAGTGTTCAGCTTTCTCTGCTCAGCTCCTTGACTCCTCACGACAGACCCGAGAGGCAAGAAGCAGTGCCGTCCCATGTCAAGGGACGTTGAGTGACCAAGCCAAGGTTCTCGGTTAGTAAGTAGCCACCAAAGCCAGGATCATGCGTGTCAGACTCTGAAGTTGGCAGTGATGTCAAGGACAATCCTAGCAGTACAGTAGTGCAGTAGTGCAACAGCTACTGCATTACTCTGCACTGATACAGTAGTCATCAGTTACTTCATTACTCTGCACTGATACAGTAGTCATCAGTTACTGCATTACTCTGCACTAAGTGCAATGGACAACAGTTACTGCATTACTCTGCACTGATACAGTAGTCATCAGTTACTGCATTACTCCGCACTAAGTGCAATGGACAACAGTTACTGCATTACTCTGCACTGATACAGTAGTCATCAGTTACTGCATTACTCTGCACTAAGTGCAATGGACAACAGTTACTGCATTACTCTGCATGGAGTGTAGTAGTCAATAGTTACTGCATTACTCTGCACGGATACAGTAGTCAACAGTTACTGCATTACTCTGCACTTAGTGTAGTAGTCAATAGTTACTGCATTTCTCTGCAGTGAGTGCAGTAGACATCAGTTACTGCATTACTCTGCACTGAGTGTAGTAGTCAATAGTTACTGCATTACTCTGCACTAAGTGCAATGGACAACGTTACTGCATTACTCTGCACTGAGCACTACACGAGGTGCCATCCAGGGTAATTACCATGACACTGGCGTCTGTGGGCTTTCACTGCCACTTCAGGAGTGGGAAAACCAGAGACAGCTTAGGGCTTGTGAGATGCGAGGCGAGGGAAGCAGAGTCAGAAGGAGCAGGAAGTCTTAGACCTACAAGGCCACATGCAAGACCACGAGGCAGTAACAGAGTCAACATGGATCACCTGCCACACCCCGCTGCTATCTGGGGGCTTCTCTACCCCCTCCTAGGAGGCCAGACTCCCTGAGTTCCATAGTGTTTTCCTATCAAGGGGGCAGCAGCTGTGTCGTCTGTGTTGTTTGCCTGTCTTGGCCTCTTTAGTGGCTCCTGGGGGCTTCTGGTCATCCTGCCAGCTACTGATGATGATGCAAGGGTTGGAACAAACCAATCTCACTGCTCAGAGTTCCTGGGATTCTTAGAACCTGCAGACCACCCTGTGTTCCCTGAGTTTTCTCTTTACCCGGACATGTCTACTTTACCTAAATCTCCCCTGGTCGCCAGATCTCAGAGACAGGCAGCACTGTTGTGACGGTGTCAACTTGATTTGGTCATGGAGTCCCCAAGTATTTGTTCAGACGGTATTCTTCATGTTTCTGCAAGGGTGATTAATTTAGATCACATTAATATTATAACAGAGGGAAGGACATTGCCCCCTGCAGTGTGGGCAAGCCTCCTCCCAACAGCTAAAGACTTGAATAGGACACAAAGTAAGAATGGCTCTCTATCTGTCCTGCCTTTGGAGTGGGTCCCCTCGTCAACTCTTCTGGGCCTTCAGCCTGCCAACTTGATCCTCACCAGATTTCACAATCACAGGAAACACTGTAAGAAATTGCTCTTCAAGGCGGGGAAGTAGCTCAGCTGGTAGACTGCTGGCCTATGATGCATGAAGCCCTGGGTTTGACTCCCATCACCACATCAACTGGCTATGGTGGCGCACACCTGCAATCTCCACAAGTGGGAAGTAGAGGCAGGAGAATCAGTGGTCTGAGGTCATCCTTAGCTGTAAGCAAGGTTGAAGCCAGCCTGAGCTGTGGGAAATCTTTAAAAAAATGCCCTGTACCATTTCTGTTTCTCTGGAGATTCCTGAGCAATGCTGCCCACACATTTGCTCAATCAGAACCGGAGGAGTCACAGTGATCACCCCACACCAAATCAGTCACCAGAGCCCTGCTGATGTCACTCCTCATCATACCCACTGCCACCCCGGCAGGTGGCTGTCACGTTCTGGGGAACCTGCTTACAACCGGCCTCTGATCTAGTTTGTCTTTCTCCCCACAAAATGTCCCTATACAGCTAGAGTTTATTTTTACAAAGGTACCTCTCACCTTCTCGGTCATCTCTTCAAATGACGCCAGTGGAATTTGCTGAGTTTTCGAGTTTCGGAGATGCAACCTGTGCCCCATGCCCTTGGGATGGGAGCTGAGTGGCCTTTCCCCATTCAGGTTCTGGGCCTTGGGATGGTACCTACCTGCCTCGGTCCACTGCTCTTGGGGCTACTCATGCTCAGGGCTGGATATTGCCTAAAGGATGGTGAGGGGGTTCACTCCGTCTCCAGTTTCTCTAGTGATGTGCGGTGGTAGGTGAACCTTGTCTTTGAGATGCTCTCTGCTGTTTGCTTGGAATTGTGGCTTGTCACTTCCCTGTATCTTCCTGGGGGACTCTCTTTTTTCCCCGTCTCCTTAGTCTACTGTTGCCCCTGACAAGTGGGGTCACCTCTGTTGCTTGTCTCTTACTGAACGCCTTTGTGCTCTGGGGTGGCAGAACCATGTCACATGTGCTTACCCCAATAGAGGTGAAGGTTCTGAGTTGTCAGAAGGTTTCCTCTCATATAGGTGGAGCATCACTTATGACAGCAGGACACCCTAAGGTGCTGGGCGGGTTGATGGGAGCAGCAGCGTGGCAACGAGGATAACAAAGCTTGAGGCTTACGCAGGATTCAAAGCTTACTCAACAGGAAGCCTCAACCTACTCCAGGAGGGTCCTCAAGGGTTCCGTGGAGTTCCCCAAAGGGCCCAGCATGGGGGGAGGGTGCTGGCTAGAACTGAGAAGCCCTGGCATGCTGGACCATTTGTTACTTTATGTAATGGAACCAATCTGCAATATCATTTTTGAACATTTTGAGACACAGTACCCGGGCTGGTCTTAAACTTGCATCACCACTGAGGATAAGCTTGAATTTCTGATCCTCCTGCTCTTACCTCCTGAGTGCCCGGAATTATGGGTATGCACCACCACGTCCTGTTTCTGCAGTGCAAGGAGTTGAACCCAGGACTCCAAGCATGTTAGGCGAGCCCTCTATCAACCAAGCCACATGCCCGGCCCACTATACTGTCACTCGGAGAATTCTCATGCTCAAATATTTAAAAGCCTCTCAGACTTTCTTCAGCTGAGCTCTCCTCTCTTCTTTGTGTGAAAGGCAACCTCATCCAAAGAGGTGGGAAGCAGTGCCCAAAGCCAGTGGTGGCAGAGATGAGGCCTGAACCCAGCTCATATGTAGTCTTTTTTTTTTTCAGTATAAGCAAATACTTAGAAAGCCATACATGTTACCATTTTTGAAAGTGTGTAAGGCATCATGCTTATCCATGGCTTGTGGAATATTTCTTTTAATGCATGTCCCCCAGACAAGAGTTTTATTTGCTATGAAAAGTGTTTGGAATTTTTATGGTTTGGAGTTTAAAAATTATTATTATTTTATAACTTAAGAAGCACAAGGTAAATTTAACAGGCCTACGAAGATGTTGAGGTTTTTTTTCCCCCTCCACATACAGAGAATTGAACCCCCAAAGAAAATGTCCTAATGGGGTTAATAAAGGCCAGCGTTCCTCAGAGAACTGGGAAATTAATCTGCCGGTTCAAACCTCGGAGGGGTTAATGGAAAGTGTAAAGCAATGGTTGTGCATATTGAAGTGTCTATAAATAGCTCAAAGTCCTGAACTGCCTCCCGAGGCTGCCGTAGCTTCCTTATTAACTCCAGCAGCTGTGTGCCATGCTAGGCTGAGACTTGAATTCATTCCAGTGCATCCAGAAGACCCCTGCAGCATGTCTCAGCCTGACCAGAGAGGGGTGCGGGGTCCATGGCAAGTTGCCTGGTCATGAGTGATGTATAAGGTCCTCTTACAGTGAGTGGTGAGGTTGTTGTGTTGGTGTGTGTGTGTGTGTGTGTGTGTGTGTGTGTATGTGTGTGTGCTCCTGAGATGAGAGGGAAGAGAGTTTGGTTAGGGTGTGAATCCCTCCTGGAGGCTAGAATCTTTTTATTTATTCAGTTTTTTTGTGTATGTGTGCCTGTGCATGCACGTGTGTGTGTGTGTGTGTGTGTGTGTGTGTGTGTGCACCTGCATACAGAAGCCAGAGAGGCAGAGGAAAACCTGAGGCACTGTTCCTCTTGTGGGATGCCAGTTCTTCACAGGCCTGGGACTTGCCGAATAGGCTAGGCTCACTTGCCAGCCAGTCCAGGGATCCACCCGTCTCTGCAGCAATGAGATTTTAAGTGCGTGACATTCTACTGTCTACCACCATTTGAAGAGTGCGGGTTCCGGGTTCAAGCCCAGGACCCCACGATCATAAAGCAAGCAAGCGAGCACTTCACCGGCCGAGTCATCTCCCGGTCCCACTGTTTTCCTGATAACAGGACTTGGCGGAACAGAGCATGGAAGACTCATAAGCCTTAGATACCGACAGCTCCCAGCCATCACTTTTCACGAGACGTGTCCTCTAAAGGACCAGAGAGGGCAGGTAACTTCAATGAGACCAGGTCTCCAAAGAGGGCATAGGTTGTCTTACCCTAATCTGACGACTGCCCTTCTTCTAAGTTTCTGAGGCTTCCTGCCTTACCTGTCTCTCCTGCTGGCTTGTGACCCCCTAGAGAGCAGGGATTGTCCCATTGATTTTAATGCCCAAAGGGTCTTGGCACAGTGTAGGTGCTCAGAAAACCCTGTGAGTGGACTGATTGATTGAACCAAAGGGCTTTCTTAGGAGAAGTTGTCCAAAAGTCAATTTTTCCTATAGTGATTCATTATTATTATTATTTTTTGAGTCAGGTGTCACTCTGTAGACCAGGCTGGCCCTGAACTCACAGAGATCCACCTGCCTCTGCTTCCCGAGTGCTGGGATTAAAGGTGTGTGAACATCAGTGATTCTTATCAACCAGACATGGAAAAGGGGAATGAGAGCAAGAGAGCGAGAGAGCGAGAGAGAGAGAGAGAGAGAGAGAGAGAGAGAGGCAGAGACAGAGAGAGAGAGAGAGGCAGAGAGACAAACAGAAGTGCACACAGATAAAGACAAGGACACACACACACACACACACACACACGCAGAGGTGCTAGCCAAGTGGATTTGGAGAAACAGAACGGAGACCTCATTTCAGGAAGTGTTTTTAAGCTTCAGAGTGTCAAGAGATGTTATTTTTGTATTTGTGACATTCTGGGTTGCAACTACTTGCAATTTAAAAGGACAAAAAAGAAAATCCTCAATCAACCCAACTCAGTCCTTATGGTGGGGAAAAGCACAATGCTGAGCTCTCACCACTACGCTTTGAGGGTCACAGAGACCATCCTTACAGTATTTAAGAAGGGCACACTCACAGTTCAGGGTCCTCAGTACTTTGTGGTGATGTCACTCTGGAGGTCAGGTGATGAGGGAGGGCCCAGGAGTGTGCCCTGAAACCTGGACCAGATCGAGGCAAGGGCAGCACCATCAGAAGGCAGGTCCTGGGACAGAAAGGCTGCCCCAACTCCTTCCAAGGCCTGGGTCACCCTCCAGACCTGGACTTCCGGTGGCTGGCAGGGGTCCGAGTAGCCTGAGCCCTGAGGTTCTGACTCATCTCTCTGCCCAAGGTTTTGATTGATCTCAGATTTAATTTCACCTTCTAGGCATTTCTGACAAAGCTCTGAGAGGAAAACAATATTATTTTTCTTTTCTCTTCATGAAAAAGAGGGTAAGACCTTGCAATCATTTTCCTTTGTGAGAGAGGATAAATGGAGATGTCTGTGAGCAGAAAGGAATAAAAGATGATTGTAAGCTGGGAGGAGCTTGGTAGGGCCTGAAGATTGACTGCCCGTCAGGGCTGCCTGGGCGAAGCAATGCCCCTGAGCTGGTCAGTTTTTGTTACTTTGACACAAAGTAGAAACAACCTCAACTGAGAAATGGCCTCTGTTGGATTGGCCTGTGTGCATTTTCTTGATTGATGCTTGATATGGGAGGGCCTGGCCACTGTGGGCGCTGCTATCCCTAGGCAGGCTTAGGTTGTATAAGAAGGTAGGTTGAGCAAGCAATATATGGACTAAGCCAGTAAGCAGCCTTCCTTCTTCCAGGTTCCTGCCTTGATTTCCCTCAGTGATGGACTGTAACCTGAAATTACCACCTCCAGAAGTTGATTTTGGTCAGTGTTTTATCACAGCAACTGGAATCAGACGAGGACAGACATTATTAACAGAGAGCGAGTGGGGTATTGCTGTAATGGACCTGACCGTGTGGCTTTTAGATTTTGGATTATGTAATGGGAGGAAAGTGCAAGAGTTTGTAGCTTTGGGCTGAGAAAACTATTGAGTTCTCAGAGTTCAATGAGCTGTTGTGGGAACTTGTGGGGTAATACCAAGAGCAGCGAAAATGATGGCAGCCTGGCTTGTGCGGCCATTTATGTGATATTTTGAATTAAGAATCTGTGATTTGGGCTGAAGAGATGGCTCAGTGGTTAAGAGCACTGGCTGCACTTCCAGAGGTCCCTAGTTCAATTCCCAGCACCTACATGTTAGCACACAACCATCTGTAATGGGATCTGATGCCTTCTTCTGTCATGCAGGCACACGTGCAAATGGAGTACTCATGTGCAATATAAAGAACCTGTGATTTTTCTGGTTGGCTTGGACTGATAACTTAGTCCGCTGTGATTAAAGAGAGATCAGCATCATTGAAATGAATCTGTGAACTGTTCACTCCGGGTCATATGGAAGCTGTGGTCTAGAGAAGGCTAAGGATGCATCTCAAATTGGTAGCCAAGCTTGGTAATCTGTAAGAGTCTCCGACACGGTACAGGCTTTGAAGATACGAAGGCGTTCTGTAGAACAGTCAGAGCTTGGCACCATGTGGCTGGGATGGCGCTCCTGCAGAGAGGCCAGGAGGCTGCTGGTGAAGCTAAGGGCTCAGGTGCAGTAGAGACCCCAGCATGCTGGAGATGCAAGCCTGGTGGAGGCGACCACAGAGACAGCGGCGGATGTGGAGTGGAGTCAGCCAGAGCCTAGGTGACAAACTGCTTGCGATGCTGATAACAGAGCCAGAGTGGTGGGGCTACCCAAGCCCTTCGGATCCCAGAAGTTCATAAGTGACTCTAAGACTTCAGACACTGAGCTATTTATACCGCAGTGTATTAGTCAGGGTTCTCTAGAGTCACAGAACCTATGAAATTAATCTCTCCCTTTCTTTCTCTAATATATGTTTATACATTCTATATGTAGTATATATATGTATTATTGGAATGACTTACAGGCTGCAGTCCAGCAATGGCTAGTTGTGAATACAAAGTCCAAGAATCCAATAGTTGTGCACTCCCACGAGGCTGGATGTCTCAGCTGGTCTTCTGTATATAGTGGAGCTCTGAAGAGGTAGACTCCAATGCCAGTGAAGGCTGGATGTGCTCACAAGGCGAGGGCAAGCAGGCAGAGAAACATAAACCCTTCCTTCTTCCGTTGTCCTTATACAAGCTTCCACCAGAAGGCGTTGCCCAGATGAAAGGTGTGTCTTCCAGCCTCCAGGTCTGGATCAAAGGCAGGTGTCTTCTTGTCTCAAGACCCGGATCACAAGTGTGCCCTCCATTTCTGGATGATAGTTCATTCCCGAGATAGTCAAGTGGACATCCAGGAATAGCCATCGTGAGTAGTCAAGATGGAATAGATGAAGGGATTTCTGTTCTCCCAGTTCTCCATACTGCCAGCAAATTAGGAACTGGGTAGGACTGCCTGTTACCCACCTGTCTTGGGAGAGGTGCTACCCAAGGGGGCAAAGCTTCCAGGGCCAGGGCTGATGAGTTTTATGGCAGGCTTCCAGTGTAGCAGCCAAAAGCACAGGTAACATGCCTATCTGCACCCCCCCCCCCGCCACATCTCTTCTCTCCACCTCCTGGCTTGTTTTGCATGAGGATTTGCTCTTTGGGCTCAGAAACACCCCTGACTTCTAATACCCATCGTCTTGAGCAATGGGGATTCGGTGCTTTCCTGTGACTCAAAGGTGACAACTCTGTGCTACCCACAGGGCTGTCCTCTGCATTCTGTTTCAGTGGGTCATGCGATTGTCCACATCTTACGGAGGAGAAAAAGAGGCTCTGAGGTATGGTGTCTTTCTCAAGGTCACACTGCAAGTAGCAGTCAGACGACAACCTCCAAGCTCAAGGTTTCCATCTGCTTCTAGACCGCTGTCGATGTGGCTTGCTGGTTCCAGCAGGCTGTGATGGGCTTGTCCTGTGGCATACGCAGAGCCCTTTCCTGGCCAGAGTCTGAGCTGAGGTTCCTGCATCCTTAGCTGTGCTTCAGCAGGGTCTCAGCTTGCTGTAGAGGCAGACCCCAGCAACCCCAACTGCTGCATCAAGCTCTGCACTTTAACTAGTAAATTATTATTTGTTTATGTATCTCTGGGGGTGTATGTGTGTGCTCACATTTGAAGGTCACAGGACAGCCTTAGATGGCATTCCTCAGGTTCCATTCATACTGTAGCATTGAGACAGGGTCTCTCGCTGGCTGGGAACTTGCCAAAGTAGGCTAGGCTGGCTGCTCAGGGAGCCCCAGGGATCTACCCGTCTCCCTCTTTACAGGGGATGGTTCCTGGAATCGAACTCAGCTCCTATTTTGATTCCTTCCTTCCTTCCTTCCTTCCTTCCTTCCTTCCTTCCTTCCTTCCTTCCTTCCTTCCTTCCTTCCTCCCGTGTTGGGGACAGGCTGGGCAAGACTTCTACCACTGAGCTATGGCATATACATTTTAACAAGATCTTCTTGTAACTGGAATGCATCTAAAAATCCAATAACTTCTATAGAGGGGCTCTTCTTTTAGAAAAGGCTTAAGGGAGTGCCTGGAACAGATGACACAGCAAAACACTCCATGACAGCGTGTCTACAGTGTCAGAAACAGACAGTTTCCCTGCAAGGATGGACAGAGACAAACCTACCCATGGTGTTTACTCCCAGGGCAATAAAGTAGCTCACAGGAACTACATGACAGCGTGTGACCGCTAGATGGCAGTGAATGGACATCAAAAGAAAGCTTACTAGGCAGTGGGTGCTGTTGCTGTCTAGGGGTAAGACAAAATGATAAGGGGCGTGGAGCAGGGTGGGGTGGAGGGCAGGTGAGCGTGACTGGGTCATGAAGAGATTTTTGGGATGGTATAAAAGCAACCGAGACATCACCAGCCAGTCCAGCAGGTCTTGAAAGGCAGTTTTTGTGGCGTGAGAGATTAGGGCATTTGTAATTTCATCTTTCTGTCTTGCCTCTGGCTATGGTAAACACATATTGCCTCCCCACAGGGGAGGGGAGGCAGCAGAAGGGAATGGTGAAACTGTAGAGAATTTAAGTGTGGGCATAAAGTTCTCAATCCACGTGGTTCTGCTCCTGGATGCCAGGGGAGGCAGCAGACAGTTTGCAACATCAGTTAGTCAGAGTCAGCCTGCAGAAACGGAAACACCCTTTCCCACCATGCACGGGGCCTTTGGGATGTGCCTGAACACCTCTCAGATGCTGAGGACGGGTGCCGTTTGCCCCTGAGAGACTAGAGAGACTAGAGGGAGAGTTTTCAGTGTGTAGTCCCCCATGTCCACCTGTTTGGCTCACCAGACTGGGAAGAGAACACACAGGTTTTCTTTGGTTCCTAAGATTTTTCCATTCCTCATTCTCCTTGGGCATCCAGTGACAGCCATGGTAGAGGGGCTGGGGTCCAGCCATGGACTGGAGGGACTTGACTTCTGACAAAAGGCACAGGAAAAGCTTCATCAACCTCCAGAATTGTGGAGTCATCTTATAAAACCTTGTCTTTCTACTTTAAAATGTTTATTTTTATTTCATTTGGGTGGATGTTTGCCTACACTCCATATGTGCAATGCCATGGAGGCCAGAAGAGGGCACCTGGAACTGGAGTTACAGATGAATGCAAGCTGCATGTGGGTGCTGGGACTCCAGTGCAGGTACTCTTAATTGCTACTCCATGTCTCTAGTCCCCAAACCTGGCCTCTTTGGCTAATGGTGCTTGGTTCAAGCAGGTCTATTTGGTCAGTGGAAGTAAGAGTTTGAGAATGTATTTGGGAACCCATTCAAAACAACTGTACTATTTCCTGTCTATTTGATGGCAATGCTGGGGTCGTGACAGATGGGTGGGGCCACTCTGCTTTTAGAGACTTCAGCGTTCAAGTTTAAAATTGCTTGGTTAGATTGCTGATGCTGCACAAGTCTGCAGGCCTCTCGGCAGTGGGGTTGTGGGTTGTAGGATAGGGTGCAGCCGTCTCTTGTTGGAGGCCCAGAGGGATTCCGTGTGCTCCTTTAGCAAAGCCAAGGTGAGCATGCTCACACTGGGCACTGTGCAGAGACGGAGGGTACAGGGATGAAAAGCACGAGTCCAATCAGTCAGTGTGTTGCTCTCCCCTCCCTCCCTCCTCCCTCCCTGCCTCCCTGCTTCCCCCTCTCTCCCTTTCCTTCCTCATCTTCTTCTTTGTCTCCCTTTTCTTAAACTCCCTTCCCTTTTCCTTCCTCTTTTTTCCTTCTATCTTTTGAATATTCAAAAATGATTTTGTCTTATTGAGAAAGATTTCACGTAGCCCTCAGCATGCTGGGTAGCTTAAGGTAATCTTTTTTGTTGTATGAATGGGCATCTTTTGGATACATGCCTAAGAGTGGAGTTGCTGGGTCTTGTGGTAGGTTTATTCCCATTAAGGTAATCTTTTTTTTGTTGTTGTTGTTTTTTTGAGACATGGTTTCTCTGTGGTTTTGGAGGCTGTACTGGAACTCACTCTGTAGACCAGGCTGGTCTCGAACTCACAGAGATCTGCCTGCCTCTGCCTCCCGAGTGCTGGGATTAAAGGCGTGCACCACCACCACCCTAGCGCTGAAGGTAATCTTGAAAAGCTGATTCTCTCATCTCTGCCTCCTCAGTGCTTAGGGGTGTGGCCATTACCTCCAGTCGATATGGGCCAGGGACTCAACTCCCATGCTCGCTAGGCGAGTCCTCTTCCAACTGGGCTTCAACCTCAGCCTCTCCTGACCCTTTAAAACTTCTGACGCTGTTTTAATCCCCAGGGATTTTTTCATGTATCAGATGAAGATGAATAAGCAGGAACCTGGGGACTCCAAGGACACTTTTGTCTTTCCCCAAAGGCCTCAACACAAGACAAGTGTTTTAGACTTTAAGAAGAAAGTTTGTGTTTTATCAAAGTAACTTGCCTTGTATTCTGAGGGAGAAAAATAAACCGAACTAGTTAGGATTTTAAAAAACTTCTTCCCCCCCTGGCCTGAGGAAATATACCTTCTGTCACAGAAAGGCTCAAAAACCCTTTCAGGAAGGGGCTGTCCAAACACAACCCAGCAGAATTTACAACGGGCTGCTCCCTTTTCTAAGTTCTGGGTTTTTGTTCTTTTGTTAGGGTTTTGAGGATAGAACGAAATGGTGAGCTAAGAAAGTACAGATGTTACCATGTTTCCTGGAATGCTGCTGGAAAACACAGGGACACACTGACAGGCAATGGTATGAAGATCCCATGCAAATTAGCCCCCACTTCTCCTCACAGGGGCCAGCATGGCAAAGGTTGCAGTCATTCCTTTGGTCTCTGCTGACCTACAGGAAGAAGCAGAGCCCTGACATAAGGCACCTGAAGTTTGCACATAATTGGGCTTCCAGGCCTCTAAAATCTTACAGTTTCTTCACAAACACAGGCATCTGCTGCTAATTAAAGTATCAGGGTATAATTATACCCTTTCTTATTAGTAGATATAGAATCTGACAGTTGCTTAGATACAAAATAAGCAAGTACAGATTGCGTTTGCGCCCTTCACAGGCTGGGGAGACAACACAGTTTTCAGAGGCTGCCTGTAAACGAGTCTTGTTGCCCAGAAGATGCGGAGTTCTGAGTTCTGACGGGTAAATTTGCCTTCGAACAGATGTTAGTCCCCACCTCAGCTCTGTGATTCCAGCTTGGATTTGTTTCCATCCCTCTCCACCCTCACCCCTGCATCCTAAACACCAAAAGGAAAACGGTTCTTTCCAACCCGCACACAGTTCAAGCTGGGGCCTCACTGACGGCAGGGGAGGAGAGGCTTTCTAGGGCATTCTGGAGTCAGGTGAGAATCACTTGGCATAGTAGGGCCTTGTTGGGACTGGCTTGGCTTTGGAGCATGTCAAAGACCCACTGTGGGCTCAGTAGTTTGTAAACGGATGTTTCCAGTCCCTGAGCTGCTCAGTTCCAAATTACCACACTTCCCAAATTACCACAGAGATGCTTATGTTACTTATAAATTACTTATAAATGCTTGCCCGACAGCTCACGCTTGTTACTAGCTAACTCTTAAACACTTAAATTGACCCATAATTCTTATCAGTGTTTAGCCACGTGGCTTGGTACCTTTTCTCAGTACAAGCATTCTCATCTTGCTTCTCTGCATTTGCCAGCGACTCTGACTCCGCCCTTCCTCTTCCCAGAATTCTCCTAGTCTGGCTCTTGCACTCAATCTCTTACTGCCCAGCTATCAGCCAATCAGCTTTTATTTAACAATCTCTTCCTGCCCAGCTATCAGCCAATCAGCTTTTATTTAACAACGATCATACTCCACAGCACTGGTTTTGGTTCGATGTTCTTTTGTCACAGACTCTTTTTCTCCTACAGTCTCTCCAGAGCTTTCTTCGCCAACCATTAGCTCTAGAAGTACAAGGGACCAGGTCTTCTCTGGACATCTGGCCTACTTCCAGTATACAGCATGGTACAGAACTGTAGGAAGCTGCTTAAAGCTAGCAACCGGGAAAATAACCATTTTTATATATGTATTTTATTATTTCGTCTGAGAGTTTCATACATGAGTTTGTATTCACTTTCTCCTCTCCCTGCCTCCAACTCCTCTTGTGTCCCCCACCCCAACTCCCTTGCAAATTCATGACCTCTTCTTTTTAAATTATTATTGTTACCAATCTGGGAAATGTTGATATTTCAACCTCAGTATTGGCTACTCAGTTCCCAGAATATTATACATTAGTTGGCTAAAGACTTGGTACTTTTATTATTATTACTGTAACTACATTGTATATATGTAAATATAACCTGCCAAGTTTATTTAATGTTGTTCACATGTGTATATGTTTGGGACTGACCGCTTGGGACAGGATAACATGACAGGAAGGGCCTTTCCCCAGAAAAGACCGATTGTCCTTGTCTTAGCAACCATTAATTGCTAGAGGCTCTTTATGTCGGGGTGGGGCTGTGCTGGCCAGTGTTCTGCCAGCTTGATACAAGCTAAGGTCTCTTGGGAAGAGAAACCGTCTCCATCTGATTGTCTGGTAGGCAAGTCCCTGTGGCACCTTCTTTATTAACTCTTGTTATGGGAGGGTCAAGCCCACTGTGGGTGGCGCTAACCTTGGGCAGGTGGTTCTAGGGTACATAAGAAAGCAGGCTGAGCAAGCCACGGGGAACAATCCAGTAAGTGGCACTCCTCCATGGCTTCTGCTTTTGGTTCCTGCCTTGGGTTCTTGCTCTGCCTCCCCTTCATGAATGACAGCAGGATGTGAGATAAAAACAAACCCGTTTCTTCCCAAGTTCCACGTTTCGCGGCCTTTATCATATGCACGGTGGCACACCAGCTTGCACTGTCACTGTGCAGGGCTCGTTTAGGTGATCATATTGCTAAGATCTCATGGTGCATCTCTGTCGTATGTAGACGGCACCACGGAAGACATCCTGGTCCTTGGTTCTCCCGCTCTTCCTTCCCTTCTTCCTAATGTTCCCCGGGCATTAGGTGTAGAGGTTGTTTGTAGATGTGCCAACTGGAGTTGGGCATCTCATGGTCTCTTGTTCTCTGCAACTTTGGCCAGTTTTGGAGTGAAATGGACCCTTGACGCTCTAACATGCAGTTTGCTTTGGGGAAAGTTAGTATTTCAGGCCCAGTACTGGAAATCCCTGTCTCAGAATATTATGCATCAGCTAGATGAAGACTTGGCAAACTGTGGCTCCTGGGATAAACCCTGTCTGTCAACCTGGTTTTGTGTGGCATGGGAGCTAAGAATAGGTTTTACAATTTTAAATGGTTGGGGGGAAAACTGAAAGAATAGTATTTCACAACATGTAAAAGTTACATGAAACTCACATTTGCTGTCCATAAATAAAGTTTTATTGAAACAGCTATTTCTATTAGTTTACATATTGCCCACGACTGCGGTGGAATTGAGGGGTAGCAAAGGAGACCTCTTAGCCTGTGAAGTCCATAATATTTACTATTTGCCTCTAGATCAAGAAGATCATTGCTCAGGGTTAGCCTTTAAGCCTGGGGGTTGTGGGTGGAGAAAGGGGAAAGATTTTGGGGAGGATGAGGGACAGGTTGGCCGGCGGAAGAGACTGAGAGGAAGCCTGCAGAGCACTTCTTCAGTCCTGACGGGTGTCCCGGCCTCACAGGTTCACTCTCTCCTATGACTCCGATCAGTGCCAGCAAAGGATGAAGTCAACATCATTCCTCAGTTCCCGTGCTACTCTGATCGAAAAGGTAGTGTCTGCTGTTTCTCAGCCATTGTAAATCCTGGCTCTAAAATGTTCCTTCTTTGTTGGACGCCGAGTTTTGCTTCTCAGTCAGTGTTTGGGTGGCAAATCTGTGTGTGTGTGTGTGTGTGTGTGTGTGTGTGAGTGAGAGAGAGAGGGAGGGAGGGAGGGAGAGAGAGAGAGAGAGAGAGGGAGGGAGAGAGAGAGAGAGAGGGAGGGAGAGAGAGAGAGAGAGCACGAGTTGCAGTTTGTTTTGGGAAGCAAATACATCTTCAGTGGTCCAGCCACACACAGCAGCTGCCCGGCATCTTAGCCTCCCAGGCAATGTTGAGCCCCACCCCATGGAAGCCATAAGCTTCCTGTCTCTAAACTCCTCCCTGGGACGGAGCCCTTTCCTTCCAGTGAAGTGCCTCTGTGATTAAAGCTGAAAGGATGCAATCAGCCTAGTTAAAGCCTTGATAATCCACTTGATCCTTCCCAGTTATCGGTCCAAATCCCAGAAGGCACCTCCTAGACTGGAGCTTCATTTCTTTGGGGTTTGAAGGAGCATCCCCTGAGCCCATAACATCACCTCATTCTTCTATTATCCATCTAAATTCTGAATTAGAGTCTAATTTCCTCTAAACTGTACTCTTTGGACTGGTTGAAGCCTCTGGCTTCCTGGAGGGGACACACACACACACACACACACACACACACACACACACACACAATGACTAGTATTCTCTGATGGTATATTCAAGGGGCTTTGCTTTGGGAGGGACAGTGAGGAATTAGCACTGTTTACCCTTAGTGGAAATGAGCTTTGAGAATGATAAACAGTATGAAGGTTTTAATGGCCTTTCCAGGGTCAGCTAAGTAGGGCTCCTGTGGATTCTTAGTTATCCGGCCTGAAGGGTTCGTCTCTTCATATTTGTTTTGAAAACATTTCATGTCTATGGGTGTTTCATCTTCATGCATGTCTGAGCACCACTTACATGTAGTACCAGAGAAGGCCAGAAGAGGACATCAGATCCCTTGGGGCTGGGGGTACAGTCAGTTATGAGCTGCCAAATAGGTGCTGGGAGTTGGACCTGGGTTCTCTGCAAGAGCAGCAGCCAGAGCTCTTAACTGAGGAAGCCATCTTCAGCTTCCAGTGGGAAATGGTTGATGGGAAGAAAACAGGAGTTTTTCTTCTGAAATGCTACTCAGCATTTGCTACCTCTATTTCATGCTAGGATGCTTCTCAAGTTGTTCTGCATATTTTCCCCCCTCTCATCCTTCCCGGATGTACAGTGTGTGCAGGTACAGAGAAGGAAATCATGACCTAGATAGGAGGAACAGCTGCCAGAGAGTATGAAGACAGGAAAGGACGTGAGTGAAATTCATACAGGCGTGGCTGCGGAGTCCACGTGGGTGCCGTTGGACCGCACCTAGCCTTTGGAATGACGCTTGAGCCCCCCCCCCCCACTCTAAGGACAGAGAGAATTCTTCATTTTTAAACTTCCTTTTTATTCTCCGTGTCTTTCACGCCGTGCATCTTGAACCCATTCATTTCCCGTCCTTTGTATCCGCCCTCTGCCCTTGCGACCTCCCCTCTGCAAATAAAAATAAAGTTTAAAGAAAGAAGAAGGAGGAAGAAAGGAGAAATCTCATCATGGAAGCTGCGCTTTGACACAGTGAGTCACGCAGTAAACCCTTTGCCCATACGTCTTTACTTGCAAGTGTTCACTGCTAAGAGACACTGGTTTGGTTCGAGGCCTCTGGTTTCTGCTGCACTGTTGATGCTGGGCCCTCGCGGAGACTCCCCTTGGATATCCTGCTGTTGTTGCCCTGTGCCATAGAGATCCTGCCCCTTGGGCCTGTAGGACCCGCCCGTCACGTGCTCCAGCGGATCACAGGTGGGGTGGATGTTGGTGTGGGTCAGCTCATAGCCCTGGTTCTGGACCTGGTTAGTTGCAGGGTTGGTCAGCCCGCCAGCTCTCTCTCATCCTCACCATCAGGGTGAGCTCTTCAGCACTGCCCTGGTTAGCTCACCCTCTGCAGCAATGGGCAAGGGGCGGGGCCAGTTCTAGCCCGATTCCTGCTGTTTTCTTTTCTGATTTGGGATTCCCAGTACACCGATTAGTCCTTGTATTGATTATTGGCTTCTCACACATCCACGGAGGCTTCACCCACAGTCTAATGGTAATTATCTGCAAGAAAATGAAAACTAATGAGCTTCCGAGACTGGTGTGGAAGGAAACATGAAGCTGTAATTATAAATAACGGATTCCCAACCTGTCTGCTCGACAGCACTTCCTCCCCTTTTCCCAGCACAGTGAAAGTGATTTCCAATGTCCCTGGACTTCACTAATATGAAGGTATCTGCAGTGCTAGAGAAAGAATTCACCAGATTTTGGTGCATAGCATCCTAAAACATGTTGGCTTACGACTCTGTAGCCCAGCACAGTAGTAATTTTCCCGATAGGAGGTGGCTTGAGCATCCTCAGCCGGACTTTGCATCACCTGTGGGCAGGTTGTGTGTTGGCTTGTGAGTAGTCTAGTGTGGTGTCACTCCCATGTGCTAGCGGGTTGGCAGACTGATGGTCCAGACAGTTCTGTTCTTCCCCACAGTCTTGTATCATCCAGGAGGCTAGCTGTGATCATTCCTACATGGTTCCTTGTACTGTAAGAAAGGGCAAGCCTAGAATGAACCAACTTTCTATGTTTTCTGCTTCTGTCCTACTTATTGATAGTGTTCAGTCATCCAAACAAATCCCAAGGTGAGTCCAGATGCAAGAAACGGAAGCAGCCTCCATTTTCTGCCTGTCTCCATCTGTTTCTTTTTACTTAAACAACACTGCTAAGAGAATCACTTATTTAGCTTTGGAGTAGAGGACTGAACCCTGAGCCTCATGGTCATTTGAAAAGAACTGAGCCATTGGGCTACATTCCCATTCCAAGAGAATAATTTTGTTTTAAAAAGTATTTCATTAGGTAGGAATGTTCTGATAATTCATGTGGTTAAGTATGACACAAAGCTTTAGGGATTTTTCTGTATGTATTACATACCATAGAAATCATAGGAAGAGATTTTCAGAAACCTTGGATAGTATAATGACAAATGACAATTACTTGTAAGTTGACAAATAATTTTCCTATCACTTTTGTGTTTATAGTAGCTTTGTGTTAGTTGGATCCATATTTATATTTCTTTTACAGACAATTTAGGTGCAGCAAAGTTGAGGCCCCTCTTGGAAAGTCAAAATTGGAAGGAGACTATGATGTCAGGGCAGCTCTAAGCAGTTCCTAATGAAGACAGGCCATCTAGTTCATTCTGTTGCCTGTTGTCTGACAGATAGCAGCCTTGGGGAAGTCCTTTGAACTTTCTGGCTTTAAATTTCTTTCTTTTAATAATATTTGTTATGCTTTGTGTGTGTGTGTGTGTATGTATATTTCTGTATGTTGAGTGCTGGTATCCATAGAGACACCCATGCTGTAGGGACTTTCATGTGACCTCAAATGGCTTTGCACTCATCAGTATGTGGTAGTTTGAAAGAAAATGGCCCCCAGAAGAAGTGGCACTATTAGGAGGTGTGGACTTGTTGGAGTAGGTGCGGCTTTGTTAGAGGAAGTGTGTCATTGTAGGGGTGGGCTTTGAGGTCTTATATTTGTTCAAGCCACGCCCAGTGAGACTATTTACTTCCTGTTGCCTGTGGATCAGAGATGCAGAACTCTCAGCTCCGTCTCCAGCGCCATGTCTGCCTGCACGCTGCCACGTCCCACCATGACGATAATGGACTAGCCTATGAACTGTAAGCCAGCCCCAGTTAAATGTTTTCCTTTATAAGAGTTGCTGTGGTCATGATGTCTCTTCACAGCAGTAGAAACCCTAAGTAGGACACAGTCCATTAGCCAATCTCAGAGAACAGCTCCTCATCTTAGCGGTTGCTCTGCTGCCACTCCCACCACCTGGTCTTGGAGCCAGCCACGCACTCTGCTCCTCCCCTGTGCGACCTTACGGGCTGTTGCTTTCTACTTTTGGCCTATTTGCTTAAGGCACCCAGTGGAAACTTGGCTTATCTCACTCTCTGCCTTTGACCTGAGGTTCTGAACCAGTTCATGCCTTCCTATCCACCCCAAGACCACTGGATCAGAACAACAAGTGTCACACGAGGCAGGGCATGGGCCCCTCAGGCTTTCTGTGGCCGCAGGTATTTAAGTCATGGCAGTGGTGGTGGTGGGGAATGAAGTGTCTCAGAGACTCAGAAGGTTGCAGAAATAGGTTTCATGGTCTCAGATGTGGTGAAGTTTCAGCAGGGAAGGGGAGAAATGGAAATGAGATAGTCCAGCCAAAGACTCCTTGGTCCATTTTTGAAACACACCATGAGCAAGCCCTGCTTTTGGTCAGGGTGAAAGACTACCTCCCGTGATGCCCTCCAGTTAGAATGAGTGTCACGTGGGGCTGGGGATGGAGTCTATCATAACCAAGGGTGGCCTCAAACCCATTATGAAGCTTGGTCTGTTCCTCAGCCCTGCTCCTCCTGTTTCCATCTCCCAAGTGCTGGGATCATAGACATGAGTCGCCACACTTGGTTAGCTATCAATATCTTATCTCTATTACCCCCACCCAAGATTCTTGACTGGGGTCCCAGGCTGACTCCACGTTTGGGTGATCTTGAGGCAGATGATATGATGCAGGGAGGTTTTATCATCCCCATGTCTGGAGCACAGTAGGGCTTCTTTCCTGCCTTGGCCTGGTTTGAATTTTCTCATAGGTGTCACCAGACTCTAGGACATTGAAGCAGATGAGAATGTAGGCAGCAGAAATAGAGAGTAGGGGTAGAACTGAGAGATATTTAGGGTTAAAACGGACTGACTGGAAGAGGGGTGCAGAGGGTAGGTCCTGGATTGGTGCCCAGGTTTGCTTTGAGTAATGAGCTGGTTGTGATGAATGAGAGATGACCACTACAGCTCCGTGCAGCTGTCAATGACTATTTATACCTTGATATATTGATTCCCCAAGAACAGTCCCCAAGCGGCCCCGAAGTGTCCTCGATAGGACCTTCAGAGCAACCTGGGAGATCTAAGTGTTCACGAACATCTAAGATCTTGCTGCTGTCAAACGTTACCCCAGATTGCCACAATTACCTTCCCAGCCTGAGCTGTTGCAACCAAGACATTGGGAGGTCACTGATGTGAATAAAAGAAGAAAAGTTAATCATCTTTGGAATGATTGCATTCCATAGAGATTTTATGGCTACTGTTTCCTTTGGTCAGCTTGGTTTTGGTCTCATAGTGCATTGCCTTGCAACCCTTGCTCATCACTGATGGCCTCCATCAGGGGTTGGGTGAAGCCTTCCAGGGCCTGTGTGCTGAGCCTCAAAACCACAAGCCAGCCCTCACCAACCTACTTAGATAGCCAGCTGCAGAAAGAAATCCTGTTTGTAGGTGCCTGAGGGTGGCTTAGGGGTCACTTCCGCTTAGGTAGGGCATGGTAGGAGGCCCAGCACCCTCACTCCTCATGGCCATGGACTTGTCTTGAGCTGTCCATTTGCGGCATGACTGGTCCACGTGGGGAGACAGGTTCTAGTGACAAAAGAATAGAGTTGAGACCCGGCAAATGCTGAGAGGGAGGGAAGAAGGGAAGAGAGCTGAGGGGAAGGAGAGATACAGAGTCAGAGACAGATAGATAGATCCCCATAAACTCCCCTCCCTCCCTATAAGGCGATTACTGACAAGAGCTGAGTTATTTTTAGATAAATATATTTTAAAGAGCATTTTAAAGTGCCTTAATATTTTAGTTGAATTGCTTTTGAAAGACATAGTTTTAAAATGCATAATATGATTTCTGCTCTTTTAAAGCAGAATACTCTGAAATCAATTTATCCTTAAAAGACACTTTCGGCTGTATTGAGAGACATTCCAAGCATAGATGAAAAGCCAGAGTATCATATAATAAACCCCATGAATTAACAAACACCCACAACAACCCAAGCCAATCTTGGTTCATCTACACCCTCATTTCCCTCTATTCCAGGCTATGAAAATTTACCTCAGTTCTGTAGACCCAAAGTGGCCGTTGTGAATGTCATCATGTGCACATGTATCCCTTTTCTGTGCATTCCCTACAGCTGCCTCCTCACCTACCCCGAGACTTTCTCTAGGCTGTCCACCTGTAACCTATCTAGAAAGTTGCAACTCTGCCTTAGCTCCCAACACATGGAACTGGAGACTTCCTGTGCTGGCTGACCGTGAATGTCGTCAACCTGGTTAGATTTAGAGTCGCCTGGGAAACACACCTTCCAGAGTGTCTGCGAGGGCCTTTGCAGAGCCTTTGCAGAGACGATTAGCTGAGGAACTCAGGTGGGGAGACCCACTCTGAATATGGGTGGCACCATTCCGCGGGCTGGAGTCCTGGACTGAAGTAAAAGGTGGAAGCTGGGGGCTGTGGAGGCGGCTCACTCAATGGGGTAAAAAAGTTTGCTGTGCAAGAGTGAGAACCTGAGTTCAAATTCCAAGCAGCTGGTGACCAGACACAGCCGTGTGCGTCTGTAACTGTAGTCCTGGTGGAAGGAGACGCAGATCTCAGGGACTTGCGGGCTAGACGCTCATGTAGAAAGGGCAAGCTGCAGGGTTAGCGAGAGGCCCCATCTCTACAAGTAAGGTGGAGCGTGGTGAAGAACACACAGCACCCACCTCTGCCCACACATGTGCACACCCCACCCATGCGCTTAAAGAAAAAGCCAGCTGGGCACCAATGCTCATCTCCTTCCTGCTTCGGGTGTCATGTGACCAGCTGCCTCATGCTCCCGCTGCTACATTTTCTCCTCTGTGATGGAGCGTACCCTCAAACTGTGAGCCAGAAGAAACCTTACCTTCCTTAAGGAAGGAACTTGTACTTTCCTACCTTGATGTATATATATATATATATATATATATATATATATATATATATATATATTTTTTTTTTTTTTTTTTCGATACAGGGTTTCTCTGTGAAACAGTCCTGGCTATCCTGGAACTCATTCTGTAGACCAGACTGGTCTTGAATTCACAGAGATCTATCTGCCTCCACCTCCTGAGTGCTGGGATTAAAGGCGTGCACCACCACTGCCCGGCCCTACCTTGATTTTAATACTGGGTTTTTCTGGTCCACTTATAATCTGTTTCTGGAGGACTAAAATTTAGGATTTTTTTCATCTCTGAAAGGTGGAGGTATTTTATTGTATTATACTGTAGTAGTGTTTCATTCTCTTAAAAAATTAAAGTAATCATTTATAGAGACAAATAAATGGGAAAAGACTAATTTTTTTTTAAAGAAAGATTCTGAGACATAAACGAGGGATTCTGAGTATACTGTATACTGTACCCATCATTTGTTGGATGACAAAGCTCAGTTTGTTTGTAGCTTCAGCACCATCTCTGGTGCTTATATTCAGTTTTGGACCAAATGGCTTCATAACTGAGAGAGGAACCAGATAATCCTGCTTGATACTGTGATCTTCCCGTGTGTGTGTGACATTGTATATGTAAGCCACCTTTCGAGAGAAGTGAGTGGCCTCCTGTGCTGGTGAACTTTCTGGGTCTTCAGTGGCAGGTTCTCAGGGTGAACATGTGGGTACGGTGTGTAGATCCGGGGGCACAGTGGAGGGTTCAGTGATTGAGACTATAAAGACCAAGACAAGAATTTCATGGTCCTTCAAAAACAGGTTTTTGGAGTCAACAGGAGCTGCCCCTACTTTCCAGAATCTTCTAGCCCTTCCCAGCATTCTCTGGAGTGGCCATGGAGAACAAACATTCTACAGACGTTTTAAGTATTTAAACTTGAATGGAAGCAAGTAGGCCATGGAGGCTGGTTGACTCTCTTCTCCTTTCTGATTACTTAGATTCTGCCTTCAGCATTTTCCTTTATTCATGTTACCTGTTTTTCACAAACTTTTGGTGACAATATGTCAAGATGAAACCAAAGGTGTGTCATCAGTTCTAACACTGAGGTTACTCATACTTCACTTCTCTTGGGGTGTAGCCTTGTTGAAGTGTGTCACTGGGGGCAGGCTTTGAGGCTTCAAAAGATTTGTGTCTTTCCCATCGTGTTTTTTGCCTACTGCTTGTGGATCCAGATGTGAGCTCCAGCTGTTCCTGCCACCATGCCTTTGCTCTGCCATCATGAACTCCAACCCTCTGAAACCATGAGCCCCAAATATACTTTCTAAGTTGCTTTGGTTATGGTGTTCTGTCTTAGCAATAGAAAAGTAATTAATGTACTTACAAAAGTTTATTTGTTCCCTATCTTTTTAGTTTATTTCTTTCCTGTACCTCAGATAATGGCAAATGATTATGGGCTCACATTATGATTTTATCTCTTTGTGAATGAAGAACTTAAATCTTTATTTGGCCATACACTGGCATTGTCAAGTCCTGTGCTATTGGCACCTGGAGGACCAAATGAGTGTGAGTGGGCTGGAATGATGGCTCAGCCGTTAAAGTGTAGGCTCACAACCAAAAATGAGTGCGAGTGGTGAGTGGGTACAGATTTAGCTACCTTCTGTGAGAGCAATTCAGCATTGCAGGCCGCTCTCTGAAAGTTGAAGCACATGATACAAACATCATGCATCTACCATCCATTCATTCATCCATCCATCCATCTTCCACCATCCATTATTCCATCCATCATCCACCAATATATCCATCATCCATCCATCCACATATCCATCAATAATTCACCATCCATCATCCCCCCACATTCATCAATCATCCAGCATCTACCCATATATCCATCCATCATCCTCCATCTTCCTATACATCCATCTGTCACATGCCATCCCCACACATCCATCCAGAATCCATCATCCATCCACACATCCATCCATCACCCATTTATCTACCTATCCATCAATTCTTTATCCATCCATCATCCATCCACCTACTCACAATCCATCTATACATCTCCACCCATCCATCCATCCTTCATCCATCTACTCACAATCCATCTATACATCTCCACCCATCCATCCATCCTTCATCCATCCATTTATCTACACACCCACCTATCCAACAGCCCAAGAATATTGAAAAAAAGTCCTTATTTTAAGCAAATTTATGGAGACTTGGACAATCTGATGACCCGGGAAGGAGAATACCATTTAAATGAAGAAACACTGAGTAAATATTAGAAATTCCTTAGAGAAGTTTAATCTATATACAGTCAAAGGAACTCGTATGAAGTGTGTGCACAACTGTGTGACTACCAGGCTGATAAAGGTATAGCTAAGAAAATATCCTAGCCCACCTACACTGCCTTCCGTGCACCCTTCGCGGAGCTAACTACCTTTCTGACTTGACTACATACATCAGCTTTGCTTGATTGTGTGCTTTAAAGGGCACTGGCCTCTTTCACCCAAACCCTTGTCTGTGAGAGTCATTTTTGCGTTGCCCTGTCACTGGCATGTCCTGTTTCATTGGCCTGATTTGTTGAGGAGCATTGCTCTGTTGTGCAGGCTGCAGTATCCCCTTCTCTTCTTCTGTTAGTCGGCATCCCAGGTGTGTCTAGCTTTGGGCTGTTTTGTACAGAGCTGCTGGAACACTCGTGTGCAAGTCTTTTGATGTGTGTACTCTTGTTTCCTTGAGACTTAATCTTGCTGTCATAGCCATGGGTGGCCTGGGATGTACTACGAAGCGTAGGTTGTTCTTGAGGCCTCTCACCAACACCCTGCCTCAGCTTCCTGTGTGCTAGCATTAAAGGCGTGTGCCAGCACTACTGTCTCTAGCGTGAATTAAATTGAGGACAGTAAAGAGAGTCGACATAGTTATAGTTACTCAGCGTGTTGAAAAGTGAAGAGCAACCCAAGGCTGCTGGGATTTTGAGATGGGCTATACGTGAACCTTCTGACTGCCTTTCCTCCTATGGATGGCCATGTCCTCTGAGGCTGAGCAGAGGAGTGGGTTAGCTCTAGCCAGGTGCTAGGTACTGCCTCCAGCTTGTCCATAGGTCGGTTTCCTCCAGGAGGGAAGGCTCTTAATGGGCTCTGCTGGCTAGTTTTTGTCAGCTAGGCACAAACAGAGTCACCGGAGAACGGGAAACCTCAGCTGAGGAATGGCCTCCATTAGGTTGGTGGTTCCTCCCCCGGCAGGTGGTCCTGCGTTACATAAGAAAGTGGGCGGAGCAAGCCAGTAAGCGGCACTCCTCTGCGGCTTCTGCTTCGGTTCCTGCCTCCAGCTTCCTTCCCTGAGTTCCTGCCCTGACTTTTCTCAGTGATGGACTGGGACATGTAAGCCGGACAAATCTTTCCTCCCCACGCTGGTTTTAGTCCGTGTTTTATCAGTATAGAGAAAGCTAACTAGGTTGAGGGAGCCAGAGGCCCTTCTATAAGAACCTCATCTACGGAGAGCACGGGACAGCTTGCCTGCATGTAGGGGACCCTGTATCTTCCTGCAGGACTGAATCAAGCATCTGAGTAACAGAGACGGCAAAGGAGGCCACGCTGCTCTGTGCCCAGTTGTCAGGGTTTCCAGTCAGCAGATCTTTGGGACCCGGAACTCTTGTCTCATTGGTTCAGTGTGTGTCAGCCACATGCAAGGCCAGTGTCTTGTGACAGGCAGTTTAATCTCGCCTGCCCGCTGTGAGCCACACTCGCCATCCTAGAGAACTGCCAAGTGGAAATTGTCTCTTAACACTGATAAACAGTGAGGAGGAGGGAAAAGCCCTGACAAAATATTACAACTTAATTGTATTTCTCAGCTGGGCTCAGGAAGCTGCTTCCTCCTCAGGCAAAGGCTGTTTACCAACTCTCCCAGCCCCACCATAATTATTTCCTTAACCCATGGTGGGCTAGCTCCACCAGGGAAGCTGAGCAAGGCCTTTTGGGTGCTCAGGTGGGGACCCTTGCCTTCTTGGCTTCTGGCTGTGGGGGTGGCAGGAGGATGAACTACCCTCTAGAAGAGGGGTGGGGGAGGGGATGAGGCAAGCCTTTCTGCTGGCCTGGTTTTTCTGGTCACAGGTGTTTGCGACTCAAAATAAATGTGCAGTGTCAGGATTTAGCAGGCCATCAGCTGAGACTTATAATGAGGGCTGAGCAGGCAGACAAGATGGGTCCTCTCTGGGCACTTGTCATTATGTTGGATGGACCCAAATTCAGGCCTAATTACGAAGCTGGGAGAAGGGGGTTTGGAAGCGGGAGGGACAGTGGGGAGGCTGCCTGTCCGGGGGCCTGTGAGTGTTTCTGCTCTTTCAGTGCGAGAGATGTCTCTATGCTTCCTGGACAGGTGCTAAGAACAATGCGTTTTGAGCATCCGTTCAGGGCGAGCATCGAGAGGTAAGAGCAGCATCTAACGGGGAGCCACAGGCTCGCAAAGGCTCACCTGCTCTCATTTCGCCTGCCGGCCACTCAGACCAGCGTTTGTCTGATCACTCCTTCGTTTATTCATTGCTCTCGCACAAGCGAAGCGGAGCCCCAAGTCCCCACTTCGGGGGCTTGAACTGCGGCTCCCCCAAGTTTCTGTCCTTCCCCGAGCCTCAGGATGTGGCCTTCCTTGGAAGGATGTGAAAGTGTACGTGTGGCCATGGTGGCCTGGGGTGGGGCCCCTCATCCAGCGTGACTGGCGTCCTTTGAGCAAAGGCAGACGTGGTGATGCAGGCCCATCACCCTGACATTCTCGACATCCACGCGGATTTCAAGCTCAAGGCTAGCCTGGGCTACACATCAGGACCTCGTCTCAGAGAGAGAGGAAGGAAGAAAGAGAGGAGATGCAGAGGGGCGTGCACACAATGGAAGTGTGAGCGTGTGGTGTCAGGGACACAGGCTGAGGCGGGGCGCGTCTCCATGCCCAGGAGCAGGGAGATGGGAGAGGAGCCTGAGGTGGATCCTGCAGAAGGATCCCACCCAGCCTACGCCTCGCTAGTGGGCGGCGTTTCTCCTGCGTGTGAACACATCCGGTTTGTGGTTCTCTGTGCAGCATCTCCACGGAACACACACCATGGCGCCAAGTTCCGCTTCCTTCCCCAGCTCAGCCTGGCCTCCCCAGGGCTGGTCACGCATGCTCAGTGTGCTTCCTCCTCAGGGTTCATGCCCCTGCCTTCTCGCCTAGAATATTCTCCTTCAGAGGGTCCCACGACCGGTCCCCGCATTTTCCTCAGGTCTCCGCCCAAATGTCACATCCTCAGAGAGAGACCAGCATAGATAGACACCAGAGATAACATCTGCACAAAGGGTTGGGTGTACTCAGTGCATTTATTATATGTGTGTACAAAAATGTCACGACAAATACTAGTATTTCTTGCAACTGTTGTATGATAATAGAATATAGAAAAAGAAAAAAAACAGTATCTGTTTGTGGTCACTCTCTACCCCTTATTATGCTTCAGTTACTTAGGACTCATCATCCGTGTGTAGCTGTGAATACTTTTTTTCTAGTTTCTCCAACCAGTAAACTCCAGGCAGGCAGGCGCTGATTACTGAGGTATCAATAGCACGTATTAATAGTAATCAGAAGTGTTTATTGTTAATATTACACCATGCAGGGCAAGCAAAAAATCAAGCCAGTTCCTAGACTCTGCATTCCCACCGTGCATGCCATGGATATGAAGAGCTCTGGGGAGGTCACACAGTTTGAGATTGGACTGTGGGCAGGCGGGGAGTGTGCACGGGTTTGGGATTGGACTGTGGGCCTGGCCTTGAGCAGGCGGGGAGTGTGCACGGGTCTTGTGCTGGAAGGTACAGTGGGGTGTCTGAGAAAGTGGGGGAGGCAGGGGTGGCTGGGAGTCTGAGAGCTAGGGGTGGATGACTGCGATGAGATCCTGCTCTTATTCCAAGGGAAATGAGGTGCTCAAGGGGTTAAACATGGAACCACAGCAGGGTGGCAAGGTGTGATCTGACTTGTGTTTTGTGAAGCTTATTTTGGCTGTGTTATGGTGGGCCAGCCAATTACGAGAGCCACCCAAATGTAAGAAGTAGCCAGGTTGCAGAAGACAGGACTTGTCGGTGGATAGCAGGTAGTGTATGCTGTTGTGACAACAAAAAAATCTGACAGGAGCAATTTAAGAAAGGTTTCTTTTTAGTCAGACGTGGTGGTCTATGCCTTTAATCCCAGGACTCTGGGAGTTCAAGACCAGCTTAGTCTACAGATCAGTTCCACGTCAGCCAGGGCTATACAGAGAAGCCCTGTCTTGAAAAAACCAGAAAAAGGTTCTTTTTGACTCACAGTTTGTAATATAGTGCATCATGTTGGGGAAAACTATGGAATTGGGAGTCTAAGGTGGCTAGTCACAATGTATTTGTAGTCAGGAAGTGAGAGACTTGAATGCCTTTTAATTTTATTTAAGTTTTTGTTGAGACATGTAACCCTGGTTAGTTTGGAACTCATTGTGTCTCACCAGGCTGGTCTTGAGTTCACAGAGATCCACCTGCCTCTGCCTTCTGAACGCTGGCATTAAAGGCAGGTGTGAATAGGGCTGGCTCATGTCACCTTCTTATTCATTCTGGAACCTTAGATCCCGTGTGAGGAAGCAGCCCTGTTAACTATTCCCTCGCCGTCACCATGGCTGTACTCTCAAACCATGAGCCAAGAGAAACCCTTCCTCCCTTGCCTGGCTTCTTGTCCTCATGTCACAGCAGTAAGAAAAGCAAGAGTACAATAGGTCACCATGAATTGCCAGCCCCCAGCTAACCTTTGTGCTAACTCTAAGTAACCATGGCTACACCACATGGAGCAGAACCCAGCCTCGATCACCCAGAGAGACAAAGAGGAGCACACTGTTGTTTGCGCTAGGTTTCTGGTGACTTTTGGTGCTGTACAGGTAACTGAAGCAGAGTCAGGCGGCGGAGTCACATTGCTTGTGGGTCCTTTGTGGGTGTGTCTCCTCGGCGGACACCACCCTGAGGCCCTGATGCCTAGAAGTAGTTGTCTCCTTTGCTATGTCTTTTGTGGTGGCCTTCAGGTGCCACCAGAGAACAGTTAATGGTGACCCTTCCCTTCCCTTGGTCCCTCTCTGACTTCTCTACTCTTCCTGCCAGTATGTGAGCCTGGGTTTTCTCCCTGCTTTTCCCTCTTTCATAGCTCAAGGAGCGTCTGAGGCTGCAGAAGTTTCTGGAAACTGGTTTAGGATTTGCACCATAGCCTGTCTCTACCATTCCTTTTGTCCCTTGTCCTAGCACTGGAGCAAAATTAGCTCTCTTTTTGAACTAACAGGTTTGGCCATTGGTAGCTGGCTATATTATATAATAGACTAAAATGCTATTTGTGAGCCATTGTCAGCCGAGACAGGGGACCAACATGGACACCTTCTTAATTATGCGCCATTAATGATGTTCTAACTGCAGTTGGGGACGCTGCAGTTTTAGTCCTTGCTTTAATTCTGTGCTGTGTTGTAGAGAGCATTAATGAGCCCAGGAATTCTCAAAGGTCATAATCTGAATATATTTTCTTTCCTTCTTTTTAGGGCAACAGGAATAGGATTTAAAACAATGAAAATGAAATTTACTTCATCATTTGCTTAACAACGTCCTCACCCAAATTAGACTGAGGTATGTAATCATTCACTGGTCATTTAGACAGATTCGAGTGTGCCAGATTTCTTGTATGGCCCCAATTTCTGAATTCTACAGAGTCGTGGTGTGTATGTGTGTGTTAGTTGCTAACCCTATTGATTATGAAAAATAACAGAAAAAAAGTCCACCCAAATCGTTATGATATGAAAAGTGCAAATTTAGCAGGAGCAGCATTGAATTTTCCAGGGAGTCATTTATCATCCTTGGAAAGTTTTGGTTCTTTGCAAATAAAAGAGAGAAAGGAGTGGTAATTGCCCTCCTCAGCTAATTGACAGAACTGTGTCAGGAAACATAGTCACTTCAGTGCTGCCTCCGATGATGACATTTGAAGGTTGTTCCCATTCTCTCTGCTCTAAATTAGGGAATCGTTATTTCCCCGTGAATCTTATTAATATAATGGTTGCTTCTGCCCTCAAGCCCCTCCACCAGCTTCAATATCCAGGTGGAGATGTGGAAACAAAGCTCAGAAGGTCAGAAAATAGTTTGGGCCATTGCATGGGACTCCTAGGTTTCACGGTTCCTCTGTCCATCAGTTGGAGAGAAGGTGGTGTCTGTTTAAATTGCAGTCAGCGGAATCAAGTCATCTGTTAAGAAGGACTTTTTCATTATTTTAAGGGAGCGCAGAAGGTTTGAAATGCCTCTGAGTACTGAGGACAGGTGAGTCTATATTGAGCTGGGAAAGCAGAAGCCAAGAAGTCAGAGACAGCAGACAGTGGTGCCCACGTAATTCCCCTCTTCAGGGTACTTCCACAGGGACAGGAGGCACCAGTGACTTTCAGGGATAACGAAAAATCCCTCCAAAGGGATTTTTTCAGATGGAGGTCTTACATTATGGCTTCTGATGAGATGTTATTAACAAGACAAGGGCTGGACTAAGGAAATTGATGCTTGTCACCAGACTTCATTAACCCAAATGCCAACTGGTGATGGAAGCAGTGTAGACCAGCTGTTGATAAAACAGTGCTTCCTCAGCAGGACAGATCAACAGCTGCCCTCAGTGGCACTTGGAAAACAGCTGGCTGCCTTGTAATAGTGACCACACAATTTGAAGGGTATTTGATATTCCAGGGATGTGTGCTGCCCTAATGGAATACCACAGGCTCAGCAATGGCTGACTTGCAGAAATGTACTGATTCACAGTTCCTGGAGGCTTTGAGGCTAAAGAGAACCGTAGATGGAGGGAGGGAGATAGAGAGATAGAAATAGATAGATAGATAGAGAGAGAAAACAGAGGCTGCATTGATTATTTTACAATTGTTTTAATCAGCACATATTATACATAGTATAGTGGGCTTCATTATGACATTTTCATGCATGAATTAATGCATTTTGAGTATTGCCCTAGCTACCCTCTCCTGTTTCCCTATTCTCCTTCCTCCCTTATCTCCTCCCTCCTTTCCTTTCTCCTGCCCCCCCCCCTCCTGACCCAATGAGTTTCATTAGGGTTGTTTACAGGATCTTGGGTGAGGTTTGTTTATCATGTTTCCAATAGCTACATCATTGAGGGAAATCTCCCCCTCTCCCAGTAACTATTAACCACGTATATATCCACTGAGACTTCCCAGAGAGTTTGAGTGTGATGGCCAATGGTCTCATCATGGCCAGAAGCCCACGCTCCACACCGTGGATTTATTCTTCAGTAGGGAACCTACTCACATGATAATGGCATTGACTCATTCACAAGGGCAGACCCTCAGGGGAAAATCACTTCTTAAAGACCCTACTTCTTCACTGTGTTACGTGGGAGATTAAATGTCAACCTGAGAGCCGGGTGGTGGTGGCACATGCCTTTAGTCCCAGCACTCGTGAGGCAGAGGCAGGCGGATCTCTGTGAGTATGAGACCAGCCTGGTCTACAAAGCTACACAGATAAACCCTGTTTTGAAAAAATCAAAAACAAAAATGTTAACCTGAATTTGGGAACATATAAGCATTCAAACCATAGCAGTGACAAACTGTTGTCCACACTCAGGCAAGACCTTGGAGATTTTTCTGCCCTGGAATGTCTTCCTACTGTCTGCAGCCTCTCCCCTTCCTACCTTGTCAGTGTTCCCCAGAGCAGCTATCAGGAAGAGCAGGTAACATCCTTGATTGAGATGAGGAAGTCAAATATGCCTGACCAGTGCATTCTGGGACACACCCTGCTCCCTGTTCTTCTAACATATTGATTCCATATGACAGGCAGGTACTGAGAGCAGATCTCTGTGGAGTAAAGAAAAAATGTTGGAAAATATTACTTAAAAGTATATTACTGGGACTGGCAAGATAGCGCAGTAGGTAAGAATGCTGTGTGAGCATGAAGACCAGGGTACAAAATCCTCACCTGTAGTCCCAGTGCTGGGGGCGGGGTGGATGGCAGGAGGACTGCTGGGGCCTGCCGGGTGCCAGTCTACTCCAGTTCAGAGAGAGACCCCGCTTCAAGGGAAGGCAGAGAGAGACCCTGCTCCAAGGGAAGGCAGAGAGAAAGAGCAGAGTGCCTGCTGTCCTCCTACGGCCTCTACACATGCATACATCACACCACACACACACCACACATACACCTATGTACCATACACACACACACACACACACACACACAAAACCCACAATATACCACACATACATATACCACAATACACACAATGCATCACAGATACACATACACACCACACACATACACTTATATACCACACACACACACACACACCCCACACATATACCACACATACATATACCACAATACACACAGTGCACCACAGATACACATACACACCACACACATATACACACACCACACATACACCTATGTACCACACACACAGACACACACACACACAAAACCCACACATATACCACACATACATATACCACAATACACACAGTGCACCACAGATACACATACACACCACACATACACCTATATACCACACACACACACACACACACACACACACACACACACACACACACAGACACTACACACATATACACACACATTTACTCTTAAATTGTTCAAGCTGGGTATGGTAGCATATGCTTGAAATCCCAGCAATTGAAAGATTGAGACAGGAAAATCATAAGCTAGCCTGGGCATATGCTGGCTAAAAATGTTTAATGGACTGTGTTCATCTTTTAGATGTCCTCACTGTTTTTGGGCTAGTGGTTTTAGAAATTAAATATTAAAAAAATAACAATCTTAATTTAGTAGCACTTCATATTTTAAATAAAAGTCTAGCTTTTCCCTCTACTGAACCCAGAGAAATAAGAATGTCCTGTTCTTCCCTGGCAACCACATCCAAATCAGATTTTTGATCAATGAAAAGATGTTGGTGCTGAGTGCGCTGTGACAGTGCTCTTGTTTAGTGGTCCATGTTTATGAAGGAGTGTGCATGCTTTCACTTGTTTTATGATAGAATTAAGTACTTTTCTCCTTTTAATGGGACATTTTCCTTTGCAACTTCAAATCACAGTGAAGAGCTCTATAAGTGATGTAAAACCAGTTTGAGTGGATGCAGCTCCATTGGTGGAGTGCTTGCCCAGCATGCATGGAGCCATAGGTTCGAGTCTCAGCCCAACATTGAACTGAGCTATTGTTTGTAATCCTAGCATCCAGGAGTTAGAGCCAGGAGGAACAGAAGTTTGAGGCTATCCTCATTAGCATAGTAAGTTTGAGGTCAGCCTGGACTATACAAGACCCTATCTCAAAAAACAAAAACCCCAAAACTCAAAACATACATTTGGAAAAAAATCATTTAAAAAAAAGTCAAGTAAGTGTAGTGGCTCATACCTTTAATTCCAGCATTCTAGAGGCAGAGACAGGCAGGCAAACCTCCATGATTTTGAGGCTAGCCTGGTCTACATAGCTAGTTCCAGGCCAGTCAGGGTTACATAGTGAGATACTGTCCCCGCAACACACACACACACACACACACACACACACACACACACACACACACACACACACACACACACAAAAATCATTAGTGTTTTGTTTGACCGAGACAGATTTAATTATATGCCTTTTTCTTTTTTTTTCCTTCCCCAAATTGCCTTTGTGTCCTCGGGGGTAGGTCCCATGTTTGGCGACAGCCTGCTACCTTCTAAAGTTACCATGAAAGAGGCCAGAAGGACACAAAAGGCTGAACAATTGAGCACCCACTGCATTGTCCTTGGTTGAGTTTTTTTTTTGTTCTTGTTCCTCCTCTGCGTGGGGAACCACACTGAGGATGCTTGAGAGAGTAGCACTGAAGGATGGAGGAGTTCTTCATTTCAGTTCTTGTCTGCCCACACCCCCTTTCCTTTTAATACAACTTTGGCATTCAGGGGTCATGCCCACCAGGAACCCAGTGCACATTAACTGCAGGCGGGTCTCCTGTGGGCATGACTGTGTGTGTGGTTGCCAGAAAAAGAATGAATCAGATTTCATTTCTGTGTCTAGCTTCGGTAGCTTGACTCATCTTCCTAGCCTACAACTAAAGTGTGGCTGTTAAAACAGTAACATGATATTTAGAGGGTAATTTTGATCAAGGCTATCATAATTTTTCTTCCTGAGTAAGTCTGTATGTCCTTTGTTATAACTATAATTATCCTGACAGTTATTTAGAAGGAATGGTGAGCTAGAGGTTATTCAGATATGAGACCGAAGGGTTGGCCAGCCAGGAAACAGTGACTTTGATTCTTCCTCTTCCTCTTCCCTTTTCCTCTTCCCTCTTCCTCTTCTTCCTCCTCCTCCTCCTCTTCCTCTTCTTCTTCTTCTCCTCCTCCTCTTCCTCCTCTTCCTCCTCCTCCTCCTCCTCCTTCTTCCTCTTCCTCTTCATCCTCTTCTTTTTTGTTTTTTTGAGACAGGGTTTCTCTGTGGCTTTGGAGGCTGTCCTGGAACTAGCTCTTCCCGGCATGACTTTGATTTCTTAACATGTATTTTAATGCCATATAAAACTTGCTGGATTATTTTCTCCCCTGAAGACTATCATTGTTTTTATCCTATTCTACCTTTATATTTATCACCAAGGAAGAAAGTTGTGCTCATCTTCTTTGACCCTGTGTCACTCAGCTCAGAGAATCCTAAAATACGACGTCTCAGTTCAGATCCTCAGTGTAGGGTGGTGCCAGAGCAGCTGTGACAACCTGCAGATAATCCTGAAGATTGGGTCTGCTTAAGGTCCCTCCCAGAAGAGGGGTTGGAGAGGGTCATTACACCCTTGCCTGAGGTTCAGTCACTTAGTCCTGTGTCTCCCCTCTTCTACCCTCCCCTCAACTGTCTATAACCCTGTTCCAGCTATGAATTCCTACAAGAGGATCTGCAGGGTAATCAGGTTGGGACCTTAATGGAAGGGGACTCCATCTGTGCAGCTGTGGGAGATCATCCTCAATGCTAGAGTAGCAATCAAGGTGTTTTGGTTGTTTTGGGGTCACCCATGAATCTTATAAGGTAGCCTGATAAGTTCCTTGATTCACCAGGCTAGGCTCATGTGGCATTGTTACTTTGGTCTGTTATTGGTGCCTTATCTGCGGGGAGCAGGCCTTTATTCATGTCTCCCCAGGAAAAGATGAGACAACGCTCACACACACACACACACACACCACCACCACCACCACCACCACCACCACCAGGAGCAATGACACACTACTTATCTCCGGCTAGGCTCCCTGAAGCCGTAGCCTGTCTCTAGTTAGGAATTCAACAGGGACCCTCCAGGCTCTTTTCGTACCACTTCAGGGATCTCTATTAACTCAACACACTAAAAATAACTGCATAGAACTGCTGAGCAGGCCAGGGAGACCACAGGCCCGGGGAAGGCTAAATATTGCTCACATTGATCATAACCGTGGGTCCCTTCTCGGAGCTGCCTGGCCTGCTGTTTGACCCTGAGGCTCATTAGCAATGTTTGTGCATCTGTAGGGCTGAGAGGCTGAGAGCACAGTAGGCTTGGCTGGGGGGTGCAGGTTGGAGAAGGCAGGAGGCTGCTCTAGTTGCAGAGTTGTACCCTGCCAACCCAGAGTTCTCCTTTCTTCTGAATTAATGTAGCTTTCGGAATTACAGCATGTTCTTTGCTGAGAAGAGCCAACTCTTACTTTGACTCCAACCCCAGGGAGTCAGAGAACTGGCTTCTCTCAATTTCCTGGTAAAATGTCTGCTTCTTATTTTTCTGGTGAATTACGGGTTTTCATGTGCATGCTCAGCTAATCAAATTTAACGATTCTAGACCCAAATCACATTATTGTTATTCTTTTCAAGGCCAGGTTGGAAGGGAGTGGCAGGAACCCACCAGCAGCCTTGAGATTGAGACAACTACAGTCACTCAAACTCTGGGAAACAGCTTATATACGTGTGTGTGTGTGTGTGTGTGTGTGTGTGTGTGTGTGTGTGTATTTGTACTCCTAAACCATAAATTGAACTTGTTCAGTTTGTCTATTTGTGTGCATATGTTATATTGGATAACTGGTTGGTGTGTTCTTTCTTGTGGAAGACTATTTATCTCACAGGATCCTCAGAGTTTTTTTAATCTGGAGTTGAGGCCTTGTAAGTCCTTCCCCCCATTCATGTTAACATCTGTATCCATGCATCTGTGTCCATGCATCTGTGTCCATGCTTCTGTGTCCATGCATCTGTGTCCATGCATCTATGTCCATGCATCTGTATCCATGCTTCTGTGTCAATGCATCTGTGTCCATGCATCTGTGTCCATGCATCTGTGTCCATGCATCTGTGTCCATGCATCTGTGTCCATGCATTTGTATCCATGTATCTGTGTCCATGCATCTGTATCCATGCTTCTGTATCCATGCTTCTGTGTCCATGCTTCTGTGTCCATGCATCTGTATCCATGCATCTGTGTCCATGCATCTGTGTCCATGCATCTGTATCCATGCTTCTGTATCCATGCTTCTGTGTCCATGCTTCTGTGTCCATGCATCTGTATCCATGCATCTGTGTCCATGCATCTGTGTCCATGCATCTGTATCCATGCATCTGTATCCATGCATCTGTGTCCATGCTTCTGTGTCCATGCTTCTGTGTCCATGCATCTGTATCCATGCATCTGTATCCATGCTTCTGTGTCCATGCTTCTGTATCCATGCTTCTGTGTCCATGCATCTGTATCCATGCATCTGTGTCCATGCATCTGTGTCCATGCTTCTGTGTCCATGCATCTGTGTCCATGCATCTGTATCCATGCATCTGTATCCATGCTTCTGTGTCCATGCATCTGTGTCCATGCATCTGTATCCATGCATCTGTGTCCATGCATCTGTATCCATGCATCTGTGTCCATGCATCTGTATCCATGCATCTGTGTCCATGCATCAGTGTCCATGCATCAGTGTCCATGCTTCTGTGTCCATGCATCTGTGTCCATGCATCTGTATCCATGCATCTGTGTCCATGCATCAGTGTCCATGCATCTGTATCCATGCATCTGTGTCCATGCTTCTGTATCCATGCATCTGTGTCCATGCATCAGTGTCCATGCATCTGTGTCCATGCATCTGTGTCCATGCATCTGTGTCCATGCATCAGTGTCCATGCATCTGTGTCCATGCATCTGTGTCCATGCATCAGTGTCCATGCATCTGTGTCCATGCATCTGTGTCCATGCATCTGTGTCCATGCATCTGTGTCCATGCATCTGTGTCCATGCATCTGTATCCATGCATCTGTGTCCATGCATCAGTGTCCATGCATCTGTGTCCATGCATCTGTGTCCATGCATCTGTGTCCATGCATCAGTGTCCATGCATCTGTGTCCATGCATCTGTGTCCATGCATCTGTGTCCATGCTTCTGTGTCCATGCATCTGTGTCCATGCATCTGTGTCCATGCATCTGTGTCCATGCATCTGTGTCCATGCATCTGTGTCCATGCATCTGTGTCCATGCTTCTGTGTCCATGCTTCTGTGTCCATGCATCTGTGTCCATGCTTCTGTGTCCATGCTTCTGTATCCATGCTTCTGTGTCCATGCATCTGTGTCCATGCATCAGCATTGTCCTTGTTTAGCTCATGCTTGTTTAGCCATGCTGATGAGACTTCATGGATGTAGTTTCTGACAACTTTAGGAAACAACCTCACAGAAAACTCCCCGATCTCTGGCTCTTGCTATCTTTTCCAGCCCTCTTCCTCAGTGATCCCTGAGCAGGAGTTATACTGTAAATGTATCCTGTGGGACTGGACTCCACAGCTCTGCATTTTGATTGGTTGTGGTTTTCTGTAACGATCTCCATGTTTCCTTGATGAGGGGTGAGGACCACACTTATCCAGCTTGGCCTTGGAGAAGGATGTGCTGGCAGGATGTTTACATGGCTTACTGAGGATCTGAACTTCAGTCTTTAAGCTTATGTGGTGGGCACACTGCCAATTGAGCTGCCTTTCTGTCTGTCTGTCTGTCTGTCCCCCCTCTCCTTGTGTGTGTTTCAGGAGGCAGGGTAAGTAGGGATAGGCATTTAAATAAGCTGTGATAAAACTGTCTTGATTCTGGTGTGAAGGCATCACAGTAGTGTCCTCCCTAACTCTGTCCCTTTTGAGACAGGGTCTCATGGGACACACGGGAGGATCTGAGGCAGGTGGGCCTCAATCTGGCTGAGGATAGGATGGGCCTGAAGTCTTGATGCTCCATCTACCACCATAGGAGCATCTGGTTCGTGTCCTCATTTTACCCAGCTCTAGGGAATTGACTCTGAGGCCCCTGGGATGCTAGGCTGTTGGCACTTTATCCATCAAGCTAAATCTTCAGCTCCTGATAGATTTCATGTTGTTTTTAATGTGTCAAAGGCAGCAAACGAAGCTCTCTTTAAATGTTTTTTTCTCTATTGTTTTTAAATAAAAATAAGAAATTTCTGTTCATGGGTGTTTTTCCTGCATGATTATGTGGGTTCCACATATGTGTCTGATGCCTTTGGTGGTCAGAAGATGGTGTCAGATCCACTGGAGTTGGAGCTACAGATGGTTGTGAGTCACCATGTGGATACTGGGAATCAAACCCTGGTCCTCTGGAAGAACAGCCAGAGCTCTTAACCACTGAGCTGTCTCTTCAGTTCTTTATCTTTAAACTTCTGTTTATTCATGTGTGTGTGTGTGTGTGTGTGTGTGTGTGTGTACAAGTGCATGTGCATGTAGGTGCTAGTGGAAGCCAGCAGGGGGCAGTAGATCCCTTGGAGCTGGCGTTCCCAGCAGTTACCAGTCACCTGATGTGGGCGCTGGGAACGGAACACACGTTGGAATTTATCTGAACTCTGAGGTTTAAGAGCTGGGACTTTTTAGAGGTGATTGGGCATTTAGGATTCTGTCATGCGAATAGACAAATCCACTGATGGATAATGGGTTAGTGGGGCAACAGATTACTCCGAGAGTGGGTTTGTTTGTAAAGGACAATGTGTCTCTGTCTCCTGCTCGAATCACTTTGCCATGTGATCTCCTTCCCCACCCTGGACTCTGTAGAATTCTCATCAGTAAGGAGCCTCTCAGCAGGTACCATCTGTCTGCCTGGGACATTCCAGTCTCCAGAACTCTGAGCTTGAATCTTCACGCTCTATAAACAGCCTCATGTCTGGTATTCGGTTACAACAACAGCAGAAGATGCACACACCCCAGACTGGTTTTCACACTCCTTACCTAAACAGAGTAATAAGAAATTACTCTTTTCTTTGCATACTGACCACCTATAGCTTTGCGTGGGATTGCTGAGCATTGTCGTGTGAAGATCAGGTAGATGGGAACATAGACAAGAAACCAGTTGGGTTGCTTGACTTTGGAGTCAGTTTGCTCAGGGTGTGATCCTGAGCCTGTGACCTTCCAGCTGTGTGACATGGTGACTTCCACCAATAAAGCTTCCGTTTCCTTACCTGCAAAGCTCTTCTACCACCACCAGTTAAGTCATGGTTTGAAAGGCTAGAGCAAACCAGCTCATGGAATGGGAGGTAGGGTAACCTAGCAACGGTGAGTGCTCATTGGGTACCCGGGATGGGTAACTGTTTCCAAGCTGGCGTTAGTGAGATGAGGGTCTTTCTGTGTTAGTTGCTTTTCCGTTGCTGTGATAAGACGACTGTGACCAAAGGGACCGGTAGAAAGGTTTATTTTGGGCTACAGTTCTGGCAGGTTGGAGTCTATGGATGGTGGAGAAGAGACAGCAGGTAGCAGGCAGACATGGTAGCTGGAGTAGCAGCTGAGAGCTTGTGTCTCAAGCCACAGGCAGGAAGCAGAGAGAGCGTGCTGGAAATGTCTCCAGTCTTAAAATCCCAAAGCCCACCCCCAGCGGGCACACTTCCTTCATCAGTACCACCTCTCCTCATCCTCAAACACCCACTAAATAGGAACCAAGTATTCAAATGCCTGAAACTTACGGGAGAATCCCTTTCAGACCACTGTACTTATATGATGTTTGCTTCACGTGGTAGGTAAATTGCCCTCAGTTGGTTCCTTGGTCTAACTACTGTTTCTTCTCCCAGTCTTAGTCTTCAGGCCCCTTAATGTGTTTTAAGATATTTTATGACCAGGAGACCTTCCACAGTAACTATGATGTCTTCTCCCAGGAAAGTATAAGATATAAATAACAAGCAATAAAGGCAGAAAAATTATGCTGCAGAAGTGAGGGGAAAAAAATTGGTCCTGGAGGAAGCCATCTGAACTTTACTGCCAAAGACAGGAGCATCAATTGGAAATGTGGGAATAAGCAGAGACTTAAAGAAACAGTTCCATGATTCAACGGTTGGGCTTTATAGAAAAAGAATCACTGTTGAAGACTAACCAGCATCAAGAAGATAACACTGGGCCTGGAGAGATGGCTAATCAGTTAAGAACACTTAATTGCTGCTCTTGGAGAGGGCCTGAGTTCAGTTCTCAACACCCACATGGTGGCTCACAACTTTCTGTGTGACTCCAGTTCTAGGAGATTCAGGGCTCTCTTATGACCCCCATAGACATCGGGCAGGCACTCCTATACATAAAAACAAACAAACCTTAGAAAAAGAGAGCCACAGTGTTTAAAATATTATCTGACATTGAGAAATAGTTTAAATTTATTCTTTGAAAATTTCACACATCGGTGCATTATAATTTGATCATATCCTTCCATCACTACCTCCAATCTAACTCCTCCTAGTGCCCCACCCCACCTTCCTTCCAACTTCATGTTCTCTTTTTGACTGATAAGGCATGATAATTATACATGCTGATGCAAATATATGGTGATTATATATGCTGATGTTGTGGAGCGAGGTATTTCAACACATGTACATAGTGTGCAATGATCGGATCAGAGTGATTAGCATGTCTTGTCACCTCAAATATTTTCCATTGCTCTGTGTTGGGAACATTCAAAATCCTCGCTTCTAAGCTATCTGGAAATAAACCTTGGATGTTGCCCACCGTTGCTTCCCTACGGGGCTGCTGAATGTTATCAGAAGTTATTTCTCCTGTGCCTGAACCTGTTAACCATCCTCTCATAGCCCCGCCTCCACCCTGAGACTTGTAGCCTTTAGTCACCATGCCTCTGCTCTCTGCTTCTCTGAGATGGGCTTTTTAACGTTTCTATGTGGAAGTGAGAACACACTCAGTGAGCCTTTCCATGTCTGATGTTTCATTGGGTAGAATGTGCTCTAGGCTTGTCGTGCTGCCAGAGAGGAGTACACTCTTTTTGTGGCCAAAAATAAATACTTCATTGCATATATGTATCATGATTGTTAATCTATTCACGCATGGGTGGAGACCTGGGCTGTTTATCTATTCACACATGAGACCTGGACTGATCCCATGTCTTGGCTGTTGTGGATAGTACTATTTATAATATATATATATATATATGTAATAACTGTGGGAAAGACTCCTGTCTCCACACATACTTTTCTTTGCATACAGACCAAGGAATGGGATTCCTGGATCGTTTGGTTGTTCTATTTTGGTTTAAAATATTTTCATTATATTTATCCTTTCATTTATTTCTTTTATCTCTCCTTCCACCTCTCCCTCTGTGTGCATGAGTATACACGTGTGCATCTGTGTACATGTGTGCTATGACATGTATGTGGAGATCAGAGGATATCTTGGGGGACATGGCTTTCTACCATATGTGTTCCTGGGGTTCAGCACAGGCCATCAGTCTTGGCTGCAAGCTCCTTAACCCACTGAGTCATCTGTTCATTATTTTTTTAGTGTTTTCTTTGAAAATTGTGTTTGCGGGCTTGTGCATGTGCCAACAGAAGCCCGGAGAGGACACCAGATCCCTTTGAGCTGGAGCTATCAGTGGTTGTGAGCTACCTGACAGGGGTGCTGGGAACCAAACTTATGACCTCTGCAAGAGCAGTACTGTACAGCTCCTCGTTAGTCCCATCTGTAGTTTTCCGAGGGCTACCCCACACTGTTTTCCATGATGTCTTTTCTAATTTACATGTGCATCAATTGTGCGCAAAGATTTCCTGGTCCCTATATGTATGCTTACATCTGTTAGGTTTTGGGAATGAGATACTGTTTTATTGTGGTCCTGATTTACATGTCTATCTTGTTGAACACTTTTTCATATACTCATTGGCCATTAATACCTATTCTTTTGATAAATACCATTTTGTCAATTTATTATTGTTGTGCTGTTCCTTATGTTTTAGAAACTAACCCTTTGCCAGAGAAATAGAAATGCCTCCTCCATTCTGAAGTGCCGTGTCCAAGGCCTTGCACGTATAAAGTAGCTCATTGTTTTATAGCAGTCCTGAAGGGGCTGATGCATTGAGAGTTCTGATAGATTTCTAGAACCCACCTGGTGTGTCAAGTACTTCTCTAGTTACGGTAACAGGAAACAGCTTAAGGGGTGACAGACTTATTTCAGCTCAGTTTTAGGGTGCTGTGCTGTCCGTCAAGGACGGGAAAGAGCATGAGGACGCCAGTCACATTGCATCCACAGTCAGGAAATGAGAGTAGAGAACCTCCCTCTTCTAAAGTTCCTACAACCTCCCAAAACCAGCGCCACTGGCTGAGGATCAAGGGTTCAAACACATGAACCCGTGGGGACACTTCACACGGAAGCCACACTGGCTGGAAAGTGGTATCCCCGACAGGACACTCCAACCCCCTTGTCCGGCAGATCTAAAGCCCATGAAAACTGAGGCCTGGTAAGTTCTCTGCATCTTTTTCCTCAGGGGAAGAAGCAATAACCAAACCGGAAGGATGAGTGCATTAGTGTCCAGCTGTTGAGCTCTGTCCTGTTTTTCCAAATGTGAAGAAAGATGACTAAATGCAGTTTGAGCAATTTATTAAATGCTCCTTCTCCTAAGATCAGACAGAAAACATTAAACCAAAGTGATAACACAGGAAACAGCAAAAACACTGTCATCACAGTTTTCTCCCACATGGTGAAGGAGTGACCTCAAGCTTGTGGGGTGTTTCGTTTTTTTCCTGGGTGCAGTTCGCTGATTCCTGCAGTCATGGGGGTGCAGACATGAAAGGGAGTAGGGCAGCACAGGGGGTGGAATCAAGCAGACACAAGCGACAGTTTTGAAAAATGGGAAAGATCCCGAAAACTGATAACGAAGGTCTCTTGGAAGAGATTTTAATTTCCTTATAAAATAATGGAGCAAATATCAGGAGAAAAGAAATCTATAATCATATGGAAGGTAATAGAATCAAGAGCAATGAGTAGTTCAGGTTTGTAAACAAAGATCCATGCCAGAACACCCTGCAGCATCTCACTGGTGGAATTATAGAATTAGTGTGGGAAGGAAAAAAATGAATTTAATACATTTGGATTTTTGGTATTACCCAAGGGAGAGAAGGTGTGAGAACCAAGATGAACTGAATGTAACATTTTAGAAAAGTATCTGGTTGGGCTGTGATTTTCTCTTTTAAAACTTTTTAGTTAAGCTGGATTTTGCTAGAATTCCTGTGAGCATGTGTGAAGGTGGGCATTTCGTTTCAGATAGGTGATCTGAAACCTACAAAAATAAACACTGCCCTCCCACACACTCCAGATCCGCCACCTCAATACAAAATGACAGATTTTCATAAATTCAAAAGAAAGTTTTTATTTTTTACCTCAAATGGTTTGCTTCAAAGATCCCACGCATGTGCATGTATTTAGAGTGGACTTGTATGCGTGTGCACACACTGTGGAAGCCACAGGTCGGTGTCAGATGACTTCCTGCTCTCCACCTTATTAAGGGGCTCTCACAGCCTCGGGAGTGAGTTCACTGTTGCAGCTAGCTGACTGGTCAGTGAGTCCCCACGGTCCACACCTTCCCAGGGCTGGGGTTTCAGGTGCATGCCGCCACGCCCAGCTCCTCCATGGGTTCTGGGGATTCAAACTCAGGACCTTATGCTTGAGCACAAAGCACCTTGCCCGCACAGCCAGCTCCCCAGTGTTGACACCTCTGGCTCTTTTGATTTAATGTGTGTGCATGAGTGTTTTGCTTGCATTTATGCCTGTTCACCATGTGCTTTCCTAGCGCTTGCAGAAGTCAGAAGGAGGAGTCTAAAACCCCGGAGCTGGAGTCGGAGATGGTTGTGAGCCTCCATGTGGGTGCTGGGAACTAAACCGGGGTCCTGTGGGGGAGCAGCCATGCTCTTAACCACGGAGCCGTCTTTGGCCTGTCATGCTGTTCCCGTGATGGTTTGATGATGCATCTGCTGTTCCTTTTCATGGTGAAACACTCAAAAGTGCTGCAAGCCTGCTAAGAAACCCACAGAAAGATGCTGTGGGAGACCTTGTATGGCACATTTACAATCAGACTACAGTGCTGAAAGCAGACGGTCACTGATTGTTTCAAAAGTACCATTAAAAGAATACTGTTGTATTTTGATATGCAAATAGGAATGGAAGCTATAAATGAGTGAGAAGGGAGACAGTTACTCTTTGCTCTCGTTGTAGGGCAGAAGGGAGGGGCCGGGGAGATGGCTCAGTGGGTAAGAGTGCTGGCTGTGCCAGCATGAAGACAGCTGGAATCTCAGCACCATGTAAGACACTGTGTGTGGCCTGCACACCTGTGACAGCACACTTTAACATACACAAACACATAAACACACAAGCACACACATGTCTCCGTTGGCCTGGAACTTACCAGATAGATTAGCATGTCGGGGAGCCCAGGGACCTACCTGTCCCCACCTCTCATGTCACCACGGCTAGGTTATAGGTGCATGCCATCAAGTCTGGCTTTTTGTTGTTGTTGTTGTTGTTTGTTTTTTGAGACAGGGTTTCTCTGTGTAGCCCACGCTGTCCTAGAACTGCTCTGTAGTCCAGGCTGGCCTTGAACTCAGAGATCCGCCTGCCTTTGCCTCCTGAGTGTTGGAGTTAAAGGTGTGTGCCATCACCACTGGCCTATGCCTGGCTGTTTACATTGTTCCTGGAGATCGGAACTCCGGACTTCACACTTGCAAGGCACATGCTTTTATTTACTGAGCCATCTTTCCCACCCAATTTTTTATTTGTTAAAATAGCAACAGCACAAACATTTACTATTTTGTTTTTTTCTTTTTATTATTAAAACAATCTTACTATACATACCAATCCCAGTTCCCTCTCCTTCCTGTCCTCCTGCTCCCCCCATTTTCTCCCCCTTCCCACCCCTCATCCACTCCTCAGAGAGGGTGAGACCTCCCATGGAGAATCAACAAAGTCTGTCATATCACTTGAGGCAGGTCCTAGCCCTCTGCCCCCCAACTAGACTGAGCAAGGTCTCTCTCCATAGGGAATGGGCTCCAAAAACCAGTTCATGCACTAGGGATAAATGCTAGTAAACTACTGGTGACCCCACAAACTATCCAGGCCGCCCAACTGTCACTCACATTCAAAGGACCTAGTTTGGTCTTGTGCAGGTTCCCCAGCTGTCAGTCTGGAGTCAGCGAACTCCCACTTGCTCAGGTCAGCTGTGTCTATGGGTTTCCCATCATGGTCTTGACCCCTTTGCTCATATTATCACTCTTCACTCTCTATGACTAGACTCTGGGAGCTTGGCCTGGTGCTTAGCTGTGGATCTCTGCATCTGTTTCCATCAGTTATTGGATGAGGGTTCTATGATGGCAATTAAGGTAGTCATCAGTCTGATTACAGGCAAAGGATAATTAAGGTACCCTCTCCACGATTGCTTAGATTCTTAGCTGGGGTCATCCTTGTGGATTCCTGGGAATTTCCCTAGTGCCAGGTTTTTGATGCCCCTTAACTGAAGAATAGATAAAGAAAATGTGGTATATTTACACAGTGGAGTACTACTCACCTGTAAAAACAATGACATCTTGAAATTTGCAGGCAAATGGATGGAAAAAAAAACCATCCTTAGTGAGGTAACCCAGGCAGAGAAGCCAGCAAACAAGGAAGATCCTAAGAGACATACATGGATTCTCTAGGAAGGGGAAATAACAAGATCTCTTGAGTAAATTGGGAGCATGCGTGAGGGGGAGGGTGGTAGGGAGGGGGGAAGGGAGAAGGGAAGTGTCTGTTCACATCTTTGGCTCTTTTAAAAATTGTATTGTTGGGGCTGAGGATGGAACTCAGTTGTAGAGAGCTTTCCAAGCCTGCAGGAAGCCCCCTGTTTGGTCCTCATCACTGCATAAACCATATACAGTGTCAAATGCTTGGATCCTAGCACTTGGGAGGTAGAGGCCGGAGTAAAAGAAGAAGGATAATAAAGTCATCCTTGGCTATATAAATAGTTTGGAACCAGCCTGGGCTATGCAAAACTCTGTCTCAAAATAATAAAAACAGGTTGTTGTGTGTTTGTTGTTGAACTGTAAACATTTATCATTAACTTTCTGTGAGTTACATGTGAATACTCTCTTCGTTCTGTGGGCTGTCCTCATTCTGTTGGTGGTATCCTTGGATACAGCAAGTTTTAGTTTTGATGAACTGCAAACTACTTAATTTTTCCTTTCAAGGAACAGTCCTTTTGTTTCCCACCCAAGAACCCCCTGCCCAGTCTAATGTTATGGAGATTTTCTCCTTTGCTTTGATATAAGAACGTTACACTTTTAATTCTTGTGCTTAGATTCTTTGGTTCATTTTGAGTCAATTTTGTGTATGTTATAAGGTAGGGGTCCTGATTTCAGTCTTTGAATACCTTGGTACTTTTTTTTTTTTTTTGGTTTTTACGAGACAGGGTTTCTCTGTATTGTTTTGGAGGCTGTTGGTCAAGCCTGACCTCGAACTCATAGAGATCCGCCTGCCTCTGCCTCCCGAGTGCTGGGATTAAAGGCGTGCACCACCACCACCCGGCTTACCTTGGTACTTTTGTCAAAAACCATTTGATCAGGCTGGAGTTGGGGTTCACCATCAGTGCAGTGATTTCATCACACACACAGGTCTTGGGTTCCATTCCCAGCACTGTAGAAACAAACGGTTCTTCACAACATCCAGGATTTCTTTTCTGAGTCCTCTTCTGCTGCATTGGTTTAAGCATCCTCTATATACCAAGTATGGCTGTTTTGATTACTGCAGACTTGTGGTAAGTTTTGAAATGAGCTTGAGACCTTGAGCTTCAGTCTTATGCAAGATTATTTTACCTGTTAAGGTTCCCTTGAGAATTCATGTGAGTTTGGGATGAGGTTTTGTTTGCTTTTATAAAACATGACTGGGACTGGACATGATGACTCTTCTCTGTAACTCAGCACTCTCAGGGTTGGGGCAGGAGAATTGCTATGAGAACAGCACTATATAGTGAGTTCTGAATCATCCTGGATGCAGAATAAAACTCTATCTCAAAACGAAACAAAACAAACAACAACAAACCCCCCAAACCCAAAACTCCACAAAGCAAAAAAATAAAAGTATTGGGGTTATATTGAATTTATGAACTGCTTTAGGCATTGTCAACACGATGGAATAAGAAACTTTTTATTCATATACGTGGGATATTTTTCCTATTTGCGATTTCATTAATTATTGTTAGTAATATCTTTTAGTTCTTAGGGTAAAGTTCTTTTGCCTACCTGGTTGTTAGTTTGTTATTGAGTCTCATCATCATCACCACCACAATCATCATCATCTCTAGAGTAATAGTAGTGTATGTGTTTTGCCAGCATGTATGAATGTTCACCATGTGTATGCCTGGTGCTGAGGAGGCCAGAAAGGGGGATTGTGTCCCCTGGAATAGGAGTTACAGATAATTGTGAGCCACCCTATGGGTGCTGGGAATCAAACCCAGATCCTCTGGAAGAACAGTTAGTGCTCTTAATAACCAAGCCATCTCTCCAGTCCTAAAGGTTTCATTGTTTTTGATGATTTGTGAATAGAACTGCTTCTCAAGTTTCCAGTCTTGAACTTGAGTTCTGTTCAGTGATTTGCAGTAGCGTCAGCTAGAGGGTTCCTTGTTATCTGGTACGTTCAAGCAGAGGTAAATACTAAAGCCACCAAGGAAAACAATTGGACCTTAAATGTCTCTCTATAGTTCATGTACTGAAAGTTTTGTTCCCTGATGATGCTGTTGGATGGTGATGAAGACATTAGGAGGTGGTGCCTGGTGGAAGGAAGTTAGGTCCTAGGGTTTGCCCTTGGCAGGTTAGTGGTATACTGGCCTGCCTTTGGTTCTTTGCCTCTAGGCTACCGTTAGGTGACATTGTTATTCTTCAATGGCAGAGGTTTGGCCTTGTCATGGGCCCCAAATGATGGACCCTCTGAAACCATGAGCAATGAGTCCTCTTTTAAAGTTATCCTCCTCAGGTGTATTTTTCCGCAGTGAGGAAGTTTAGAACTTGTTGTCCCCTCCTAATTCAAGGGTCTTTAGCTTCTCCTATAACTTCGAAAGAAAAACCTGGCACTGGATGGTTGGATTTTGGTGAGTAACCTATATGAGGTATTCAAGAAAGGGGTCACTAAACTATGGTCTCAGTAGTGATTAATGCGTGGTCACCATGACCCAAGGGTTGTGAAGCAAACAAGTGACGCAGAACCGATAAAAATGAAAGATATTACGTTTTTTTGTTTGTCTGTTTGCTTCTCTCTCTCTGTGTGTGGAGGGATGGAAGGAGGGAGGGAGGGGCATGACATGGGAGATGTCTTCCTCTACCCCCTTTACCTTAGATACTGAGGGTTAGGGTTAGGGTTAGGTTTAGGGTTAGGGTTAGGTTAGCTGCCTATTACTAGCTACTCTAGCTAGCCAACCTGCTCCAGAAGGAAGTCCCTCATCTCTGCCTTCTGTTCTCTGGGATTAAAGGGGAGCATCACAACCACCCGGTATTTCTGTGGGTGCTAGGGATCTAAACAGCCATCAAGCCCCTCCATAAGCTTGCCACTGAGACACTAGGAGAGAGTCATTTAAGGATTAATTGACACTGATACTGCTGTGGAACTGGGGTATCATGGGTCGTTATTAATTCTGAAGGCTGACTCAGTTTATTATGTTTCTATTAATTAATAATTAATTTTTGTGTGTGTGCATGCACTTGTGTGTGTTTTCGCAATGGTGTGCATGAGGAGATCAGAGGCCAATTTTCAGGAATCAGTTTTTTTCTCCTACCCTGTAGTTTCTGAGGTCCCCAGGTTTGGTGGCGAGTGTCTTACTGAGCAATCCTAAAATCCAGCCCCCAAAAGAGTTTAATCAGGGTTGCTTAGAAGAGCCTGGGCAAGGGCTTATTTACAGGGCACAGGCAGCTTACTGGGGCTATACCACTGAAGAAAATGTAAAAGCAGTTCTCTTATAGGAAGAATCTGGCCGGCAAATGCACCAACGGCCAGGAGCCGGAGGAGTAGGAATTACTGCACTATTTAATGAGCTAAAAATGTCCTTTTTGGCTATTAACTGCGTAGTTTGGATAATATGAGTTTCCCCCAGGAGGGCCGTTAGCGGTAGGTATCAGTCTCATACGGCCTCGGTGGCTGCTTTCACACCCTTGTCCCTGTGCCCCCACACGCAGTGTGGGTGGTGGTGAGGAAGGTGTAGTGGGTCCCAGGAGCAGCGTTACCTCAGTAATTTTCTGGTAACACTCAGCTCACAGACACGGAACTGCAGTTTACAGGAAGCCATCTGTCTTTCTCAAAACAGTTCAGAAAAGGAATCCATTTTCTTTTATATAAATCCTCTTTGTCTTGTGATGTATAAATCATGCCTTCATAAGAAGCCCTCTGAGGTATCAATTCAAGGCGTTCTCTCAGAGCATCATCTCTCAGCACGGCCCTTCGATGCGGGATAATTCTTTATGGCTGCTGAAAAGGCAAAATTCATCCCGAGTTTCACTGAATTTCCCTGGAAGATTAATGTCCAGGCCATCCCTGTGTGCAGTCTGGTTGGGGCAAAGTGGCAAATGGTGATGGTGTTGATGTCCTCTCTAGAGTCCCCAGGCTTCATTTATTAGTGCGATTTGTATGTCCAGCCGTGGTGTGCTATGGATCACGGTTGGGTCATCTCAGACACCTTCTCCTGACTGTTGATAGATGGCAGGAGCCCGTCTCTTGTGCTGGAGCAGCAGATAGCAACCTCTGACTGGCTGGTGCCGGATGGGAGCAGGTTTCAAAAGCCCTCATCTTCTGCCTTGGAGCTAGAGAGACCCACTGTGCCGTTTATCCCCCACGAACAGCCTGTGAGAGTGGGCTGAGGCTAGACTCGCCCCTCGTGAGCCTTCTTGTCCCACCCCCTTACAGGTGTCTTCTGGGAGCACTCCCTCTATAAATCACTTGCACATGAGCCTCCTTCTCAGGGTTGCCTTTGAGGAAACCCTTAACCAGGTCAAACTCGAGCTGACCCAAAGACCTCACAGGGAGTTCTTGGTCTAGAAGCAAAGGAGCTGTACTGTGGTTCCAGGGGTTGAGGTTAAATCCCCCCCTCAAGGAAACTGCAACCTCTTTGGTCTTTCCTGTATGGATAATGTGCTTGACTGAAACTTAGGCTAATAATCTCTTGCTGCCTACGGGGGACGTGAGCAGGGTGTTTGTAAAGAGGTGGACCTGCCTGGACTGTCCATGCCCCAGCCTTGGCTTGTTTGATGACTTTCCGAGGCATAAGGTGTCATCTTGCTCTCCAGGAGTTTGCTGTCCACTGGCACCGGGAAAAAGATGCTGAAATAAGGTAGGATACAGAGATTGTCTGTGAAGACGTCACAGTCTGTACATCAGGTATCTCAGAAGCTTGAGCAGTCATTCTGGGATGTGATAGCAAGGATCTTTTGATGAAGGATCTGAACCGAGCCTAGTAGAACTTGCTGAGAGACAAATTTGGTTTAAGACTGGGAAAGACCTCACATAGCAATCATAAACTATAATTCAGCATATCCTTTATTATGTAGAACTCTTAAAGGAGACTTATAGCAAATAGGAACTTTTGGGGGACTTGGGGAGGCTCAGTGGGCTTAGGCTCTTGCTGTTGAGCCTAAGACTTTAGTTCCATCCCTGAGAGTCATTTGGTGGAGAGAGAAAACCAATGCCTACAAATTTTCTTCTGGTCTCCATGTATGTGCCCCACCCTGACAAATAAAAAGATATAAAAACGTGAACTTTCCTGCTCCCACTGTACCCGGCTGGGCTTGTCTTGGCCAGTAACATAAACTTTGAGGGCCATTTCCCCTTCTCTTGCTGGAAATACGTGTGACCAGGCTGCTCTTTCTAGAAACAGCTTTGCAAACAGGTCTATTATGTCCCTAACTAAAGGATCTGCTCTGCTAGGTTCAGTGGCACAGGCCTGCATTCTTGGTTGTTTGGGAAATGGAGACGGGAAGATCTCACTCATTCTGGGCTTCAGAGTCAGCTCAGTGCCAGCCAGGACTCTGTCATGAGATCCGGGGTCAGAGATCAAGTCAAACCCAAACAAGCAAACAGTGCTGGAACTCTCAGACTCTTTCCAGTTCATGTGACTTGATCAGAGGCCCTGGGTTAGTCCTTTCAGAGAACTATTTTCTCACTGAATATAGACAGCTAACTCCTTCTAGCATTGATGGGACACAAAACATCAGAAATTGAAAAAAAAACCCGGAGTTAAGTATTCTTTGCTTTATACCAAGCTCTGAAATGCTCACCCTGATCACATAGAAATTTGTTTGCTTACAGAGTCCAGAACCTGAGTGTTCCCTAGGAACTGTGAGTGTACCCATTAACGATTGTGTTTGCAGCCCACACAAAGATCCTTGGGAAGGTGGGGGTCTTCTTTCTTCCAGTGGGTGCCGCTGTGTGTTAAGGATTCAATAAAGTTCCATTCTTTCTTTATTCTGCAGTGGATCATCTGTTGTTCAGATTCCTTTCTTTAAGCACACATCTTCAAGCCCATTTGCTTCCTGTCACCCCAAATTCAGCCATAAATCTTCTCCCCTGTTTTTTTCATTGTTAGAAGTCACTTTGGAGCTGGGTTTGTATGGTAGCTGTTGTCTGTGTTGGGTCTGTGCCTCCTCCTCAGCCCAGCAGGAACTCAACCTCTGCTTGAAATAGCCCTTTCTCTTCTGCACACCACCATCATTTTAGTATAATCTCCAGGTGAGCTGCAGAAGACCCTCTACTGACAGTGTGCCATGAGGCTCATGTCCTCCTGGAAGCAACGTTTTCTTCTTAGACTGAAGAACTTAAACTTTCTGAAGTAACCTTCTGCTGACTTTGTTGATGGTACTTGCCTCAACAGTGAGCTCCAGCATCCTATGCAGGAGCATCCTTGAGATTCATAATGGCATCTTAAAGGAGACGTTTTTTGTAAGGTCTCACTATGTAGCTAGGCTGGCCTTGAGCTCATCTATCCTTCCTCAGCTTCCCAAGTGCTGTGATAACTGGCATGTGATACCATGTTTTGGCCTGAGAAAGAGCTGTTCTACTGAACATGAGCCATCCATTTGGCACTCCACCTTTTCATGACATGGGACCATCTTGCCACTAGGTAGCTTTGAGAGGAGACAAGAGGGCAGAGTGACTTTCTGCTTATACCCTGGGTCTGGTTATATCAGGGGCATTGAATGTTGCGTGTTCTGGTATACTGAATGTTAATAACAACCTTTTTTGGCTTTGTTTTTCAAGGAAAGGTTTCTCTGTATACTCCTGGCTTTCCTGAAACTCACTATGTAGACCAGGCTGGCCTTGAACTTCTTGTCTACATCTGTCTCCTTAGTGCTAGGACTAAAGGTGTGCACTACCAAGCCTGGAAAGAATGTTGATAATGCATTTATTATCCTGCATTATGTGGCAGATACTTTGTCTTTCAGGGTATTTCTTTTTCCTTAGAATGTTATTGTTCACTTAACCAATTTTGAATGTCAGTTACATGTTAGTAATTTTATTGTGTATTGAAAGCAAACACGAAAAGACAGTGTTTACATCTCAGGGTTTTGATATTGTAGTGAGGAAGTGTCTTGGTTTTGTTTCTGTTACTGTAATAAAATACCCTGACTAAAGTATCTTAGAGGATCTAGACTTTATTTGGCTCAGAATTCCAAGTTACAGTCCATCAGTATGGGGAAGCCAAGGCAGGACCCTGAAGGAGCTGCTCACACCACATCCACAGTCACGAGCAGAGAGAAATGAACGCACGCCTGCTTCTGCCCAGTTTGCCTCTCTGCATTCTTATACCGTGAATGACTACATTCAGCACATGGTGCAACCTGCTTCCAGGCTGGGTCTTCCCACATCAGTTAAAGCAATCAAGGCAACAGTCCCCACCATGACATCCCCACAGGTCAAAGGGATCTAGATAGCCCCTCCCCAAATCACTTCCCAGGTGAGTCTACACTGTCAAGTAGACAATTAGAACTATCTACCTCAGGACGGCACAGAGCAGTTAGAAACTTTTCATATAGTGTTCAAGACTTTTATAAGGTGTAATGGAATTACATGTAAGTATAATGAAGATATGACTGAAGCCACTTGATTGTAGACACACCACAGCTGACAGTTTATCTCTACTGCTTTATTCACAAACTACTAATGTGGATAGGCAATTTTCCATCACTCATGTCTAAGTATTGTATAGAGTTCTTTTATCAGCAGTGTTATTTACAAGTATGTTTTCCAATTTCCAGAAGGTTTTTCTGTCTGTCTTTGTTTCATACTTCCTTATTTATTGCCCTGCTACCAGGGATACTTAGTAAGACAATGATTATTTGATACTTGGTAAGCCTTGCTTTATAAGAAAGCGATTATATTTTTATAACAATGGATAAGTATAATGCTTATCATCATGGTTAATTTTACTAAGTATTTCATGCACGTTTTGAGTAGACACCTAACTTTTAATTATTTGGTATATATATGTTCAAGAATTTCAATTGTGTCAATTAAAACTTATTTATCTTTGCTATATTTTTGTTTTGTTCATCTATAATTTGCCAAGCAAGGCATATGAAGATGTTCCACTTGACTGGCTCTATCTAGTTCTCTTTGTAATTGTTTTGGTTTCATACATTTTGAGGCTATGTTTCCAGGTAATATTTATTTTGAGATTTTTTTTGGTCTTGTGAATCATTGTCTTTTACATACAGTGTGTCTCTATTTAAGGTGACAGTATAATTTACTAACCAAACAGAGATCTACTTTGGGAGTGAACATGGAGCCTAGGGCGATGTAGCCATTAACTGACTTTTAGTAGGTGGAACCAGGGTCAACCTGAGCAAATGAGGGAGTTTCATAGACATATTCATAATACTTGTGCTTATGATGTTTTTTGTTTTTTACATCTATTATATTTTCTTTTACCAAAAAGGGTCTTTACTAAAGTTGGGTATTCCTGGGAGAATCCTGAGGGCTTGGTGTGGAAATAACTCCTTAGGTTATCTTTGATTTGCTTTTGAAGATGACTAAGGGGACAACTGAGTCATACACATTTAAGTAAATCATTTGACGTTGTTGATGGTGTGTGCTGGTATTTGCCTGCATATATATCTGTGTGCTTGGTGCCCACAGAGGCCAGATAATGGCGTTGGATCTTCTGGTACTGGAATTACAGAAGGTTGTGTGAACCATCATGTGGATGCTGGGATATGAACAAGGGTCCTCTGGAAGAGCAGCCAGTGCTCTTAACTGCTAAGTCATTCTCAAGCTTCCTTAATATTTTCTCAAAGATTTAATTAAGGGCTGGGGAGAAGGCTTAGTCAAAAAATTAATTGCCTGAGTTTGGATCCTCAATACCTACTTAATAAAAGCTGTGTGTGATGGCATGTGCCTGTAGCCTCAGTATTGAAGAGGGACCACATGAGGGTCCCTTGGATTCCCTGGCTATCCAGTTTAGCCAAATCAGTAAGCTTCTGGCCAATGAGAAATCTGATCTCATAAAATATGGTGGAGAATTATTGAGAAAGACAGCAGACATCAACTTCTGGCCTCTACATGTACACACACATATACACACTCATGCACATACATAAATATGTATACACAATGATCTAAGCAGCTTTTACATGCATGCACACACTCATGCATAAACACACACAATGATTTAAGCAATTGCATAGATAAAAATCATAGATAAAAAATCAAGTGCAGAGAATGAAATTGAATCCAAGAATTTGGTTGTAGAGACATTGAGCCACACTTGACTTTCTGGAGAGGAAAGGGCCTGTCCAATAGGTTGCAATATGCCAGAGGCCATGGGAGTATACAGCTGGTGACAACTAAGCGTTTGAAAGGTCAACCTACCAGATGAGTAACTCTCTGATGGGAGTTCCACTTGGCAAAGACCGTGGAGCTGCTGACCGTGAATGACTGTTTCCGTCTGTGGTTTTTCTCATGTGTCAGCTATGGGCATTTCCCCCACTTCTCATGGGCTTATCTCCTGCAAATACTCCACCTACTGGGCACACATTAAGATGATTCTGCTTAATTGTGTAATTCTGATGAATACAAATAAAACTAGGGTATTTTTCGTTACTCATAGGAAAGTAATAGCATTCTCAGTTATAATGACAGCTAATTTCAAAGCAAACTGGTTGTCCCTGGAGATGAATATCTGGTTGCCCCTAGAGACAAATACATGAGGTCAATTCCCAGGTGTTTATTGCTGATTCAAGGTCAGAGCATGAGGCAATGTTAGCAGTCACAGCTTTCTCAGCGATGGACTTTCTCTACCTATTCCCTAACCTCAAGGCTCAGCCAACTAACTGTTTTTTGTTCAAGTCCTGAATTTCAGTGTCCCTTTCTGTCTGGGAATCCTGACCGCTCAGAGCTACATGCTTACTTTCTCACCACTTCTGGTCAGCGCAGCCTCCCTAGCCGGAGAGAAACCGTGTGATCAGTTTGGCTCTGTTTCTTATTGTTTACTCAAGAAGTGCTGCGTGACCCTGAAAATGTGATTCCTGTTTGTCCAGAGGCCTTGCTGGAGAAGCTGGAGAGAGAAGTAGGGGAGAAATGTGAGAGGAGGCGTGTGTACTGAAAGAGAGATGTAGCTGAATGTGCAGAGAAAAAGAGAAGCGTGGAGAGGTGTAGCTGAGCGGGTAGAGAGAGATACACATGTAGCTGTGCGCAAGAGACATGTATGTAGAGAGATGTATGTGGAGGAAGAAGTATATGGCTGTGTAAAGAGCTGCAACTGTGTGTAGAGATGTATGGCAGTGCAGGAGAGAGATACATGTATGTAAAGAGATGTGTAACTGTATGTAAAGGTGTAACTGTGTATAGAGATTGTCAAGACAGAGATGATTTGAGCTGGCGCAGAAGAGAAGGTTGCCATCAGGAAAGTGTGTGATTGTTCATTTTTTTCTTAAGTTAACACCAGAAAGTGTGTGTTTCTTTATTTGCCCTCAGATAGAAGAGTCTAGCCCAAAGATAGAGAAGAGATATTTTCTAAGTTCCTCGCTGCTCTGAGAAGGCATTCTTTTCACTACCCTGGGAGCAGTCCTGGGAGCTGGCTTCCTGGCCTGCAACAGCAATAACTCACCCCCCACTGTAGTAGGTTTATAAGGTGGACATATGAATATTTCTACCCACAGTGTAGACTGTCTTGGCCTTGAAGGACCTGTGTCCCACCTCTGTATCCCTCACAGGCCTTGTCTACTGTCTTTTGTGGGACAGGTAAGTATCCCAATCTCTTCATACTTTTCAAGAATAGAATAAATCACAAGAAACTGTGGTTGCCTTGTAGTGTGTGATGTAATGAGTTTGTTAATTAACTAGATTGGTATTCTGCAGTATATACACATGTCCGAACATTGTGTAGTACATGTTGAATTCATGCAATGTGACCTGCCAGATACTAATTTTAAAAAGACAAAAAAACCCATGCATGCAGTGTGTGGGCTAACATTGGGACCAGCTCACCTTTCACCCTGAGTTAGTGTGGAGTCATGGCTCTCCTGAGAAATAGGCTGTGGTCAAAGTCCACCCTGAGTTCAGTCGAGTGGGCCTGGTGCACTTGGCTTCATGTTTCAGAAGCGCAGAAACACACTGCATTGTGGGTGTCCTATTTTCTCTCCAACACTAGATTTTGAGGTGGAGAGCAACAGAGCTGTCTTCTTTCTGTTTGTATGTGCATGTGTGTGCATGTGCGTGCATGTGCCTGTGGGGGGTATTGTTCTCCAGGCACTGTTCATTATTTTTTCAAACCATTTCAGATGGTTTCTAACTGGTCTGGGACTCGTTAGTGAGGCTAGGCTGGCTGGTCAATGCTGGTCAATGCCTGTGTGCACCACCACAGCTCTGGGATTACAGCTGTATGTGACCACACCTCTTTCTTTTTTCTTTTCTTCTTGGGTTCTGGGGTGCAAACTCAGGTCCTTAAGCATGTGAGGCAAGGGCTTTACAGGCTGAACTGTTTTCTCAGCGCTAATTTCTTGTTTTGTAATACTGTAGTATATTTTGTATACTTACTTTGTAACACTATAGGTCTGCTAGCAGGCCCGTGAGAAGCATGGGTTTGCCAGGTCAGCAGCCACAGAGGCTGTGAGAAGATGGTCCCAAGCATCTTCCACCTCCATCGTTTATGGCAGCCTCCGACCTGACGTTTTAAAATGCCTTTTATTACTGTTTACTTAGTGTGTGTGTGTCTGTGTACATGTGTGTATGTCACTGTGGATGTCAGAGGACAACCTTTGGAACTTCTCTCCTTCCTCCCCGTGGGCCCCAGAAATCAAACTCAGGTTGACAGGCTTGGCAACGGGCACCTCCACCCTCTGGGATGTTTTGCTGGCCACCAGCCTTGTCTTTTGGTGAAAGAGCCTCGGTCTGTTAACGTTGACTGAAACATGTTCCTTGTAATTTTCTCAAGTATATGTAAGTACAAAGCTCTGTTTTAATACTATTACATGTACAGCAACCAGGAAACTGAAGTAAACAATAACAAAATAAAGTAGGAGACAAACTAGAAATTGTTTCAACGCATCACATCCAAGTACAAGCAAAATTGCCACTTCGAATATGACGAGGCTGCTGCAGATGCCATGGTGCCATGGGCACCACTGCTGTGGGCACAGGCGTGGTGCTGCCACTGCTGTGGGCACAGGCGTGGTGCTGCCACTGCTGTGGGCACAGGCGTGGTGCTGTCACTGCCATGGGCACAGTCTTGACCCACTTGTACTGTGTATCAGAGGTGACTCAGCTGTCTAATTTTTCCAAACACAGTGAAACTTTAGGTGACCTGAAGAACCTCAATCCTCCCTGGGCCCTGAGGGATCCTTTAGCAGCATTTTTCTCTGGAATCTACCTCATTAGCATCTGGAAATTAAAGACAGCACTACCTGGAGCTGAGCTAGTAACCAGTGAATAGAAATGTGGGTATTGATCTTTCAGGATGTTTAGTTTTAGAGTGAAAACCTAGAGGATTTGGAATATAATGGTATTACAAATATAAATATCAAAGAAATGAAGAGGGAAAATTATGTACTTTTATTTTGAGAATTTCATGCACAGTACTATATTCATATTATTTCCACTCAGCCTCTCCTCCAACTCCTTCTGTGTTTCCCCACTCTTGAATTGATGATTTTTTCTTATTATTTACATTTGGAATATTTTCGGAGGGTTAGAGAGAAGGCTCAGCAGTGAGGACTTGTTACTCTTGCAAAGGACCTGAGTTTAGTTTCCAGCAGCCATGTTTGCTGGCTCACAGCTGCCTGTGACTCCAGCTCCAGGGGATCTGATGCACCACTGGCCTTCTGGGCACTCACACATATGTGGCCTGCACTTGGTACAATGTCTAGTGCACAGGGGAATCAATAAATACTTGTTGAATGAGTGACTAAATGGTGGGTTTGAAGAAGTCAAGAATGACCTCTACCTTTGGCTATTCATTTGATAATGGGGTTATTGTGTGTGTGTGTGTGTGTGTGTGTGTGTGTGTGTGTGTGTGTGAGAGAGAGAGAGAGAGAGAGAGAGAGAGATACTAACTTTACACTTTCTTTGGTCTACATTTCTTGCTCAACCCCATGCTTTGTCTATAATCTTGAGCGCATGCCTGCCCAGAAGATCAGTTCTAGGATACAGAGTTAGATGACACCTTGGCAGACAAAAAGCTGACCTGTAACACAGTTGTAACTCACAGTCCAGCTGGGTTCTACAGGGGCTCTGCCTTTGGCTGGCCCTTCAGGATTTCCCGAAGGTGAGCCTTGGCACCTCCATATCAGTGGCTTGTCCACCATCCTGCCTTCCCCTAGCCTCCAAAATACACATTGTGTGGCTTTCTTGGGGGGCATTTCTAAGTGTTTCAAAGGAATCAGGATGGTTCCAGTGTGACTCAGGCTTTCTGACTTCTTCCCCATATTCCTACCTAGTAACCTTAGTCGAAAGTCCATGCCTGCTGGTATCTGTGGCATGGCATGTCCTCCGGAGTAGAGTCCGGATTTGGGGCCCTCTATATGCTTCAGTGCATAAAATGACAATTAGATTGAGTGAGGGGAGGAAATGCTTGGCTTCCTGATGCTCCAAATTTCATTTCTGAGGTGTCCAGGAGCACACCCATAGCGGGGATGGGAACATTACCATTTTAACGAGCTCAGTCTCCCTGTAGTTTATGACTTCCTCACCCACGGCAAATCTGATGGGCAATTGCTTTCCCTCTTAAGGTAGCCATTCTGGGATCTGAGACTGGGTCAGACGTTCCTCCCTACCATCAGGCAGCCTCATAAAGTCTGTTATGGCTCCTTCCTTTAATTGGAATTCCAGGCCATTAAGTAGTGGCCTAATTCGCCTGCCATAGACTGGTTCTCATACTGGCTCTGTCAAAAGAAGCAAAGTAGATTTGGGCATGGGTCTCTTCCGTTGTTTCTTTTTCCTCTCTCCTCTTCCTCCTTCTTTCTTCTCCTTTTGGCTGAGACGGGTCTTGTAACATATAGCCTAGGCTAGCCTGGAATTTACTGTGTTACTGTGTGTGACCCACATATAGCCTAGGCTAGCCTGGAATTTACTGTGTGTGACCCAAGAATGCCTCAAGCATTCCCCCTGCCTCTGTGATGAGATTTCAGGTGTCCAAAACCACTTCTGGACTCCCACCCCACCCCCACCCCCCTGCGCACGCGCGCGCGTGTGTGTATGCATGCATGTATTCATGTGTGTATGTGTGCATGTGTGTATGTATGTATATGTGCTTGTGGAGGCCAGAGTCAATGTCAAATGTCTTCTCCCATCTCTCTCCACCTTAGGTTTTGAGGCAAGGTCTCTCACTGAGCTTGGAGCTCACTGGTTCAGCTAGGCTGGCTGCTCTCCTGTCCTGTCCTCTTGGAACCTTAGACTTTATAATTAGCTTCTCTGTAGGTATTGGGGATCCAAACTCAGGTCCTTGGGCTTGTGTGACAGTCACTCTACCAACTGAGCCATCTCCTTTGTTACATTTCTAGAACAACTGGATGTGGTTTAGAGAAGGACTTAGGGAGTACAGGTGGAGGAATGCCACTTAAGACAGTGGTGTGGAAACGTGACAGAGCTGGGCTCTGGAAGGGAGCATATATGTGCTGCTGTATTTTATACACAGGTATTTACATGATCCAGGTAGGGGGCAGTGCAGAGACAACCTAGGGAAGATGTTGAATAGAACCCGGACCAACTGGAGTCCCAAGGGGGAAAGCTTTGGGATTGCTGTGTCCTGCAGAGGTCTCCATAGATTGGGACCAGGGGTGGAAAGAGTAGAGAGCTGGCTGCATTTCCGACCTTCAGTGGTGGTGGTGGTGAGTTTCTGATCAACCTCAGAGTGAGTGTTGAATTTTCCAAATGAGAGGACCCATGAGACCCCAGCCTGCTGGATTCTTTGTTCTCATCTGTGTCCCAGCTGCAAGTTTCTCCCCAGAGTCTGCTGTTGACATAGCAAGAACTCTAGCTGACACTTGGTACCAGACACTGGCCTCCGGCTGTCACTCTGTGAATCTCCCAGTCCTACTGGATCCCTAGAACAAAGCTAATCTGCCACTTTACACCTGAGCTTGTCACCTTTCATTTCTGGCTTCTGACTGCCTTCTCCAGGGAAATAAAGGGAAAGATTTCTCTTTTGCCCTCACATCCTCCTGACATCTATTATTCCACTCCTGGGCAACTGCCCCAAAAGGTCATGCAGCCACACCACTCTGCTCCTCGGTTTTGTAGTGTAAAATCGTCTCTGAGGCGTTGACCTGCTCATTTTTCAGTTTTAATTTTAGGAAGCAAAGAATTCCCATTACAATGAAATAAAAGCTTTTTGGAAGCCTTATCCTTTCTCTCCTTCCTTCCTTCCCTCCTTCCTTCCCTCCTTCCCTCCCTCCCTCCCTCCCTCCCTCCCTCCCTCCCTCCCTCCCTCCCTCCCTCCCTCCCTCTCTTCCTCCCTCCCTCTCTTCCTCCCTCCCTCTCTGTCTCCCTCTCTCTGTCTCTCTCTGTGTCTCTGTCTCTGTCTCTCTCTCTCTCTCTCTTGTAGGTAGTCCAGGCTGCCCTTGAGCTTGCTATGTAGCTAAGAGTGACCTTCCACTCCTGATTCTTCTGTCTCCACCACCCTCAGTGCTAAGATTATAGATATGTGCCATCATGCCAGTGTATAGGTTCAAATCTCAAGCTTGGTGCATGCTAGGCAAGTAGTCAGCCAACTGAGTTACATCTCTAGCCCTAGAATCTGTTTCTTTAAGTTGGAACATTATTTTATCATTTTATGTGCATAGGTGTTTTGTCTGTGCAGCACATGGTGCGGTGCTTAAGGAGGCCGGAAAAGGGTGTTGTCTAATCTGGAACTGGAGTTACAGAAGATGATGGCAAGCTGCCATGTGGGTGCTGGGAATGGAAGTCAGCTTATTTGGAAGAGCAGCCAGTGCTCTTAACCTTTGAGCCATCTCTGTCTCTTTCCATAGAATCTGTTTCTTGATAGAAAAATTTTGAGTAAAGAGATTTTATTAAAAAAAAAAGAGGATCTACACACAGTTGAACTTCAGGCATGAAGGCTTGGGAAGAGGTACTTTGGGGTGAGACACATAGACACACACATGCAGACACATACACAGACACACACACAGACACACACATACAGACACACACACACAGACACACACATACAGACGCACACACACACACTCCAAATCCATAAAAACACTAAACTGGAAACCATAATACATATGCAGGAAATCAGTAAGATGAAAATGCCCAAACAAAGCAATGTGAGGCAAAAAGAATCTACAACAGTACCATTGAGTTCATTTTGTGTTGGTCATCTACAGCTGGGCATGGGACCTGCCCTTGAGTGTGAGTATTATACCCAGAGAGAGTTCATTAGAGTGGATGGATCTTTCCTTTGCAAATAGATGCCAATCACAGGTGACTTCTCGTTAGGAGTGGGAGCCCATGTCCGCTTTCTCTCTCTCAGCACTGGGGCCCCATCTGTCCTGGAGCTGTGCAGGCCCTGTGTGTGCTGCTCCAGTCTCTGTGAATTATGTGCATCCGTCCTGTTATATCCGGAAGACACTGGTTCTTGTCATTCATCCCTCGTGGTTCCTGCAATCTCTCTGCCTCCTCTTCTGCCCTGAGGGGAGGGGTTTGTCCCATTTAGGAGCAGGGGTTCCCAAGGCTCTTACTATCTGTGCATAGTCCATGTGCGGGTCTCTGTGTTAGCTCCCATCTACTGCAGGAGGAAACTTCTCTGGTGATGGCCGAGCAGAATGTCCTTAGGGGTCATTTCATTGCTGTGTTCCTTTTGTAGAACAGTAGCACATCTCTTCCTTTCCTTTAGTCTTTCTTTCTCCTATGTTTAAAGTTGTCTCTGGTAAACTAAAGCTTTTACAGGGTTTTAGGTTGAAATAGAGCAGAAGTAGAAAGTGAATGACAATTTCTCAGTGGCTTATGGGACACTGGCTATCTTGTTTTGAGGAAGGGGAAAACAAATTTGTCCGCACAGGTCACAGTGCATCATATCCAGTATGTTGCTGTTGGTTGGCTGTTAAAATTTCTGTGAAAGGCAAGCTAGGATGTAAGGTTGTGAACTGTGGTGGATACGGTCAGGTGGTCTTGGGAGCTGACAGGATGTGGACTATGGTAGATACCATCAGTCCTGGGAGCTGACACTCCACCCTCCTTCTAAGGATGGAGGTTGGAAAATGGATATACATCATCATCCCAGGACTCTCTTTCAGGCAAGGTGTTGAGAAGTTGGTTCTGTTAGTTAGGTGCAATCAAGCAAGGCTAGGCTTGAAAGAGATCCTAAGTCTAGTTTCCTGCTGCTTAGCTTTGTTTGAGTGGTCATGACCAGCAAAGCCATAAAAATGCACTTAGAAGCCTCCCGTGGCAGCTGGACTTCATAGGCAAGATTGCTGTAGCAGGAGCAGTGTGACACCTGGACCACACCTCCTTGGTGTATTTCTGAATTCAGTGGCCTTACAGCTTGCTTATATCTCCTGTCTCTCCAGCCCTCCCCCGTTTGGTGAGTGTTAGCATTTGGTACTGAATATCTTTTAGTTTGAAATACCTTGTTTTCTCCAGCTTTGATGCAGTGTACTGCTTGGGGAGTTCTTTGTATGGATGGAGAATCAGGATAATGACTTCTTCTTTGTCTTTGTGAGCTGGCTTCAAGGATTCTGCTGCTTCTCCACCTTTGCTGTAGTGGTTTCAGGGGCTGCTGACTTTCTGCATTTTCCAGACGTATATATGTTTGCTCCTGTAGGATGCCACGCAGAAACACCTGGGCTGGGAAGCAGAGAACTCAAGTGAGAACATCCCAGGTCTCTAATTAGCTGGCCTGGGTCAGTTTGGAAACCTTTTTGAGCTCCAGCCTTATCCTCTTTAGAGGCTGGAGGCTTATGATTTTTCTGGGGGTTGCCATGGGAAGCACCATCAGCAACACCAGCTGCCACTCATTTCACAGAACTTACTGAGAATCGTCCATGTTGTGGGTTCCATATGAAGCAGTAGCTCACTAGAGGGGATAAGTCAGCTCCTACTCTTGGCCCTCCACAGGCCTCTACCACTCCTAACAAGTACAGGAAATGCACGAGAGCCTCGTCAGCACTGTAAGAGCTCACCAAAACTTTCCATATCCCGAGATCTATCTATGAAGTCAGTGACGGGAGGAGGAAATCTATTCTTAGGTCCATAAATAATTTAGGTCAGAATATTCCAGGTAGCATAACATCATAGCTGAAAACAAACCCCAATTTGGATAGTTATGAAATGGTTTCAATAAACATCATTGCTAAAAACACAAGCATTTTAATGAGCTCATCTGTAACTCTGCAGGGCCTGCTGAGATATGAGTATACATATAAATTCATAATATAGATCATCGTGAGTGTGTTTCTTACTGCATTTCTCCTCTTTTCCTATTGTTGCCATTATTTTTGGGCATAAAATGTCTTCTACTTTTTGAATGAATGAAGACTTCTACTTACTGGTATCCTGGGGGGGGTGTCATAAAAACAGTCACACTTAATTTTCCTTGAGATAGGGATAGGGTCCAGAATGGTTTTGCCATCTTAAACTCAATGAGAAATTCCTGTGTTGCTTCATGGAGAGCTACAGCTTTCTTGCCCCTGGTTCTAGTGAGGTGCAGAGGAACTGACCTAGGGAGTCACTATTGGTAGAGACTGGAACACAAAGATAATACTACAAAAGAGCTGTGTGTTCAAGGTTCTCTAGAGAAACACAACTAATAGCGTGGTATATTAAGAGGAATTAGATTGGTCTAGGTAGTTCAACAATGACTGCTTGCTCACTGGAGCAGTTGAGAAGCTGTTAGTTGTGCAGTCTGTGAAGTTGGATGCCTCAGTAGTTTAGTGTTGAAGGTCATTGGTCTTTGTCTAGCTTGGAAAGTAAAAAAGATGGGTTTCATGGCAGAGAAGAATGACATTATTCTTATTGTTGTTAGTGTCATTACCACAATCATCACCACCACCACCATCATCAATAACAGCAGCCGCCGCAGCAGAGCAGATGAACTTGCTGGTGAGACATGAAAGTAAGCAAGCAGAAAGCATTTGCATCTCTATCTATTTCCTTCTATCTGGGCTGCCACTGGAAGATGCCAATCACGTCTAGGTTGGGTCTTCATACTTCAGTTAAACTGAACAAAATAAATCCTCACAGGTGTTCCCACTGGGTTTGCCTATTAGTTCATCCTAGATCTAGTCAAGTTGACAAGAGAAATTGGTTAAATAGGGAGAAGGAAAACAAGAGAACTTATTTTTCCAGTAAGGCTAGGCTCAGTCCTGACTGGGGCTTTGTGTCTCTCTAAGCTGGTCTTCTCAGCATTACCTTGAGACACACTGATTTCCAATCTGCAGAGAGAGAGAGAAACCAAGGATCAATGAGTAATTTTTACACAGCTGTGTGGTGTGCCTTGTGTCCAGACTTCTATCCTGGGAAAGAAGATGGGTTATGCCAGGGTTCCAGGTCTGTTGCCTTGAGTGACAACAGGCAGGTGAGAGTCTTAGGAAGAGATACAGAGGGACAGAGGGAACACAAGGCAGAATGAGGTCAGAGGCAGAATCAGGATGAGAAAAAAGCCAGCCTTGATGTCTGTGCCATTCAGAGCATCTGCCGGGACCCCTAGGAGTCTGCGATACTACCTCCTGTGCACTAACCCTCGTGATTTGGCAGGCAGTAATAGGAAGACATTGGTTTAAAATTAGCTCACTCCAACTGTGGGCCCTTTAAAGCCACAGTTGAGCAAATTGCATGGCCTTTGGAATGCAATTTGATATGGTAATTTTATAGACAGTCACAATAAATTATCTCTTAAGGGTCCATAGTTTGACCCATTAGGTGTCACTGGAGTCAGCCAGAGTCCTAGGATGGCTACTGGGTCCAAAATGCCTTTATTCGCTAGGGGGAAGTTGGTGTTTCCTGTTGGACATCCTCAGAACGTGACAGCTGAAGCTGGCGAGGTGGCTTAGTTGGTGAAGTGCTTGCTTTGCAGCCAAGCGGACCTGGATTAGGCATGGCTGTGTGCTTCTGTAATCTCAATGCTGGGAGAACTGGAGACAGGACCCCTGGGGTTCACTAAGCAGCAACCCTTGACTTCTCAGCAGACTCTGTCTCAAAGAACAAGGTGGATGGTCCTAAAGGAATGACAGCTGAGGTTGTCCTCAGGCCTTTACATACATACATACATGCATACATATGTGCAGCTGCACATATACAGATGTGCACATAAATACACACACACACACAATACATACAAAACAAAACCAACTCAAACCATGGCAGCTGAATTCTGAAGAGTGAATATGTGATTGTGTGTTGAGTACCATTTGCATCAGGCTTGGTAATGTCTTAGTAGACAGATGTAGTCACATGATCAAGTTTAGAGACAGTGTAGTAGGGGTGAAGATGTGAATACCCTGACACCGTGGTCTACTGAGGACCACTAAAAGGTAAAGACTAGTCTATCTCTAAGAATACTGTGGCTTCCTGCCTGCCAGCTACTTCCCTGCCTCTGTGAGCTACTGCACTTATATGTGTGTCTGTGCATGTACACACACACTCTCAGATACAGATATATACATACATGTAATTAAAAATAAAAAAAATTGTAGTGAGAGATCTTACTAGGTGCCTGTGGCTCTGACTATGCCCATTTGGGTGTGGCCACAGGTACCTATGGGGGCGTGTGGGATTTAGGCCTGAGGTGAGGATAGGCTTACTCTCTCGGGGTTCCAGAGGGCAGCTGAGACTGGATGCTCAGAGTGCTGACCCTGGGTTATCGGTTTCTCATGTAAGTGATTTCTCCCCAATAAAATGAATCTACCTCATCCCAGTCCCATGTATCATGATTGTGCAACCACAATAAATCTTTAAAAAAAGCCTCCCATCCAAGTGATGAGATAAAGCTAGCGACCATGGGAATAAGAATGTATTGATAAATGAGTGGAGAAATCCAGAGAAACAGGAGAAATATCCGGAGTGGGAGGAGAGGTCTGCTTGCTACATTTCTCTGTCTCTTTCTCCCATTCCTTCATCTTGTCTGTTCTGTGTCCAGTATCTTCCAGCCTTCTCATCTTAGATGTAGTCATCATCTTCAGAAGAGAATGAATCAGGCTTATGTTTTTAAACCATCTACTACCTTGGTGCAAGTGGTCTTAAATTGTGTCCTGACACAGTAAACACCCTCTTGTATGATTCCCAGGGGTCAAGAGCTGAGAAGTGATCAAGCTGGGTAGCTCCTAGGTCATGGGAAGCTGGACCAGGAGTGAAGTTTCCTTCATGGGGCTGGTAATTCGGTGGTGCTGGCTGTTGGAGGGAGCCTGCCTCCTCTCTGTAGAGGTCATGGATAGCATGAGTTGTTTGAGTGTGTGCCATCATGACAGGGCAGCTGGCTTTTCTCTGAGTTAGTAAGGCAAGACAGTCAGAACTTAACAGGGGCATGGTTTTACTATGTAACCCTGGCTGGCCCGGAACTTGCTATGTAGACTAGGCTGGCCTCTAGCTCACAGAGAGGCACCTGTGTCTGCCTCAGAGTGCTGGGATTAAGGGTATGTGTGGACATGCCTGGTGGGAACCATCCTTCTTATGAGCAGCTCTCAAAAGTCACAGAGCCTCACATCTGCCTGTTTCTCTTGCTTCAAGTGGAGCCCAGAGCACGACCTGCTTTGAACAGGAGGGGAATTAGTCTCACTTTCTCAGAGGACAAGTGCCAAAGAACTTTCAGCTGTCTTGGAGCCACGACTGCTGAATTTTAGATAAGGCGTGAAGTCACTGAGCACTATCCCTCTTCATTAACTTCTAAGCAGGGGACAGTCCATATTATGGGTGATGCATAGCTCCTACTGTGCAATGGACAATTCCTCAGTAACCAATCTTTATTCACCTTTCCATGCAGATTATTGATGACCAAGGCGACAAGGATAGGTGGGTCTCAAAAGTCAAAAGGCATTTGAAAAGACAAAACTCTGCGTGCAGGAGATGGTTGGAAGCAACTGCTCCCAGTCAGGCAGCTTCTGGAGTCCTCTTCACAAGGGGAACCACACCCTTTCAAAGGTGAACTTTCTTTTTGTCTCTCGTGAAATGAGGTATATTTTGACACTGGGCTTATTTTTTCCTTCCCTTCTTGAGCTCTCTGTGGAATTCATTATCTCTGGTTTAATAAAGTGCATTCGACACCCTAGGAGTCAGTCTAATTCCAGATCATCAGCTAATATTGCTCTCCGCTCCAACCACTTCCCATGGAGGAATCTGCAAAGATTAGAATGGAATTGTGGCTCTGAAAACTACCCCAACGCAGGAAGGTGTGAATTGGAGCATGGGTCTTCAGCTCTTGGAAGGAATTATCTGGGGCAAAGGACGGGCTCTGTCTGTTGGTAGTTGTTGCTGGTACTTCCTAGTCCATATTTTCCTGATGGAATCTCTTTTTTAAACATGAGCCTCACTTAGACTGGGTCCTGTCTGGCCAAGGTGAATGTTTGGAGTGAATGGCTTTAGCTCAGTGGGTCTGTTGAGTTCAGTCACAGCACTAGGAGTAATACTGCAGCCTGGGGACTGCCTCATAGATCATTTAGGATTGGAGAGCCTAATGAGGTCTGAGTGACCTGGGTTTCAGCTCTAGATCTGGTGCTGAAAAGCTTGTCAAATGTTTGTTATCACTGGCTTTTTTTCCCCTGAGGAATCGAAGCAAAAGTTGGACCAGAGGCATCTCACTGTTCTGGGATGTTTGGGAGGAATCAGAGCTGTGCAGGTCACATTGTGACAACATCTAGAGAGATCTTCCAGCTCAAGCTTAGTTATAAGCCAAGGAGACATCATCGGTGCCAACAGGATGTCCAGTGCAACCTCATGTAGTTCTCAGACCTTCTCTGACCCACAGGCTATCTGTGGAACCAAGAGGTAAGTGGTGGCTGCCTTTTCAATCTTGGCTCCACTTTCTCCAAATGTGTCCTTCACAAGGAGGACACTGTGGGATTGCCATGGTGTTGAATGTTGGTGACAGGACACATTTCATATGTCCTCCAAATGACAGTTTTCTTTTTTCATGCCTGGGTTTTCTTCTAGATTAGGTTAACTGAGATGGATGGAACCACCCTCAGTGGGTACCAGCATGCCATGGGCTGGGGTCATGAGCTGGATAAAGAGGAGAGAGCAACTGCAAACAAGCATTCATGGCTCTCCGCTTCCGCCTGTGATGTGACCAGCTGCCTCATATCCACCATATCTCCCCACCCTGATGGATTGTACCCACTGGAATCGTGAGCCCAAATCCACTTTTTCTCCCTTAGGTTGCTTTTGTTGGGTATTTTGTCACGGCAGTGAGAAAAGTAACTAAGACAGCAGATAAGTGATTAGTTCAGAGAAGCATTTTGGTCACCTAATGGAAACTCTCTTCCTACATGAGGCCCACTCTCGCCTTAAACAAGTTCAATAGATTTTTAATGCTAGCAGGTAAGAGGGTGACTAGAATCCAACACAGTGCCTACGAGGCACTCTATATACCAGTCAAAGAAATATATTACAAAGTTCTGGAAGTTGATGGCAACAGACTCTTCTGGTACTGAGAGCTTAAGACTTGGCCCGTGGATTTGGCTGTCTTTCTTCATACCAGATTCTCCCTGAAGCTGAGTCCTTCTTCAGTCAACTCAGAGGTTGCTTTTTTAAAGCTTGGTTTATAGATCACATTCTTATCTCTGTCACCTTGTAATGACAAAGCCTAGATAGAAGGATATCATAGCTCATATGTAAAAACTGGGTCACTTTCAATCTGATATATGGGACTTGTCCAAGGAAAGACCATTTAGTAGTCTTAACACAAGATTTAAAAAGAGATACTTACCTACCGGTTCAGGATATTATAATGCCATGCCAAGTGTTTCAAGCGTCTTGCTTTTGTGTGTGTGTATAATCCCCCAAACTCATTTCACTTTTATTAATGTACTATTTGTGTCCTTAAAAAGATTAATACACATTTAATTGATTCTGAGCTTAATGAGGTTGTTTATTTCAGTGACTTCACTTTCGTGTCTTTCCTTGCCATTAGATTTGGTGAAATAAATCCCAAAGTGATTTGCCTAATAGCCGAAGCAACAAAAATGAAGAGGTCTTAGCTGTCTGGGAAGTTTTCCAATTTCATATCTTAGATGATACATGGACTTAAAGAATCACGTGTCGTCTTTAAGGCTCCATCCACACTGCATGACTTCATGATGTCCCTCTGTGGAGTGTCAAGGATTCAGAGTGCCATTCTCAGGTCCTCTTGATGTGGCTGTCAACACACTCATTTTGTTGACTTTTTTGTACATGCTTGTTCTTTGTCACATGTGGTGGCTAGTCTTGATGTCATGTTGATGGGAATCTGGAACCAGTCAAGAGACACAGCTCTAGGCACATTTGTGAGGGTGTGTCTATGAAGGGTTAGCTGAGAAGAGGACCCTTCCTCAGAGTGGATAGCACGCCCAGCCCAGCAGGTGACCCAGGTACAAAGGGGTCCTAGGAGGAAGTGGTGCCTGCCTGCTTACCTTGTTTCTCGCTGCTGGACATGCCTGTCCTTGCTCCTGCTGCTAGCCTGTGCTGCCGTCACACTCTGACTTCTCCCGCCCTCTGTTGTGGATTGAAGAACAGTGTCTTAGTCACTGTACAACTCCTGTGAAGAGAACTATGACCAAGGCAGCTCTTATAAAGCAAAGCACTTAATTGGAGGGTTGCTTATAGTTTCAGAGGTTTCATCCACTATCGTCATGGCTGGGATCGTGGTAGCATGCAGTAGACACTGGAGCAGTAGCTGAGAGCTACACTCTGATCCGTAAGCAGAGAGAGAGACACACACACAGAGACAGAGAGAGACACACACAGACAGACACAGAGAGAGACACAGAGAGAGACACACACAGAGACAGAGAGAGACAGAGACAAAGACAGAGAGACAGAGACACTTTGGGCTTGGCATGAGCTTTGGGAACCTCAAACCCATCCCCAGTAGCACACTTCTTCCAACAAGGCCACACCTCCTAATCCTTCTAATCCTTTCAAACAATGCCACTCCCTGGTGACCAAGCATTCAAATATATGAGCCTATAGGAACCATTCTTATCCAAACCACCACAATGAGTGACTCTCCAGAAGTCTCCAGGCTGTTGACAGTGGATTAGGAATGCTGAGGCATACTGCTTTACAGACTGCTGGGCCTCAGCCTCTCCAGCCTGCAAATGGCTGTTGTCAGACCACCCAGACCCGATTGTGTAAGCCAACTCGCTAGATCCCCTTTTGTAACATGTACACATTCTGTTGGGTCTGCTCCCCTAGAGACTCATGCCTAATACATCCCCAATTACAGCACAAAATTTGATAACAATGGTTTATTTGTTATCTCTTGCTACATAACAGGTTGCCTCCATATTAGATGCCAATTCCTTGTTTCTGAGGGCCAGGGATCTGGGTGTGGCTTAGCAGGTCTTCTGCTTCAGGGTCTTATTTCCATGGTTGGCATCAAGGTGTCAGTTAGGGGTACAATCTGCCTCAAGAATCAGCCAGAGCCGGATCTACTTCCAAGCTTGCTGGTAGGAGTGCGTTTCTCTTGGGACATTGAGTTGAAGGCCTCAGTTGCTCACTGGCTGTTGGCAAAGGGTTGCCTTCGATTCTTTGCAATGTGGCCCTTTTGACTAAAGCAAGCATGCAAGGAGAGAGAGTGTAAATATGTGTAACTGGGAGTGAAAATAAGAACAAGGGGTGTCAGGTGTGATGGCACACACTTTTAATTCTAGCACTGTGGAGACCAGGTGTGGTGGCACACACCTTTAATCCCAGCCCTCGGGAGCAGAGGCAGGTGGATATTTGAGTTTGAGGCCAGTCTGGTCTACAAAGTGAGTTCCAGGACAGCCAGGACTATATACTGAGACCTTGTCTCCGAAAGAGAGAGGAAGTGGGGCTGGGAGGGCTATGTCTATACTGGAGACCAGTCTTAGAACCTAATCATGGAGGTGACATCTCATTGCCTCTACTGTTCCTGTTGGTTAGAAACCACCAGGACCAGAGCATAGGACCAGAACTACAAGATCCCATGACTATTCGGAGACAAGGATCATCTAGAGCTGTACCACAGACTACCGTCAACACCATATACGACATGACATTTACTGCGAAGGTGCTAACCATAGGCACATTGCTAGGGCTTTTCCATGGAGCATGCCACACAAGCCTTACAGAATTCCACTGAATAGATACCCCTTTCCATCTCCATTTTAGAGGTGATGGACCAGATGTAAAGACAGGTTCAATAACTGGCAAGTGTCAGAGGTTGTCAGGGGTAGGTCTGTGTTCTGGTTGGTGTCAGATATGATACCTTTGATTTTCCATAGACAATGAGCTTAGCACAGGCTTGGTGGAACAGGAACCTCATTGTGAAGGAGTAGCTGTTGAAGAAATCAAGGAAGGAAGGAACGCAGTAAGGAGGAAGGAAGGGAGGACAGAGGGAAAGCAGGAAGAGAGGAAAATAGACCTGGGTCACATTCTAGCTACTTTTGCTCAAACTCTGGTCCTGGGCCTTGATCCATACTAAAAAATAGATCAAATACTGTGTGGTCAAATAAGGTTCAATTATATGTACTAGTCAAGACGGCCTGGGTTTCAGGCATAGCACTCAAGGGGGGGCACGTGGGGCTATTAACTGTTCCCATGTGGACTTCATTACTTCTGAGGACTGCAGAGGACGGCCTGCTAGTTTGAATGCTGTAGCCAGAGAGGCTACTGCCTAGTCACAAGGGATGTCGTAGCAGGGTTTGGAAGGTGGGTTCAGCACTAACTGTTGCTAGGGTTTCTGATAAACTTTATGCTTTTTATTTAATGGCAAATCAGATTATTTAAGTGCTTCTAGGTTTCTGTGCCAAAACACCAAATTTAGAACAGCTTACGATGGACAGAGATTGACGTCTTATTGATCTGAAGCTGGGAAACCCAGGGTAGAGCTTGACCTTGTGGGGCTGGTGAGAGGTCTCTGCAGGTACAAGCACATGTTGTGCAAGCCTGACAACCCAAGTTTGATCCCTGGAGCCATGGCGGGAGGGCCCTGACTGCCAAAGATTGTAGATTGATGATGCTGTGTTTGCAGAGCTCTGCTCTCCAGCCTGTGGGTGTGCACCTGTAAGATGAAGGGCGAAGGTCTCTTTTTTTTAACCAGAGCATCAATCTCTCTCATGAGGATTCTGCCCAATGACCTGATCACCTTCCAAAGGCCTTACCTCTAAATATAATTTGCGAGTAAATATCTCAATATATGAATTTGTCGCAGGCCACACAGACATTTGGGTCATTTTCGGGAATAAAGCCAGAGATAAATGACTCACTGAACTGGAGATAAACTGACGTATGCCCGTGGCTAAATTCATTAAGGGGAAATGGATAGTGGGACTAGGGACCCAGCAAGGCTCTTTTTGTGTCCTGCTCTCCTAGACTCTGTGAGCCCTTCCCGCATCTCTTGACATTCAGGGCTCACTCCACTGGTTGGGTTGAATCAGACGGTCCAGAGGTCATGGCTCATGCAAAACTGACCTTACTGGAGCCCAGCAAAGCTCACTGAAGCTACCGCAGTGCAACACTGGCTATTCATAAACTGCTTTCTCATGGGCTGCTCCCTCAGGTCTTCTGACAAAACTCTGAAATGGTGTGAGAAAGAATGGCTTGTTCTCCACTCCAACCACCCCTTCTCCTCCTTAAAAATCACTTGGTTATCAAATCACTGTGAGATTCCCTGGTGAAAATAAAACAAAGTCAGTGTATAATGACATTAGACCAATAGCTAGGCAGCACACTGGCTGGGGACTTAGGGCCTGTTTGTGATATGAGCATTTGTCTGCTGTTGCCTCTTTTTCGCTCACTTTTGATTATATTATTGTGTGTATATATGTGTGTATGGTGTATGCAAGACTTCATGTGGGTGTGTATCTGTTCATGTGAGTGCATGTGGATATGAAGGCCAGAAGTCTATGTTGAGAGTCTTCCTTGATTGCGCTCTAGTTTACCTTTTGAGTCAGGGTTTCTAATTGAACCCAAAGCTCACTAATTTGGCTAGGTTGTCAAGCCAGCGAGCCCCAGAGAGGCCCCATCTCTATCTCCCTGGTGCCGAGATTACAGATGTGCGCTGCCATACCCAGCTTTCTTATATGGGTGCTGGGGATTTGAACTTAGGTCTTCACACTTGCACAACAGGCACCTTACTGGCTGGGCCATCTCCCATTCTCAACTGTCGCCTCTTTGAGTCTCATTTTATGTGATCTAAGTAGAGCTTCCTTATGCCTCTGATGAACTATTCTTTTTCTGTTGACATTCCTGATCTGGTTAGTACTATGAATGCCAATAAAGGAGGCTCACCACTCTGTTTGCAGCTGCCTCAAGAAGCAATTTGTCCTTGAGGTTCTGTTTGTGCCACGGATCTCTGCCATTGTTTATCGGTTGTGACCTAGCCTTTTAGATGTCTGTGGGATGTCACCATCATGTCTGGTTTATAAATAAGGACACCAGGTTTAGAGAAGTTGTCACAGGGGACTTTTCAGGGTGTTGTATCCAGAAAGTAGGATGCTCTTTGATTTTCTGACTCAGAATTCTGAGTTCTTTGTACCTCTCCATTTTCCCTGGGTTGGGTCCCCACGGTCATATCAAGCAGTGCCCATGGTATCACCCCTTTTATTGCATAGTTCTATCTGGGATGTGCTCAGTACTGGTGGATGAGGCTGAGTGAGGTTACAAGGGGAGGTTGTCTGGATGTCTAAATAGAGAAGAGGAAAACCTGAAGAATTAGGAACCACACTGCAAGCCAAGATATTCTGTGGAGCTCCCCAATCTGTGGAGAAATGATTACACAGTGATTCCCTAATGCAGGAACTTGAAACACAGGTACAAATATGAAGGTCATGACCAGGTCCTACACGACTGGACCTGCTACACTTTGTCCATGTCTTCATTTAGGCTTCTCTTTTGGTAAGAGAGTGATGTGTCTCTTGGTGACAGAGGCTGTTGTCTTGGGGAAACAGAGGAGCCCAATGAGTCCCAGAATTCATTTCTCTGTCTACTTCTTGAATGCAGATGCAAGGTGACCAGCTGCCTCCCACACCAGCTACTGTGCCTCCTCCCCATGATGGACTGTGTGGTCTTGTTTCTTGTCAGGTATTCCATCAGAGCCATGACAAAAATATTGAGTATAAATGTTTATTTAGTCTGTTTTGTCTCAGCAAGGTATCTCTCTGTTTCATTACCAGGAAAGCAAATGGGTGAGTAGGTATCTTAGACTAGACTGTGTTTCACGTTTGCTTTGTGTGATGGTGCTTTCCTGCTGTGAGCAGGGTTAAAACATCTATCAGAAAAGGAGAGATGGACTTTTGATGGATAAGACCTGGGTTTACAAGAGGCATTTGGTAGATTTCCAATGGGCTGATACTACAGCCAGGCTTTTGGGCTAAGTGGATGATCCACTTAGTATCACTCCTGGGCCAAAGCAGACTCCACAGGGCTCAGTTCCTTTATCCTCTTCCCAGTTCTGAGGAAAAATCTTGGACGTTTGGCCTAACAGTGTGCTAGGAAACTGTCATCCTTAAGCACAGGTGCTAGGAAAACAAGCATGATTCCTGTTGGGCCTGAGGATGCTCTCAGGACCAAGCAGTCTCCCCTGTGTTCTTAGAGGTTATTCCCTGTGACATTCCCATGGAGCCACGGTCCATGGCTACTGCATCTGCCTTTTATCATTGTCCTGTGGTCATCTGGTGAACTTTCCCAGAACAAGGAAGCATTTCTAGTCTTAACACCCCAGTGCCTGCTGGCCGAGTGGTGCTGGGCTTCTGACTTGCATTTGGATAGCCAGGTAACAGAGGGTCAACAGGTGACTGGTCTGAGAAAGGATGGCCAGAGAGTTGATTGGGACAGTTTGGTATGTTTACTGGGTGATTGAAGGAGGCTTAATCAGGACAGTCAACTATAACATGTAGTCTTCCCGCCAGCCACCTGGGTCCCTCAGCTGTCTCAGCCCCCAAATAACACACAAAACACTATATTAATTATGAAGCTGTTGGTCACTTGCTTGGTTTCTTATCGGCTAGCTCTGACTGAAATATTAACCCATAACTGCTAATCTGAGTATTTCTGCATGGTCTTCTCTTACCAGAGGGTCTGGACCTCTTACTCCTCTGGTGTCCTACATCGTGACTGACTATGCCTCTGTTTCCCAGAATCCTCCTTGACTCCTGGTCCCACTTATCTTGCTTCCCTATTGGCCAAGAGTGCTTTACTTAATATACCAATAAGACAATATATATACAGAAGGATTTCCCCATCATCTCCTCTTTTCTGTTTAAATAAAAAGAAAGGCTTTAGTTTTAACATAGTCAAATTATATTTAACATAACAGTTACCAACTAAGAACTATAGTACAATATTTAGTCCATTAACATTTAGTAAGATTTAAAAAAAAGTATCATCTATCCTATCTTTGTGAGTCTAAAGTTTTACCTATATAACTTATCTTTTATCACAACTAAGGAAAACTGTAACTATCTGTTTTCAACTCCATCAAAGACCACAGAAGGATAATATATAAACACCAGAATCGACAGAGATATCTCGTTACCTGGACAGTCACCTGAAGTTCCTCTGTATTGTCGGGGCTTCCATCTTCATCCCATAGGCCACAGTGTGCCTGGCAGACTTCTCAGCAAAGCAGGAAATTTTAAACTGTCAGTCTGTATTGGTAGTCTGTCAGTCATTTTTTTGTGTCCTGCAGAATGTCTGGCAGACTTTTCCATGAAGCAGGAACCCTTTAGGACTGTCCCTTCAAGTTCAGCAGTCACTTTCCTGCGGATCCTGCATGTCCAGATTATACAGCAACAGCCAAGCGGTTATGACAAGAGCAGTTTCTTGCCCAAATGGCTAGTCTTCCATGTCAAAGGCTAACTCCTTAACGAGTTTCTTCGATGTCCATCTTCCTCTAAGACATCATTGATGTGCCAGGAGCAGTTGAGTCTGTCATGAAAAACCCTAAACCATTTTAAATGCCATTTTCTGAAGCTCTTTGAAAGGTTTGAAGAATATCTATCTGTCTGTCTGTCTGTCTATCTATCTATCTCAAATACATCTCTGTATGTCTAGAAAACATAACTAACCTAACTGTAAGTTTTGACTATTATAGGTAACTATCTATAATCTGTATTTAATTATACATTATATTTTAAATGAGTTATACAAACACAATACCTAAACAAGAGGAGAAATATACATCACAAAATTGATCTTAAATTTGTATCAATAAATGAAAATCCATTCCAATATAAATTATTCATTTCATACCATAATCTCCCTTTAACCTTTAAAAAGAGATTGGTTGTGATCACTAACCATTATAACAAAACCAATTTAAGAGACAACAAAAGTTTATAAACAGTACTTGGGAATTTGGGCATTGTTCATTCCAAACTGCTTCCTGCTGGTGGGGGGCGCTCTCCGTATCATGGGGATCATGACAAAACACAGAAACCTGGCTAAGTCCTTGCTTTTGTGGTCTATACATCTGTATCGTCCCAGCTGTTTCAGATGCTGGACTGCCTGGATATTGCTTCAGGAGGTCTTGCTTCATCAAACCATAGACGTCTGGAAGGAATCCACAACTCCTCATTTTCTATGGAAACACAAGTAAAAACTCTCTTCCCAAGTAACCTGTCCTTATAATAAATTTAGAAGTCAATACATTTTTAAAATATAAAAGTTGGATTAATTCAGTAGCATTTCTTTTAGTAGCTGTTGCTATTTCCTTAGCAGTCAAACAATTCAAAGGCAACACAATAGCATACAGTATCCAGACTCTGTACTTTTCATCTTTACCTGGCTTTTTATTACTGTATTTCTTTTACTTTAATTTATTCTCTGAGACAGGATTTCTCTGTAGAAATTCACCTGCCTCTTCCTCTGGAGTGCTGGGATTAAAGACTTGTGCCACCACACCCAGTCATTATCATTATCCTGTTTCTTTCTTTTCTTTTTTTTGTTTTTGTTTTTTGAGACAGGGTTTCTCTATTGTTTTGGAGGCTGTCCTGGAACTCACTCTGTAGACCAGGCTGGCCTCAAACTCACAGAGATCCGCCTGCCTCTGCCTCCCGAGTGCTGGGATTAAAGGCGTGCACCACCAACGCCTGGCATCCTGTTTCTTTTTCTCTTCCAAGCCTATGCCGAGGCTGTTTTCACTGCTGCCTTTCCAAGATGGTGGGCGTAAAGTTTACTGCCAGCACTGGGAGCTGTGCTCACCACCTTAGTCTTTGTCAACATCAAGCAGATGCTGTCAGCTGGAGATGTAGTCACTGCCACTTCCACCTGCTCATACATACCATTCTTGTTTGGTCGTGGGGCCTCTTAAAAGAACCCTATTGTTCTTTTGCTGCTTATGGTGAGTCAGGAAGACTCCCTTAAGGGAGCTGCGTGAGTCTCTGCTTGTCTCTAGCAAAACAGCTCACCTGGGAAAAATGCTGCTACCAAGAAACTGTGTTTGCCTCTATTATTTTGATTGTAAAATCCCTTTTTAAGCTTTTGTCAAGTTTTAAGTGGAAGTTCTGAGTTCTTCCCACCAGCCTGGTCCCATTGCCATGTCAACCCCTAAATAACACATGAAGACTCTAGTAGTTACAATGCTGTCAGCCAATGTCCAGGGCTTCTGTCTTAAGGATTAACCCATGACTACTAATGTATAATTCTATAAGGACTTATCTTTCCGAGGACGGCATCCTGACGCATCTTCTCTTCCCCAGGATCACATGGCAACTCTCCACTCTTGACTACATTCCCCAGAATCCTCCTTGACTCCTAGTCCTACCTATCTTGCTTCTCTATTGGCCAACTGTGCTTTATTTAATCAATCAATAAGACAACATATGCACTGAAAGACTACCCCCATCAGTCAACATCTTTCTAATATGATTTTAAATGATATTTCTTTACAGAACATAGTGCAAGGAAAAATCATGGAGAGGTGAGTCATTATTTATTATTAAATTTAAAAGACTTTGGGGGTCATAAATAAACTCTTCACCATCCCCTCAAATGTAATAAGGCTCGTGACTTCTCTGCTCCAAAGAATTATGTCCCAGCTTGTTTTCCCTGCCATCCAGTTTATATCTAGCTTTATTTCACCCACCACAAGCTTGTGGGTGTTTAAGAAGTGAAAAATAATTTTAATATTTGCCAAGGTGAAATAGAATTAATTTGGTAAATCTGCTACTTAAAAGAGCATGGGAAAAATACCCAGGCAATATAGAAGTTATTTCTGAATCGTCTTTTGTTTTCAATTATTGCTTTATATGTTCCTTTTGTTATCACAGGTTATTATATATTTATTTTAAAGCCAAGATAAAAACAAAGCAGAGTAAATAAAATCTACAGCTAAGGGACAAAGTAGGAGGAAAAATATTAATCAACTACTTAGCATTTATTTCTATTACTTGTGTCTCCAGCAATCCATCCATCCATTATCCATCCACCCATCTACCCTATCCATTCCATAGAGCCAATCTCCAGTTATTCATGACCTACCCATTCATTTTAACTACACTGTCTGTCTCATCCGTCCACTCACTAATCCCTTTTTTCTCTTTCTTTCTTTCTTTCTTTCTTTCTTTCTTTCTTTCTTTCTTTCTTTCTTTCTTTCTCTCTCTCTCTCTCTCTCTCTCTCTCTCTCTCTCTCTCTTTACGATCTGTTCATTCTATCCATATACCCATCCAAACTATGGCCAGAGTTTTATGTAGTATTGAAGTTTTAGGTTGGATAGGTTTGTTGTGGATGGCTGCTCTGTTCATATTTAACAGCACACCTCATTTTTACCTCCCCCTTCAATTGTAACAATAAACAATGACTCTAGGCTTTTTCAAATATTCCTCTGGACCAGAATTTCTTCTAGTTCTAGTTGAACCCATATATTCCATTATGCCCTCTGGAGATGTCAGCAGGGAACTTAGCTATATTCTCTGACTTTTCCTGTCTCTCATCTTCCACTGAAATGCGGTTGTCTCAAATGAGGGCTGTTTTCCCCTCCCTCATCCTACCTACTTGGGAACCAGGTGACACGTATGTCCTTTGTGCCCTTTGGTGAGGACATTTTCCTTACTGCCCAAGATATCAGCTCTTTTGAAATGTGTGGGCCTGGAGAGACCTAGCCCACTGTGAGTGGTACCATTCCCTGGGGTTGGGTTCTGGGCCCTTTAAGAGTGGAGAATGGAAGCTGAGTGTGAGCAAGTATGCGTTCATCTCCCTCTGTTCTTGACTGTGGTGAGATGTGATGAGCTGTTTCAAGTTCCTTTTGCTTTAACTTGCTTGAAACAATGTCCTGTAACCTGGGTTTAGGAACTACCTTCCCTCAAGTTATTATTATGTGTGTGTGTGTTTGTGTGTGTGATTTTATCATAGCAACAAAATGAAACTAGAATGGGGATTGTCTATGTAGGCAGCTAGGAAGACAACAAGACATCCAAAAGCTTTTATTGAATGTAGGATTCAGGAAGTAGAAGTAGGAAGTCTTCCCTAGATGTATTTCCCAAGGTGGGAAGTCAAGTTGTAAATGCTGAATGTTTACTAGTTTGTTTGACCTCTGGAGCTCCATCTCTGTTTACCCCCTCAAGCAGTGCATTGTTTTCTATGTGTTATTACAAATTCAACACAGCATGTCCCAATAGTTGTGGAAGGCTCTAGAAGGCCCTCCTGCTATGGGAGACCACTGACGCCATGGCTAAACACTGTGGCTGAACTCTGACATTGTTCTGTGGTCCAAGGTGGGCTAAGGATGGAACTGGGCAGGTAGGATAGAGTTTCACTATTCAGTGCAAATCTTCTAGTTGAATCTCACATTTTTGGTTCATTGATTATCAGGGGGCGGGCGGTCTATGGATTGTCCTCCAGTCCAGAGATTCGCAATTTTACCATTTTCAGTGTGTTTGTTCTCAAAATAGGATTCAAGGTCACTCAAAGGTCACCTAGAGGTCATTTGTAGAGGTCAGAAAGATCAAGGCTATGTAAGAAGTAATACCGAGGATTTACTTGCTATTTTTCTCTTGATGATGCTGCCCTTGCCTTGGTTTCTTTGGCTTGAGAAGAGCAGTTATTTTTCATAAAAATAAGTTATTTACATAAATACAAAGTAGGCTTTTTCACTGTTAATTTTGGAGTGAATTAATAGTTCAAAGGACTCTCCTAATTTCTCACACAAGAAACATCAATATGCAGAATATGTTACAATCCATATGAATAAAGCTTTATGGACCATAGTGTTCAAGGCTTTGAAACTAGCTTGTGACTACAAATCTGAGAATTGTTCTAGACCCTAGAGCCAAGAGAACAGGCCTTCAGCATTTTATGGGCTGGACTATGCTCATCTGGCCAGGTTACATGAGGACGGAGCCATCTCGTTCTCAAACATGAAACTTCTTTTTTTCCCTTTTGTCCCTTTTCCTTTAGAACTTAGAGCTCTTGGCAATGATGGAGCTGAGACTGAGTCTGTGTCCCCACAACATTGTTCATCAGCCTTGAAGGCTGTAGATGCCTCCTGTTACTTAAGACAATGCACCTTGTCTCTTGGAGTGATTGATAATTCAGCAGACACTTGGCAGAAGCCAAGAGGAGAACGCATAGAGGTGAGGAGACGTGTATGGAGGTGAGGAGATGTGTGGAGGTGAGGAGACGTGTATGAAGGTGAGATGTGTGTGGAGGTGAGGAGATGTGTGGAGGTGAGGAGATGTGTAGAGGTGAGGAGATGTGTGGAGGTGAGGAGATGTGTGGAGGTGAGGAGATGTGTGGAGGTGAGGAGATGTGTGTGGAGGTGAGGAGATGTGTGTGGAGGTGAGGAGATGTGTGGAGGTGAGGAGATGTGTGTGGAGGTGAGGAGATGTGTGTAGAAGTGAGGAGATGTGTGTGGAGGTGAGATGTGTGTAGAGAGACGAGATGTGTATGGAGGTGAGATGTGTGTAGAGGTGAGGAGATGTGTAGAGGTGAGGAGATGTGTGGAGGTGAGGAGATGTGTGGAGGTGAGGAGATGTGTGTGGAGGTGAGGAAATGCGTAGAGGTGAGGAGATGTGTGTGGAGGTGAGGAAATGTGTAGAGGTGAGGAGATGTGTGTGGAGGTGAGGAGATGTGTGTGGAGGTGAGGAGATGTGTGTGGAGGTGAGGAGATGTGTGTGGAGGTGAGGAGATGTGTGTGGAGGTGAGGAGATGTGTGTGGAGGTGAGGAGATGTGTGTGGAGGTGAGGAGATGTGTGTGGAGGTGAGGAGATGTGTGTGGAGGTGAGGAGATGTGTGTGGAGGCTCAGGGATACCTTCTTGGTGGATGCTGAAGATTAAAGGCTGTTTTAAGCTCTGGCTGCCTGTGGTGGCTCTGACCATAGACTGTTTTCAGTGAGTGGTCGTGGCAGAGACCAGATTAAAATAGTTTCTGGCTCATCCACTCCAGACCTCCTTTGTCTTTTTCTAGTTCCCTTGATCTCCCTCTAATCACAGATCACAATTTATCTCATGTTGCTCTTCCTACTTTAAGTCCTTCCGTTGTTTTTTAATCTCTATAAAAGAACCTGGACCCCTGTGCGTGACCTGTTAGATGCTACATGGCCTCGGCCTGCTGTTTTTCTCAGACCACTGGCATGTGTCTCTTGCTTTCGTTTACCTCAGCCTAGGGGCCTGTCTCAGTTTCCTGGACAGATTCTTACAGCTCGTGCTCTCCCATCCCTTGGTAGCTACTTCTGTCCTTTAGGATTTCGGCCTCCATGGGCTTTCTTCAGCATGCATTCTCATCTGTTTGTCCTATATCCAGTTTTCCACGTGATATAGTTCTATTCAGCTTTTGGTTTTATTTGATTTTTAAAATTATGTTAACTCTTGTTGCTTCATAGCATACACAACAATTAGTTATTGTATACAAGCATGTCTAGATAGATCCTGTCTGGCTACACAGCAACCAGGGTATCATATGTTTCTTTAGTTGCTGTCAGGTCAAAGTGGTTTCCGCCACAGTGCTGGCTGCCCTTTGACTGCAGACGGTCTCTGAGAAGATTTTAGTAAGTTTCGGTAACTTGAAGAAACCACCAGAGACCACACTGGCTCTTGGAACTCCAGAATAATTATTTTTGAACTGTTCCAACAGAACCCACGAGAGACTTATTTAATAACATTATATCCCTTCAAAATTTACTGGGCAAGTTACTGAACTAAACGTCTTGTGACTTCACATTCTGGGTTTTAATAACAGGGAATCGATAGCCTGTTCCCATTCATTGAAGTCTTCAGTTAAAATGTGTCTGAAGGGTCCCCAAAGGGGAGAAAAAGCAGGGGCCCAATCCTTTGTATTGTCAATCTTTTAAACCTTATCCATTTTGGAGGATGGGAAGTGGTAAGCTTACTGCAATTTTAATCTATACTTCCCTAATGTGTAATGAACTTGGGATTTCCAGCTCAAGGGTGACTGTGTCTGGGAAGTGGGCATGTAACAGGTTGGAGGCTGAGTCAGCTTGTGTTTTCAGCCTGGCTGGTTATGTTCTCTTCTGGCATTTTAGCAATACAGTGTGCATGCTTGCCTCAAGGTTCTGGATGATACGATCTGACTCAGTGGTTCTCAACCCTTTTATGGTGACTCCCAACCATAAAATTATTTTGTGGCTAGTTCATAACTATAATTTTGCGACTTTTTTGAGTCATAATGTAAATATTTGATAAGGGATTGTAACCTACGTGTTGGAAGCCTCTGGTTTAGGCTGACCTCTGAGTTAAGGTGTTATGAAAGGCAAATTCACAAGCAGGCAGGGAGTTCCTATTCTCTGTGTATAGTAGAATTTTATAATCTTCCTAGAGAAGAAGACTATATCCCTGGAGGTGCCAAGAGTGCATGGCATGCTTTGGCTATGCTGCTGTGTGCCAACATCTTCACCATGACCTCTAGAGGCAGGGTGGTACTGCACCCATACTCTGTGTTGGACACTCAAGAAGCCTAAGGTTTGCCTAGGAATTACCCAGGCTGGATTTAAGACCTAGTGACTGATAGCACAGTATGTACTTCTAAAGTAAACATTATTCTGCAAGAGCTTACCCTCAGGTAGAAAGTCGTGTAGCCGTGTGAAGGTCCCAGTTCCGTCATTTCCTGCTTATCTGACCTTGGGCAACATATCTTAGTGTTTTGGAGCTTTTGTATGATGGAGGTAACAACTCTTGCCCCCCAGAGCTAGCATCAAACCTGACTGAAATTTCCTTGTATATCAAATGTCTGATAGAGCTTCACAAAGACCTAGAAATGGACAATAAACACAAGTTCATTTGACAGCCCAGCACATTACAGCCGCAATGAGATACCACATCACCCCCAGCAGAATGGGCAAAATAGAAAGATCTGAATCTGACAGATTGCAGTGTCAAGAGTTTGAGTTGAAACAGCTCTCCTGTGTTTCTGGCTAAGAGTATGCATGGGAGTGAAATGTGTAGAGAAATCGTGCAGCAGAATCTACCAGTGACAGAAATGTGTGCAAGCCATGGCAGGTGATTTCCCGTCTGAGCATGTAGTCAAGGGAATGGTGGTTTGTGTTTATTCAGAGCCCCATCCATAGCATCAAACTCTAGAAGCATCCATCACAGGAGGAGGAATAAACACGCTGCAGTGGAACACTTAAGGGATTGTCCTTCATCAGCCCCCTAAGGGTAGATACGCAGACGACTCTCAGAGGTTTTTCTGTTGAATGCGAGAAGCCAGACAGAGGGCACACTTTTTTCTACTCTCTTTGGAGTTCCATTTATACTTCACTTATATGAACTCAAGAATGGTCCAAACCAACCTTTGGTGAGAGAGCTCTGAGTAGTGGTGACTCCCGTGAAAGACACAGGGTAGGAGTTGCTGAGGAGTGGAGGAGTTTCTTGCCTTGGATCAAGTCATGACTCATGGATGTAGATAGGTAAAACTCATTAAGCTACATGTGAGAGATATATAGGCATTAGTGTAAGTCATGACATGTATAAAATGTTACGGTACAGCGTATTGGGTATGTAGTAAATGCTCAAACATGAGAGCCTTTGCTTTGATGTCTCCGCTATAAGAATATTAGATGTAGGGGCTGAGAGGATGGTTCAGTCGGTGAAGTGCCTGCCATGCAATCGTGAGGACCTGAGTCCATGTCAAAGTTGAACATGGTGGTGCCTGCTTGTAACTCCAGTGTTGATGGTAGGGTAGAGGCTGGAGGATTCGTGGAACTGATTGGCCAGCCTTGATGCATTAATGAGCTCCAGGGTGAGTGTCAGTCCGTGTCTCAAAAGATAAGATGAGTGCAATCAGTGCAGGCACTGAACTACAACCTCTAGCTCTGACATGCATGTGTACACACATTCATGTTTCAGCATGCATGGATGCATGCACCCATATGAAAGGGTATTACCCACCCCCGACCCTCAACATGATTTAAAGAGTTATATCCACAAACAGTGATTTTTTTTCCACCGAGGGAACATGGGCCATTTCAGGAAAGCTAGGACACCACAGCCCCAATGAGATGATCCCTTGAGGCAACAAGGATTTGCTTGTCCATGTGAAAGAAAGGTTCCCCACGTGTAGTCACCCCCCCATGACGACTGTGTGCTCATGGGAAACCTTGTCTGACATGGCAAACAGTTGAGAGTGAGGAAAGAGAGCAAGACATAGAAGTAGAGAGGGTTCAGGCCATGTCTGGGGAGAGCTGAAGAACGCGGTGTAGCCAGAGTTTGCAAGGATGCATATGTGTAGGGTTGGAACGCATGGATAGAGCACTCAATGGAGAATTGAGTTCCAGCCTGGGCGGTGTAGCCATGATTCTACTAGAGGGACTTGGGGGGCTTTTGACTCATGTTGTCGGCTGGCATTTGGGGTAGCTGGGGGATGTAAATGTCAGGGACTCCTAGGAGCAGGAACTGAAGGTGGAGTGAATGAGTTCCAAAGGATGTGCCTGGAACAAAGGGCCAGGGTGGTTGGCATGGGACTGTCCTGGAAGGGACAGGATTCATGCATTAAGGGTCTTCTGTCTTACATCTTTCTGGGAAAGCCCAGTGTCTCCTGTATGAAAACACCATCCGACTGCTTAGTCTGGACAGGTTATCCAACCCTGCCAGTCTCCTTGCTCCCTTGGCTGTCCTTCTGAGGCCCCACTGTGACTAACTCTTTCCTTGTCTTCCTTTCAAAAGAGAGAGCTTCTTGAGGGCTAGAATTGGCCTTACCACTCCATTGTCCCTCTCAACCCCAGAGACTGTGCCACCCTTGGCACAGAGGCGACAAAGTGACATTGCTTGGCATCAAGGGTCCTCTATCCTTGTTCCTATGCCCTGCCCCCACTACCTCCTCTATCTCTATCTGGATTCAGAGCTAATGACTAAATTCAGACCTTGGGAGACAGTGCTAAGCTACATGTGAAGACCAGGCAGCCAAGTCAGCTATACTGAAAGCCTTCAGCCTTGTTTTTCGGTTATCTATACCTTTAAAAAGTTTATTTAAAACAAATTATATGGTAAATTTCTTTTCCCTGCTCTCCAAGTGGCATCATGGAAGGCGATTTTGCAGTGTCTCTCTTGGAGAGAGAGAGAAAAAAAACCTAGGAGATTTTAAAGCCGAATAATTATTTTTATCAGCAGGAAATTGGAACTCTATGTCAGCTCTGAACAGGTACTGGGAAAGCCTTACTGTTTAATTTCCCTTAAATGCCATTTGCATGCATTTAGTGCTAAGAGACTCGTGTTGTTCAGAGTTAGGGAACGATGGGAAAGTCAATGGGGGGAAAGGGAAAGGTTGACAAACTAGAAGACTGCAAATAGCTTATACTAAAAGGCTAGATTTCTATGTTTACTGACAACTGGCTGGCAGCCCAGGGACTCACATAGTCTGGGCTTGCCCTCCATACTCAGCTGCTTTGCTGTGGAGATGCTGGCAAGATCCTGGATCCTTTAGGCATTTGGGAGGCATGCTGCGGCCACTTCCTGAGCGTCCTCTGGGTAGATCAGTGTTTGAGTCATAGTCTACTTAGCTGACATTGCTCTTGGTCTATAAGAAAATCAGCTTAAGGAGCCATATAAACTTTTCTTGTCTACCTCTGAAGGCTCTGGAACTGCACTGCCAGACAGATCAGGGTCTAGGGAACATGGGGGGCCATGTGCCATCCATACAGTGTAAGTTCCATTAAGGGGAAGACTCTTCTTTATCAGTGCCTACTGGTGTCTTCTGTCTGTTTGCCAGCCCTCCTCCATCTTAAGGCCGCTTTGATAGCACGACTCAGCTTCAAAACAAAGTTCAAATGAGTTAGGCTCGTGGCTAATGACTGGAGACCCAGAAAGTACACAGTTGTAGAGGGGGAGATAGACATGCTAATAAGGAAAGGGGACAGGTGACACGGATCTCATGGAGGGAGGGCTTCTTTGTTGTGTTGGTGCTGGGATAGAGTCAGGACAGACTGGGGTGTTTGAAAGGCTCTCCGGGCAGAGGGACATGGACACACCTGTGAACAGCGCTTGGGTTTCAGGCTGTAAGGTCTGATAGTGGAGAAGGAGAAGGCAGCGGGCTTATGGACCTGGGTAGACATGAGTGTTGCTGTGGACCTCGGCGGAGACTTGACATAACAGACCCTTAGAAGTGTGTCTCTACCAAGGAGCAAAGCTCTCCAGAGGTGTGGCTGCGACGTTTCTAAGTTGGAACTGCTGGCAGTGGTGACGATAAAGATGGAATCCCCCCACAGTGGAATTTCAGGGGCCAATGCTCTAGCGAGCGTGTTTTCTTTTACAGGCAGGTTCTGTAAAATGTCCTTCAGTCACCCACACAAGTAATTCTGCATACTGGTGGCACGTTCTGCCAGGTACAGTTGAGCATATGTGACTAAAACAGAGAGGGAAGGCAAGACCTAAAGTAGGTAATCTTGGAAAGGGCAGCTCATGTTTTTCTAGAATATTCTGATCAGTCTACTGGCATGGCTTCCTAGAAGTTTAGAGACATTTTGACTGTATTTAAAAGAATCACTGCTTAGTTATCAGTGACACAAATAACTCTGTGTACCTATTCAGTGCTAGGTTTTGCAAATATCTCTCTTCTATCTTTGGGACCTTCCTTCGTTTCCTAGTCTGCCTGGGTTTCATTCTGCTTTCCACGGTCCTTTCCTCACTCAGTTTCCAGTCCCAGAACTGAGGAGGAGAGCTGACTATATCGTGCATTCCATTGGCTGGGATTCCTGTGGTGGCTCATGATGATCCAAATGTCAACAGTGTGGTGGTGGTGACAGTAATGACAACAGTGGCCAAAATTACAGGTCCTGGGATAGAGTTGTCTTCAGGATAGTAGGCTGTTGCAGTCAGAGCATACACCTGACCCCCTGGCTCTAGCCTTGCTCTGTGTGTCTTGTCGCTAGGAAACCATATAATGGACATGAAGAAAGGGGGCCAAATCTCTTACAATGCACTGTGCATCTAAGGACTTTTCTGTTTGCATGAGTCTCTGATGTTATGTTTGCTTTCAGTATACAAAAGACGGGTGAACAATACTTTGTAATTCTTGCATCTACTGCAATCCTCAAATCATGCTCGGCATACAGCAAATAAGCACAGACTGGATGAATCAGAAGATTAAGTTCATAGATAACCCCTTGGGTTAAAATCAGGGTAGGGAGAGATGTCTCAGAAGAGAGTGTACGGAGGTCCTCTGTTCTCTCAGAGGACCTGAGTTCAATTCCCAGCACCCCCAGCCAGCTCACAACTACCTATGTCTCCAGTACACTTGTACTCATGTGTATATATGCCTATACACAGACACACAGAGAGTTAAAGGTAAAATAAATATAAAAGAGTGTAGTATGGGAACCTTGCCACATTCTGTCTTACTTTAGGCGACTTTTGAATACACCAGCCGGTTAGTCACCACTTATTTATAGAGAACTACTCTTTGCTCAGTGCAGTATCTGTGGCTGAGAAATGTCAAAGTGCCCTAGGCTGTGGACTCCTGGGTAAGGCTTTCTGCAGGCTTCTCATTCACAGGACTGACTTTCCAACACGCCCCACTTGACGTGGGGTTTCTAGTGCTCCAGGGCTTGCGCGCCACATGCCCAACGAAATCTTAGTGACTGGATGGCAAGTGCCCAAAGATCTGTCTTCTGGGGGCTGAAGAAAAGGTTCAGTGGATGAAGAGCTTGCTGCATAACCACGAGGACCTGAGTTTGAATCCCCAGCGCCCATGCAAAAAGTAAAAAGCTGGGTGAGTGGTGCTGGGGTCGGATGGTGGAGGAGCAGACAAGAGACCCTTGGAACTTACTGGTCAGCCAGTCTAGCTGAATTAATGAGGCTCAGTGAGAGCCTCAGAAAGGAAGAGGGAGAACCAGTGAAGAAGACATGTAATAATCCCTTCTGGCCTCCACATGAGTGCATACATGTGTGCATGCAGCAAGCACACGTGTACACCCCAAATGGACACATACATAACACATGCACACACGCCTGCAGACAGCCCATCTTTTAAACACATGGTTTTTCATTTGTGGGCCCAACAGTAATGGCTTTCTTTCAGAATCTGTGGGCACAAATGTTGTCCTCGACTGGGCAGCACAGGACTAATCTAGATTTGTCTCCCTTCAGCTGCGTTTTGACCTCAGAAAATCCTTGGCTGAAGTAAGCTTCTTTTTGTAAAATGAAAGATTTGGCCCTGCTCCTCTGTCTCTTCCAGCTCAAACCTGCTCACATTTGAAGGCCATGAATAAGAGTCTTCAGAACTGTACAAAGACGTAAATATATGTTCTCCCCGAGGGCTGTGGTGGATGTAAAAGAAAGAGTACCCAGAGCCTAGAACTCACTTCTGCCTTGCTTACTTAGAGAGGCATGTTTTCTTTCCTTACAAAATCTAGATAGGAAAGCCTGCTGTCTACTCTGGGGCCCTATGGCAATTAATTAGTTAATGTTTGTGCACTTCGAAGGGAATGAAAACCATCACATGTAAAAAGCCGTAGAGATGCTAAGTGCTGCTATTTTCCATCCAGTTCCTCCCATTATGCTTCAGTTTCATATTACCGTCACCATAATAGCATCAGTTGGGGCTCTTCTGGTTAATTATGCTACTAGTAAAAGAAAAGAGAATTCCCTTTAAAAACTCCATTTTAACTCTTCTCTGTCTCCAGCTCCTCCTCCCATGTCTCTAGTGCAGCATTCCACACTGCTAATGACTCAGGACCAGCAAGTACTGTCATTCCTGTACCTCCGTCAGGTTCGCTATGATCTGGAGACACCAGCACAGTCTCACAGGCTGGCAAGTGGTGCACCCCGCCCCCCCCCCCCCAGAGCACCCTACCCTTTAGGGCTTCTTCAAGTGTGTATGCATATGTGTGTTTGAGAGGGGGAGGGAGAGAGAGGGGAGAGAGAGCGAGCATTCCCGATACTGCCTTACAGCAGGAAGTGACAGGTTTGACAAGGGCAGGAGGGGCATAGTTGTTTTCTCAAGGTTTGGACATGGCCTTTGCTGGCTTGGATCAGGGCAGCTGTGGTCGCACCCATGAGACCCTCATGAGACTGGGCCTATGCACAGTCCCTTATGGAAGAGAGGAAGGCTAGTGTGGCTCTCTAGGCTTCCATGATGTGCTCATGAGGTCGTCTTCCAAATCATGTAAGACGGTTGGCAGGGCCGGATTTGTCAGTGGTGATGTAACAGGTCTTTCTGTGTACCACCAGCTCCCAAACAATGACACAGAGACTTCTTAAGTATGCGAGCCTGGCCTTAGCTTAGGTTTGTTCCCAGCCAGCTCTTACAACTCAAATCGACCCCTTCACATTCATCTAAATTCTGCCATGTGGTTCATTACCTCTTCTGAGTACCGTATGTCCAGCTTCCTCTGTGACTGGCTGGTGAATCTCTCACCTCAGGCTCTTTCCCAGAATTCCTATCTCTCCCCCAAGAGTCCTGCCTAGCCTCTCCTGCCTCGCTATTGGCCATTCAGCTCTTTATTAAACCAATCAGAAGGTGCCTTAGGCATATGAGGTAAGACAGAGACATATCTTCAATAGTATACAAAAAGATTTATCCCAACATGGTAAATCTCTTGTGTATCTGCATAACGTGTAAGTAACCTGGATAAACTCCTCAGTTCCCCAGGCTGGACATGGGCAGAATACTTTCTTTGGTCCAATGGTATCTTCTACACTTAAACCCAAACAGGGAGCAGCAGCATCCAGTATTAGTAGAGCATCCACAGGGGAATCTCCATGTAGCCATCATCTTTCTGAGATAGGATGGCAGGTCTCTGGTGTAGAGACAGTTGCATGGCTCCTGCTATGGGGTGTTAGGATATGAAGCTGAGGTCTAGGAGTTTTCTCTAGCTCAGTACCCATCCACTGCTAGGTAACTAAACTCAAGTGCTCATGCATGGGAACAAGCTGCCCGCTTGGCTGCAAAGACCTTGGCTGGAGATGCTCTGATGGAATCTGAGGGATGGAGCTTGGTGTGAAAATTGGGTGCTAAAACAGTTAAGAGGTGATTTTAAAAAAAGGAAAGGCAGACAAAGGGGCCTGTTTGGGTCACTCAGAGGCAAATGTGGCAAGATTTGTATTGAGCTGGAATTCCTAGGGATTAAGAAAATGACAAAAAGCCAAAGAAAGTGCTTTTTAGCACCCGCCACCACCAAGGCTTTCAAGTTGAATAACAGTTCACTGGAGGCACAAATAATGAGATGAGGGTCACTCCTACTGTGCCTCCATTGTGAAGGAAGGGGATCTGGATAGGTGGGGTGGGGTAGGGTGGGGATGGGGGTGGGGTAGGAACCACCCCAGCTGCTCTCCTAACAAGGTGACCAAGGTAGCTTGTAGGTGAGGGGCATGCAGGGTGATCAGAGGCCTGCAACCAAAATGGTGCATTTGTTGGTCACCTGCTGGTGCACAGAATGCGTGGGTTTTGTATGCTGTGTCTCAGTGAATCTTAATTCATGCAACCTCCAGAAGCAATGGGGACAAAAGAGAGCAGGGGTATGGGATAGAGCGGTCCTGAGGCTAAAGGTTGTATTTGTCCGAGGGTCAGGCAAATCTGTCTTCCTTAAGGGTCTAGCATGCACATTTCTTCCTTGAATGGAAGTATACTGTGGCAGGAGACTGTTTGCTAACTCTTCCAGCAGCTGAGGCTGATGGAGAAGGGGCAGTCATGGAGAATGACTCCTGCGTTACAGAGCCCCGAGTAAGGTGGGGACTCCCTTCCACCGTCATTTCAGACACAGCACTGAGTACTGTTCTTTTGACAGAATAACTGGTGCTACTCCGGGTCAACTGGCTTCATTCTGTGGTGTGTCTCTCCTGCCACTCGACACCCAAGTCTGAGCCTGTAGGTTTCTCTTTACTCTGTTGTCCTGGCTAGTCTCATGCCAACTTGACAGAAGCTAGAGTCATAAGAGAGGGAAGGAGCCTCACCCGAGAAAAGGTTTCCATAAGATCTAGCTGTAATGAATTTTCTTAGTTAGTGATCAATGGTGGGGGCAGCCCATTGTGAGTGGTGGCATCCCTGGGCAGGTGGTCCTGGGTTCTGTAAGAGAATAAGCTGAGTAAACCATGAGGAACAAGTCAATAAGCAGCATCCCTCCATGGCCTCTGCATCAGCTCCTGCCTCCAGGTTCTGTCCTTGCTCGAGTTCCCGTCCTGCCTTCCTCCCATGATGGACTATGATGTAGAAGTGTAAGCCAAATAAACCCTTTCCTCTCCGACTTGCTTTTGGTCACGGTGTTTACCACAGCAATAGAAACCCTGACTAAGACACCCGTGAGTAACCAGCCCTCTCACCTCCTGGGGGAAGTCAGGAGTTCTGATCACTTCTGGCCTGATCTTGTAGACTCAGCCTTCTGAACTAGCTCCCTTGTCCTGCTGCAACTTGGAGAATGGTAAAAATAATGGACTGTGCTAAAGTCTTAGGCAAAGACAGAGGCTCAGAATCTAGAATTACCAGCTCACTGGAGCTCTCCAAGTGTTGGGTCTCCTAGACTGTGTTTGTGGGTCTGTACACAATGATCTCCCAGGAAAGTGAGTGGCATGGTGAATCAGGCTAGAAGATGTGTTAGCTTCTCGGGTCTGGGCATCTTTGGCATTCTCAAGCTTGAAGAGACCCTCTGGAGATGTGACTCACTCGCAGCATGCTTCATTGCCGAAAATGCCCTTTCTCCCAAGCTCAGCAGGGCAGGGTGCTTTAGCTGACCATTGCATGTTTCCCAGGAGGCAGCCAACAAAGGCAGGAGGTGAGTGACACGAGTAGGCTGCACTGATTTATAGAATCATAAGGAGAGATGGCCACAGGATGGACGGTGAAGGAAAACCCAGATGTCACTGAGCTTGCTGGTGCTAGGGTGAGAAGGGCAGGGAAAGGGAACAATGAGGTGAGATCCCGTGTTAGGGGACAGGGAGGCAAAGACGAAGGGAAGGTGTGAAAGTCTAAACAGCATGCTTCGTTTTGCGGCATCTTTTCAGCGCACTTATGCATCTGCACATACATGCATGCATGTCCTCTGTGCACTTATGCACCTGTGCATACATGCATGCGTGTCCTCTGTGCACTTATGCATCTGTGCATATACACATGTGTGTCCTCTGTGCACCTATGCATCTGTGCATACATGCGTGTGTGTCCTCTGTGCTCTTATGCATCTGTGCATACACACATGGGTGTCCTCTGTGCACCTATGCATCTGTGCATACACTCATGGGTGTCCTCTGTGCACCTATGTATCTGTGCATACATGCATGCCTGTGGATGCCAGGGGATAACTCTTGGTGTCCTGTCTCAGATGCCTTCCACTTTTTCTTTGAGACAGGCTCTCTGATTGGCGTGAAGTAGGCTATGACCGCCCAGGAACCCACCCATCTTCAGGCTCCACACTGGCCATCACTGTGATTTTTTTCTTTTTTTGTTATTTTAATTTTAAATAGATTGTTTCACATGTCAATCCCAGTTCCCTCTCCCTCCCGTCCTCCCGCACCCCCCACAGCCTCCCACTCTATCACCATTACCTTCCATATAGGGGACATCTAGAGTCTGTCATTTCACTCAGGGTAGGGTCCAGGCACTCCCCTAAGAGTCCAGGCTGAGAGACCATCCCTCTTTGTGTTATGGACACACGAAGTCCATTTGTATGCCAGGGATAAACACTGATCCACTGCCCAGGGCCCCATACGTTACCCAGGCCTCCACACTGACTCTCACATTCAGGGGGTCTGGATCAGTCCCATGCTGGCCTCCCAGCTGTCAGTCTGGGGTCAAGAGCTCTCCCCTGTTCAGATCAGCTGTCTCTGCTGGTTTTGCCAGCCCATTCTTTGCCAATTTTCTCATCGCTCCTCTCTCTCTGTCACTGGGTTCCTTAGGCTCAGTTCAGTGTTTAACTGTGGGTGTTTGCCTCTGCTTCCATCAGTCACTGGATGAAGGCTCCAGGATGATTATAGACATCAAGTTCATTATCAGGAATGGGCATTCGAAGTGGTCTCTCCACTTTTGCTTAGCTTGCTAGTTGGTGTCATCCCTTTAGATCACTAGAGGTCACAATGGTGCCTGATCTGTCTTCTAACCTATGATTCCCTCTTCCCCTTATTCTATCCCCCACTCAACCTTCCTGTTCCCCCATGACCTACTCTCTCTTCGTCTTCTCCCCCTCTCTTCTTCCCAGGTCCCAGGTCCCACTCCCCCCAACCTCTCGCTGTGTTCTCCATCTGTTCAGAGGATCTTGCCTCATTCCTCTTCTCTGGGGTACCATGCATATCTCTTAGGTTCTTTCCTGTTTTCCAGACTCTGTCAGTGGAAGTGCAGACTGGCACTATCCTGATCCATGTCTAAAATCCATATATGAGTGAGTACATACCATGTTTGTCTTTTTGCGACTGGGTTACCTCACTCAGGATGGTTTCTTCCAGTGCTATCTATTTCCCTGAGAATTTCAAGATTCCATTGTTTTTTTCTGCTGAGTAATACTCCATTGTGTAAATGTACCACATTTTCTCTATCCACTCTTCAGTTGAGGGGCATCTAGGTTGCTTCCAGGTTCTGGCTATTACAAATAATGCTGCTATGAACATAGTGGAGCAGATGCCCTTGTTGTATGAATTTGCCTCTTTTGGATATATGCCTAAGAGTGGAATTGCTGGGTCTTGTGGTAGATTGATTCCCATTTTCCTGAGGAATCTCCATACTGATTTCCAAAGTGGCTGAACCAGTTGGCACTCCCACCAGCAGTGGAGGAGTGTTCCCCTCTCTCCACATCCTCTCCAGCATAAATTGTCTTCGGTGTTTTTGATTTTAGCCATTTGGACAGGAGTAAGATGGTATCTCAAAGTTGTTTTGATTTGCATTTCCCTGATGGCTAAGGATGTTGAACACTTTCTTAAGTATCTCTTGGTCATTTTAGTATCCTCTATTGAGAATTCTCTGTTTAGTTCTGTACCCCACCTTTTAATTGGATCCTTTGGTGTTTTGGAGACTTGCTTCTTGAGTTCTTTGTATATTTTGGAGATTAGCCCTCTGTCAGATGTGGGGTTAGTGAATATCTTTTCCCATTCTGTGGACTGCCTTTTTGTCTTGTTGACTGTGTCCTTTGCCTTACAGAAGCTTTTTAGTTTCATGAGGTCCCATTTGTTAATTGTTGATCTCAGTGTCTGTGCCATTGGTGTTATGTTCAGGAAGTGGTCTCCTGTACCAACTCGTTGAAGAGTATTTCCCACTTTCTCTTCTAAAAGTTTCAGTGTGGCTGGATTTATGTTGATATCTTTGATCCATTTGGACTTAAGTTTTGTACAAGGCGATAAACATGGATCTATCTGCAGTCTTCTGTATACCAGTACCTAGTTATGCCAGCACCATTTGTTGAAGATGCTTTCTTTTTTCCATTGTATAGTTTTAGCTTCTTTGTCAAAAATCAAGTGTTCATAGGTGTGTGGGTTAAAATCAGGGTTTTCAAGTTGGTTCCATTGGTCAACCTGCCTATTTTTGTGCCAATACCAAGCTGTTTTCAGGACTATAGCTCTATAATAGAGCTTGAGGTCAGGTATGGTGATGCCTCCTGAAGTTCCTTTATTGTATAGGGTTGTTTTGGCTATCCTGGCCCTTTTGTTTTTCCATATAAAGTTGATTAATGTTCTTTTCAGGTCTGTGAAGAATTGTTCTGGAATTTTGATAGGGTTTGCATTGAATCTGTAGACTGCTTTTGGCAAGATTGCCATTTTTTATTATGTTGATCCTACAAATCCAAGAGCATGGGAGATCTTTCCATTTTCTGGTATCCTCTTTAATTTCTTTCTTTAAAGACTCAAAGTTCTTGATATACAGGTCTTTCACTTCCTTGGTTAACATTATCCCCAGATATTTGATGCTGTTTATGGCTATTGTAAAGGGTGAGGTTTCTCTGATTTTTTTCTCAGTCACTTCATCGTCTGTATATAATAGGGCCACTGACTTTTTTGAGTTTACCTTGTATCCTGCCACTTTGCTGAAGGTGTTTATCAGCTCTAGGATTTCCCTTGCGGAGTTTTTGGGTCACTTATATAAACTATCGTATCATCTGCAAATAGTGAAAGCTTGACTTCTTCTTTTCCTATTTGTATCCCCTTGATCTCCTTTTGTTGTCTTATTGCTGTAGGTAGAACTTCAAGTACAATATTGAAGAGATATGGAGAGAGTGGACAGCTTTGCCTTGTTCCTGATTTTAGAGGAATTGTGTTGAGTTTCTCTCCATTTAGTTTGATGTTAGCTGTTGGTTTACTGTATATTGCTTTTATTATGTTCATGTATATCCTGTTATCCCTGATCTCTCTAGGACCTTAATCATGAAGGGGTGCTAGATTTTGTCAAAGGCTTTTTCAGCATCTAGTGAGATGATCATGTGGTTTTTCTTTCGCAGTTTGTTTATATGGTGGATTGCATTGATAGATTTTCTAATGTTGAACCATCCCTGCATTCCTTGGATGAAGCCTACTTGATAATGGTGGATGATTTTTCTGATGTATTCTTAAATCCGGTTTGCTAGTATTTTATTGAGTATATTTGCATCAATGTTCATGAGGGAAATTGGTCTATAGTTCTCTTTCTTAGTTGTGTCTTTGTATGGCTTGGGTATCAAGGCAATTGTAGCCTTGTAAAAAGAATTTGGCAGTGACCTTCCTGCTTCTATTGTGCGGAATACTTTGAGGAGTATTGGAATTAGCTCTTCTTTGAATTTCTGGTAGAATTCTGCACTGAAGCCATCTGGGCCTGGGCTTTTTTTGGTTGGGAGACTTTTGATGACTGTTTCTATTTCATTAAGGGTTATAGGTCTGTTTAGATTGTTTATCTGTTCTTGATTTAGTTTTGACAAGTGATATCTATCCAGGAAATTGTTCATTTCTTTTAAATTTTTGAATTTTGTCAACTACAGATTTTCAAAGTATGCCCTGATGATTCTCTGGATTTCCTCAGAGTCTGTTGTTATGTCCTCATTTTCATTTCTGTTTTTGTTAATTAGCATGCTCTCTCTCTGTCTTTTGGTTTGTTTGGACAGAGGTTTGTCTATTTTGTTGATTTTTTTCAAAGAACCAACTCTTTGTTTCATTGATTCTTCTTAGTGTTTTCTTGGTTTCTACTTGGCTGATTTCAGCCCTCAATTTGATTATTTCCTGGCGTCTGCTCCTCCTGGGTGAGTTTTCTTCTTTTTGTTCTAGAACATTCAGCTGTGCTATTAATTCTCTAGTGTGACTGTTCTCCAGTTTCTTCATGTGGGCACTTAGTGCTATGAACTTTCCTCTCAGCACTGCTTTCAGAGTGTCCCATTAGTTTGGGTATGTTGTGTCTTCATTCTCATTGAATTCCAGGAAGTCTTTAATTTCTTCTTTTTATTTCTTCCTTTACCCAGGGATGGTGCAATTGTGCATTGTTCAATTTCCATGAGTTTGTAGGGTTTCTGCTATTGTTATTGTTGAATTCTAATTTTAATGCATGGTGGTCTAATAAGATACAGGGTTTATTCCAATTTTTTTGTATCTGTGGAGATTTGCTATGTTTCCTATTTGGTGGTCAATTTTAGAGAAGGTTCCATGTGGTGCTGAGAAGAAGGTACATCCCTTTGTGTTTGGATGGAATGTTCTATAGATGTCTGTTAAACCCAGTTGTGTCATAACTTCTGTTAGTTCTTTTGTTTCTTTGTTAAGTTTTTCATCACTGTGGTTTTAAGTGTGCTCCACTCTGTCTGGCCTTCAGTGTGGATTCCAGGAATTGAATTTAGATCCTGAATGGCAAGGACTTTACCAGCTGAGCTATCTCTATTGCTCCTGATGGCACTTTTTCAAAACTAAATTTCACTGAGCAATCACAAACTTGGGGTTCCAGTGATGTGTTCTTGTTGTGAAATTTTGCAAATGAGGTAGGTATGATGGAACATACCTATAACCCTTTTCAGGCTGAGGCAGGAGGGTTGCTGTGAACACTTTGTTGGAAGTTTAGGCTGCGTAGTGAATTCCAAGCTAATCTGTTTCCTGGTCTACAAAGTGAGATTTTTACCTTGAAAAAAAAATCTTGTAAGTAAAACTGAATCATCCAGTAACAGTATTTCCCCATGGCTGGCACTACATTTTCACCCAGGATAACAAATGGGAAGTTTGTTGAGGGTAGTGCTGGAAGTTGGGCTTCTCAAAACCTAGGAAATTTGAGAGTGAAAGTGCATGACTTCAGCAAAACTTGATTGATGTGCAGGTAGAGGCAAGGTTTGCCTTCGGATCTAAGTTATTTCCTCTGCCTCCCTCCTCTGCTGTGAGCCTCTTCGTTCATGCACTCATCAAACATTCACTGAGCATTTAGTAGGCACCAGCTGGGATATGGAGATGAGCAGGAGAAATATAGTCCCTGACTCTCCAATATGACTGTAGATGGAGCAAAGAGGCTGTGTTCACTCATTGGTTCAATAAATATTTATAGAGTGCTTAGTGTTTGATCATCCCTGTGTTAGGCATTGAGAATAAAGGGGCAGACAGGCGAGAACAAATTACCCTTGCTTTTGAAGAGGCTGTAATGTGGGTGGGAAAGATGTTCAGCAAAGAAGTTCATTAAATGAAAACAGTGACATAGCTTGAAAGGTGTTCGCATGGTCCAGTTCATACAGGCACATTTCCATATTAACCTGAGTTCCAGAATGTGTTCAATCTTGAGCCATTAAGTAACTGGAGATGTGTATGTGTGTGTGTGCGTGTGTGTGTGTGTGTGTGTCTGTGTGTGTGTGTGTGTGTGTCTGTGTGTGTGTGTATGTGTGTGTCTATGTGTGCAAAACCAAAGTATGGTGGCTAATATTGCCGACTTGACAGGATCTAGGAGACAGAGCTCTGGGCATGTACGTGAGGACGTTTCTAGATTAGATCAAGTGAGGTAGAAAGCCCCACCCAAAATGCATGTGGCACCATTCACTGGGCTGGTGTCTCAAACTGAATGAGAAGGAGAGCCGGGACCAGCATTTATCTCTCCCTGTCTCTTGACTGTGGATGCATGTGAGCAACTACTTCACATTCCTTCTGCCATGATTTCCCCCTGACGGATTTGTTCCCTTGCATTGTGAGCCAAAACAGGCCCTTACTTCCTTTCTGAAGTTGCCTTTGTCACAGCAAAGGGAAGAGTAACCAAAAGAGAGGGGGGTGTGGTGTGCTTTCTTCCTACTTCCTTTTTGAGAGGGGTTGGATTTCTGTGGGGAACAAAGGGTATCAGTGAATGCCAGTGTTGCTGTTAGTCACTCTTTCTTAGTGCCCAGAAACCCTGAGGGGGTCAATGAAGCCCCAGGTGGGTGTCATCGCATGGTCAAAGGCCAGCTACAGAACAGTGAACTGCCGCCATAGTTGACATGCTCCTTACACTGTTAGCAGTGACCCCAGTCATCGCTAATAACCTTAGCCACATGTCTGCTGAGGAAAGTTTTGACATTTGTTGTCAAGAGTAAGGCTAGACAATAAGTAGTAGCCACAAACACTATTGTTTTTGTATATGCTCTATGGGAGATTTAGCCTGTGTACAGGAATTTGACATCTGCTGCTCTTTCTTCATTCCCCATTGCAACCAATGGAAAGCCCCATTCTCCAATCAACCTGCTCCATTCCATTTTTGACCCGGTATGGGGACCCCAAGGACCAGATGTTTTCTGCTGGAGGGTTTTAAGAAAGACACTGTTCTCCCCTTCTCCTAAACAGCAGTGATCTTACCGTTTTTCTTTTTATCAGCCCTTAAGTGGTGTGGATATTTTTGTCTATTAGTATTGCTAGATTACAGTATTAATATGGTCCCCATAGGGCATGTGTGGAAGACTGTGCTGAGGTATAGATGGCTGCTGAGGTATTTTCTAGTTCATGTCCACTTTTCCTGTGATGTTGCCATATTCCATTCCCTGGAGTTGCACTCTGTCCCAACTTTGACCCGTGTCCCTGCTTTGATCCACAAGGTTGCCAAAGCCACACTAGCGTGCCTAGGATGCAGCTTTTTGCTAGCCTGGCAACGTCTACACTTTATGTCTTGGAGCTAGTGGCCTTGAAAGATGTGCAGTTGTCCTGAGGCCACCAGCTGCTACATCACACGGGAAAGACTAAAGGCCCAGGAGCAAAAAGCATATCAGATAGTGGTGGAGAAGGCATCATGGAAATAGATTTTCCAGGGTTTCTGAATGTCCAGCTGCATCCCTCAGCTCACATGCCTTTTGTGAATTATAAAGGAAAGAAATGGTTCAGACTCCAGGTTTTGGAAGGGATTTTGGAAGGGGTAGCTCACTTATCTGTAGAAAGCGAAAGCCCTTTGCTCTTCCTCCGGGAATGCCTGTCTTTCCCATGGCCTTGCTGACTTTAGTGAGCTGAGCAGAGGGCAGGCATCTCCCACCCAGGCGCCTGTCAATGCCAGGCTCACATAACACTCTGAACTCGAGCTTTCTCAGCTGTCACAGAGCCTGGCAGATGTGGTGAGGATGCAATTTAATCTAGAGAGTGCTGTGCTCAATGCTCCTGGTGCAGGTCGGGTCTAAGGTGAACTCAATGTACCTGGTGCACCCTTGGATCTAAGGTGGGCTCAGTACTCCTGGTACACCATCAGGTATTGTCCACATGTTTTGAAAAAGCATGCCAGTATTGTCCAGAACTTGCCTAGTAGGCCAGGCCAGGCTGGCTGGACAGTCAGGCCTGTGGATCTGTTTTTCTCCATCTCTCTAGCACTGGTAATTACAAATATAAAACCGCCAAGCCCATCCCTTCTTCTTCTTCTTCTTCTTCTTCTTCTTCTTCTTCTTCTTCTTCTTCTTCTTCTTCTTCTTCTTCTTCTTCTTCTTCTTCTTCTCCTCCTCCTCCTCCTCCTCCTCCTCTTTCTCCTCCTCCTCCTCCTCTTCCTCCTCCTCCTCCATTCCTCCTCCTCCTTCTTTTTATGTGGACTCTGAGGATTGAATTTATATCCTTGTGATTTCGAGGTAAACACTTTGCCAGCCAGCCATCTCCTCAGCCCTCCTTCTTTTAATGTTCCTCTTTAATACATGTCTCCACTGGACACACGGGGTGACAGAGGCCCAGAGAAGCTCATTTGGCCCTGCATACAGGCTGACTGGTAGTTACAGCACTGACAGATAAAGTCTGGTCACCAAGGTCAGCAAGATTTGCTCAGGCACTGGGAAATGTTCATTCTAAGGAAACACTGAGGCCACATAATTTTAATCTTGAAAGTGTGGCAGAGCCGGACCTTGGACACCATGCTGGTGCTGCAAACCCCAGCCGTTTCGGCAAACGCCGGGCGCATTGTTCCTTCCCTTCCCGCTTAGATGTTCTTCTCTTTCCGGCACTTACGTTCTTCTGTTCTGGAGTTTTTCCTGACAGAAGCAAGAGGTTTTTGACAAACAACTTTAATATTCTTTGCTTCTCTGTGGCTGGCTCTAATAATCCTGCTGGCTTACAAGGTCACAGTGAAGATTAAATCGGAGGCATCCGAGGCAGGTTTTGACACATCATTATTTAAACCATGAGCTGCTGGAGGGCTCCCACCCCCAGGAGCCCCAACTCACTGTCCAAATGAACACCCCAAATTCCACCAGCTTGCTGAACAAGGACTCTGGAGACCTGAGGGGAAAATGCCTGCCCTGTTTGGCGTGTGGTAAGGTCCTCACTTTCTGTCACAGAAGAGCTACTGCCTGTGGGGAGACTGAGAATTTCAGGAAATCTGGGTCCTGTCCAGTCTTTTGCTGAGGGCTGTGATTTCTACTTACAGTTTTACTTTTTTGTCTTTATTTTTTTAAGAAATATATTTTTAATTTTGTGTGCGTGTGTGTGTGTGTGTGTGTGTGTGAGAGAGAGAGAGAGAGAGAGAGAGAGAGAGAGAGAGAGAGAGAGAGAGAGAGAGAGAGAGAGAGAGAGAGAGCCTTGGGTGTGTGGGCTATGAAGAGGCCAGAAGAAGACATCAGAGTTCCTGGAGCTGGAGTTACAGGTGGTTGTAAGGCATACAATGTGTACAATGTGGATGCTGGGACCTGAACTCAGGTCCTCTGCAAAGCAACCAGTGTCCTTAAATTACTGAGCCAGTTTTGTTTTATTTTATGGAGATGTTTTTATCGTTCCATCTTGGGATTGTAAAGGTCACATATTGCCTGGACTGACTTTCTTTCCTTTTTTAAAAAATTTTTGAGACAGGTTTCCATTATGGAGCTCTAACTGTCCTGGAACTCGCTCTGTAGACCAGGTTGGCCTCAAACTCACAGAGATCCACCTGCCTCTACCTCCTGAGTGCTGGAATTAAAGGCATTCACTACTATATCCAGAGTTTCCTTCCTTTTTTCCTTCCTTCCTTCCTTCCTTCCTTCCTTCCTTCCTTCCTTCCCTCTCTCTCTCCCTCCCTCTCTTTTTTCTCTCTTCCTCCTTCCTTCCCTTCCTCCCTCTCTTTTACATGGATTTAGGGGATAGAAGTCAGGTTTTTCTGTTTTGAAGGAAAACACTATGAACCAAGTGATCTCCCCAGCTTTTAGGCACCACCACTTAAAGGTTCCATCTCCTGTCTCCCAATATTGTTATGGTGAGTTCCAAGTTCCCAGTGTACTTGGGTGAACATTTAAATCACATCTAAACCATGGTACAGGAGAGTCATTTGCTCTCCTTTGACATGATACTTGTTTATGTAAAACCTGAGAGAGAGAAGGAGAGAGAGAGAGAGAGAGAGAGAGAGAGAGAGAGAGAGAGAGAGAGAGAGAGAGAGAGAGAGAGAGAAGCATACTGACAGGACCCAATTTCCTTTTCATGGGTACCCATGAATTAACTTCCTTCTAATAAGCCACACCCCTTAAATTTTCTATCACCTCTCAATAGAGCTACAGGCTGTCAATCAAGCCTTAGAAGATGGACCCTTAGAGGACATTTATAAACCAGAGCTCAGGTTAGACCTGCCAGCAATAAATTAATAGTCAAATAAACCAAATAAGGGACGGTGGTGGTGCATGCCTTTAGTCCCAGCACTCATGAGGCAGAGACAGGCAGATCTCTGTGAGTTTGACACCAGCCTGGTCTACAAAGTGAGCTCCAGGATAGGCTCCAAATCTACATTGAAACCCTGTCTCAATAAACAAAACAAAACAAAACATAAAAAATAAACCAAATGAACAATCATTTTGGTCGTGGTTGATCTTGTAAAATTGTTTTTGCAATATTGGGCTTACCTTCCCATTCCCCAAAGAGACTTCATGGTTATAAAATTGTTCAGTTGTCTCCAGAGAACAAACCCATCCCAGAGGTGGACTCCCCGGAGCACAACTTGAAGGCAAACCTAGGCGGGTGAGATCATTGATATTCTCCTGCAGGATACCTTTCTTTACTCGGAGTTACAGGAACATGATCTGGATTTCAGTTCAGCCACCAGCTTATGTGAGATAACAGCAAGCATGTCATGGTGTGCCAGGGTAAGCCTCCAAAGTCACAGCTTTCTCAGGCGTATCACAGGCTCAGCCTCCAGCCCCCCTAAACCAGAAGTCACTGCATACCTTTCCTAGTAAGGGTCAGCTGGCAAAGGCTTTAGTGTCCACGGGGACTACCCACCTCTGCCTTCGCATCATCCATTCACAATGCAAAAATGAATAAATGCTCTTCCCTCTAGGCATGTGGGGCCATCCTGTCACCATCATGGAGCAGAGGCGGTGCTGCCTCTGTAGTTATGACAGTAAGCAGGATGATATAGCAACAGCCAGGTCCATGGTAATGGCAATGAAACTTCGAACACTCCACACTGACTTGCAATTCCAGGTATCACCTCCTCCCCTCCCCCGCCTCCCAGCTGCATGAGAGTGGGAGGTGCTGGAATGCACGGGGGATGGAAGAAAGGTTAACAAAGACAGGACTCTGATACAGCGTCCAAGAGGTCCGAGTTCATGAGGGGTGGGACTCTACCGTGCTGTCACCGTGTAGAGTTACCCACTCTATTGTTCCTATTGCTTTGATAAAGACTATGACCAAAACCATGAAGAGGAAAGTGTTCCTGAAGGCAGAAACAGAAGCAGAGGCCATGGAAGAGTGCTTCTGCTTGGCTCGCTCCCTGTGGCTGCTCAGCCTGCTTTCTGTTACATCCGACATCAATCATTAAATAAGAAAATGCCCCCTAGACTTTCCTGCAGGCCAATCTGATGGAGGCACTTTCTCACCTGACTTTCCTTCTTCCCAGATGTTTCTAACTTGTGTCAAGTTGACAAAACACTAACCAGAACACCCATCCTTCTATAAGTAAACACTCACCTATGCTCTTGTAAAGGAAGCTACCTACCCCAAGTTCATTGGCTCAGCAAGCTAGTCTCATAAGTAACCTTACTGGGGGTCATGGAATCTTTCTACCTAGAATGCCCTGGCTCTTTATTTATTTGTTTTGTGTTTTATGTTTATTATTGTGAGTATGTGTGTGCACCATGGCGCATATGTGAAGGTCAGAGGATAATTTGTAAAGTCAGTTCTCTCCTTTCACCCTTACGTGGGTTCTGGGGATTGAACTCAGGTCAAGGTAACTTTATCTTCTGAGCCATCTTTCTGGCTCCAGGGCTTTCGCTTAAACTTGATCTTCAGGGTCCAGCACTGTAATCTAAGTAGCACAGCATCTGTTGCTAGGTGATAGAGAAACAGGATGCTGGGCAGCCCAGTAGTGGTGCAGTGTGGGACACAGAGGGTCAAGTCCTGTTTGCCCAGGAGCCAGAACAATAACCAGCAACCCTTACCCAGTTATACTATTTTATTGTTGCTATAGCTACTGTAGGCAGGGGCTCGTAACTATTGTCGCCTATGAATTGTCTCAGCTAGACATAGCAGTTTTTAATATACCAGTCAGTACATTTTGAGGGGATGAGTGACAATAGAGTGACACATGAAACATTGCTGAGTGGATGGGGTGAAGTTTCCCAGGTAGACACCTGACAACATGTCTCCAAACCAGGCTACAGTGTGAGCCTGGGGGCTGTTAGCAACCCCCTCCAGCTCATATGACAGGGTGGCCACGCACCCTGACATTTTCCTGTGTCTTTTGGGGAGGGTGTATTTAAATTCAGGGGCAGAAGGGCCAATGCTGAGATATTTATGCCCTTTTGATAACTGCTGCTTAAGCTGCTTCTTGACAAATTCTAATTAAGCAAGGATAATAAGTTGCAGAAACATGGTGGATTTGGGTGCCTTTTCTGTGGCATGTCACATCTGAAAAAGCCACATCCTATAACTCACAGAAACACTTTTCAGAACTGTCTCTGTGAAGTCACCTTGGCTGTTGCCCCGGAGAAGTCTGCTAGGCTAACACCTCTTCATTTTTTTCCCTTTACTGTACAACTATTTTTAGGTATGAAATTAATTGTAGGGAAGTTCAGGTTAAAGGGATTGTGCTTCTCTGCAGTAAACTTTACCCTCGCCTTAAGAATATTACAACAGCCAAATAAGTAGGGGATGGGATTTGAACTCTGGTCGTTCTTACACAAGTTCTACTTTCTAGGAAATAAAAGGCAAACAGAAATCAACATTAACAGTAATAAAACAATAGGGAAACAAACCAAGGGGTCTGGTGATGGATTTTTGCTCATGGTGACTTGTGTCTGTGGAAGGAGGTTATTATAGCGGCGGTATTCAGTAAGCTATTGGCCATGTATGAATAAATGTGAGCAGCTGGTGCAGACCATACATTTCATGGTGTATCATGAATGAATAAAAGACTGATATTGCGGTTCAAACTTCAAGTTGAATATCAGGAAAGCAAAGTAGCCAGCTACTAGCTCCCACCTCTAGCTCAGGCTGAAAGGGCTGATCCATACATGAGCTCTTCACCCAACTGCTGCCTCTCCTCAGTGTGGCTGGAGAATGAATCCTATACTGACTATTGAAAATCCTGTTACTCTTTTAGACTGATTCACTCTTGTGTAGATCCGGGTGGCCTTGGACTCACAGAGATCCATCTGTCTCTTAATCCCGAGTCCTGGGGTTACAGGTGTGTACCACCACCTCCTACCTTCTGGCTGCTGGGATTAAAGGTGTGTGCCTGGCTTCTATGGTTTGTGGCTGACTTTGCTTTCTGAATCCTCAGGTAAGCTTTAATAAATCATAAGTAATATATAATTACATAATGGCAAGAGTCTCCTCCTTGTAGTTTCATCCATCCCTTCCCCCCTTTATGATACTCAGCTTTAATTCTCAACTTGATATAACCTAGAGTCACCTGGGAAGAGAATCTCTGTGATTGGGCTGGCCCAGGCATGTCTGATGTAGGAAGAGAGACCAGCCTACTGTGGGGGGCACCTTTCCCTAAGCAGAGGGGTCTTGAACTGTGTACGGGTGGAGAAACAGAGCTGAGTACAAGCAAGGCGGCATGCCTGTTTGTTTTTCCTCTGCTTTTGTTTGAGGACGTGATGTGACCAGCGGTCTAATCAGCTGGGTTATAAACTAAACCAACCAGCTCTATCCTAGGTTGCATTTTGTGGGGGGTGTTTTATCACAGCAGCAGAAATCAAAGCTAAACAACCGTGTACAACATCATTAAATGGGTATTTAAAAGAATAAATGGAATCTTGGCTGGTGGTAGTGGCGCACACCTTTAATCCCAGCGCTCGTGAGGCAGAGGCAGGTGGATCTCTGTGAGTTTGAGACCAGCCTGGTCTACAGAGCGAGTTCCAGGACAGCCTCCAAAGCCACAGAGAAACCCTGTTTTGAATCCCCCCAAAAAAGAATAAAAAAATTAGAAAACAGGCCACAGTGAAAGAGCATTAAGACAGAGCCAAGCCATGTTTCCCATGAATAGTCCAGGCTTTCGGTTACTTTGGGTCTTTGGTCAGAATCTCTAACATTTTGACTCTGGAGGGATTATGATTAGTTGGAGTGCTGTGCTGTGCACTTGAACTAACCTGGTCTTGTTTAGCAGGGTGTAGGCTAACCCACTGGGAGAAGCTGCAGTTACTTTGGGAACAGACATGGAAAGAGACCGGATGGGTGCGGATCATGTTTGCTGGACTGGTTTGCTGTCTGTGCTCGTCGGGCAAAAGAAAATGTTTATAGTTTGATGTCCCCATGTGATCTGCCCATGTGTGGCGTTGACTGGAAGGACAGGGTCGTTGAAAGAGCAGAAAGACGGAGGTTGAAGGTGGGAACTTCCCAGTCAAATGGCCTTGGGCGGTACACTGCACCTGCTGGGAGCTTCACACGTTAACTTTAGGTTCCTGAAGCTTTGTTAATACCTTTCCTAGGTCCACAGTCAAAGGTAGTAAGAGTGCTGGTGCTCATGCGCTTCTACGGGTTTACGTATCAGTGACTTGAGGAGGGAGGGACACGGTGGCACTAGCTTGTGGCAGTAAGGGACATGGTATTTACCACTCACCAATCCTTGCTGCCTGTTGTCAGATGGTTTCAGATCCACAGTCCCACGGAGGTTGCTGAGTGACAGCAATGAATGGTACGTCTCACCCTCCATCATGGGCATTTCCCCATTTTTGAATTGTGTGACCTCTTTGGGAGTTGGTAAAAGTTCCAAAGACATCTATATTCTGCTTGCTTGTCCTGTTTGCTTTTCAACTTTGTTTCCCAGCTCTGAAAAACATATGTACGGATGGCAGTAATTGGGAATTTAATAATTTTTTTGATGTTTCTTTTGGTGTTCGGGAAATCCACTGAGAATGAGACATATTTTTCTTGAACGTTTCCCTATTCTGTGCTGAAGCTGTCTGTGCTAAAACTACACAGGGGTTTTATTATCTCTCTCCTCTCTCTGTCTCTTGTCTCTCTCTCATAGAAGACAGGCTAACTTTGAAAATATTTCCCTTTTAAAGGTGATGTGTACTGGTTCTTTATTTTCTCTTTTTGTTTTTTATTGCTATAGTGTTCTGTACAATTTTTTTCCAGGTCATTTTAGAAATAAAATGTCCGTGGGGAAGGAAACACCATAGTCAGAGCTTCAAACATGAGTGTTGTCCCTGTGAGACTGGCTCTTGCGGTTTTAGCGGAAGCTTGCAGTTTTCACTCCATGTTATTTGATTACCAGGTCATCAAAATGACACTAGCTCTATTGGACTGACTCCCAAAAGCTTGAGAGTAAGATAAAAATTGTGAACCAGGCTTCTATCACATCCTGGGGGGCTCCCACCACACCTCTGAGGGAATCTGCATCCCACAGTGGAAAGTTTTGGAAGGCGTGAGTGAATTCTCCGACTTGCTTACAGGAAACACATGGCATTGTGCCACCCAGGGATGCCATGTGTGGGTTCTGGGGTGGGACAAATAATCTACATTGTTCTATTTATCCCCCAACCCTCGACTGCCATCAGCACCTACCACATGAGCAGTAAGTATGATGGCTAATCTTCATTGTTAATGTGCTGGATTTGGATTCACCTAGGAGCACCTCCGGGTTTGTCTGTGAGAGATTTTCACTGAGATGAAACTGAGATGTGAACATGGACAATCTTTCCAAGGCTCGGGGTCCTGGACTTAATAAAAAGGAAACAAAAGGAGAATGAACGAATATGAATACCTGCGCTCATCTCTCTCTGTGTCTTGACTGAGTATACAATGTGACCCAGCAGCCGCCCATCGTCATGAATAACCACCATGATGGACTGTTTCCCCTCAAACAGTAAGCAGAATAGACCCTCTCTCTGGTCCGAAAGCTATGTGTTTTCACACGTAATTTGCAGATAGGGAAACTGAGGCTTGGAGGCACAGTGGGATGCCCAATCCCTCCAGAGACTCAGTGTTATCCTTGGACTGGGCCCGGTCTGATGTCTTCTTGGCCAGTTTCCTGGGTGCAGTCCAGCAGCATTCTGGACCCCACAGGAGGCCAGTCACGGGCAGTGCCTTCCTGCCTTTCTGCTGGGCTTGTTGGTGGCACTTCTGCTGCGACATGTGTAACTGAACAGTCCCTGGAGTCTGGGACACTGGCCTGGTCAATTTCATACTTTGAGGGGTCACTGAAGAGAACCTCAGTGTCCACTTTGGGACATTCCACAGCCTAGCTTAGCCCAGATGTCTGCTCAGAGGTTCAGCAGCTGGAAGAGTGTCTCCTTTCTTAGGCATAGCCTTGATTGTCATTCGGTGGCATCTCAGTGCAAGGGTAAATTTGACTTCTCTACTTTGGAATTATCTGGCGGTAGCAGAATTCTCAGGCTCGCAGGTACGTGGATAATTAGGACTCTTGTTAATCATTCTGTGTCCTTCTCCCCTCCCCCACCCTCCAGCAATGAGATTCACACAGATTAATTACTGCCTGCTATAAATAAATGCAGAGAAAAGCAATCTGCATAGGAGAGGCAGAGGGTAACTGTCATTTAATATAGCACAGCTTTCCGCACACCTGTTCTCCCCTCGCCGTCACCATGGAAACCACACTTTATAAGAGAAGCTATGCATAATTAGCATGGATGGAGGTCTATATCAATCAGAATAATTTGGAAGAATACTAAAAGCCCAAAGGAGCAGGCAAAACTACTTGTCTCAGTAGGAAGGGATCAGATCTCCACTGTGTGGTAAATGAGGAGGCAGTTACAGGGGGAAATCAGCAAAATCAGAGATTCTGGGTCAGCTGAAAAGCGGGGGGCAGCCTGCCTGCTCAGGAGAGAAAGAAAACTTTGTCGTTGGACTTGCTTTTCTTTTTAAGTGCTATTTAGAGCTGCGCGAAGGAAAACGAGCCAAACAAACAGATAGATACACTGCAAGGGGCCAGCGCTAGAATGCCAGGATCACAAGACTGAGTGTGTATGTGTGTTTGTGGGGGGTTGTACACACAGGATCACAAGAATGAGTGTGTATGTGTGTTTGTGGGGGGGTTGTACACACAGGATCACAAGACTGAGTGTGTATGTGTGTTTGTGGGGGGTTGTACACACAGGATCACAAGACTGAGTGTGTATGTGTGTTTGTGGGGGGTCGTACACACAGGATCACAAGACTGAGTGTGTATGTGTGTTTGTGGGGGTCGTACACACAGGATCACAAGACTGAGTGTGTATGTGTGTTTGTGGGGGGTTGTACACACAGGATCACAAGACTGAGTGTGTATGTGTGTTTGTGGGGGGTTGTACACACAGGATCACAAGACTGAGTGTGTGTGTGTGTTTGTGGGGGGTTGTACACACAGGATCACAAGACTGAGTGTGTATGTGTGTTTGTGGGGGTTGTACACACAGGATCACAAGACTGAGTGTGTATGTGTGTTTGTGGGGGGTTGTACACACAGGATCACAAGACTGAGTGTGTGTGTGTGTTTGTGGGGGTTGTACACACAGGATCACAAGACTGAGTGTGTGTGTGTGTTTGTGGGGGGTTGTACACACAGGATCACAAGACTGAGTGTGTATGTGTGTTTGTGGGGGGTTGTACACACAGGATCACAAGACTGAGTGTGTATGTGTGTTTGTGGGGGTTGTACACACAGGATCACAAGACTGAGTGTGTATGTGTGTTTGTGGGGGTTGTACACACAGGATCACAAGACTGAGTGTGTGTGTGTTTGTGGGGGGTTGTACACACAGGATCACAAGACTGAGTGTGTATGTGTGTTTGTGGGGGGTTGTACACACAGGATCACAAGACTGAGTGTGTGTGTGTGTTTGTGGGGGGTTGTACACACAGGATCACAAGACTGAGTGTGTATGTGTGTTTGTGGGGGTTGTACACACAGGATCACAAGACTGAGTGTGTATGTGTGTTTGTGGGGGGTTGTACACACAGGATCACAAGACTGAGTGTGTGTGTGTGTTTGTGGGGGTTGTACACACAGGATCACAAGACTGAGTGTGTGTGTGTGTTTGTGGGGGTTGTACACACAGGATCACAAGACTGAGTGTGTATGTGTGTTTGTGAGGGGTTGTACACACAGGATCACAAGACTGAGTGTGTGTGTGTGTTTGTGGGGGGTTGTACACACAGGATCACAAGACTGAGTGTGTATGTGTGTTTGTGGGGGGTTGTACACACAGGATCACAAGACTGAGTGTGTATGTGTGTTTGTGGGGGGTTGTACACACAGGATCACAAGACTGAGTGTGTATGTGTGTTTGTGGGGGTTGTACACACAGGATCACAAGACTGAGTGTGTGTGTGTGTTTGTGGGGGGTTGTACACACAGGATCACAAGACTGAGTGTGTGTGTGTGTTTGTGGGGGTTGTACACACAGGATCACAAGACTGAGTGTGTATGTGTGTTTGTGGGGGGTTGTACACACAGGATCACAAGACTGAGTGTGTATGTGTGTTTGTGGGGGGTTGTACACACAGGATCACAAGACTGAGTGTGTATGTGTGTTTGTGGGGGTTGTACACACAGGATCACAAGACTGAGTGTGTGTGTGTTTGTGGGGGGTTGTACACACAGGATCACAAGACTGAGTGTGTATGTGTGTTTGTGGGGGTTGTACACACAGGATCACAAGACTGAGTGTGTATGTGTGTTTGTGGGGGTTGTACACACAGGATCACAAGACTGAGTGTATGTGTGTTTGTGGGGGGTTGTACACACAGGATCACAAGACTGAGTGTGTATGTGTGTTTGTGGGGGTTGTACACACAGGATCACAAGACTGAGTGTGTGTGTGTGTTTGTGGGGGTTGTACACACAGGATCACAAGACTGAGTGTGTATGTGTGTTTGTGGGGGTTGTACACACAGGATCACAAGACTGAGTGTGTATGTGTGTTTGTGGGGGGTTGTACACACAGGATCACAAGACTGAGTGTGTGTGTGTGTTTGTGGGGGTTGTACACACAGGATCACAAGACTGAGTGTGTGTGTGTGTTTGTGGGGGTTGTACACACAGGATCACAAGACTGAGTGTGTATGTGTGTTTGTGAGGGGTTGTACACACAGGATCACAAGACTGAGTGTGTATGTGTGTTTGTGTGTTGTACACACAGGATCACAAGACTGAGTGTGTATGTGTGTTTGTGGGGGTTGTACACACAGGATCACAAGACTGAGTGTGTATGTGTGTTTGTGGGGGTTGTACACACAGGATCACAAGACTGAGTGTGTATGTGTGTTTGTGGGGGTTGTACACACAGGATCACAAGACTGAGTGTGTGTGTGTGTTTGTGGGGGGTTGTACACACAGGATCACAAGACTGAGTGTGTATGTGTGTTTGTGGGGGTTGTACACACAGGATCACAAGACTGAGTGTGTATGTGTGTTTGTGGGGGGTTGTACACACAGGATCACAAGACTGAGTGTGTATGTGTGTTTGTGGGGGGTTGTACACACAGGATCACAAGACTGAGTGTGTGTGTGTTTGTGGGGGGTTGTACACACAGGATCACAAGACTGAGTGTGTGTGTGTTTGTGGGGGGTTGTACACACAGGATCACAAGACTGAGTGTGTATGTGTGTTTGTGGGGGGTTGTACACACAGGATCACAAGACTGAGTGTGTGTGTGTGTTTGGGGGGTTGTACACACAGGATCACAAGACTGAGTGTGTGTGTGTGTTTGTGGGGGTTGTACACACAGGATCACAAGACTGAGTGTGTGTGTGTGTTTGTGGGGGTTGTACACACAGGATCACAAGACTGAGTGTGTATGTGTGTTTGTGGGGGTTGTACACACAGGATCACAAGACTGAGTGTGTGTGTGTGTTTGTGGGGGGTTGTACACACAGGATCACAAGACTGAGTGTGTGTGTGTGTTTGTGGGGGGTTGTACACACAGGATCACAAGACTGAGTGTGTGTGTGTGTTTGTGGGGGGTTGTACACACAGGATCACAAGACTGAGTGTGTATGTGTGTTTGTGGGGGGTTGTACACACAGGATCACAAGACTGAGTGTGTGTGTGTGTTTGTGGGGGTTGTACACACAGGATCACAAGACTGAGTGTGTATGTGTGTTTGTGGGGGGGTTGTACACACAGGATCACAAGACTGAGTGTGTGTGTGTGTTTGTGGGGGGTTGTACACACAGGATCACAAGACTGAGTGTGTATGTGTGTTTGTGGGGGGGTTGTACACACAGGATCACAAGACTGAGTGTGTGTGTGTGTTTGTGGGGGGTTGTACACACAGGATCACAAGACTGAGTGTGTATGTGTGTTTGTGGGGGGTTGTACACACAGGAGGCCTCTGCTTCATTGTTGCCAGTGGGGTTGGAGTGAGCAGCAATGATAACGGGGTCTGGTTGCCGAGTGCAGGGTTTCTCTAATAAACAGGGGACAGCTTCCCATTGAGGTCCACGTTGTTTAGGAGTGTTGGAATCACCAAATTGCTTTGAGTACGGGAAGGGACCTTAGATTGTTTTCATGGCCTGGTTTTTGGAGGAGGAATGGGAGTCACAGAGGGAAGAAACAAGGCTGAGGATTCAAAGCCAACTGGTGGTGTTTCTGAGCCCAGGGCTCCTCACTGGTTCTCCTTCAGTACTGTTTGCTGGCCAACAGGGCAGATGGCTGCTTTGCTCATCTAGGAAGGGAACACATAGGTCACTTCTTAGAGTAGGGAAGTCACTGAGTACGCGGCAGACCCTGGCCTTTCACTCTGTGATGGTTTCTGTTCTTTAGTGCAGGGGGCCAGCTTCCTGCAGGTCAGAGAGACTGGGAAAGAGATGCAGAGATGGCCAGAGGGATGAAAGCGTCTTCCGTATCTTAGTATTCTTTTTGTCCTTGTTCTACTCTGTCCTTTTCTTGTTTTCTTCTTCTACCCGGAGTTTCCCTTCTTCTGCTTTCCTGATGACTTCTTCCTTGTATATCTTTCCTTCTCACTACTTCCTGATGTCTTCCTTGTATACCTTTCCTTCTCACTACTTCCTGATGCCTTCCTCCTTCTGTATCTTTCCTTCTCTCTACTTCCTGAAGTCTTCCTCCTTCTGTACCTTTCCTTCTCTCTACTTCCTGATGTCTTCCTCCTTCTGTATCTTTCCTTCTCACTACTTCCTGATGTCTTCCTCCTTGTATGTCTTTCCTCCTCACTACTTCCTGGTGACTTCCTTCTACATCTTTCCCTCTGCATTGTTGCTGATGCTTTCCTTCTCTCATGCCTTTTATTTTCCCCTTACAGCTTATACACTCCAGCAGAATCTTTCAAGTAATATAAAAGTTACGATATAGTTGCATTCTATTCTTTAAATGAATGTTTACAACAAATACAAGTAAAAAACAGCATGGTTTTCATATCTCTTACATGATTAAGTGTTTTACATATCACAGGTGAAAAACAAGCTGTCCTAAGAACCCATGTACGATCACACCCAAGAAAGTTGTTATAAATTAACAGAGTGTAAGCAAGCAAGGTATTTTTCTCAGCCAGTTTTTTTGATGGCAGGCTGCATTTTGTGGTTACAAAGAAAGGACCAGTTATTTTACTATTTGTCTTAAAAGCTAATCCTACAAAAAAATCTTAAAAGTACCACAAATCTAAACTTTTATATGTGAAAAACAGTCAGGTCTATTTTAAATCCTCGGGGTGCATACCCACTCATCAACAGTTTTTTTTCTTTTATATCAAGAAGCTAAGGGACGAAATGGGTACAAGGAATCAATCATCACTTTTGATCACCAACCCATCCTCGTGAGAAAGACATGTTGGCTAGCAATAGCCAGGTTGCCATTGTTCCTTTCCCCTGACCTCAACAAGTTCCTTGTTCAACTATTAAAAATCTGTCTTTATAAATTTTAAATTGTTCCCCAAGATTTTCTACCTCAAAGTCATTAATGAAAACACCTTAATCTAACCTTCCTAACAATTCTACATGTCTAAATTCTGAGGGCAGTGGTTGAATCATTAATCTACTCCAGTAGCAATGTTTGGAAAAGATCAATCACTATTATTGTAAGTACCAGTAACACTGCCCAGTGAGGGACTAGAAACCCCATGAGAGTTTTCAAACAACCCAGAGATTTATGAGGGGACATGCCGCAAAGGCAGCAATCAGAACTATGCCCAATAACAGCAGGAGGTCCTCAGAACAAGTAGTCCTCAGAGCTCTGCCTCTCCAAGACTCACTCAGGTGTGGCTTTGCCAACCACCCAGCCATGTTCCCCAAGTTCCAGTGCTCTCTGTCGGTCCCCTCACAAGGCCCCTGACACTTTAGTAGCATGATTAAAGCCCTCTGAGTCAACTAGCATCCATTTTTAGTAATAGAATAATATTAAGCTCAGGACACACAAAATTTCCTGTAAACTATAAATTTCCTAGTAGACACCGGGGATTATTGTTCTCATTAATGAACATTTATTTATTCAGCATGCATGTGCTGCTGGCTTAGTGTGTGTAGGCTCTATTGCAGCTGCTGGGTGCAGCCGTGGCTAGGGCATCATACTCTGTTCCTGTAGAACCTTTAGTCTATGGGGGGGGGGGAAGAGGTTCTAGCCCAGGGACAAATGAATAACATTGTAGATAGGCATGAAGTGCAGATGTGGAAGTGGGCAGCCCGGGCTAGGACTTTGGAATGTGCCCTAATTGCTGAAATGTGCAGCTATCGGAGGCCTTAACTGGGGGAGGTGATGTGGTCAGAGTTGCTGCTCTAGGGGATTCTGGATGCCCATCAATTTGGGGCCGGCGTAGGCTGATAAAACCTTCCGGGTAGCTCCTGCTGTCCTCATGGCAAAGTGAGGGTTTGTAGCTCATAGCCAGGGCCACATTTCTTAGTTGCTGTTCTATGCTTCACCTCTTTGTGGTACTGCTAGCAATCAAAGTAATAAAAGGAGGCTGACAGCAATGCAGAGGGAATAACTGTAAATATTTATAAGCCAGCCCTTACCAATGTACCTGGTGTTATGCAAATTGCTGTGTGATATTTAAGTCATTAACTCTTCAAAACATAGAAACTATCATTAAGTTGATTTTGCAGATGAGAAAACTAAGGGAGGGAGATTGAGTTTTTCTTTTTCAAGGTCAAATACCTAATTGAATGATGGTGCTAGGAGTTGAAACCAAAACCTGTTTATGTCATTAACCTCTGTGCTAATTTGATAAATCACTAGTGTCAGTATGTTAATAGAGAAGGCTTAATTCCTACAGCTCCCACATTAAGAGAAACAAGAAACAGAAAATATCATTGCAGTGTGTCTCTTATGTGCAAAAAAATGAGCAAAACCCAATAATCTCCTTTGGTCTGTACAAATTTTACAACCCAGAGTCTCACTGAAATTTGAATTCTTGAGATAACATGGTTGTTGGGGTCTATAAAAAAACTGCCTCTCTTCATTTTGACTTAAGGTTGAGAGTTCAAAACTATCCTTACTTTTATAAGATTAAAGTCATAAAACCTAAAGGTCTAAGGCATGGCTACTGTAGAATGTTTGATCTTAGGCGTGGATGGCTTGTCTAAACAATAAGAGACTTGGTCTAAGGTGCGGTTACTCTTAACCCTCAAGATCAGATAACAAGAGATTTAGTCTACTGAATGGAAAATTAAGAAAGTAAGTCTATTTGTTCCTTGTATCATGATAAAGAAGTCTTTTGCCATTTCTCCCTTTTTGGTTTGGGTATATTAGAATGTTGAAGAATAAACTTGGGGCATCCAGTATGCACTGGATGCCCTCCTGATTCTATTCTGTATCTCTGTCTTTTCCTTAGCATCGTTATCTGCTAGTTCCTCAATCCACACTCCCCCTCTTAGGTATGAATCATGCAAGTTGGATGGATCTGACTGAAGCTCCCCAAAGCTGGGTTACTACAGACTGGTGCCAAAACATGGGGCTACTACAGATGGCAAATACACATAGCAAAATAGATCCGCTCTTCATCTTTGGGGCGAAGAGATGTTGATTCAGAGAAGTTAGATAATAAGGTGAGACTACCAGCTCATGGTGCTTCATGAGCATATAAAATGTCTTTCAGGCCATCAGGCATTGGACGTGGGGTTACTACAAGGCCTGGGTAGCCTGCCCTTGGCCATTGGTAGCATATTTTATGTAGAGATAGGGTCTTATGAATACTAAATTGGCCTTTAACTTGCAATGCATTCAAGGATGGCCTTGAACTTCTAATCTTCCTATTTCTACCTCTTGAGTGCTGGGGTTACAGGTGTGTGTCTCTATGCCCAGTTTATTTGATGCTAGGGGTGTGGAGTCTGGAGGTTTCTTCATGTTAGGTAGGCATTCTACCAGGCTATAGCCCCAGTCCATGATAGCCTAAGAGGCTCTTCAGGGGGCACCCAGAGGCTTGCACATTGTGGCAGCTGTGGATGTGTTTTTCAGCGCTTTCAAGTAACTTGGTGGCTGTGCTACGATGCCATGCTTAGTCTTAAGACACATTCTCCAGGTGCCTGACAGGATCCCACTCAGACTGCTGTTTGCTGTTTGCTGGCCTGTCACACTGTCCTTGTGCTCTTGACTTCTTGCTCAAACTCTTCCTTCTCAGTGGTGGTGTATCACCCCCCCATCCTTCCTATCCAAGGTCTACCTTTGCCATGCTTACCAGGTGTTAGAATGGCATCCTTCAGTTTTGACTTTGTTGCTTATTGTTTTCCTCATTTGCAAGTTGAATTTCTGGTACCTCCTTCCTTGTGAATTCAGTTTTCAAAGACTTTCTGTGTAGGGATGGTGGCAAGTTGGACACTTACAGGAATATAATGTAGACTTCTCTGAGTATAGAGGGCAAGGAAGACAAGGGATGAACCCTGGAGACCCCAGTGTGTTTATAAAGTTAAGTTGACTCCTTGGCCCTGTTCTAATTCTTAGGGACAATGAGTGTTTGTGCCTGAGCACAACCTGTCACACTGTTGTGGTTATCTTTTATTGTCAACTTGACACAACTTAGAGTCATCTGGGATCATCAGCTGAAGAGTTGTTTTGATCAGATTGGCTGATGGTCTTGTATATAAGCGAGTGCTGGAATGTATAAAATATCTAGCTGAACCTGAGCCAGTGAGCAAACCAATAAACAGCATTCCTCCATGGCAGTGGTTCTCAACCTTCCTAATGCTGTAGCCCTTTAATACAGTTCCCCATGTTGTGGTGATCCCAGCCATAACATTATTTTCATTGCTACTTCACAACTGTGATTTTGCTGCTGTTATGAGTCATAATGTAAACACCTGTGTTTTCCGATGGTCTTAGATGACCTCTGTGAAAGGGTCATTTGACCCCCAAAGGGGTTGTGACCCACAGGTTAAGAACCACTGCTCCATGGTTTCTGATTCATTTCGTGTTTGAGTTCCTGTCTTGACTTCCCATAAGTCAAGATGGACTGGAATCTGAAAGTATAAGCTTCATTCAGTAAGCCCTTTCTCCTTGCAAGATGCGTTTTGTCCATGGTGTTAACCACAGTAATAGAAAATCAAACCAAAAGACACACCGAACCTATGGAGAAGGCACTGAGGACTCTTCACCCAGTGAATGACTGGGCAGGGCTCTATCCAGGGTTTCTCCAGACAAACACCTTCATGGGTAGTTAAGACACAATTTGTTTGTATCACTTAGCCTTCTGTACATAAGAACCCCTCCCATACTAGTCTTAAAGAGCAACCATTTATTTAGTTCAAATTTGGAGGGATGGTTCCTCTGACCTAGGTTGTATTTAGCTGGATTGGTTCTGTGGTTGGCTGGTGAGTCAGCTGGGGACATGATGGTTTTATAAGGGCTCACTCACATTCCTGGACAGCCATTGGCTGTAGTCATAGCAGGGACTGAGCAGTTCCACCTCATCCTCTAGCAGGTGGGTCTGTCTTGTTCACAGGGTAGCAGGAATCTAAGCACAGCAAGGGAGGTGGCCTTGGCAAGCAGATGCTTAATTCTCTGTTATATCATAGTTACTTCTGCCTTGTTTTCTGAGCCAGTGTCAATGGCAATAACAAAGGGATGTGTGAACTAATTGGCACACCAACATTACAGTTCAGCTTGCAAAGGACAATTGTCCCCAGAGGCTGTGAACACCTCATGCTATCAGGAAGACTAGTAGAGGCTGTGCAGAAAGCACCTGCCTAGAATATGCAAGACCCAGAGTTCAGTGTCTAGCACCCCAAAAACTGAGTGTATGTGATAGTAAATATTGATTGTCAATTTGAGAGGCTCTAGAGTCACCTAGGAGATAAGATGCTAAGCACCTGTGCAGGATTATTTAAACTAGATTAGCCTCAGGGCATGCCTATGAGAGATTGTCTTCATTAGGCTAATAGAGGTGAGAAGACCCACCCTTAGAGGGAGGCACCATTCTGTGTGTTGGGATCTTGGACTGCCTAGGGAGGAGGAACCAAGCATTCATTGTTATCTTCTTTCTGGCTGTGAACTCGCTAGGACCAGCTGCTTAAGCTCTTGACCCCTTAGCCCCTCCCCCCCAAGCATGGTCTGTACCATCAAACGTGACTCCAAATAGACCCTTCCTTCCTTAAGTCACTTTTGTCAGAGTATTTATCACATCAACAGAAAAAGCAACTAAGTCATTGTGGGGGTGCCTCCCCGTGATCCTGGCACTCAGGAGGTGGAGGCAGAGTCAAGAGTTCAAAGTTGTTCTCATCTGTAGGTGAGCTTGAGGGCAACTTGAATGACGTGAGTCCCTGTTTAAAAACACATTAGACAATAGAAGGACTTTAAACACCGAACCTGGCTAATGGAGATGACTCAACATAATTCCTAGGATCTCAAAATTGACATTGAGTACTTTGGGCATTGTGTGGAAATTCAGACCAGAAATAAATGCTCCATTCTTCTCCCGGCTTTCTGTCGGTATTATTCTTCTAAAACATTCTCCTCTCCTAACACTGCCTGTGTGCAGAAGTTGGCCTCCTCTCCAGCAGACTTCAGCTATTCTGCCACAACCCCACCCCACAAGGGCTTTTCTTTTACAGTGAATATGTAAATATGATGGTGAGGGTTGAGAATGTAGCTCAGTGATGGAAAAGGGCTTGCCTAAAATGTGAAAGGCCAGCAGTTAAAAAGGAAATAATGGTTTCATCCAGGATGAAGGGGGTGAATTGTCTTTTCTCAAATGGTTATAACTGATAGCCTTCTGGGGCTCATAAACTTAGTGTTTGGGCAAAGTTTCTTTCAAAATGTTCATTCTGGCTTTAAAACTGGAAATGGTTATTTTCTTATGGGTACCGTAAGAAATGGTAATTTTTTAAATAGCACCAAGACATAGTTTGAACCTAAACATTGTTCTATTCCAGAATCTTCCCAATGGTTATTTTGGTTAAAGTGAGCACAAAAGGTTGACTTTTTGTTTATTCCTTTGGCATTTATATCGATTATATATTTGTACTGTTGTATGGAATATGGTTACTTATATGTATGTACATGAATAAAATATGTTTAATAAGCATGAATAAAATATATGAACTTAAAAACTGTTCCCTGGTGGAGCATTACAGTCTTGGTTGAAATATCTAAGTGACTTTCAAAAGAAATCATTAGTTCCACTTCAGTGTATTTTGTGTCTGCAGAGGAGGTCACACTCCACACAGCTATGATTCTTAATCTTTTGTTATTGTTTTATAAGTCCCATGAGAATTCTAGTAACTTTTGTGACTAGGATAGAACAAATTAAAAACAAAACAAAGCCGTTGAGCTCGTTCCTAGAGAGGAAGGCAAATATTTCAGTTCTATTGTGTTATAAATTATTGTCTTTCCATATCATATACATACCTGTTATATATACATCACACATACACACACACACACACACACACTAGAAGGGGAGTGATCTGGTTTCTTTTGTGTTGCTGTGATGGAAAACTCTGACCCAAAGCAGCTTGAGGAGGAAAGGGTTTATTTACTTTAGACTTCCAGGACAGGAGCCATCACTGAGCAATGTCAAGGCACGGACCTGAAACACAAACCATGGAGGAATGGCTTAGCTAGCTTCTCTCTACATCTCAGAACCACCTGCCCAGGGAATGGCACTGCCCACAGTGGCTTGGACCTCCCTACACAAACAACCAAACAGACAGTCCTCCCTAAACATGGCCATAAACCTACTTAGAAAGACAATTACTCCACTGAGACTCTGTTTAGGTGATTCTAGGCTGGGTCAAGTTGGCAATTAAAACTGACTAAGTATAGGGACCTTGAAGTATTCGGTGGATTCTAAAACTGCTCCTTACCACCTACATTTGAGGTGTCTGTGTCTTTAATAACTCCTCTAATAAAGAGATGAGTCCCGTTCTCCACCTCTGTGCATGCCCTGGCCCCTGACCTGCTTTGCCAATAGAATCTGAGAAAAATGGTGATTGCTACCTCTGAGTCTTGGCTTTATAAGGTTTGCTTTTTCATCCATCTTCTGCTGGTGTGCCCCAAGCCGGATGGAGAGAGAACATGGACTGGTGCGAGGGTGCTCTATGAATTCCTTAGATGAGTTACTGAAGATGAGCAGAGTCCCTTTCTGCTGCCGCTGTTTAGCTGAGAGGGAACCCAGCCAGGTCAGAGAAGCATGGCTTAGGTCTGCAGAATCACTCATTTAACTTACCAACTCATAGCTAGCAGCAAAAACTCATCTTAAATCAGGAAGTTTTAGGATGATTTGCCCTATGATAATAAATAATGGATATAGAAAACATCCCAGAAAGTGAGCTCTATGAGTAAAGAGTTAATGTTTGATTCTGAGGTTATCAAGAGCACCTATAACATAAAAGTTGTTCGCTATGAAATGTTTATTAATGCATGAGTACAATATATGTACTTTGCTTTGCTTCCTGAGATTCATAATGCCACATGCTGGCTGGGGATTGCACTGCCATCTTGTAGAATGTGGTAGGAGATAAGATTTTGAGTCCCTGTGTCTTTATTAGACATATGTTGTCACTGATGCCCATCATTTCACTCCTCTCCTCTCTAGGGGAAGGATTCATTCACTCTTACCTATTTGGCATGTGACTAACTGCTTCCCTGGAGACCTTCCCACTCCAATTTTAGGCTTAGTAATATAAGTTATGCTAGTTAATCGGATGAGGGCAGAAGGGATGAAACCACAGCCAGTCAGAAGCCCTGGGATTGCCTGCTTATCTCCCCAGTTCTCGATCCCTTTCTGTCACAAGGCTTCCAGGAACAGCCTGTAAAAGGGGGGCAGAAACCTTGACCCAAGTCCTAGAAGAAAAGCGGTGGAGTTGGATCATATAGCTGACCCCCCACCATCTGAGAAAAGAAAATTATGGTGGCAAGATCTGGTGATTGGTTGTCTCCCTACCTTTAGACTTCTTTTATAAGGAGCAAGACCTAGCTATCATGTTTGAAACATTGGTTTGTGTTTTCTGTTACTTGGGACCAATTTGAATTGTAAAAAGTTCTTTGACGGTTTTATATTTGTAATTAATGAGTTTTAGTTGATTTTTACTTCTCATTGCTCTCTCATGCTCACTTCTTCTCCCAGTGAAACTCTTCTACTTCCCAACAGCCTTTCTCCTACTTTAAAATCTCATGTGTGCACATGTATGTGCATGCGTGTGCATGTGTGTGTGTGTATGTGTGTAGCTCACTGAGTTTAATTAAGGCTACTTGTGTGAACATGAGTATGGGGTTATTTATTGGAGCATGGGCAACTTACTGTGTCTCCACCACTGAAGAAAATTGCTTCCCCTCTCCCAGCAGTAATTAGCTGCCAATAGTCTCCCTAGCAGGACGGAGAGCTCATAAGTCTCTCTCCATCCACAATGCCTTCAAGATGCTAAAGTCTACCAAGGAAGTTAAAGAGGAACCTGTTTGAGAATTGGGGAGAGGATCAGGAAAGAGCTGTTTGTAGAAATGATTTTTTCTGGTAGACATCCAAAGGAGGAAAACGGAGTGGCGAGACGAAGAGTGGACAAGGCCAGACATGGCGCTTCAGGCAGGGAAACAGAACACTCATAGACATGAGAGCCTTGTGTATTTGAAGGACGGAATGAAGCCAGACTGTCTATAAGGCCAGTGAGATGGGAAGACAATTGACAGACAAGACCGAAGAGTGTGGTCCCAGCCAGTTTGTGGAGTGCCTCTGAGGCCATGACAAGTGATTTGGTCTTTCTTTTGAGAGGACTAAGAAACCATTGCACATAATCTAACATATTCCAACCTGTGTTTCAAAAAGCTAACTGCAGCTGCTGTGTGGAAGACAAATGGAGTCCTTAGACTCAAAGCCCGGGGTAGGGATTCCTTATGGAGTGCACATGGGTTTATGTATTTTTTTATATCTTATATTTGAGTCTCTACTCCACCCGAGACTTGCCTGGAGATCAGAGGGTGGAGCTAGTCACTAGTTAACCATAGAGGTCTGCAGGTCTGTACAGACAGGAGACAGGAAGTGCTATGGCTGGACAGAGAAAGGAGGTGATAAGGTAGGGCCTAGGTAGGATCTCAGCCCCTTTCAGCTGGAGGAGTTGGAGAGCTAAGAAGCGACTGTAGCTGTTCCTTTACTTCTGATCTTTCAGCCTTTACCCCGATATCTGACTCCAGGTTTTTAATTTAATAAGACTAATTAGGATCACGCTTTCAACAGTCTCTCATGGAGTCTCCCTTTTCAAGTGATTGTAGATGGTGTCAAGTGGACAGTTAGCAATGACTGTCACAGTTGACCTATAAAGAACTGAAACTTCCAGTCTGTCAGGGCAGAATGCTTATCAGTTTACTAAGACTATCCTTGACATCTTCCAGTCATGTTTTACACTTTCCTGTTAAAAGTCTCATGAATATGTTTTTAGATTTACTCCTCGATATTTAATATTTTGGGTGCTGTTGCCAATAGTATTCTTAAAATTTACTAATTATTACCAGCATTAATAAATGTAATTACTTCTGAGCTTTAATCATGAGTAATCTTGTTACATTTACTGGGTGATTCTAAAGTTTGTAGGTTATTTTAATTTTTTGGTGCATATAATCATCTCACTTTTGGATAGTAGAAATGTTTTCTTTCTAGTATGTCTGGTTTGTGTTTATTTTTCCTACTGAGCTGGTTAAAAATCTATGGAACAGTGACAAGGAGAAATGGATTTAACATTGGAGTAGGCTCAGAGAAAAAGATGTCTTTTCAGACTTGTATTTGGTGAGTAGGACATCAGTTCTTATGTTAATCAGGGCCTCTGCTTTTAGTGATAGGAAAATCTCTCCTGTGTCTGTTGTGTTTGAGACTGCTGGTCTGTAACCTTTGCCCATTTTTTTTTTGAGATAGGATCTTGTATTCAACGTTGGCCTTTAGTTTGCTGTGTAGCTGGGGATTACATTGAGTTTCTGATCCTCTTGCTTCAACCTCCCCCATGCTGGATTTCAGGCACCCTCCAATGTGCTCTGTTTTATGTGGTATTGTGCTTGAGCTCAGGGCTTCATGCATGCTGGGCAACCCTCTACAAACTGAGCTACATGCCAGGTCACCTATTTTTTTTTTAATTGACAGATATGTCTTTAAGGATGAAATACATAAGTAAGTAATACTTAGATAGTATGAATTATTTTCTTTTTTTCTCATACATAGCAATATTTTTCATTTGCCCTTTAATTTTGTGCATGGCATTTTAAAACCCTGCCTAATGGAAAAAGTAAAGCATACATAAATTAGAACAGTGCAACAAATCTATGAATCTATCACCCAATTGCATCCATTATCTATACTTTTATTTATGGGATGTTCTGACTTATCAAAGTTTTAAACATCTATAGGGCCAAATAGTTAATCCCTTTTCAACTTTGTAGAGTGTTTTTATATAGACATTTTAATTCTAATGCTGCTTATACATATTAATATTTTAATAAATTAAAATTTTGACATTTAACATCTCACCCGAGATACCTTTCCCTATTGTAACATAGGGCTATGTATGTTCTCTTCTGAAAGATCTCCATCTAAGACGGAAATTGATGTGTTTTCTCTGGGCGGTGAGCATGGTCTACACTCATGTGATCAATCAGCTGTAGTTCTTTTACATCTTTGTCATCTCTATTTTTATTAACTTTTTGGCTGGGATGCTTTATCACTTCCAGTAGCACAGAAGCATCAACACGACAAAGGGTGTGGTTTGTGTGAAGCACAGTTTTACTTATTTTCTTCGAGTCTGAAACAAAATACTCAACAGTTCATCACAACAAATGTGTACTGACCTGCTATTGGAATTATTTTATTTTTGGACGTAAAAATATCATATATCTCTAATTAGACTTAAAACCTGTTCAACAAGAGGTAACTCATGCCTGGTACAGGGAACCTAGTCAACTATCCAGAGTTAGTGAAGTCAGGGATCTGGGAGGAGAACCTATGATCACTGCTTTACTAAACCAACACAGTCCCTAACTACATTCCAGAAAGTGTAGTCCTTACGCCTCATCAAAGAAACTTCTCTTTTCAACACAGAGACCATTTCAGAAAACAACAATCCTCAAAATGAAGAGTTATTGAACCCAGTCTCAATGATAAATAAATCTACAAAGAACTCCCAAACCTAAGGCTCAGGGGACGTTGTGAAAGAGGAGCAGAAAGATTTAAGAGCCAGAGGCATTTGCTAGGAGATTGTGTCTCCTATGAATGCCAGATGCCACAACCATAAGGTCTCACCAACATGACTGCCTGAGCGCAAGCTGAACATGGCCAACAATAATAGACGTGCTTGTTGAGAGATTCCTGCCTGGGTCCATCACCACTTCAGGGCCCAAAAATAGCTCACAGAGACTCTATCTGTTGCAATGCTGTTGACCAATATCTAGGGATTCTTATAGGCTAGCTCTGTCTTAAGTATTAACCCATAACTACTAATATATGTATTCCTATAAGGGATTATCTTACCGAGAATACCAAACTCATGCGTCCTCTCCTCCCGGGATCACATGGTGACTCCTTACTACATTTCCCAGAATCCTTCTTCTCTCCTAGTCCCACCTATCTTGCTTCCCTATTGACCAACAGTGTTTTATTCATCAACCAATAAGAGAGACATATTTACAGAATAACATCTCCCATCATGTGCTAATGTACCTCAACCTTACACAAAGAACTACAGGCAAATGAAGAATGCTGAGAGTGGGAGAAGAGAGTTTTCCCCAGGAAGAACTCACCAACAGGCTACCCAACCCCAAATGGTCAGCCCTGAAAACACAAGTAACTTATACAGGAAGAGCTCACCAACAGGCTACCCGATCCCAAATGGTCAGCCCTGAAAACACAAGTGACTTATACAGGAAGAGCTCACCAACAGGCTACCCAATCCCAAATGGTCAGCCCTGAAAACACAAGTAACTTATACAGGAAGAGCTCACCAACAGGCTACCCAACCCCAAATGGTCAGCCCTGAAAACACAAGTAACTTATACAGGAAGAGCTCACCAACAGGCTACCCGATCCCAAATGGTCAGCCCTGAAAACACAAGTAACTTATACAGGAAGAGCTCACCAACAGGCTACCCAACCCCAAATGGTCAGCCCTGAAAACACAAGTAACATTTACACACTGAGCAAGCCGTATTTATGTATTTAAGAATATGCATGCATGTAGCAACAATCAATTGAAAGAGGAGGATTACTAGAAAATGTGTTGCTGCATCACTGCATTTTTGTAAAAGCAACCTTAGGTTGTGGCTGTAGCTCAGTTGGGACATATTAGAGACCCAGGTATGAGACCCTGCACCCCATATGCTGGGTATAAAGAAACATTAGCCAGGAGAGTAGCTGTGCCAAGGTCCTGTGGCTACATCACAGATAACAAAGAAAGGGGTTACTTGATGCTGTCTTCAAGGGGAGGTTTCTTTTTCTCGTGGGCTCCTGAGACCCTGGGGGAGGTATTTCTTATACTACATTTATAGCTAAAACCAACCAACCAAAACTAAAACAAAATAAAAACCCAAATAAACATACAAACAAATATAAAAGGCAAAACCAGGTATATGTTCTAATTGGCTTATAAGACATAATTTTACCAGTGGCTCTTAAACTTCAGAGTGTATCAGAGCCAGCTCAGAAATCTATGAAGACATAGACAGTGGGGTCTACTCTGTAGGTAAGGGATACTTGCCATCATTGTTCTGATAGCTGCACCAGGAAAGCCTCTGGGACAGCGCAATGGTGTGAACAAGCCCCCAGAGACCACATTCCTATCTCTGCTTGGCTTTCCAATGGCTATGCATGCAGGGCTATATCTATGTCTGCTGGCATGAAACATGCTCATACTCCATGGTCTGCAATAGCCGGTGCCTCAGAAGTAATGCACCAAACCATGGTGGGCAAGAATGTCTTTTGGCAGGTTCAAGGCTGCGCTTTGAAGTGTAAGTCCCTCTGTTTTTTGTGTAAGTAGGCTCTCTCACATCCTTAAAGGCTGTATCCAGAGAGTCCAATGGTCCTATATTGCTATCTGTCATGAGATGATCACTTTAGCTGTCCCATGGAAGAACTTGTTGCCTGGGGCTTCTTATACCAGCTCTTTTCTTAATCAGTGGCTGAGGAAAGCCCCCACAGTTAATTGAGCAGCTAGGATGTGCTGTGCCCAGATGGTTTCTCTTTTAACCCAGTTACCATCCATGCCCGGTGCCTTCCCAGAATTAGCCTACATCTTACTTGTCCCTTTTAGGGGAGGTCTGACAAGATTAAGACCCTTTCTTTTATGCCAGTGAAAATACCATTATTAATTTTCCCTGGTTGCTTTCCACCAACTCTTAGAAGCCAGATACAGGTTTGAAAATGAGAGCTTTGTCCACAGTGACTTTTGAAAATTCTTACCCAGCAGACTTACCTTGAAATTCCCCAGTCTCTGTTGCGTGTGTCATTGGTGGGTTTCAGGCCATAGTGACAACCACTTCACCTTAGAAATTGCGATGGTTTAAACATTGCTGGGGACTGGAGAGATGACTCAGCAGGTAAGATCACTCGGTGCATAAGCATGATCCCGAGTTCACATTTCAGTGCCCACATAAAGAATTGAGTATGCTCATATCTGTGCTTGTAATCCCACCACTGTGGGGGGCAGGAGGGCTGATGGATCTGGCTGGCCACTGTTCTAGCTCTAGATTCAGTTAGAGGAAAAAGGAAAAAGATCAAGAGTGATAGAGCAGGGCCTCTGATGCCCTCCTGTGGTCTCTACATGTGAACACACACACACACACACACACACACACACGCACACACGTTTATATATGCCACACATATCACCACCACTGCCATTACAACTACAACCATCTTGTATCAAACTTATTCTTTATTATCAACCAGCATTTCCGATAAGACACATTGTCAGTGTTCCAGTTACACTATGACCCAGCTCTGGGTCCCATGCACACGTGTGTGTCCACATGCTCAAGTCACGCTCCGAAATAAGAAAGAGTAGGGCGAGGGAGAGACTCGCAAGGGGCGACTTCATTTTCATTTCTTCTGGCACTGCCCACCTGTTACCAGCCTCATTCTTTTCTTCAAGGTGCTGACAGTGTGTTGAGAAGGCAAAGCGTTGGGGTCTATCCGGAGAGGTGAGAAATGTGAGTGTGACCTGGCCCAGATCGTTATCTGTGTGGGTGAGCGTGAGCCGTGTGATGAAATGAATTGATCTGAGGCACTCAGCAGTACCACACGCTAGGCTGAGGGCAAAGCCTAAGCTGGGGGAAGTGGGACGGGAGAGTTTCATCTTAGCATCAGTGCCTGGTGACCCCAGCTGCACCACCAAGAGCAGCAGGAAGCACACAGGTTGACAGGAAAGCCAGGCCACGGCAGGAGAAGTTTTCAGAGGCTTTGGGAGCCAGCTTCTCCTTCTACCCCTCCTGTAACTTATTGACAAGGAGAGAACTCAAATCATAAAGTTAACACGAAAAAGTGGAGGGTAGTTCCTGTCACTCGCAAAGCTTCGGTGCTGTTGTAGAAATACAACAGTGAACAAAGCATGGTGACCCAAGTCTGTAATCCCAGTGCTCAGCAGGCTGAGGCAGGAGGATTGCCATCAGTTTGAAACCAGCCATGGCTACTTAGTGAGTTCCAGGCCAACCTGGGCTAGTGTGAGATTCTGTTTCACAATTGTCTTAGTTAGGGTTTCTACTGCTGTGAAGAGACACCATGACCATGGCAACTCTTATAAAGGACAACATTTAATTGAGGTGGTGGCTTACTTACAGTTCAGAGGTTCAGTCCATTATCATCATGGCGGGGAGCGTGGCGGCATGCAGGCAGACATGGTGCTGGAGGAGGAGCTGAGAGTCCTACATCTTGTAGGTAACAGGAAGCTGACTGAGACACTGCATGGTGTCCTGAGCATAGAAAACCTCAAAGCCTGAACCCACAGTGACACACGTCTTCCAACAAGGCCACACCCACTCCAACAAAGCCACACCTGATAGTGCCACTCCCTTTGAGCTTTGATGGCCAATTACATTCAAACTACCATAAAAATGAACAAGAAGTAGGAGTGAACTTTCAGAAATGAAATTTCAGTGTTCTGCTTTAAGATAATTTGTAGTCTGCCTGTGACTGGCCTGGAATGGTAGCTTACTCTTTGTGCAGGACTGAATTCCCCTCAGTGCTGTTGCTGGCCCTTTGAATCCTTCCCTTGGGATTCAACATTGCAGATAAGGATTACCGTCCTCTGCAGACCCAGGTTTTAACACCTGCCACCCTGTCTGAACAGCTGTGGGCTGCATCCCTGGGCAGGACCTTCCTTTCCTATATAAGCTTCATTTGAGTGTGCACACTTTTGCTCTGTTTGTTTCTTGCTGTATCCGAGACCCTAGTCTAAGCCAGACACACACACACGTGCAAGCATGCATGCACACACACATACATGCATGTGTGCACACATGTGTGTGCACAGGCACACACACACACACACTTGCATTCCAGGGATGAATTATAGGAGAAAGCACTAGTTTTGTAGATCTTTGGGATACTCTCTTCCCAGTTCCTTTCACACACACAAAAAAAGTTCTTGACAAGTTTCTATTCCTGTTTGAAGTGCAGAGTGAGTTTGTACATAGTCCTTTAAAAAGCTAGACTACAGCATGCTTATGCTCAGGCCATATGGACTCTAGAGTGGGTGTCTATGGAGGCAGAATAAACTCCCTGGAATTGTAGCCATGAGCAATGAGGCTGGAGCAGTTTCTTGCCACCTTAGGAAACTTAAGTTTATTTTGAGCAGTTCAGAGTGGGTTTTTTTCCCATCATAAAACCATCGCAGGCTTACGAGAGAAAGCGGTGCAAATACAGAAATGACAAGGTTTGAACTTTAAATGACAGGTGGAGAGTGACATGACTTAGGTCCAGCACAGAGGGAAAGGAGGTGGGAGAGAGAGAGAGCCCGTGATCAAGTACTTCGGGCTTTCTTGAGAGGGGGACTGTGGTGGGGACCGTCACCCTCTGAAAGCTGAGGGAGACGGTTGGACAAACAGAAAGAGATGATCCCTATAGCCTGACATTGGAGATCTGTGCTGTCATTCAGCTTCTCCACCTTCATATCACCATACCACGTTTCTCTGGTGCCCCGGAGAAACTTTTCCATTGATAAAAAGCAGGTAGGTTGTTGTCTGCGAATGAGATGCTCTGGGGTTTGGAGGAAGCAGCAGAGGCTTGGTGGAGATGGGTGATGGAGGTTGGCCCAACTGCCCCTTCCTGCTGTGACAAGGAATGGTTAGATATATCAGATATATCAGACTCCAACCACAGGCTCCACAGCAGCTAGAACCTGTTACTGAGAGACCCATGATATTGCCCCTGGGATTCTCTCAACACCCCTCAGACAGTCAGTATCTGAATCTCTCTCCACTTGTCCACTCATAAACCTGAATTGGGAAGCTTCCAGAACTTCCACAAAGACTTTAATCAGGACTCTGTTTAAGGTTGTTTATACTACGAGCAAACTAAGTGAAAGGAACAACTGCCAATCTGGCTTCCCAGAAAGTGGTTAGGAGGGGCTTCAGTTTGAATGACTTGTGTGTAGAAAGACCCTAGATGTGAGATGTGTAGATCTGTGGGGCAAATTTTGCACACCTGTGCACACACACATACAAGCATACACAGACACATACAGATACACACACACATATTCCTGCACACACATACACACAGTGCACACACACACATACAAGCACACACAGACACATACAGATACACACACATCTTCCTGCACACACACAGACACAGACACAGACACACACACACACACACACACACACACACACACACACACACCCTCAGAAGCTCACTCAGGAAGTTCTTCCTCCATGGTAATGTACTGTGTCTTGTGACAGTGCCTACTACGTCTCATCAGCTTCTATTTCCCTTGCTGCCTTTAACTTCAAAGATTTGTTTGCTCATCCACCCAAAACATGAACACACACTTCAAAGTTCTGCTGTCTATCATTTCTCTTTGTCTTATAGTGGGGAAGTGACTAGAAACGTCTTTGTCCACTCCTGTGTTGGGAAGCAATTTTGAGGAAGATGACCCCTGGGCATTTGCAATATCTCTGGTCACCAGAGTGAGGATGACCATGCCTGTCACCAAGTTTTTGACTTTAGAGTTGTCTCAACTATAAATATTCTATCCCAATAGTCAAACTTGTGTATTCTAGATTTCAGTTTTGAGACTTTGTCTCCACAGCTGGGAGGTAGTTATTGTTTTGTAGGCATAAAAGACTTTCCTTGTCCCTTGTTTGTCTCCCTTGGGGAAACGTGAGACAGTACTGGGAAACTGCTGTAGAGTTTTTCTTTTATACAAGGAAAGTAAAGCTTGGCTCTTTTATCTGTTATTCTACTGTGGCTTCATGCACTGGCTAGTTTTCTTGTCAATGCGACACAGGCTAAAGTCATTGGGGAAGAGGAAACACAATTGAGAAAATGTCCCCATAAGATTACCTGTAGGAAAGCCTCACAATTAATGATTGTGAGGGAGGGCCCAGCTCTCTATGGGTGGTGCTGCCCTGGATAGGTGGTCCTGGGCTTTATAAGAAAACAGGTTGAATAAGCCCTGGGGAGCAAGCCAGTAAGCAGTGTTCTCCTATGGCCTCCACATCTGCTTCTGTCACCAGGTTCCTGCCTTGAGTTCTTTCCTTGGCTTTCCCTTACGGTGGACTGTGACCTATAAGCCAAATAAACCATTTATCCTCCAAGTTAAGGGTCATGAAGTTGTCACAGCAATAACCAAGACATTTCCTGTTGTTTTTTGTGTTTGTTTTTTGATTTGTTCAGTCGGAAGCTTTGGTGAGACTGAAATACAGCAGTGGGCTTGATTTAGACACTGACATAGGGAATGAAACAAGACTCAAACACAAGCCAGATGTGAACTGATCCCCAGGGTTGCTTACATGGGAGGGAAGTTCCCTATAATGGCAGTTTTTTAGAGAAATCAAACCAACATGGCTATACTTTATGTCTATGCCTATGTCTGTGCCTCTATCTAATCTCTGTTTGAGAGGGAATTCTCTATGGGAATTGTCTCATGTGGTTAATGGAGGCTGAGAAATTCTGTACTGTGATGCTTACAAACTGGAGCATTGGAGAAACCAAAAGTGACTCCGTCTGGGTCCAGCAACCCCAGGACTGAGGAAGCCAATGGTAGAGCTCTATCTGAGGCTAATGGCTTGAAACTGAGTTTCTGAAGTTCAGGGCTGGACAAGAGTGGCATCCCAGCTCCAGGATTCACCTGGAATCTCCTTTACCATGTTCTGTGTTTTATGAATCTCATCTACAATGAGTGACGGTGAATCTTACCTACCCATGCATTCAAACGTGCATGTCTCCAAGAACTCTAACAGACATACAAGAAACAGTGTCGTTAGAGATATCTCAGAGTCCCCTGACCCCCAAGACTAACTTTTGTAATGCCTGACTTAGAATGTACAGTTCCTTCACTCAGGCAGAGAGCACCAAGGTAGAACTCAGTCAACTGTAGGATCCATTTCTGGGTTCTGTGCTCAACTTTGTTACAGATGTCACTGGAAAATGAGCCAGTTAACCCTTGTTAAGGGTCTGATGTGGAAAATTACCTTCACAGAGGACTGCTTGAAAAGCTATTGTTGTGAACTGAATGTTCCTGTGTGGAGGCCTAAAGTCCAATGTGATGGTAGTTGGAGGTAAGGTCTTTGGGGTGTAATTATGTTTAGACAGGCTTATAAGGTGGAGCCTCCATGGCAATATTAGTCTACATAAAAAGATAAAGAGATAGCAAAGACCTTTCTTTGAGATGGAAGAAGATGCCTGGAAGACACATCTGAGAGACTGTGAGAAGGTACTCCTCAAGATGCGAGTTTGTTGGCACCTTGGTTGATTTTTATCTTCTCCTTGACCTGTGGGGAATGAGAAGCTAATGTGAGATGTTTAAGGCACCAATGTGTGGCATTTTGTTGCAGCATCCTGAAGTGACTGAGGGACTTCTTGTTCTTCTTCTTGTTCTTCTTCTTCTTGTTCTTCTTGTTCTTGTTCTTCTTGTTCTTGTTCTTGTTCTTCTTATTCTTGTTCTTGTTCTTCTTGTTCTTCTTCTTGTTCTTGTTCTTCTTCTTCTTGTTCTTCTTGTTCTTGTTCTTCTTGTTCTTCTTGTTCTTCTTGTTCTTGTTCTTGTTCTTGTTCTTCTTCTTCTTCTTCTTCTTCTTCTTCTTCTTCTTCTTCTTCTTCTTCTTCTTCTTCTTGTTCTTCTTGTTCATCTTCTTGTTCTTCTTCTTGTTCTTCTTGTTCTTCTTCTGCTTCTTTTTTTACGGCTTCTGTTTGAACTGGAGCTTAGAGCAGCCATGGCTTTGTCTTCCATGTGTCTAGAAGGTTACTGTCTGCCTGCTCCAGAGGGATGCCTTAGGAGCAGGACAGATGTGTGTTAGAAAAGAAAGATTTGTCTTTGTTCTATGAGTGTTTCGTCTGGTGCACGCGTGTGTCCCACCTATGTGCTCACTGCCTGTAGGAGTCAGGAGAGAGAGCATCACATGTCATGGGACTGGTTACACATGATTGTAAGCATCGTGTGGGTTCTGGGAACGGACTCTGGGTCCTCTACAAGGACAGCAAGAGAGTGTAACTGCTGCTGAGCCATCTCTCCAGGCCCAGATGAGCATCAAGCCCTCTTTATTTCTTAGTTGCCTCCTCAGCTGTAGGCTGCTAAGTTACAGGGGGAATGGTGGCATGTGGTGACCAAGGGGTACATTTTTCTGAGTTCTCTTTTTAGGCCACGTTTAATATCTCTTAACCCACCATCTTGTGTCTATACACTTGTGTTAAACTAGCCACCTCCTTCCTCTTCTAGTTTTGTTTCTGTTGCTTTGTTAAAATGTTCTGACCAATATTGGGTGGGGGTGGTTTATTTTAGCTTATAGTTACAGGCCATAGTTCATTGTGACTTTAGGGATGTCACAGTGGTAGGAGCTTGAGACAGCTGGTCGCATCATACCCACAGCTAAGAGTACAGAGAAGTGAATGCATGCACTCACTTGTTTGCTTGTGTGTGTTCAGCTTGGTTTCTCCACTCATACAGTTAAGGACCCCTTGCCTAGGCATGGTGCCGCCCATGGTGGGCTGGACCTTCCCAATCAATTAGTTTAGGGCCGTCCCCCACAGACATGCTCACAGGCCAAACCAATGTAGACAACCCTCCACCGAGACTCTTCCCAGGTGATTCCAGGTTTTGTCAAGTTGAACAGGCTAACCATTATACTTTACCAAAGCACATGACCAGTTCGTCCGCAGCCAAGGTAGCAAACATCAGCCATTTGGATGCTGCCCTCATACTGGAGGACTTAATGCAAGGTCTATTTGGTTTGTGACACTGGGGATTGAACCAATGACAGCATGCTAGGCAAGAGTTTGCCACACAGCCACATCCTTATCCACAAGGTTAATTTTTAAAAGAAAACTATCACTCTCCCTCCCTGTTACCAGTGGAGTTCCCTGCAAGCTGATTCTGAAATGAACCTAGGCTTTAGCAGGCTTTGTGTGGAACGCTCTTGAGGTTCACATCTGTGGGAGAGAGGGAGAGAGGAAGCTGTGGTGGAGGCTAAAGTTGCGATGGAGGCAGAGTAAAGTCCTTAAGACAGGGTGGGTGAGAAGGCTCAGTGTCAGAGCACTTTTTGTGCAATCCTCATGGTCTGACTTATCCCTGGAACTTGTGGACTGAGAGTTATCCTCTGACCTCCCTGTGTGCACACAGCCACACCCACATACTCAACATACACCAAATCTTTAGGAGAATCCACAGTGAGAACTTGGACAAGGGGCCATGTGATGGGGGCGGCCACTTACAGCTCTGGGTCATCTGTCTGTAGCATGTAGGGGAATCTTCTTCAGTCTTGAGGGGAAATCCAGGCTGTAAACCTTAACGTCTAACTTACCTTCTCTAATAGTGGTACTTTGTAGGCACCCACCAAGTTGAGGCTTTTCTAGGACTGTGGAAATTTCTTTGTGGAAGGATTTAGCTTGCGTTTATGAACATTTACCCTTTTGTGTGTGCTGGGGCCATTGTCGCCTGCAATTTAGGAAATCCACATCATGGTTATCCTTCTAATTTTATAATTACATTTCCAGAATAATAACCCTATCCAGGTGTTCTGTAACACAAAACAGCAAGGGAAATTAATTTCAATTAGAAGGGAAGAAATACAAAATGAAGTAGAGTTGAGGAAAGGGGAAAAAAGCCTACACACATTTCTTTGAGTATACTTCATTTAGGTAATTAAATGCCTGAAATGTATCTATACCATTTGCAGAGGTGTCCTTTAGGGACTAGCATTTTAAAAAATGCATGCCACTGGGGAATCTGAAGATGTTCTGGCTGTCTAGTACCCTTCTGTAAGTAAAAAGAGTGGAAAGAGACAGAGGGTCAGGGAGTGAGCACAAGGGGAGTAAGCAGACACAGAGAAACAGTCCTGGGCCAGAAGATAGCTTAATCAGTAAAGAGCCTGGAGGTTGAGCGTGAAAATGTAGGAGGAGCTCAGAACTCACATGAAAAATGGTGACTCTGTGTGTGTGTGTGTGCACGCGTGTGTAAGTACACCTGTAATCAAAGTGCTTGGGAGGTACAGACAAGCAGATCCTTGGGGCTTACTGGCCAGTCAGTTTAGATTTGGTTAGATACAGGCCAGTGAGAGGCTCTGTCTTAAAAATTCAAGGTGGCACTGGTGTAGTAGGTGGCATAATTATGATGGAGGTAACCAACCGCTTTCTCATTTGTTTTGAGTCTGGGTCTACATGAGGGAACTTGTAATTGTTACTGAGAACCTGGTCCAGAATATGTGGCTTGGAAGGTCATGGGCCCTAAGGAAGATCCCTTCTGCTATTGTTTTGCTAAATGGACATGTTGTCAAACTGCCTTCTACATGCCCAAGTTTACAACCAAATAGTAGTGCTGCCCTCAGCCTTTGTGTGAGAAACTTCTTATCACTGACAGGAGTCACTAATGCTGAGACTCGTAAGTGGTCCAAATGCCAAGAGTAAAGTATGGTGGAGTTATTTGACTTAATCAGGACTCCTGTACCCATGCTCCAAGGATCAGGGAATCACAGAAGAGGGGTGGAAAGAATGTAAGAGCTGGAAGCTAGAGGGTTGTGCTAGACACAGGCATGTGCGCACACACACACACACACACACACACACACACATCTTCTGGAAATAATGGGGCCATTGCATTCATGAACTTATTGCAGCTCTGGCTACCTACACAGGACTGGTACAATATTGGACCTGTCAACATTTTATCATGGATAGGGGAGGAGATTATTACTTGCAATTGGTGATTAAAAGGGGGGAATCATTTTCTTCAGTGGTGTAGGCTTTGAAAAAACTGTCCATGTTCCAGTAAATAGCTCCCCACCCACGCTCATGCAAGCAACCTTAATTTAACTCGGGACACACACACACACACACACACACAATTCAGTATATTATTTTCTGTGTAGTGAGGTCCTTAGAAACTTTGGGGCCATATTGTACTACCTGTTATTCCCTTCCTGCTCAGCAACAAGGCTGAAGTCTGTTCTTTCAGGCAGATAGCTGTCATTGTCCATCATGATTTCATCAGCTTGAAGGCATTAAACTCTGACATTTAGTTCAAGAGTGTGTTTTGCCAGCGCACATATATGTGTTTACACACTCATATTTTATTTTGCTTTACCCGATGGTCTCCAATTGCATCCCTTTTCCTGTGGGTGATATAATTTCCTTTGTCATTGTGGTGGACTCAACTCTATCATGTGCACATACCATATTTTCTTTATCCACCCACTCACTGATGGGCATCTAGATCCGTTGTCTATTTTGAACAGCGTTGCAGTAAACATATGTTTACCTATCTCTGTAGTGTGCTGACTTAGACTCCTTCAGGACACACCCAGGAGTGCTACAGTTGGGCCACAAATTAAAAATATGACTAAAATTATCATTTGAAAAAAGAAAGGGATAAAGGGCAACAAATAGAAGCATTGAGGCAGATTTTTCCCAGGTCATCTAAATCTGGAGTCTGCCTGGTGGATGCCGGGGTGGGGTGGCGGGGGGCATCATGTGAACTCATAGACCTTTGCTTGTAGTTTGTGCTGGTGCTGGGTCTGTAATGGCCTGTGTCACGTGTCCAACAGAGTTATCTTCATTGCAGTAGGTTTTCTTTGCATACTAGCAACCAATGCTGACCCCCCGTCAGCTTTGCAGTATGTGAACGTAACTGGCTTCCCCACCCTCCCGAGACTTGTTAGTTCATACACTTGAGGTATGTAGAGTTACAATTGTGCTCTCTCCGAAGTACCTGAAGTAGAGGGATCAAACAGAGCTGAGGCAGGTATGGGCAGACCTGCGTCTGTAGAGCCTAAATTCATAAAGCATTATATGGAGGGTATAGAAGTCAAGGAGTTTCACAGTTCTCAGTGTCAGACCAGACATGGTGGTACAGTCCTGTAATCCCGGGACCCAGAAGGCAGAGTAGGTGAAATTAGTCACAGAGTGAGTATAGGCCAGCATGGAACACATGAGACCTGGTCTAAGCAACAATTAACCACTACCCACACACTTCTCAGTCTCTACCGCAGTGAACCTGACAGCAGGTAGGCACCTGGCTTTAGTTCATGATCTACCTGATGACTTCAGGCTTGGAATTTTGTCAGACTTCAAAGTTATCTTCAAGTGATGACATTAACCCCTTAGCCACTGTGGGTGGGGCATTTCACTGCCTGAGTGAAGCTCCTGCTCACCCTATAGATTTTAGCTGGACAATGCCTGGCTCTCCCATTCCCTACTAATGTTTTCCATGTGACTGGTGGAGAATTGTTCTACTTAGTCTCTTAGAGTTAAAAACATAGTTTACCCCTGAAGGCCATGCCTGGCCATTGTCCTCTGATGCATTGAGAAGGGAAATGATGGGCCTCCAACCCCTGCTGACCAACTACGTGGGAGGAATCCTTGTCTCACTAAGACCCACACCTGAGCTTGAGTCTTGTGGGAACTGTGGACTTTGTTTTGCATAGGATTGCTGGTTTCTTTTCACCAGGGCTACCCAGACTACCTTCTGGATGAAGCTTCTGTTTCTTCTCCTCTTACCAGGGAACCATGTGGCTGAAGTTGCATGTGACTTACTTTTTTCTGGGTCTACCTTCTGTTTCTCTACACTTCTCAGCTGTCCCTTTCCCTCCTCTGTGATTCTGGATTCTCTCCTCTTTACAACAGTCTATATTTTGTTATTTCAACTTTTTCTCCCCAACCCTAGTCTCTGGTCATATGTAGGCATCCGCCATCTTGCCTGAGAGTCTTAAGCATTTTGTGAGTGCTTCTCTGAAGTGACTTATGATCGAGATGATGGTGATTTAAACTCAATAACAGGCTTCCTTTGAGTGACCTACCTCGAATGTTCATCTCCACCCACTGCTTAAAATAGTTCCAAATGCCCGCTATCTGCTAGGCACTGTGCTTGTAATGGACTTGCCGCACTCACTACGCACACACATGTTTCAAACACTCATAGCATCCTGTGGGCATAGAACTTCTACCCCCTTATGAATTAATTCCTCAGAGAGAAGTTATCAAATATAGTTGGTTTCCTTGCTCAGTTTTGAATTTTCTAGTACCTTCCTAGGCCTGTATCAACCAATACAGGGAAGATATGTCTCACTTCCTGGTGTATTGTAAAGCTACTGCACAATGACCAAAGGCCATTTCTCCTGTTACTGCACAATAACCAAAGGCTACTTGAGCAAGACTTTCACTGGCAGTTATATTCTCAGGCTAATCAATTGTCTGTCAAGGGACTTGGGATGGCTGGGTTTCTGAGTTTCTCTCCCTGGTTAACTAGGAACAAATTGCTGTCCAGAGAGGATACACACCCTGCTGAAGGCCACACAGCCCTAGATGGAGACCCCAGTTGCCTAGGTTAGCCTTAGGTCTGGCATTCACTCCTCTCTGGATTGATTTTAAGAAACCCATGAGCAGAAGCTCACTGGACATGTCCCTTCCATTTATTAGCTGCTTTTACTATATCATTTTCTGCATTTTCTCAAGTTAGTCCTTTTCATCTTTACTTGAAAGTTTTGAACTTTCTTTTGTAATACACACACAAAGAAAATCTTCCTTCCTGTCCTTTGGTAACTTTTGATATCTTCTTTTTTTTACCCCCCTTTTTTCTTTAGATTTTATTGTGCTTATTATGATTTGTCCCATGACCCATAATGCAATTGAAAGTATGCTTTAAAATGTACAAATCTGTGAGTTACCTTTCTATTATTGATGTCTTATTTAATTAAACTGTGGTCAGAGATGACGGCCCCTGTGCTTTCCATTTTCTGTGATTTCTAGTAAATTGCTTTGCAACCTTTCAGTGATCTATTTTTGTAAGTGTCTCATGCTGCTTGAACAGACTGTGCAGTCTCTAATGGTTGGCAATGGAATTTTATATAGCACCATTATATCAAGTGTTTTAATTGTGCTCTATATCTTCACCAATTTTTTATTTGCTTAATTAGATACCAGGACATGCACAATAAAATGTCTATTATGATTGTGGATTTGCTAATTTTTCCTTGCAATTCTGTAAACGTGTGTCTCGTATATTTTGAAGCTGGGTTGTTATAAAAACAATGTTGGGTTTATACACGGGAGCCAAGGCTGGCTGTGTTTAAATCGCGGTTGTTCTGTGTTGTGGTTTTGGGCCTTGGGACTGTCCAGAGCTATCATCTGTGATTCAGTGTTCTCATCTATAGAAAGGATTCTGCCTGGGGAGACATTGTGAAGCTCAATTAAAGTAATGCATGTGAAATCACTTAGATCAGTGTCTGGCACATAGTAGCGGCTTTAAAGTATCTGTCCTAGTTTCATTTCTGTTGCTGTGGCAAAATGTCTCTACAAGAAACAGCATAGTGAAGAAAGGGGTTATTTCAATTTATAATGTTGGGTCACAGTTCATCATTGTAGGGAAGTCAAAGCAGGAATTTTAGACAGATGGTCACATCACATCCATAGTCCAGAGCAGAGAGAAATGGATGCATGCTTGCTCACTTGTGCTCAGTCTGGTTTCTCTACTCTTATGCAGTCCAGGACCCCTGACTAGAGAATGAAGCCGCCCAGAGTGGGCTGGGTTTTCTCACTACAATTATATTAATTAAGATAATCTTCCTCTAACATGGCTACAGGCCAACCCAACATAGACAGTCTCTCACTGGAACGACAGGACAATCCAACATAGACAATCTCTCATTGGGACAGTAGACCAATTCAACATAGACACTCTCTCATTGGGACTACAGGTCAACCCAACATAGAAAATCTCTCATTGGGGCTACAGGTTAACCCAACACCTCTCATTGAGTCTCTCTTCCCAGGCAATTCTAGCTTGTGTCAGATTGACAGTTGAAACTGACACTACATAGTATGAGTTGGCATGGAAGTCCTTTCCCTCATCCTCTTCTCTCTCTCTCTCTCTCTCCTTTCATGTGCGTGCGTGCGTGTGTGCGTGTGCGTGTGTGTGTGTGTGTGTGTGTGTGTGCATGTGTGCTCATGTGTGCCAGGGCATGCACGGGGAAATCAGAGGACAGCCTTAGGTATTATCCTGACTTTCAGTCTTTTTGGAGGCCTGTGTGTATACCAGGCAAGCAGCCCAATGAAATCCTCTTTGGGGTTTCCTCTGGGGACCCAAACTTGTATGATAAGCACTTTACCTAGGACACTTCTACCCAGTGTTGGTATTAGACTTTCTAGGTAGCCTATGAGGGCCTCACAATTGTGATGCTGCTGCCACTCCTGCATCTGAGAATTATGGACACATAGTGACTTTGAAGTTGTGCTGGTTCATGGCCTTCAGGAGCTCTGTGAACACTAGGTTGGGAAAGAGTTGGGTGTTAATCTGATTTGGCCAAGTAACTCGGAGATGCTTTCGCACTGAGAATCTTTGAAAGCTTTGCTTTGTTTCTGTGCGTGTGTTCCTGCCCTTCCTTGTACTTACACATGTGGACCCTGAGTCCTGCGGCCTGGAAGGCTTTGGTCTTGTTTCCTTGTGGGAGACTTTTGGCTTACCCAGAGTTACAGGTAAAGTAAAATCGTCTACTGTTTTCCTGACCAGGGGTCATAGCAATCCCCCCTCTTCCTCATATATATATATATATATATATATATATATATATATATATATATATATATATAAAACCTTTTCCATGGTCTGGTTTTGGGCAGTCACTTCAAGTTTGCTCCCTGTCTTCTGTGGACCCAAAGCTCTGTTTTCTGTTCCTTGGAATTTGTTCATGTGGGATCCTCAGGGATGGTGCTGTGACTCTGGGCTGTTACAGGACTGCCACTTGTCTTCATTCTGTCCTTTTGTTTGAGACACTGAAAAACTTATTTTAGTGTAAACTATGTATTTCTCCCCACGCCTCCCTTTGGCTTTTTGAGACAGGGTTTCTCTGTATAGCCCTGTCTGTCCTGGAACTTGCTCTTTCTGGCCTCAAACTCACAGAGATCCACATGTCTCCTCTACCTCCCAGGTGTTAGGATTAAAGATGTGCGTCACCACCACCCAGCTATTTATTGGCTTTTTTCCATTGATTGCATGGAGGTAGAGAAAGAGCTGCGTTGGTTCCATTTGTCTTGTAGCTACCCTGAAATTTATTTTACTTTTGTTTACACGTGTCTGTGTGTATGTGTATGTGCATGTGAGTACAGGTACCCATGGAGACTGGAAGAGGGCACCAGATTCCCCGGAGCTGGAGTTACAGGAGTTGTGAGCCACCCAGTGAGGGTGCTGGGCACTGGACTCAGGTCCTCTGCAAGAGAGCAGCAAGTGCTCTTAACTGCTGAGCCAGGTCTCCAGCTTTCTGAGTTTTTTCTTTTCTTTTCTCATAAAAACCTAAGAAGCCTTATAGAACATTAGAGGGCAGATGTCAAATTTGAAATGTTATCTATAATATATATGACACAAGATATTAATAACTTTAATAAAAAGGGACCTGTGAGTCAACAGGAAAAGATGAGCAATCTCATAATACGATGGATACTTTTATTAATAAAGATGTGGAAAAGTCAACCTTCCTGGTGATCAAACAAGAGAAAATTCAGGCCCTGATGTATTTTATTGTTGCCATATATTGGAAAAAACTTAAAGCAACGATGGATCAGACCGTCGAGATGCAGTGGTACACACATTCTTACTAATGGTGGCAGTTACCAGTGCAGTTCTTTGTAAGGAAAGCCAGTGATGCAAAGCAAAAGACTCAAATATATCATTTGAATATTTAAATTCTAGCGTGGAATCAGTGGGGGAAGAAAGATTCAGTGAGGGACTGTCCAGATCTTGGTGGCCTGAGGGCGTGCCTGTGAGGGGACTGTCCTGACTGTTAGTTGATGTAGGAAGACCCAGCCCACCGGGGGGACACTATTCGCTGGTTTGGGGACCTGGACTTCTAAGAGTAGACAGGGAACTGGGAACTAAGCAAGTGGCCTGCGTGCACGCACTCATTTCTCCCTGATGTTGACTGTGGATGTGATGTGACAAGATGCTTGAGTTCCTGCCTTGACTTCCCCCAGAGGGTGGACTGTAGGCTGGAATTGTAAACCAAATAGGCCCTTTTCTCCTCTAAGTTGCTTTTGGTTAGGGAATTTCATCACAGCGACAGAAGCAGGACAGCATGCTTGGGTGGTCACACCTCTAGGAGTTAGGGTTTACTGGCTTCCAAACTAACAAGATTCCAGCTCTCAAGTTTTTTTTAAAACTACACAAAGGTGAAAGTTAATTCTACTTCATCTCTTATTTTATAATCTTATTTTTCATTAGTAATATATCCCATACAATACACAGTAAGGGCTTTTTTTTTATTCTAGTGACTATTTCTGTGGGATATTATTTTAATATGAATGAAACATTATAGTATTTGTTAAAATAACCATTAATAATTAGTAATTGATATTTAATTATATGGATTTAGCATTACCTTCTCTCTTATATAATGAGCTCTTTCAGCTGCTAAATATTAATAATGCTTCATCTTTTTATTTCTTTGTTAACATACAAAGTAGTAAATTTTATTATGATATTTTTATATATAGATATCATTTTAGTTTGCTTATATTTGCCTGCTTAATACCCTCCTTCATGTGTCTGAAGTTCCTTCTTCCCTTCAAACGGTTCCTTCTGAGCTCATGTCACCCATCGGTAGACAGACAGATGGACAATATGTATACTGTTCCTTAAAGCTTCACCTTTATATGTGCCTTTTAAAAGGCTTACTCAGCTAGTTCAAAATTTCACCCGTATATACTTTGACAAATCCCAAGAGTTGCACATGGAGATCAGAAAAGAACACTGGCCTTCTCCTCTGTTGGTCGCACCTGTTCCTTTGCAGAAGAGTCTCTCCGTGAACCTGGAGTTGTGTCCTCAGACAGCCTGCCTTAATCAGTGGTCCATTACTGTGGAGAAACACCAGGGCCAAGACAACTTACAAAAGAAAACATTTAATTGGGGGCTCGCTTCCAGGTTCAGAGGGTTCGTCCAGTATCACCATGGTGAGGAGAGTGTGCTAGCAGGCAGATGTGGGAGTGTGCTAGCAGGCAGATGTGGGAGTGTGCTAGCAGGCAGATGTGGGAATGTGCTAGCAGGCAGATGTGGGAGTGTGCTAGCAGGCAGATGTGGGAGTGTGCTAGCAGGCAGATGTGGGAGTGTGCTAGCAGGCAGATGTGGGAGTGTGCTAGCAGGCAGATGTGGGAGTGTGCTAGCAGGCAGATGTGGGAGTGTGCTAGCAGGCAGATGTGGGAGTGTGCTAGCAGGCAGATGTGGGAGTGTGCTAGCAGGCAGATGTGGGAGTGTGCTAGCAGGCAGATGTGGTGCTGTAGCAGTAGCAGAGAACTTATATATGATCTGCAAGTAGAACACAGGGAGAGAGAGAGAGAGAGAGAGAGAGAGAGAGAGAGAGAGAGAGAGAGAGAGAGAGAGAGAGAGAGAGAGAGAGAGAGAGAGGGAGAAGAACTAGAGAACTAGTCCTGGTATGGATTTTCAAAACCTCAAATTCTACCTCCAGTGACATACCTTCTCCCATACCTCCCAATCTGTCCTAAATAGTTTACCAACAGGGAACCAAGTATTCAAATATATATATATATATAGTCTATGGGGGCCACTTTCCTTCAAACCACCGCAGTCTGGAAGTCAGAAAACCCCAGTACAGTCTCCAGCTACCTTAGAGCTGGGTTGCAGGCATGCTCAGGGATGCCCAGTGCTGGGATCTGAACTCTGGACCCTATGTGGCTCTACAAGTGCTATTAACCACTGGGCCACCTCTAGCCTCACCGCTCTGTTTTGTTTTTGCTTTTCTGAGACGGGATATCTTGTAGCTCAGACTGGCCACAAACTAGCTGTCTAGTGGAGAGAGGACGACCTTGAACTCCTAATCTTCCTGCGTCCACTTCCCTAATGTTGGAATTAGAGGCCTGTTCTTTAGCACTCCCTGATTTCATCATCTAGTTGGTTTGCCAGCAGTTTCAATTACTCAGGAGCAAGCCAGCAGAAAGCGGCTCCCAGTGTGGGAGCTACAAGGGGCGCTTGATCCAGGTGTACTCCTGTGTGTGGGGGCGTCTCTCTGAAAGGATGACTGGGGGACAAGCAGGATGTGCTCCTGGTAGGTGTGACTTTGTAGAGACATGTGTGGATGCAAGCAGAGCAGAGTACAGTAGGAAGGCCAGCAGAAAAAGACAATGGTCAAGACAGCCAGTCTCCACGGTAACTCTTTGAAGGGAGACTTGGGATTGCCTAATGTGAACCATACCTTGACCTCATTGGACTTTCTGGGTGTCCATTTATGGTCATAAAGCTTCTAACGCATATGGTTAGAATATATTCTTCTCTTAACCATGCTTCTTAAAAGCCCCACTGCAAAGACACTGAAACTTTCCTATTCTGGGTGACAGTTATTCAGCGTTTAAGTAGATGAGAGTTTTTTTTTTTATCTTGAAGTTCTCATTTGTACCCACCCCCTGAAATTCTGTTTTGAACAAAGTCTTGGTGGTTATGTGGAACGGAGAAGCAAACAGCCTCACGTGTTTGGCACACCCAAGGTTATTTCACAATCTGCTCGATCCTTTCGCGCATTCCAAGGGAGGCTTATGTAGGCGTATCCGTGTATCGCCAGCTTGCAGTCAAGTTTTTAAAAGAAAGAAACCAGATCTAGAGTTTAAAAAAATAAGAATAAAAATAGTTGGAGAAAAAGCAGGTTAACATACTTATGCATAAAGAATCAGTCTTATTTTAATTTTGATGCCGAATCTATTGAGTTCATAAGTGATAAACTCTCTGAAAGCATCCTTCACATCCCACTGGAACCTGTAACCATTCCTCCCATTGTATTTAATTTGAACCTGGAAATACAATTTCGAATAAAGGTTTCTATTATGTTATTTGGTGATAGCTCACTCACCACAGACATATAATCCATAGTAGGACAAATTGGAATAAGGATTTAGAAATTACCCTTGGAAATAATTATTGGATTCTGAGGTCACGTAAATTAGAAGGGAAATTAGTGAACTATTCAATTTTTTGAAGACAAATTCCCTATCTATAACCTGTCCGTTTGTCCATTTATCATCTATTTGTCTATCTATGGTGGTTTGGTTGAGGAATGTTCTCCATGGGCTCATGTGTTTGGCCACTTGGTCCCTAGTTGGGTGGTGTGTTGTTTGGGGGAGGTTATGCATCCTTTAGGAGATACATCCTTGCTGGAGGAAGTATGTCACTGAGGGCGGGCTTTGAGGGTTTAAAGCCTTGCTCCACTTCCTGTTCTTCCCCTGTGTTTCCTACTCTACTGCCATAATGGATTCTGGCCCTCTGGAACTGTAAGCTGAAATAAACCCTTTCTTCCTTAATCTGTTTGGCCATGACATTTTTATTATAGAAACAGAAAAATAACTAATACACTGTCTGACTCTATTTCTTGTCTGTGATAAGCATTCTAAGACTTTACAGTTGTTTCATCTTTTGTCACTGAGTCTCCTGCATTTAAAGTTTGTGTGAAGGCCATTTGAGAACAGAACACACTCTGTTTCTTGTTTCTTCTCTCTTCTCCTGAACTCATTTTGAAAGATCCCTCTGTAGACACACTGCCAGGTTATACACAGTTTATTACTAGGAAGGCAAACTTTCCTTCATTTTCCTCATGGGCTCTGTAGGGAGGGGCACCATTCTGGTCTCCTTTTTCATCAAGAAATTTTTAAAATTGACTCCTAGTATTTGAGTATATTTATTGGGTACACAATAATTGTTTGATGTGTGCGTATAAATGTGTAATAGTCATGTAGTAATAATTAGCTTTGTTTAAAAAAATACTTATTTTATGTGTGTGAGTCTTCTGCGTGCTTGGTGCTTACAGAGGCCAAGCGAGGCTTCAGATCCCCTGAACTGAACAGTTGTGAGCTGCCATGCTCGTGTTGGGAACCAAACCCAGGTCCTCTGCAAGAGCAGCAGGTGCTCTTTCTGGGCCATCTCTCTCTAGCCCAGTAATAATTTGAATTTCCTCAGATATTATTTCTGTGTGTTTGGGTACTTGGGTTGATTCTTATCTGTTTACTTAGAAATATGTCAGAAGCTGCTATAGTTGAACATTACTCAGCTGTAAACACTAGAATTATTTCTCCCATCCAGCCACCCCTCGGTACTCACTGTTTAACCTTTTTCTGTCTCCTCTTTCCATTCTTCTGCTTGCCAAGTCTCTAGTGGTGTCTATGTCCATCTCTCCTGTGAGAGCATTTTTGTTGTTTTCCAATCTTCTTGAGTGAGGGAGAATGTACCTTCAATGTATTCTCTGCTTGGCTTATTCCGAGTAACATGATTTGAACTATGTGTTTCAAATTATAAGACTCTATTTTTATTTTTTGAATAAAAAATGTGAATAAATTAAAATGAGTAAAAATAATTTTCGTTTAAGTATTTCCCATGTGATTCCTTTGCTGTCCAGCATGCTCTCTGAACTCAAGGTTTCCTAAGAAAGCCTTTTCTCAAAGAGTTGATGCAATCAGTCCATAGTTGCTTTATCTCTGTATAAGTTAAGGGCAGACATACTCATAACAACTTCAAATTCTCCAAAGGACATCTTTGGCATCCAGTTTCTTCAAACAATTTCCTCTGACAACCACTTTAAGAATGATCTTTCTTAGCCAGGCAGTGGTGGCTCATGCCTTTAATCCCAACACTTGGGAGGCAGATGCAGGCGTATCTCTGTGAGTTCGAGGCCAGCTTGGTCTACAGAATGAGTTCCAGGACAGCCAAGGCTACAGAGAGAAACCCTGTCTCAAAAAACTAAAATGAAAATAAAAAATAAAAAGAAGGATTTTCCTCTTGCTGGCATCGCATATGTCCATACGTCTATTTAGAATGAGTCCAGAGCACACTCATTCCTCTCATATGCCGAACACTGAGGATCTGTGTTCTGGGTATGCCAACGCCACATTGAAAGAGTCGTTCACAATAAGACCGGTCTCTGCCACTCCCAACCTCATGTCCCAGACAAGCTTCATGACCAGCACCATCTTCACTCTGATCTGTATTGTGCAGCATAGTCCTTCTTAGGCATTAACACTCATGCTGAATAATTAGTTCTGGGTTGTAGAAGAGGGTTTGTTCTTGCATCTGTCTACCATGCCTTTCTTTACTTGTGTGTGTCGCTCATTCTTTTTACATACACATATATGTGCTATCTTTTCTTTATCTGGTTATTCATTGATTCCATATCTTGGTTATCATGAATACTGCTGCAGTTAAAACACAAGTGTAAATATCCCTGATAGGGTGTGGCCCTGTGACTGCTAGTGATGGAGCTTGAGTGTCATTAAAAGGCCGCAATTCGAGTTGCCTTTTGTGTAATTTCATGTTGCTGCATTTGGCAATTGCTAGTTTGGGTGAGGATTTTGTGGCTGTATCAATGAGGGCCACTGCTCTGCCATTTTCTTGTGTGATTCTTCTACATCTTTGGTACCCCAGGAAGAGTCCCATAATAAGTGGTTGCATGCTCTCCTCTGTTATTTTATAAAGGAAAAATTTTAAGACTTGGTATTATTTCTTCATTAAACAGTTGACAGAACTCATGAGTAAGGCCATCTGGAGTTCTTGTGGTGAGATCCTTTAAATTACAAATTCAACTTTCCTTTTGGACTAGTAATAGGCTTATTTGGATTTTCTATTTCTTTCTAAGTTTTTGGCAATTTGAGTCTTTCTAAGAATCTGCTCATTTCATCCAAATTGTTGGCAAAAATATTCAAAATGCTGTCTCATGACCAACCAGGCTTGGTGATCAACAAGTCCTATAATCTGAGCTATGCAAGAATATGAGACAGGAGGAGTACAAGATCAAAGACTAGCTGGGCTTTAGAGTTCAAAGTCAGCCTGAGTAACTTGGTGAGATTCTTTATAGTGTGTGTGTGTGTGTGTGTGTGTGTGTGTGTGTGTATGTGTGTAAGTAAGTAAGTAAATAAATGACTAAGGTTGAAATTGAAGTTCAACCATACATTTTTTGCCTATTGTGGGCAAAGCCTTGGGTTCAATACACAACAACCAACAATCTAATGAAAATGATGTTGTATTTGATTTATCTCTGTAGGTTAGCCATGGTGTGCCACTTCTTTCTTTTCTGGGTTTGGGAAATTGTTTCATCTTTCTTCTTGCTCATCTTAATTAAAGTGTTGGTCAATGCATTGATTATTTTAGAGAATCAGCTTCTGTTTGGTTTCCCTATTGCTTTTCTGTTTTCTGTGTCATTGAGTTTTCACACCTGTCTTACCTCCTGTATCTAGGGTGCCCTGTTTTAAGCTTGTTCTCCTTTTCCAATGCACAGGGATAATTCTGTTAGGTCTTGGCACCGTTTCTTCTCTGATGTAGATGTTCTGGTCGAGGAGACAGGTGTTCTGATGAGGGAGGCAGGTGTTCTGATGAGGGAGGCAGGTAGTCTGGTGGGAGACAGCTGTTCTGATGAGGGAGACAGGTGTTCTGGTGGGGGAGGCAGGTGTTCTGATGAGGGAGACAGCTGTTCTGATGAGGGAGACAGGTGTTCTGGTGGGGGAGGCAGGTGTTCTGATGAGGGAGACAGGTGTTCTAATGAGGGTGACAGCTGTTCTGATGAGGGAGGCAGGTGTTCTGATGAGGGAGGCAGGTAATCTGGTGGAGGAGACAGGTGTTCTGATGGTGGAGACTGCTGTTCTGGTGAGGGAGGCAGGTGTTCTGATGGAGGAGGTGCTGTTCTGTCCCATGAACCTGGTAGACTATGTTCTCATTTTTATTCAGCTCAAAATGGCCCAGCCGTGGCCTCTGTAGCAATCAACCAGCTCAAAATATCTTATAACCTCTGTTTTATTTTCTCTTTGATTCACATAGTATTTAAAAGTATGTTATTGAGTTTCTAAATATTTGAGCATTTCTTTCTTTCTTTCGATTTCTAAACTAATTCTGTTAAATTCAGAATTACACTTATTCCAATTTTCATTTAAAATGTTGTAAACTCTTTCACTCTTTCTCTGGTGTGTGTGTGTGTGTGTGTGTGTGTGTGTGTGTGTGTGTGTGTGAATGCATCCTGGGGCCTGCATGTAGAGGTCAGAGGACAACCTTGGCTATCAATCGTTACCTTCCCCCTTATTTGGGGCTGGGTTTCTTGTTTTCCAGTGCATCCACCAGCCTAGCTGACCCAGATGCTTCTGATGATTTTCTTGCATCCCAACTGGCCACAAGAAAACTGGAATCACAGGGGTGCATGGCCGCATCTGGGTTTACATGGGCATTTGGTTCCTGTTTAGTTCTGCAGCAAGCACCCCCCACTCTGTCACCCCTGGGTCTATCTCCCTAGCTTGTTTAAACATTATGGAGACATATTTCCTTGCTTTGCTTTGTTATGATATATACCGTGATATTCTGGTCTAGGTTAGAGAAAGACCATGCACTTGAAAACTGTATATATTCTCTGTCCTTGGATGCTGTAGTCTGAGACTGGCAGGTCAAATTGGTTGATAATATGTTCAAGTTTTCTACATTCCCATTTACATTCCCATTTGTGATATGAGTGTGCTGTCTGTTACTTGGTGTGTGTCTAGTGACAGCATTCATTTTAAGATCATCTGGCCATCTCGGTTAGTTCTTGCTTTGTGTATTTTAGTGCTCCACTGTTACTGTGGAAACACTTGTCATGGCTATGCTTCCCTAATGTTCTGACCCCCCTTTCATTTGGAAATGTCTCTTTTTGGTTCAGGTAATTTCTATTTGATCTAAGTCTGTCTTTTTGTAATTAAAAATATACTCACCTGGCTCTCTTTCCTACATGCTATTTATTTATTTATTTATCCAGTAATGTTATCCATGGTGCTTGTTACCCACGGTACTTGTTAAGAATACTACTTGTTATCCGCAGTACTTGTGATGAACAGTACTTGTCGTCCCCAGTACTTGTCATCCCCAGTACTTGTCATCTATAGTTCTTGTATCTGCAGTAATTGTTATCTGCTCTCAAAGTGCTCGCTGTGCAAGTGTGAGGACGTGAGTTCAATTCTCAGCACCTGCATAAAGAGGTGGGCATGACGGTGCATGCTTGTAATCCCAGCTTTGAGGAGATGGAGCTGGGTGGATCTCTGTGACTTGCTGGCAAACCAATATAGCCTAGTTGATGACCACCTAGTCCCAGGAGAGACCCTGTCTTAAAAACAAGCTAGATGACCTCTGAAGATCTGAGGTCACACAATGCACATTGTAATTGCTTGGAGGAGCCATATGAGACTGTATTAATTTTGAATCTGATTATCTTGATAGTGTAGAATATTGCAAGAAACTTCTCATGTGTTGTCTGAAGACATCACACACACCCCCTTGGAAGGGGAAGAACTTATGCATCTCTTGCTTGGTATAAAGGCTCACAGCTTAGTTGAAGTAAATTTCCTGCTTTTTATTTGCTGAGACAGTGTGAATCTTGGTTTTGATTTTCTGACTTTTGTCTATAGTGAGGAAACCAATGAAGCCTTGAATAAAAAAAAAGACCCTAGGAAGACAATGTGGCTATTTTCCCTGTAGCAGCATTTGACTCAAGAGGACATCTTAATAAGTATGGGCGCTGGAAGCAGCCATAAGATTCTGGAGGGTTTATGGCTTTTAAAATTTTAGTGCTCCGTTGGCTGAGCTGTCTGGGCTGTCTGTTTTATGGCTTTGTAGAGGGGCAGAGGGGCAGAGGGGCAGAGGGGCAGAGGGGCAGAGGGGCAGAGGGGCAGAGGGGCAGAGGGGCAGAGGGGCAGAAATTTCAAATGAAACTTGCTAAACAGCCAGGGACACGCTGAGAGGCTCCGTGCTGTCTGCTGAGCTGAGATCAGGGTCTCTCACCTCTGCTGCCTCTGACCTACTGCACTGTATCCCATATCCTCCCTCATTAGGGAGAGAGACACAAAGACAGTGAGGGGAGGGGTACACAAGAACCCCATAAGAGTTGGCTTTCTCCCTGGTTCTCTGCAAGTAAAGCCCCCTTCAAAGCTGACAAACCCCTTCTCCCTCTCTCGCTTCACTCAGTGTGAAATCTCCTTTGTGTTACCTTTTGGGGTCACTATTGGCAGACATTAATTCTCTTTGCTCTCTTTTTCTCTCCCTCCCTCCCCTCCTTTCTGCCTCCCTCCACACCCCCACCTCCAGCTTCTGGCTCTCCCGTGGTCCTGCTGATAGAACATAATACTGCCTTATTTGTGACTGCAGTCATTTCCATGGCAACCAACCCAGGGTCCAGGTATGAGCCCAAGCTTCATGCCTACACTGTAGACAGTGTAGAAGTGTAAAGGCCTTTGTGGAAGCTAAATGCCAGCGGGTCCCCTCCCACAACCCTTGCCAGAGAAGGCTTTCTGCAGAAGACTCAGAGCGGGGACCAAGGAACCAAGCAGGTTCCCAGCTTTCTCGTAATTGAACTAGTGCAAATGAATCACCCTTAACCCACCACATGCATGCGTGCACTTGTAGCCCTCCCTGTGCACGCACCACACCCCCTCAGACCTAGAGCCATGGGGCATTTTTCCTTTTCAGAAAACTCAGACATGATACTGTGGCCTGGAATAAAAGCCTCTGTCTGCACTGAGAGATGGCCTCCACTATCCAGGCCTCCTGAGCATAAAGCGGGGCTAGGGGAGGGAACAGGGACACTTTCACGGGTGGCATAGATAAGTGCATAGCGTGGTGACAATATGGAATTAAAGAGGAAAATTTAAACCTTCTTCTCAACGATGAGTAAGAAGCACAGGGAGACATGAGGGTTGTGAGTGGAGAGATGTTAGGGACATGCTGAGGGAGACACCAGAGCTGTGCTGCATGAGACAGCAACAAATGTTTGTTCATTGCAGACAGGGTGCTGATGCCAGACCACAGAAATCATTCCATGCAAGTCTAGCTTGGTGGTTTAGTGAGTTTATTGGTGTTACTCACAGGAACACAGATGACTCAAAGGCAGACACATTGCAAAAAACTCACTCCAGAATGGGTGACAAATCACTAAGACCATATTACTGAAGGAACTCTCCAGAGATGAATCAAGAAGACAGCTTGGCTAGTCAAAGTGTCATCTCTGAGCACTTGCTACTGATTATAACCTTAGGGAGGGGCTTTGTGAGGCTTGTAAATTTTAGGAACTCCCTGAGTCTTGTGAGTTTTGTTTACTTCCTAAATCTTCTAAGTTTCATCTACTCCTTGAGTCTCATTGAGCTTCCTCCAGGATGAAATACTTCAATTCAGATGGGATTGTTTCACAACAAACTAATGTGGTGTTCCTAATGTTGCGATGTGATTTTTGCAAAGGAGAGGGAGGCAGCTATCTCTCCTTAGCTTCCTCCCCACTTATCATCCCCTCCCTTCTCATCTTTGCCTATTGGACCCTTTTATTTCAGTCCAAGTTAAGTGAATACTATTTGAAGGAGAGGCTGGGAAAAACCTGTGTTAATTTCCTAAAACTTCTCCATGTTTTCACTCTCTCCTCCCTGCCACAAGAACACCCAATTCAGATAAGGAAAGAAGACATGCCCTCCCTATCTCCTGAGAAATGTCTGCATGTTGAATTGATGAATCCTGTTGCAGTCCAGAGCTTGGAGTGAGCTCCAGGCTTCACCTGGAAGCTCAGTATGTCTTTATAAACCAGAAAGTTATAGGACCTGCTGGCCTCCGAAACATCTCCAACACCATCCGGTCCCCACTCCTTTTTGTTCTTCTGCTTGTCTAAATGAAGACTTCTACTCTCAGTAGGAGCTTTCCAATTAAATAAGGCAATTCACGTTGTCTGCTGCCTCTACACTGTGCTAACTGCCCTGTACCCTGGGAGCAGATTCAAGACTTCTTAGTAAAACAAGTTGCTTTAATCAAGGTGCTCCCCTGTGGAGTGCTCCCATCTGTGGGACATTTCTCTTAATATGCAAAGGTTTCCTTGATTGGAGGCTGAGAAAAATAGGCTGTTTTCCCAGGAACCGGACCTTGAGGTCCACTTGTGGTTTTGGAGAATATGCCTTGGCCTAACTGCAGGACTGACACTTTAGAAAAGGCACCTGGGGAGTCACACATCGACTTGGGATTTCACATCTAAGAATTCTGCCAGGAGTTCTGGTCTTCAACTGAGAAGCCCTTGCTGGCAGAGGTGGCATAAAGGAGTCTGCTTGTTCCCGGATGAGTCGCAGTGTAGGTAGCACAGTGTTCTGAGGATGAAAGAGAGAAAGATGGAGGGGCAATGCCATGGAAGTGAGCCCTCGCACCCCAGGACAGACACCACTCTCGAGCAATGACACCGTCAAAGGCTACCATGGCTCGCCACTGTCAGACCACAGTAGATGCCTTTTTTTTAAGAGTTCAGTTTTGGTAAACAAATGTTTGACTTCCTTTTTCTTAGCCTTCCCTTTTTGGCCTAGTGTACTTGGTGGTTTTGTGTGTCAACTTAACACAAGCTAGAGTCACCAGAGAGGAAGGAGCGGGCCCCAGATGAGGAAATGCCTCCATGAGCTCTAGCTGTGAGACATTTTTCTCATTTAATGATCCCTGAGGGAGGGCCCAGCCCATGGTGGGTGGTGCCATCCCTGAGTAGGTGGTCCTGGGTTCTGTGAGAAGGTGGGCTGAGCAGGCCAGGGGAAGCAAACCGGTAAGCAGCTCCCCTCTATGGCCCCTGCATCAGCTCCTGCCTCTGGGACCCTGCCCTGTCCGACTTCCTTCAGTGATGAACAGCCATGCTGAAGTGTGAGCCTAATAAGCCCTTTCCTCACCAGCTTGCTCTTTGGTCATGGTGTTTCACCCTAAGCAATAGAAACCCTGACTAAGACATCTCTCTTGTTCCATTTAGATGGACTGCCACATTTTCTGACTTTTGGCTGGCTTCACCTATGAAAGTACATGGGGCCCTACAACCATGGGTGGAACCCTCTGAAACCATAAGCAGAAATAAATATAGTTTCCCCTTAAAAGCTGTTGTCAGCTTTTCTGGGACAGAAGTAACCAATACAAGACCCCTCCTTCATTCCTTTCTTAAAAGATTTTTTATTATGTCTGATATGCCTCCAAGTATGCCCATATGCCAGAAGAGGGCACCATATCTCATTATAGATGGTTGTAGGCTATCATGTGGTTGCTGGGAATTGAACTCAGGACCTTTGGGAGAGCAGTCAGTGTTCTAAACCTCTGAGCCATCTCTCTAGCCCCCACTTCTTCATTCCTGCTCCTAGTTTAACATCAGGATGGTCCAGACCACACAGAGCAGGCAGATGTCACCTTACATCCTTTCTTCTCTCGTCTTCCCTGTCCTGTACCCGCAGAACAATCGAATGAGAGATGCAACTTAGTTTTCACTTCCCCATGTGGCGTGGGTGGACCAAGGACCTCTTTGAGCATGACATGTCTATGTCTGGGCTTCTCAGCAGTGGCATCTTCACTGCTGTTGGTCTTCTCACATCTTCATTTTGGCCACACCCGGTGAGGTCAGCCAGAGGACACAGACGCTGGCTGTGCCCAGCCCGAGCGCCCACTCCTCAGAGCCTCCATAGGACACACTGTGAAGGCTCTGGGAAGAGGCACTTGACCTTTTCTTGTATCGGAAGGGAAAACCACTGGGTCCAGGATCTGAATGAAAGTGGGTTCTAGCTGGGGAGCAGGAGGGGTTCACCTTTGCCCTCGGAAAGAAAAGGAAGCATTTGAAGAGGCAGTAAAGCGTCTCTTCATTAGCAAACCCCAGCGGGACTTTATGATAATTTTTATAATTTCTTCATTCAAAATTCTGGGTGCTATGAAGGTTAATAACTTGTGTTTATTGAAACTTCCCTTCAAGGAACAGAGAGCTCTGCGGGCACCATCTCATTCAGAGTCACCACAGAACAGGGAAGCAGGAAAGGGGTGGGGTCAGACACCAACAGTCCAGTCCTGGAAAACTGAGGATATTAATAGCTCCAATGGACAGTGTAAGTGAGTTTTAGGAAACTGCAAGGTGACCTTAAGTCATCCAGGAAGACAGAGCTCTGAAGCGGGGCTTTCTCATCCGCGCTTTGGAATTTAGCAGGTGGGGGTGGGGCTGGAGAAAGGGACCCCCAACATCAAGAGTAACCTGTGGGAGATGTCAGCTAGCAGAGAAAGACTGGAAACTCTTCCTTCCGGGGCTGTCTGTATCATGGAGAACATGCCTGAGAAGAGCAGAGGAGGGAGATGACCTCTCAGGGGTCAAGGGCCTCCTGGCTCGGTGCTTTTAAGTGCGTCTGTCTTTCCCCAGCTCGCGCTACCCCACTCCTGTTCTCAAGAGCGAGTTTCCTTTCTTAATAAAAGATCATTTTTTTAAACTCACGTGTCTGTGGTGCGTTTAGTTCTCCCCCCCCCGGGACACAAGGACCTGGAAACTTCAGAGGTTGCTCTTGGAACTCAGGTCTGCACAGTGACAGAGGGAGGGACAAGGTTTGAGCACACAGCTGGGCGCGTTGCTCATGCTTGGTGGAGATGAGCATCCCTCCGTTCCCTTGTCCAGAGCATAGAGGAAGTACAGGAGTCAATTGCATGTCTGATTCTCTGCAGAGAGAGGAGCAACGTGGAGGGTGTTTGCAGATGATGGGACAGTGGTCTTTTTTTTTCTCCACAGCTTATTGTGTGGAGACTCACCCTCCATCTCTCAAACCTTGAGCAAAAGAAAGCCTATACCCCTGAGCAGAAAGTGAAGTAGAAATGAGAAGTAATTTAGAGTTAATTGGGGGTGACAAAAGGGCCTGTGTGTCTGAATTGTCTTTGGCTTGAGAGGTTGAGTCATTTACATCTCTTAGCAGTTCCTCCAATCTCCCCTTTCCCTTTTGCTGGAAAAGGGATGGATGTTCCTGTGGGGAAAAAATACTTGGCCTTTGTTTGGTTTGAAACATTCCTGAATGGCCATAAATTTCTGATTCTACAGGCAGGTCATGGCTTGAAAGATTTTTCTCTTGTGACTCACAAATAAGGAGAAGAGGTACCAGTGCCCTGTTTTCGGAGGTGTGTGTGTGTGTGTGTGTGTGTGTGTGTGTGTGTGTGGCCAAGGACAAAGAGGAAAGAAAGGACCCAGGCAGCCAGCTCATTCTCAGAAGTGAGTGTACCCAGGATGTGTGCTGTCACAGCCAGGCTCCCCAGTCATACCGACTGATCGGGTTTTGGTGAATGATGCTAGTGTCCTACTTCAGTTGTGAATCCCATGCCCTCTCAGTCCCCCCCCATCCATGGCAGTAAGACAGCTGTGGTGGAGCAGAGGCCTTTGATGGAGCCAGAGGCTCCAAGCCTCCTCATTTTCACAGCTCAGTGCTGCCAGACATCCTTCCACCTGCGGTTAGTTAGCCTGGACCTCTTGTCCCTGTGTCTTCAAGCCAGCAGGGCTGCCGTGGTTTGCATACATCAGCCAATAACCAAATAAAGGTACAGCACTCACTCTGGGGATACAGGAAGGTAAGTAGAAGTGGATGCCACATTGTCCAGTCTTGGGACCAGCCTTCACCGGCAGGCAGGGCGTGCAGAACAACGCTCTCATTTGTGTGGCGCTGTCTTCCTCCTCATCCAGCATTCTTAGCATTGTGCAGACACAGAAGACAGAGACAGTCTTATGCCACTGACAAGTTGGCCCTTCCAGTTCTTTTTAAACTAGAGTTAACACTCCAAGTTTAAAAGGTGAAGCAGTATGCCCATGGAAACATAGTCGAGTTTCCTAGTCTTATTGTTATGCAAACTGCTTGGGCCTCTTAGACAAATTCCTTTCCCGGAGTTACCTAGAGAGTACCTTTCTGAGCCGAGGCCTGGGGCAGGAATGGAAGTAGGCCTGAGACTCTTGCCTCCCAACATCTCAATTTCAGTAGTTCTAAGTCTCAGCTCTATATACACTTGATGTATATAAATATCCAGCGATTTAATGACCCAGCCTGTGACCCAGTGCTGCTATTGTGGTTGAACATCTGATTTTCCATTTGCAGATGATGGGTTTTGAATTTCCTTCTTCTCCCAGGCTTTTTATGTCTGATTTTCCATTTGCAGATGGGCTTTGAATTGCATTCTTCTCCCAGGCTTTTGCTGGGAAACGTTCCATAAACTCACACAAAGAGCAGGTACTCAGGGCTCATGCTGCAGCTCGGAGGGAAATCCGAGCTTTATCCAGGGGAGAGATGTCCTGGAGGGGTGGGAGGTAGGACCCATCAAAGCACATAGCGTGACTCTGCATTTAATGGGCCTGTGTTAGGACACATGGAGAGTGAGTGAGCTGTGGCACCTGTGACATGGAAGAAAGACCACACCCCCATTCAGAAGCATTTCTGATTGCTCCCTGAGAAAGCTGCTGGCAAGTGGGCGTGGCGGGCTTGCAGGCTGTGTCTCAGGTTCCTTTGTCTGACTGAACCCATGCCCTGGTCTGCCTGCCGAGTGCTTTGTTGGACTCTGCACTGCGCTGTGCTGTGGGGACATGCCAGTCCTCCTCGATGAGAGACAACTCGTGTGCCCAGGGTAAGGGAGGTTTCTAAGGCCAGAGAAATATGGACTGCCTTATTGCTTCAGACTTGCCTTTAGTTGGTTTCTAAGATTTGAATACTCCCCTACTCTTGAACACATTTATTCACTTATTTATCCTCTCCCTACTCCCTCAGCAGTTTTAATACTGATTTTTAAGTTTTGAAAATTTTAATACAATTACATAACTTTCCCTCTCCCCTTTACTTTCCCTAACCCCTCCCAGGCACTCGAGTATTCTCTCTCAAGATCATGGTCTCGTTTTTCTTTCATATTTGTTACATATATACTCATAACACACATGCATAAATGTATCCTAAGTACACAAAGATAATATGCTCAGTCTGAATTATGTTACCTATATGTATATGACCTCAGGGTTGACCACTTGTGTTAGATAGCCAGACGGGAGTGTCTTGTCTAGGGAAGATCGTTTCTCCTGCTCTCAGCAATTCCCAGTTGTCCGTAGTCCTTGTTCTAGGGTTGAGACCTCATGAGCTTTTCTCCTTCTTGTTAGCCTGTCCATTGCTGTCATCCTTGTTCTCACTATTAGCTCATACTGGCTTCCTGCTGCCTCCTCCTGGTCCTACGGTTGAGTTGGCCACTGTGCTTGGCTTATCAAATACTTTATAAAAGTCATACACCAGGGAGAATACTGAAGCCATACCAATGGCCACAGTCCTATTCCAAGAATTTCATGCTTGGGATACATGGGTGTATCCATGTGCACTTCCAATATCAGGGTGGTGATCTCTATGGCTACTTGTACATATTAAGAGAAAGATTCAAGTTCAATTTGTATGTGCATTCTCAAGAATAGTTTCTGTGTGGAGGTAATATTGTTTTTTTGTTTTAAAAATTTTTATTTATTTTATATACCTACATATATATACCTACATATATATAACTACATATATATACATACATATATATAAAACTATATATATATATACATGTATACATACATATATAACTACAGTTCCCCCTTTCTCTCCTCCTCTTGATCCCCCCTGCCTCCCTCCCACACCTCAGTCCTCAGAAAGGGTAAAGCCTTCCATGGGAAGTCAACAAAGCCTGACACATCAAGTTAAGGCAGGGGTAGTAATTGTTGAAGGGAAAGCTGAAGTTTTGAACTGGGAAGTTTGAGGGTAGGATAGAAGGAAAAATGTCAGTCTGTGTCCAGATGAGCAGAACATGGTGGTTACTGGGATACTCCATTACTTCCATGTGTGAAGAAAGGGATATCAACAATAAGTTATTCCCCCACATAAGTGGTATATAGGGAACTAAATTAGTTAATTTCCTTATTACTTTCAAGAAGTAACTTAATATAGAAGAGATTTATTCTGGGTCATGGTCTGAGGGGATGGATATGGTCCACCATGGCAGCAAAAGGCTTGGGCTCTGGAGGCAGGAGCGTGAGGATGCTTGCCTACATGTCTATGGACCAGGAAGCAGAGTGAGGGCTGGGAGTAGGACCAGGATGTAAACTCAAGGCCCGCCCCCAGTGACCTACTTCCTCTAGTGAGGCCCCATGTTCTAAAGGTTGCAAACCTCTCAAAACAGTGCACTAGCTGGGGAACCAAACATCCAAACGCTTGAGTCTGTGGGGGGATGTTTTCCATTCAGAAATTATGTAAGTAGCAAAGGTTGGTTGTGGAGGATGTAGAAAACACTTAGGGCGTGAAAATAAAAGAATGAGAACAACAATGACAACAACTCCAGCTAAAACCACCGTGTTGGTTTCTCTAAATATTTATATATTCACCTCATCCACTCGTTTATGCATGCGCCTATTCATTAAATTGGCATTTATTGTGTGCCTTACGCTTCCAGGCACTGGAATTAGAGTAACAGGGAGAAAACACCAAGAGTGCCCACTCTTACACGATCTATCGGGGGAAATGGATTTTAAACAAGCACATAAAATATTGCAAGTGAAGTGATAACCCTGAAAGTGTTAGCCCAGGAAATGGGGATATGAGTTCTGGAGAGAAGAAGGGTTGGGTAACAAGGGACTCATTATTGAGAAGATGAATTTTCAGGTGGAGACCCCAAGGTGGACAGGGATGGGTCATGAGGCCGGTGAAGGGTACTCTGTAGGATAACCGTGAGTGCAAGGGTCTGGGGATGGACCAGGTCTGCAGAGTCCAAAGAACAGCAAGAGGGCAGAGTGGCTAGAGGTTCAGGGGCAAGACTGCAGGTCACCCAGGGTCAACGGGCACAGGGCAGGAGTGGGTTTTCCTCTGTATGTCATAAAGGCCACTGGAGGACTTTGCCTGGAGGGGTGAAATCATTGGTTAGCTCAACAGCACCTCTCAGTCAAGCTTTACTGGGCATAAGGCCACAGGGTTTGGAAGGTTAAGTCAGGTTGGGAGGAGGCTACTGGGGAATTAATGGGAAGATACAATGATGGCTTGGGTAAGGATGGCTGGTGGTAATGGAAGTAGTTCAACTCTCGTTTGTATTTGAGAGTAGATCCAACAGGATTGGCTGATGGAATGGAGGGGAGGCAGGGAAGGAGCAGGCTTAGGGTGACCGTCAGGAGCTTAGATAGACAAATGCAGCACCAATCACCCCCCCCAGATGTTGGTCAGACAGCTGGACTCGAGAGAAGAGGTCTGGTTGGATGAACTGGGGACCGTGCAGGCAGGGATGGCAGTGTACGGTTTTGCAGTCAGGACTCATTGCCTGGGCTGGTATCTAGTCCCTAACTGGGAGTGTGGGTTGGTCCCGGGTATGCCTCACTGATGCAGCTACTTTGTCAGGGAGATGAGGACTCACCCCTTCCCTTATAGGGAGTCTGCATTAAATCACTGGCTGTGGCAATTAATGTTCTGGAACTTTGTTTGAGTATGTGTGTATGGGCAGGTGTGTGTGTATGTGTGTGTGTTCAAGAGGTGGCTTGAAGGCTACCTCAGCTTCGATTTCTTAGGTAGTACCTACCTTGTTTTTGTCTTCCTTCCTTCCTTCCTTCCTTCCTTCCTTCCTTCCTTCCTTCCTTCCTTCCTTCCTTCCTTCCTTCCTTCCTTCCTTCCTTCCTTCCTTCCTTCCTTCCTTCCTTCCTGCCTGCCTGCCTGCCTGCCTGCCTGCCTGCCTGCCTGCCTGCCTGCCTGCCTGCCTGCCTGCCTGCCTGCCTGCCTTTCTTTCTTTCTTTCTTTCTTTCTTTCTTTCTTTCTTTCTTTCTTTCTTTCTTTCTTTCTTTCTTTCTTTCTTTCTTTCTTTCTTTCGAGACAGAGTCTCTCCCTAGCCCAGATCTTGCCAAGCAGATTAGGCTAGCTAACCTGCAAACCCCAGGATTCCCAAGGATCTATCTGCCTGTCTCTATCTCCCTAGAATGGGGATACAATCATTGTGGGTTTTTTTGGGGGGGTTGTTGTTGTTGTTTTGTTTTGCTTTTTTGTTTTTTACATGGGTTCTGAGGATTGAACTGGTCCTCTTGCTTACAAAATGAGCTCTTTACTGACTGGCTCTCTTACCAGTCCTCTTGGTCCAGAACTTTCCATGGAGTCAAATGGAACCTGCCTGAAGCTGAGACCATAGACATACTTTCTTTCCCTGGCCTCTCTGTTTACTTCCTTCTCTGTGTGTTCCTCTCAAGAGCATCCCCTCCACATAACACTCCTTCCAGGATCTTCCATACTTCTCTTCTAGGGACCCTAACCTAGCAACGAAATCTTTTCTACTTACTTGGGAAGACAGATGTTTGTGCTATGTGCCCTCTTGGGTCATTTTTCCAGAAATACTTGATTTTTACAGGTTGAGTGTTATTTGACTGCATGATGAGTCAGGATGGATTTGAGATGCCACTGGCCTCCTGGCACCCGGTGGTTAGCAATGCAAGGCTTGTTGTGGGTGCAGGCGGGAGGGGAGGCTGGTCCTGGGGGAAGGCGAGTCATTATTTCCACCTCAGTGCATTCTAATCATACTTCCTTCTGTCAAACCAAGCAGCACTTTCAATCTTACTGCAGGGTTTGCCTTCCATTCGGATCAGAAACGAATCAGCATGATGAAGCCTGGTGGTAGATCATTTAGAGATTTTTCCTCTGTCAGTAGCCAGGCAGCATCTTTTGTGTTTGTGTGTTAATGTGTGTGTATACACTTTGCTTTTAAATTGCCGCTGACCCTGCCTCCTGTTTTGAAAGGCTGAATATTTTTAATTTTTAATTTTCAAAGCCGATTGATGTTGTGGATAAAGAGGGAAATCATCACAGAATGAAGTTCTAATTGACAATCTACCCAGCACAACGGTTCTGTTTCCACTTTTATACTTAAAATACGTGTGTGTGTGTGTGTGTGTGTGTGCATGCTTGTATGTATGTAGGTGCCCATACACCTACACACATGGAGAGAACATGCATATGGAGACCAGAAACCAACTTTGGGTACCATCCTCAGGAATGCAGTCTACCTTCTTTGAGATGGGGTCCTTCATGGTCTAGGAGCTCACTGATTTGGGTAAGCTACCTGGCCGGTGAGCCTCAGCTATTGTGTCCTGTTTCTGCCTGCCTCCTCAGTGCTGGAATTACAGTTGTGTACCATTGTGGTGTTTTGAATAGGTATGACCCTCACAGACTCATGAGTCTGAATGCTTGACCCAAAGGGAGTGGCACTTCTAGGAGGTGTGGCCTTGTTGTAGTAGGTGTGGCCTTGCTGGAGGAAGTGTGTCACTGTGGAGGTGGGTTTTGAGGTTTCATATGCTCAAGCTGTGTCCATCGTGGGACATAGTTCTCTTTCTACTGCCTGCGGATCAAGATGTAGGACTCTCAGCTCCTTCTCCAGCACCGTGTCTGCCTGCACACTGGCTTGTACCACCATAATGATAATGGACTAAACCTCTGAAGCTGTGAGCCAACCCAATTAAATGTTTTCCTTTATGAGTTCCCATGGTCATGGTGTCTTGTCATAGCAATAGAAACCCAAACTAAGACAACCACCAAGCCTGGCTTTTTATGTGGGTGCTGGGGATAAAACTCAGGACCTCATGTTTATGAGGCAGGCACTTTATCTACTAAGCTTTCTCCCCAGCTACCTTTCATGCTTGGCTTGCGCATGTCTGTGTAGCATGCATGCACGTGTGTATGCCTGTGTTGGCATGTGCACGTGCCCATGCACATGGGCGTGTACGTGTGCATGTAGACCCGTGGGGCTGATAGTGAAAGTCTTCCTTGGTTGCTTCCTACCGTATTCACCAGAGCCATTGAGTTGCACTCGGAGATGGCTGATACGGCTAGTTTAGCCTGCACTGGGGATTCTCTGCCTGCGTCCTTCATGCGAGAGAATTACAGGTCAGCCACCATGGTCACCTAGCTTTTAGATGCGCTCTGCAAATCTAAATGGTAGTCCCTATGCAGCAAGCATTTTAGCCTCTAAGCCAGTGGTTCTCAACCTGCGGGTCATGACCCTCTTGGTGCTTGAACAACCTTTACACAGGGGTCACCTAAGACCTTTGGAAAACACAGGCATTTACATTATGATTCATAACAGTAGTGAAATTATAGTTATAAAGTAGCAACAAAAATAATTTTATGGTTGGGGATCACCATGACACGAGGAAGTGTATTAAAGGGTCATATCATTAGGAAATTTTAGAGTCACTGCTCTAAACCATCTCCCCAGATCTTCTTTTATACTCTTAAGCTGTGGTATTATCAAAGTATAGTGTGGGACCAGGATATTAAGTCTACATTGCCTACATTGTACATGTATGAATACCCCATAGCCACTACCTAGACTGAGATATAGAACATTTCCAGTACTTCAGAATGTTCTCTTGTGTTCTCAGTAAATCCTTTCTCAAACCCAAGCTTCCACTGTTCTACTCTATAGATTAATTTTTTCTATTTTGATTTTCATATAAGATTTTGATCTTCATATATAACTGGGTAATGCATATTCGGTATCTTGCTTCTCTCTTTATGTTGTTTGTTAACTTCACTCGTGAACTTCCATACATAGAAGTAATTTGTTCTTCAAATGTTCCTGTGTGGTGGGCTGGAGATGCAGTGTGGTTGGTAGGGTACTTGCCTAGCATACACAAAGCCCTGGGTTTGGTCTCTAGCAGTGCATGGATTACATAAACCCTGTGTGGTGGTCTGCAACTGTAATCCCAACACATCAGAGGTGGAGGTAGGAGGATCAGATGTTCAAGGTCATAGTTGAAGGTTGTGTTGAGATACATGAAACCTAGTCTCAAAAGAGACTGCAATAACATGACTCCTAATGACATTCTGCTATACTTGTAGATCAGTGCCTTGCTCAGCCAGCATCAGAGACGCTTCCCCCTGTAGCAGGTGGGAGCGAATGCAGAGACCCACAGTAGGATGATAAACAGAGAGAGACCCAGGAGCACTCAAATCCCATTCACCTCTCCATCAAATCCATCCCCTTAGGGCTCGGGGAACCATGTGGAAGAGGAGGAGGAAAGTGTGTGAGAGCCAGAAGGGGGGAGGACATCTGGGAAGCAAGACCTTCTACACACAGCAGGACTGACACAGATGAACTCACAGAGACCGAGGCAGCATGCACAGGGCCTGCAGGAGTCTGTACCAGAGGGTAGGAGCTGGATGGACAGGTGGACTCATGCCGCCTTCCCTAACCCAGAAGCAGTCTCCAGTGATAACCACTTGCAATTTAGCTTTCTCCAAGGGAGTCTCACTGGGGTTACCAGCTACACTTAAGGCTGGGCCTCATTCCCAGCAGTGGGAGGCCAACTTGTATCATAATGTTGTGTCAGAGCCTTTTCTCTTTTTGTTGTTTATTACCTTTTCATCTTTTATCTGTTTCTCCTCTAAAGGTCCTTAGTATGTGTGCGCACCCCCACCCCCCAACTCCAGTTTTGTGTTTTTGTGGGGTTCCTGAGTGAGAATGAGTGGGTCTCTGCGTCTGTATCTGTTTCTTGTACCTTTTCTTGGGTTCTTTTCCTCCCGTTTGTTTGCTTTGTCCTATTCTGATTTGTTTTTATTTTATGACTATCCCTTAGAAGCCCATTGTTTTCTAATGAGAGACAGAAAGAGGGTGGATTCAGATGGAAGGGGCCGTGGGGAGTAACTGGGAGGAGCAGAAGGAGGGGGAACCACAGCCAGCGTCTACTGTCTGAAAATATCTACTTTTAGTATGAGAAAAAATTGAAAGAAAAACACAAAACATAACATTGCCATAATAGATTTTTTTACATAATGTTGAAAAAAATTTTAAGATAATTTGGTATATGTATATTTACATATTATTTTAAAAGAACATTTTCAAGTGTAAGCATATCAAAAGTTTTTATAAAAGTTCAAATCTACAGGTAGAAAGGTTTAATATTCTAATGGAATAAATTTAATAAAATCATAAAAGAGATTGTATATAGAATTTAGCTATGTGATTATTCTGCAGACTTACCCATTTTGCTCATTGATTGCCTTTTGTTTGGGCCCACCTTAAAAATTTCAGAATGAGCTTAATGTCTGTAGGCTGATTTTCATTCCCCTGCCTCATACAAAGCCTGCACAACAGACAGGATGGGATCTTGTATGCTGATGCATATTTTAAAGAAGAGAAATTGTCCATAGCCCCACAGGAGACAGGGCAAGGGCTGGACCATATGTTTCTTAAATTTTTGGTTGTGAGCTTAGTCTTTAACGACTGAGCCATCTCTCCAGCCCCCATGTGATTTTTGATTTGTGATCTAGCTGTCTTCCTCAGATCCCTGTGAGCATGTCCCAGGACATTCTCAGCATCTACCGTCCACCTTGAGGGACTGCTCTACCCTGTGGAGTGCAGACAAAAAGTGTCCTAACTGCTGACGCCTACTCTGACCTTTCTTTGTCCTATTGGAACAGGGAGGTTTTCCCATTTACCTTCAGCACACAGATGGGGCTCACACACAGAGTGGCAACGACATAGTTCTTTCCTTAGGGAGCCATGGAAACCCCCACCTGCCGCTGCATGGTTACAGCAAAGCTTATGCCTGTCAGACACGGCAGGGAGCAAGAAGCCCTGTGGATGTCGCCTTCAAGGACACTGGGGTTTAGATGCTGTCACTTCAGGGGTCCCTTCTCTAGGTCTGGCCAAATGGGCAGGACACAGCCTACCTGCTTCCAGCTCCCAGGTGCTAGAGAAGGGACGAGAGCCGGAATTTAGGGAGCAGACTGCACCCCAAGCATGGCTTCTGGTGATTCCTGATCTGAGTGCCCGGGAAGGGACTGTTTTCCCTCTGTCTTCCTGCCATGTACCTCAGAAACCATAGAGATGCTAGGGCCAGGTTTCTTCAGGGTTCCCAGGAGCCCAAGCAGTGAGGCTGCTGTCTCTGCTTATTCCCCCCATGCTCACTTCCTTTTGCTGTCACCTTCTCTGTCTTGCCGCTCTTTTCTTTCCCTCAGTATTACTTTTTTTTAAAGTAAGTAATCAAACAAGCAAGCAATGTTGGTCTCCAGAATGCAGCGGTAGAATTTAGAGTGGTGCTGGGAAGAAAGCTCAGTCAGTCAACTGACAGATAGGTTTGCAAGCTGGAGGACCTGGATCAGATTCCCAGAACCCACTAAAAAAGTCAGACATGGTGGTGCACCCTTGTAATCCTAGCCCAGGTGGAAACAAGGTAGAACCTGGGGTTTGCTGTCCCAAATGTCAAACTCTATGTCAGTGAGGGAACCAAAATGATAGCATTCCTGAAGGATAATGTTGAGGTAGACCTCTGGCCTCCCCATACATAAGCACACTCATGCACGTATGCCTGCACACATGTGCTGATAGCACACACACACACACACACACACGTTCATTCACACATAGGCATGCATACAGATATGCATGCACACATGCACACACTTGCACACACACACACAGAATTCACAGAGTGTTTCTGGCACCAATCCTTTAGTCCCTATGTATTTTAAGTCTTACTACATTTACATAGTTGCAGGAGAAGGGAGAGAAATGAGCCCAGCCCAGCTCCCAGGACTTTCCTGCATCCTAGCACACCCCTTAGTCTTGCTTTGGTCACCTTAACTCACCCACCTCTGGTTACAAGTGTGGAGGTGCTTGGCTGAGATCCAAGGAAAGCTCTCCCTGCTTCTCAGTGGCTGGTTCCTGCTCCCTGACTTCGACTTTTCCTACCCATCTTGCTGTTTGAATGATAGAGAGGCACACTGAGGGCTAGGCTTGGCAGTCTGCAGAGTACAGCTGGAAGTGCCTTCCAAGAGGGGCGCGGCTATGCAGGGAGGGAAGGGGACAACATGGAGGCCAGCTTAGAATGCACGTCAGTTGGGGCATCTCCCTCTGCAGCCCTCCTGCCCCATCTGGACCCAGGCGGGAGGAGCACTAGGCTGTTTTAAGTAGTAAAGATGAAAGAACAGTGCCAATGCCCCAGTCACTCCTCCCCCTTGCCCAATGTGGACTCCACTTGGGCGCCCCCAAGCATGCTAGTCACCTCCCTGTAGCTATGAGAAAACACTGTGACCAAAAGCAGCCATAGAAGACAGTGTTTACTTTGGCTTGTGGCTCCGGAGGGCTAAGTGTCCATGTGGGTGGGGACAACATGGCGGCAGGTGGCTGCAAAAGGAAGCTGACTGATGGCATTCCATCAGCATACTAAGAAACAAGGGGATAACACTAGAAACGGGATGAGGTTATACATTCCCAAAGCCTCCCCCCCAAGACAGTTCCTACAGCAGGACTGCACATCCTAACCCTGTAACCTTCCTCAACAGTGCCACAAAATGGGAACCAAGTGTTCGAATGCCTGCGCCCATTGGAGAACGTCCTCACTCAAGCTGCCACACCAAGGTTTGGGAAAATGTAACTGCTAACCCTTGAAACCAGTTTGCACTATGGTCTGCAAGTGTCCAAAGCCCCAGTTTGGGCCATTTTTATGGGGGAAAGTTTTCTGGATTCACCTGGGGCTCAAAGCCTTTCTTTATCCATCAACAGCCCCACCTCTGACAGGGGCTCAGCCCTCTTAGACAGCCCGTTGATCCTGCCCCACCACAGCAAGACCAGCGCTCATGCCCACCCCTGTTCTCACTGTTTTCTTTTACCTCACTTCGCTATGACTTCGCCATGGATGATCTGGCCAGGTCCCAAATGAAAATGTCCCCTGCTCAGTGGTACTGTGTACTGCAGAATCAAATGATCTATTTTATTTCTGAAAATGTAGTTAAGTGTATGAGTGCTTGTCTGCACGCATGTATGTATGAATGTATGTATGTATGTGAACCATGCATATGTTTTGTGCTTTTGGAGGATGGGAAAAATATTGGATCCCTGAAACTGGAGTTATACATGGTTTTGAGCCAATATGTCGGTGCTGGGAACCAAACCAGAGTTTGCTGTAAGAGCTGAGTTATTTCTCATTAATTTTTAAGTTATCATATAAGGTATTAGAAATCATTATGGCATTCTTGAAGAAAGTATGTTTTTATAGGGTCTCCTCTCCACTAGCCCCTCTACACCTCTGCTCTTATTTAAAAGCATGTCAATGTCTTAAATTCTGTGAGCTCTGGAGATGGGCAGTGTCTGCACAGGGGAATCCCCTTTCACAAGGCCAACATTGCTTAGTGTTGCACAATGAGGACTAGGTAGCTCAAGGAGAACTTCAAAACACTCTGGATGCAATGAGACGGAGCTGAGCTAAGACCTTAAACTTTTGGATAATACAGCCAAGAAGTAAATTACGGGGGCTGGAGAGACAACTCAGCAGTTAAGAACACTGGTTGCTCTTCTACAGGACTCAGGTTCAATTCCCATCACCCACATGGCAACTGAGCCATAAGTCCTAATCCTTTCTAATAATGCTACTCCCTATGAGCCTATGGGGGCCATTTTCATTCAAACTCCCAGAGTGTGTCTTAGTTGATTTCAGATCCAATAAAGCTGAGGGTTGAACCATAATACCTGCCAATACCCATCTCCCACAAACCTGGGCATGGGGTGGGCTTCGCTAGATACATAGCCAGCTTAGAGAAAGGGAGGACTCATGCCAACTCTTAGCCAGAGGGAGTCTCTTGGGCCTTTCTGGGGTTCTAGCCTGTGCACTATCTAATCAACTCTGAGAATAGTTTCTGTGTCCATGGGAGTCCAGAAAGGACATAGGAAGTCCAGGGAGAACACAGGAAGTTCAGGGAGGGCACAGGAAGTTCAGGGAGGACGCAGGAAGGGAGGCAGAGTGTGCCTTCTTTGCACCCTCTCAAGGGTTCCTTTACCTTTTTTCTAAACCCTAACTAGTTTTTAAAACCTATTTTTATTTTATATGCATGGGAGTTTTGCTAGCATGTATGTCTGTGTACCATTTGCCTTCCTGCTGTCCACGGAGGTCACAAGGGCTTTGAATCCCCTGGAACTGGAATTACAGACAACTGTGAGCATTCATAGGTGCTGGGATTTGAACCTGGGTCCTCTAGGAAAGCAGCCAGTGCTCTTAAACACTGATACATCTCTCCAACCCCCACTCCACCCAATCTTGACTCTTTCTGGCTTCTCTACTGCGACCTCTGACCCTGTCTGAATCCTTTTCCTATCTCCTGATAACTCTCCCTAGTCATCCTCTACCACCCATGGGCACCATCAACACCTCCTCCAGGCTCCTGCCCAGGTTGGGCAGCTCATTTGGAGTTCCCTGGTGCCACTTCTCATCTTTTCCCTCTTGGTTTTCAACACACCGTAGGGTGAGAGTCAGTTGACTCCTTAGGGAAGTCTTGTGAGGCCCTTCACTGTGTTTTCAGTCAGACGTTCACTGTCTTTTCTTGCTGTCCCCATCCCACAGAGGTTCTCTTATCTCCAGCCTAGAATGTTGGAGTAGCTTATTTAGTTGCTGTTTCAACAACAATGATTTGGTGTGTGTACATGTACTTGTTTTACCTGTAGATGTGTGTGTGTGTGTGTGTGTGTGTGTGTGTGTGTGTGTGTGTGTCATGGATGCCTGTGGAGGCTGGGAGACAGTTTATTGTACTTGATTCTCTCCTTCTACCGGGTGGGCTCAAGCCCAGGTCATCAGGCTTAGTGGCAGGTGTCTTCCTTTACTGATCCTCCTGTAGTAGCTTCAGTATTTCCCTTGTACTCCAGACCACCCTCTGCAGTGGGTGTGTCCTTCTAGAACATGGACCTGACTCCGTTCTTCCATTTAGGATTTCGTGTGCTCTCTTGTGTCTGCAGAAGATTGACTTATACCGGCAGTAGACACAGAACTGAGTGCAAGGAGCTTACTTGGGGGTAAGAAAGGCGTGCCAGCTGGAGCTGAGAACACCTAGGCATCACGGGGCCTGTGGGTGAGCAGACCACCCCATGGGCAGGAGGAACTCAGTCCTGAAGGACAGATCTTTCCGCATAGAGGGCCAAGTTAGTGTCGTAGGCCAGAGGCTCCTCCAGGCAGTGAGTGGCAGGCACACGTGGGAAACTCTCTGTGAACTGTAAGCAGTAAAGCAGTGACTCATGGGCTTTCAAGGCCCAGACCCATTCCTTCACTGCCCGTATGGGTACAGGTGCTGCCGCGGCTCCTCCCAGCTTACTCGTGAGTCCCTGTGCACAGCTTTCTGCGTTGATTGGCACGCGGTTGCCCTTAGTGCACCGTCAGTGTCGGGCGTGGTAGTCAACATCCACACATCTGTCAAAGCTCAACATACTCCCTCCATGACAGCTGACTGGGACAGCCTTCACACTGCCCCTCTCACAGCCCCACCTTCCTCATCACACTCGGGTTGTGTGGCACTCCTGGGTTCAGGGTTGACCCCGTGTGGTTCTCCCTGAGGTCCTAGAGATGTGCACATGGTCGAGCATCCTAAACAAACGCTCCAGACCGAACCGGGTGTCTGCGGCTCATTGTTCAGCACAGTTGGACTCAGTATCTATGATCTGGGTTGAACCCATCTTTGTCCTGGCTCCCCCTTTTCTTCAGCAATAGCAAGAAGGAGACAAAGCCAGAGCCTTCCCTCTACCCAGGGGACAGGCTTGTTATTTTTCTTCAGCCTGGTGAGATTAGGCTTGGAAGTGGTAACAAAGAGGGGACTTGAGAGTCACGGGAGTCAGGAGGTCATCAGGACACACGCATGTGCACACACTCATGTATAGGAAGAGCCAGAGCAAAACATAATAAGGGAGAAAACTCAGCAGACTGAGGGAGGGTGGGTCCAGAGGGAGGGGGGAAGATGGACAGACAGAAGACTGAGCACAGGGGAAGGTAAAAAGAGAACATGGAAAGAGGGAAGATGGGGAAACAGGGTGAGGCAAAAGAGGAAATAGGGCCAAACCGTATCCTAATTGGAAAATAAAGAACAGAAATCCCTGGAGAGAGACTCTCCATCCCAGAGCAGCAGAGGTGGAGCCTGGAATCCTAACTGTGAATCTTTGTCTCTTCTCCCATGGCTGACCCAAGGACCAAGGCAAGGATAGTGGGTATTGAGTGAGGGGGACTCAGGGAATGCTGGTTTCTGTCCTGAGGCCTGTAAAGGAGCCCCTCACTCACCATCAAGACGGTTGTCTGAGTGCCTCTAGTGGTGTGTGGGTATTTGCAGAGCTCTTTCTGTATCCTTTTATAGGGCAAAATCTACAAGGACTAGGGCAGAGTGCTGTGGTGTCCCCGTTGGGCCCCCACGTACATGCCTCTGGCCTTGTGAGGTTGGATTTGCAGTACCTCATGAAAGAATGATGAGCTATATCAATTTTTAAAACTGCCTAATGCTCCTCCAGCTCACTGTCTAGAAGTTCGCAAAGCAGGAGCCATGGTTCCCAGGAGAAGGTCAGGAATCGTGACCTGAGGTCTATGGGCAGCCATTGTGACGTCCAATGACTGACTTACGTGGTTCTGTGGAGGGAGCAGCAGAGCCAGGGAGGGGCTAATCAGAGCATAGCATTCTGCAGGAGCTACTTTCTTCCCGAATGCCTGCACAGACCAGACCCGGGAGCCTAGAAAGATGTCTTTTGTGCAAGTATGGGTGTGCATACGTCTGCGTGCATATGGAGGTCAGAGGACACCGAGTATTGTTCTTCAGGCACTGTTCACCTCTCTAGCGCAGGGTCTCTCACTGGCCTGGAACTCACCGAGGAGGCAAGCAAGGCTGGCCAGCGAGCCCCGGGGGCCCACCTGACTCTGCCTGCCCAGCACTGGGATTATAACTCATAATGCCCGGCTTGCTTTTTAATGTGGGTTCTTGAGACCTAACACAGATCCCGACGAAGCCATTTCCCTCCAGCCCTAGGAATAATTTCTGAAAGTGTGCTCTCTGATTAAATCCTTTACCACAGATAGCATCGCCACCACATACTTCATGCCATATGTTCCGGTTACTAAACCGTGTCGTGTCCCTGCCCTAAGCTCAGCATCTAGTATTGCGCCCTGAGATGCAGGGGCTCAACTCAGCAGACTGAATTCTATCTTGTCAGCCGGCTCCTTGCACAGCCTGGCAGCAGGGGGCGCAAGAGGAAGGCATTTCGGAAGCTCTGCTGGGTGGCTCCCTTGCCGTTACTTCCTCACTGGAGCAAGCAGAGCCTGCAGCATCCACACATGGGTGGGGATTTTTTCCGTGGACACTCTCTCGTGCAGCCCACCTCGCTTGGAGGTACTTGGCTGAAGACATCACCGCCCAGCCAGGCGCCATCTTCATCCTCTAGGACGCATTCCTGAGGTGTTCCTTTTGAGACTTAAAAAAAAAATAAATGTTCTATCTGTGTATATGTGTGTTCATTTGTGACAACCACATGTGTGAGGGTGCCGCGAAGGCCGGAAGAGGGTGGCAGGTCCTCTGGAGCTGAAGTTACAGGCAGTTGGGAGCTTGCTGACATGGATGCTTGGAGCTGGACCCAGGTCCCGTAGAAGAGCAGCAAGTGCTCTTTACCACGGGGTGAGCTCCCCGTCCCATCATCTTTCTACTTCTGAAATGTGGTAATTCTAGCATCTCTCAACATTCCCACAATTTTTGACTTGTATAGGGCGACTGGCTTCTCTGTTTCTCCTGGGACTTCTGGGGGTTAGAATACTGAAATTTAGGGCATTCCCCTGTCCCCACAAATGAGGAAGGTTGGTCACTTCAGGCTGAGAGAGCTGCTGTCCCAGCTGCCTCCTTCAGGCACCTTGTTAATGATGTTATATCACGATAACAATGATAAATTAGGATGAATTTTCTGTCAAAATTGTCTCCATGATTGCTATTTCCTGACTTGAACGGATGTCTCCTCATCTGTAACTCTCAGGAACTACGTTAAGCCAGATAGCATCTTCTAATTATGGGCTGAACCCAAGGTGCTCCAGTGAGGGGGTGGGTATGTGTGGATTTCTGCCGTCTCAGACACTATTGCTACAGTGCGACAGCAGCTTCCTGTGAAAAATCAAACAAAACCAAACCGTGAATGGGCTGAGGATGGAGCTCAGGTGGTGGAGAGCTTGCCCTGTGGGCATCATGCCCCAGCGGTCACTCCCAAGCATTGTGGTGCCACATGCCTGTCATCCCAGCGCCGGGGAGGTGGAGTGGGGAGTATCCGAAGTTCAAAGTCACCCTTGATGACATAGTGAGTTCGAAGCCAGCCTTGGGTACAGGAGACCCTGTCTCAAAAGAGCAAGCAAGCAAACCTGCCTCTGTGTAGTGTCTCCGTGCCCTTCCCAGCATCCACCTGCCTCCCCTGAGCTGTGTTTTCCATGCAAGCCTGTCATGTCTACATACCTGAATTTGGAAGGGGAGGGTAAAGTCACCCAGCCAGTCACCGACATCTGAATTCCAGGGGCCGGGAAGATGACTCAGTGGATAAAACACTTGCATCACCAACATGAGGACCACAGAAAATGCCAGTGTGGTGGCCTGCCTGCAATTCCATTCAGGGACAGGGAGCTCCTGGGCAAGTTGGCTGGCTGGACTGACCAAATCAGTGAGCTGCAGGTTCAGCAAGACACCCTGTGGGTTTAGACAAGCTGGTGAGCAGTTGAGGAAGACATCTGATGTCAGCTTCTGGACTACACAGGCACACACATACACATGCACACACACATGCACATAACATACTACACCACACCACAGCACAGCACAGCACAGCACACCACAAATATGCAAACATGCATATACATGCTGAAAAGAAGAAAGAAAAAAAAACCAAATATCCTTACTCTTTCTTTTAACCATACGGCCTTTCTTGTATGGAGCTCAATGCAGACAAGCACTGGCTCTATCTGATTTTTCTTTCACACTCCCTTCCCCACTTTCCTTAACCTCTACACCCAAGTCTTTCGACTTTTAGTTCTGTGAATGAAGTGCACCACAGGGACACAGGGCTAGGGGGGACCAGGCTCAGTCCTGTGCATTCAGCTGGATATATATAGCCTTAACGCTGGCACAGCTCATGGTGGATTTGCATTTTAACTAAAAGCTTTCTAGAACCTTGGCCTCAGACCTGGTCTACTTAAAAGGCATTTCCCATAACACTCAATTTTATTAATACCATAAAACACTCCTCGCTAGATCACTGCATCATTTCATATGCAGAGAACACCCTGTCTGGCCTGCCGCATTTGAGCAGTGATGGAAGTGTTCCTGTAAATGGTAGAGTTAGGTAGCACTGGAGAGGGTTCACCCAGAAGGTGGAGAATGTTCTGAGAAGATATCTGGGGCCATCTACACAGCCCCATCCAGCACAGGTGGTACCCCTGCTCCCAGACAGCTTGCAGTTCAATTAATGCGGGGACCAGAGGAGTTTGTTGGAGTAGCAATGTGATGCCTTAAGTGGCAGCAAAGATTTGGAGTTACTAGGGTAGAAAACTTGAGGTGGTAAGCTTGAGCAAACCACCTTTCAAGTGTGTGTGTGTGTGTGTGTGTGTGTGTGTGTGTGTGTGACAGTCATATGTGCAGGCTAGAGGACAATATTGGGTACCAGCCACCTTAAGTGGATTTAAACATCAACTATTTATTTTGTAATTTTCCTGAATTTGTTCAGCTTAACCAGGACATGTCCCACATGGTATCAGCTAGGGCTACCCATGTGTCTTCATTCAGTTAAAAGATCAGTTGGGGCCAAGGAATTCAAGACACCAGCACACATGTATCAAGAACTCCAGATGGTGCAGCTATTCTAAAGTCAGAAGTTAGCTAGGCTTCCCTCTTTCGCTGGCTGGCCCCTCATTCTGTTTTTAGACAGCAAAATCCTAAAAGATCCTAAAAGAATGAACACAGGAGCTGCCATGTCTTCTCACGCTTAGAGTCCAGCGTCTACAGAGCATGTAGTTCCTGTATTTGCATGTGTGTGTCCATGTTAATGTGGGCGCTCATGCATACATATGTATATGGAGGTCAGATCTTAACCTTGGGGCCTGTGTTCTCAGGAGCTGTCCACCTTGCACCTTTGAGACAGACTCTCTCATTGGTCTGGAACTCGGCAGTAGGGTAGGCTGGCCTTCAGGGGCCTTCCTGTCTCTACGTCCCCAGCACGGGGACTGCCAATGTGTGTCCCTTTGCAGGCTCTTTTTTTTATGTGGGTTCTGGGCATTGACCTCAGATCACGATTGCATAGAAAGTGCCTCAACAACTGAGCTGTCCCCCTAAGTCTATGTTTTTGTTATATTGTGTAGATTGGACAAGTCACAGGGGCAGCTGAAATTCATGGTGGGGGAGCTGGGCTCCACTGCAGATGGGAGGATGCGCAGACTGGAGTGAGCGGATTGGCATTTGACGTCTTTGTAGACGATGTCTTTGTGGGCAGTCAACTGCTCCCACACATGGAGATACATGCTTGGTGTACAGAGTGAGGCGCACAGCTGCGAAGTTGGCCTTGACCTTAGCCACACAGCAGTTGGGTGTGCACGCAAACAGGAGAAACCCCGGAGGGTGGAGGTGGGCCTTGATTCTGCTGAGAACCTTGCTTTTGCTCTAGTCCCAACTTCAGGAAGGAGGAAAAACAAAACGTGGTCGGTCGGCCCGTTTCTAGACAGCTTGTGCTGGTTATTCCTGAGAAGTGAGAAGAAATGGGCTGCTATCGGGATTTGAAAACATTCTTTTAAATTTGATGCACTTATATCTAGAGGCACACGAGACGTTTTGTTTCCTCAGTAAAGCTCCAATCTCTTTGATGAACATGTTCACCAAGAACTGAAAACAAAAGGCGTACGATTACCATGGTGATGGCGAATGCTTCTCAACTGACCTGCGCTAGCTCACAGACACAGCCAGTAACACTTGTGCAGGCTAATGTGCTAAGACTCAGAAAGCTGCGTTTAAGATGCTGTGAAAAAGTTTTAATCATCCCGTACTGATTAAAATGACACTGGAATTATTAGCAAATTGAACATTGTCCAAAAGGTGCCTAGAAAAGTATCATTTGAGAATCTGGTGTAGGAAACGTGTTGGGGCCTCATAGTGACTGATTTTGGTTGTCAACTTGACACACTTGGGAAGAGGAGCTCTCAGCTGAGGCATTGCCCCCATCAGATTAGCCCGTGGACATGTCCATGAGGGCATTTTCCTGAATGCTATTTGATGTCAGAGGCCTGGTCCTCTGTTGGTGGTGCAATCCCTAGGCAGGGGCCTCAGCTGTGTAAGAAAGGCATCTGACTGTGAGAAACCAACCAGTAAGCAACCCGAGAGCAGGGTTTTACTTGGCTTCTGTTTGAAGGCTTGAATGCCTCTTTGGGTTCCTGCCTGACTTCCCTCAAAGGTGTGGACTGTGACCTAGAAGTATCAGGTGACATAAGCCCTCTCCTTCCCACGTTGCTTTTGGTCATGGTGTCTTCACAGCAGCAGAGAGCAAACTAGAAGAACACGGCTATAATCCACATGGGAAAACTTGATAATAGAGCCTCTACTTTTCAGTTTCTTTTCTTTTTGAGGCAGGGTTTCTTGTAGCCCCCGCTAAAACTTGCTGTATGCCTGAGGATGACCTTGGACTCCCTGGCCTGCTATCTCCACTTCCCAAATGCTGGGGTCATGGGTGCACTCCACCATACCTGACGCCTACGGTGCTAAAGATGGAACCCACTGCCTTACGCTTGCTCAGTGACGCTCTGAGCTACGCACGCTCCCAGTCCAACCATGGTTTTTCTTGCCTTAGCCTTCTCTTTCCCCGATGTAAGCATATCTCTCCTGTGACACGCAGGGGATGTAGGGATAGCAAAGGAGCAGGTGCAGCCTTTAAAGAGACGCCTGAGCTGGGCCATGATCATTCTCAATAAGGTTTGGATGCTTGTCCAACTTCGTTCAGGCACTTTACATCTACGAAACTTAGTGTCCTCATATGTAAAAAGGGGACAGTACCCAACAATAAATAAAGCTAGGGCTCCAAAGAGTTGTTTAGTGCGAATACTTATGCCATGTCACGTGGTAGATTCTGGAACGACACCCCCGATGCTGGTTTGGACTCTTAAGTTCAGGAGAAGTTCGTCACAGGAGCTCCTGCAGTCTGAATCAGCAGGAGGTTCGAACTTGGAAAGCAGAAAGCTTGGAGGCGCTGCTGTGGAAGGGCCCTTGCGAGGGAAGGCGTAGAGGCTGAAACAGCCGCAGTGGTGGGCAAAGGAGACACTTAATTGGCTGGCATAAAAGATACAGTCACAAGACGGAAGATCACAAAATTCAGGCACAGGAACTATGAAGCAAGTTTTATTTCCAGATGTCCTCAGGAAATCTCACACGTTCCAGATTCCTCTGAGTCTGTATGATGTACCTTCCTCCCAAGACTGGATCCATTTTAGCTTCCTTTCTTCTGTCTTTTTCCAAATTGCACTCTCATCTACACCCTATAGCGTGCTGTTTACTTCCAAATGCGATTAAAGGACTGGGCCAGAAAGCAAATGGAGCATTGCTGCCAACTCTACCTGCAAAATGCATCCCATTTGCTTAGCTGAGCCTGGGATTTGGAGTGACCTGGAAAGGAGAGGGCCATGGAGTCTGGGTGGTGACAGTGCCATCTATTACCTAGTGGGGAGCCGGGAAGGACAGCCATGGACCTGTTTCAGAAAGGAATGAAACAAACAGGGAGTCAGGACCGAGAACCACTCTGTAACGCTGGGCTGGGACTCACAGTTGGAAAGTCTCCCAGCCAGTAACACACTTCACTGTTTGGACAGGCCTGTGAGGTGGCGGGAGAAAATGCTGATGATATTTTATGCACAAGGGAGTGAAACTGAAAGGAAGGGACTAATTTAGAGCCATGGAGTGAGGGAGAGGTGGGGGAGGTAGTGTAAGTGGAATCACCTTCATGCATCAAGCATCTATCTGTTTGCAGTTGTTGATGCCTGATCCCTCATCTTGTCCCAGTGACCCTGGATCAGGGCATCAACGCTGGGAACCACTGGGGAGGCTACTTGGTGTGCAAATGCATGCGGGCACATGTGTGGAGGCCAGAGGAGGATGCTGGATGTCCTGATCAATCACTCTCCATCTCCCTCATTCCCTTGACAAGAAGGTCTTCCTTGGAACCTGGAGATAGGCTGGCAGCTAGCAAACCCCAACAATCCCCCTATCTCTGCCCTTCCTCTGTCTTCTGTGCTAGGGTTGCAGGCTTTGGGCCAAGTCCAGATTTTTTCAAAGATTTATTTTATTTATTTATGTAATTTATATATATTAAAATTCAATTAAAAATTAAATTTGTGCAATTTTATTTATTTTCTTTTACACACACATTCACATATCTCTCTCTCTCTCTATATGTGTGTGTGTATGTATGTGTGTGTATGTATGTGTTTCCCGCATGGATATCTGTGTATCACATGTTTGCACTACCCATGGAGGCCAGAAGATGGTGTTGGATGCTCTAGACCTGGAATAGCAGACTGTTGTGAGTTGTGCTGGGAACTGAACACAGGTCTTCTAGAAGAATACCTAGTGTTCTTAACTGTGGAGCAATCTCCTCAGCCACAAGATTTATTTTATTTTTAATTATATGTATATGCACATCTGTGTGTGGGTGTGTGCATGTATCTGTAGTGTCTACAGAAGCCAGTGTTGGATTTCCTGGAGTTAGATTTAAATGCCCCAGCTTGGTTGTGAGTTCGGTTGTGTTCTGGGGACAAAACTTGTGTCCTCTACAAAAGCAGTATGCATTCTGTCTTAGTTAGGGTTTCTATTGCTGTGAAAAGACACCATGACCACAGTGACTCTTATAAAGGAAAACGTTTAATTGGGGGTGACTCACATTTTCAGAAGTTTAGCTCATTATCATCATGGTATAACATGGTTGTGTTCAGGTAGACATGGTGCTGTCTCACAGGCCACAGGAAGTGGTCTGTCTCACCGGATGTGGTTTGAGCATACATGAGACCTCAAAGCCCGCCTCCTCAGTGACACACTTCCTCCAACAAAGCCACACCTCCTAGTAGTGCCACTCCCTTTGGGGGAATTTTTCTTTCCAACCACCACACACAGCAGCACTCCTACTCGCACACCCAGAGTTTGAAATGGGGGCTGGAGATTTGAACTCAGAAAGGGAGGCCACACTGACAGAGCTGAGGTAAGGTGGGACTCACCATCGTTGCTTTTGTTTCCCTTCACTCCTTAAGCAATGGCTATCCCCATGGTTTGACCATAGTCGCTCTCCTTTCTTTCTCCCTGTCCTCGTGCGGGTGACACCGTCCTCTGCTAATGACCTGCACCCATAGTCTGAGCTTGTATCTCAATGCCACCCCAAGTGCGACAGATGCCCATGAGGGTGACTCAAAAGAGGAACCTTAAACACTGCTGGTGGTAGCATCAGTTAGTCCGGCTGCTATGGAAACCTAGAATAAGGAACAAAGAAAGGAAATGTAAGTCAACATACAGAAGACATACATGAAGTGAGTCTTGGGAGCGAAAGCCGTGGAACCAGCCTCGCTGTCTGAACACAGATGGATGGTAAAAACATGCTCTATACATGACAGTCATAAAGAAGAAGCTGTGTCTTGCAAGAATAGAACTGGAGACCATCATGTTGAGTGATACAACCCACGTACAAGAACATAAAAATCATGGGGCTGGAGAGATGGCTCAGAGGTGAAGAGCACTGGCTGCTTTTCCAGAGATCCTGAGTTCAATTCCCAGCACCCATATGGTGGCTCAGAACCACCTATAATGGGATCTGGCGCCCTCTTCTGCCCTGCAGTGCAGGCATACATACAGGCAGAACACTGTATACATAATGAATAAATAGAATATAAAAGTCATATGTGGATCATAGATTTTACATATATACACACACACATATATATTAATGCTGGAAGTATAATTTCTTATTCTCAAGTTATGCTACAGAGCCATAGTGACAAAAAAACATGGTATGGGTACAAAAGCAAGTATATGGATCATATAGGATCTCTCTTTCTCCTCTGTGTGTGCGTGTGTGTGTGTGTGTGTGTGTGTGTGTGTGTGAGTGTGTGTGTGTGTGTGTGTGTGTTCTGTGGAGGCAGAGGAGAGGCTATCTGGAGAAGAAAGGGGTCTATTGATATCAACATTCACCATGCTTCTGGCTAGTTCACTAAGTATAAGGTGACTCACTTCTTTCCTCTACTTGTAAATATCTCTTCACTTAGACGTTTCTCTCTCTTTAGAGCTTACTTCTTCAGGATAGATTCCTAGTGATGGAATCCTCAGTTACAGGAAATTTATGTTATGGTTTTGTTACTCCAGCTAAGTCACCTTCCAAACACAACCAAATTTTAACCTGCATGCAGGCACACAGACTTAATCAGAATCTGGTTAGTCTTGAGAATTATTGCTATTTTTGCTAATGTAATATGTGTAAAATGATGCTTAATGAGTATTTTAATTTGTTTTTCTTTGATCACAGCAAGGTGGAACATTTTTGCATATGTTTATTAAGTTCAGAGTCTTTTGCACAGACGATAGAATCACACTTCCTGCTCATCCATCTATGGAACATCTTATTTTCATGAGATAATTGTGAATCTTTATACAATATGGTCCATTTCATGCTTTGTTTTCCTTTTAATTTTTATACTTTGAGAATTAAAAATAGACGTTTTACAGCATTAAATTAGATTTCCTCCCTTAACAGTAGGAAAACTTAATGTCTGAGTATAGTTAAACATGTTTAATATTATTATTTGGCATGTTTTATAAGTTTTAATCAAAATTTATTTTGTTTTATGTTGTAAATAGAAGATATCTACACAGGTTTTGTTTAAATGTTCTAAGCAGATAAAACCAAATTATCTTTTAAAAGTGTTTTTGCAAACGGGGTGGGGTGGCACACACCTCAGTCCCAGCATGCCAGAGGAGAAGGCAGATAGCCCTCTATGAGTTGAGGCCAGCCTGGTCTACATAGCAAGTGCCAGGTCAGTTGGGGATGCACAATAGGACCCTGTCTAAAAATGTTTTTGTGTATATGTGTGTTTAGTATGTGTATGCATGTTCACATGTATATGGACTCATGTGCATACATGTGCATGTAGAGACCAGAGACTGAAGTCATGTGTTTTCCTATCTGCTCACCTTATATATTGAGGTGGGGTCTGTAGCTGGGCCTTGTGTTTGCTAATCCTGGCTAGTCTTATCTATCTGGCTTACCTGCGATATTCTAGCTTTACCGCTGAGCACTATGATTAGAAGCTAGCCACCATGCACACTTAGCTGTTTATAAAATATGTATTTTTATGTGTGTTTCTCTGTGTGTATGTGTACATGTACAGGTGCTTACAGAGGCCAGAGAAGGTGCCAGATACCCTGGGGGCTGGGATTACAGGCAATTGTGAGCTACCTGGTGTCAAGGCTGGACTTCTTCCCAAGCCTAAAGTCTCAAGCTTAACCACTTTGGCAAAGTCATTTCGGTCACTCCAGGTGACATAGTCACAGGAGACGTACACAGCACTGGGACTTCACTCGAAATTCTGTCACACATTTGTGAAGAAGCGCCAGCAGAACTGTTCTTTGTGTGCCATATTTATGTTTCTGGTGCAGTCCCGTCTTCAGAGAGATCACCTGGTGGCATTTTGAGGCTCAACTCCACAATTTCTATCAGTGCCATCCCATTAGCTGTTCACCCTAAGCTGTGTTGTCAGAGTACACAGGACTTACCTTGGTGCACATTCTTCCTGAGTCTGTTTTTCTAACCAGCTCTTGCTTGATGTCCTTAATTCCTTATGAAACCATAATTCCCTGATGTACTATCAATTTGGCATCCGCTCTACAAGGAGAAGCATATGTTGGCGATACGTGACGCGATGCAAGTGCTGTTCCGAGGGAATCAGATCAGCTGTACCATATTGAGAAACCTCCATGCTCATTATTTATTCGAGAAGATACAAAGATGCTGAGCGCTGAGGTGACCTTCTGAGCCAAGCGAAGGCTGCTGTTGCTGTGTGTGACCTACTTTGATGTCCTGAGCAGAAGGACACCCGGCAGCCCGGTGGGCGCCGTGGCAAAGGGAAATGACATATGGGCCTGGGGTTGAGAGACAGCTTTACTTAGGGACCCTGTGCAGACCTTCTCCACAAATGACTGATTAATCTCTACTTCAGGGAGGCTGCGATTTGGGATCTGCTTCCTTCTAAGTTTGAAATTCATGCTGAAAGCCAGCTCTTGGTACAAAGGATATCCTCAGAACTCCATGATGGGAAGCCTGGTCTAGCATCCAGTAAGAGCACACAGTTCAGTCTCATGGGGCATCAGTTCCTGTAGTTGGAAAGCAGGGATGTGAGAGAGGATTGGATGTAGGCAATCTACTAACTGATGGATATTTTTAAAAATTACAATATAAAACAAGGTGTAGTGGAGCATGTGTATCATCTCACTACTTGGGAGGTACAGGCAACAGGATTAGGAGTTCAAGGTCATCTATGGCTACACAGTAAGTTGGAGGCCAGCTTGGGACACATGAGACTCTCTCTCAAAAGGCAAAAACCAACCAACCAAGCAAACCACCAACAAAGCAAAACAAAACCAAACGTTCTTTTAAAAAGTCAAAAAGTCATCCATCCTTTCAGTTCCATAGTTTTTTAAATGTGAATATACATGCACACATGCTTGTGTGTGGAGGTGCCTGTGCGTGTATGTGTGTATACGCACGTGAATGTACCCATGTGCGTGCATTTGTGTTCATGTGGAGGACAGAAAACACTCTTGGTGTCATTGGCCAGGAACCCACCAAGGAAGCTACACTAGCTGGCCCGTGAGCCCCAGGGATCTGCTGGTCTCTGCCTCTCTTAGGTTTCTTAGGTTGCCTCTGGGTATCAGACTCGGAGCCTCGCACTTGCAAAGCGCCCAACTGAACCATCTCCCCAGCTGTGGTTGTTTTCCTTGATTCTTCTTTTATTGTGGTTTCTAGGGTAACATTTAGGAGTCATGGGATCTTTTTGACCTTTAACTTTGTAATGCCTTTGCTCTTTGAGTTAATTATCGTCCCAACTGGAAGAAGCAGAATCCTATGCTCCAAGGAGTGCTTGAGTTGCCTTCTGTGTCACGGGTGTCTAGGATTTAGAACCATACTAATTTTCATATTTTTAGGATTTATTTTTTATTCATGCCCCTTTCTCTGTGTGTGCGTACACATGCATGTGAGTGCCTCTGAAGGTTGGAGGAGGGTGTCAGAGCCCTTGAATCTGGCCTTGCAGGAGGTTGTGAGGTGCTAGGAACTGAACTCTTGGCTCTTCCCTGCTGATCTGTGGATTTCCAATCCACATGCTATCTTTTGAATCCTGGATCCTCTGGCCTGTGTCTCACAGGAAGCACTTGCCATAGAGGCAAGAGGAAGCTCCTGGCTAACCTTCCTGAAGTCTGGCTGGATGTGTTTTGCCAAGGCAGCCTGTCCTCACTGATGTAGAAATTCATTCCCTCTTCCCCTTTGTTGTTGGAGTCAGGATCAGGGCCTGAGCCCCAGGAGCCTATGAGACCAGGATTGGCTCCACCCTTTCTATAGGTCAATTAAAGAAGCACAGTAATTGTGAGAAACAGGAAAAAAAAGGGATTTATTGATGTGGTCAGATTGAAAAGAGGAACAAAGAGGTTCAGTAACCTCCAAAGTCCATCTTTAGGATCTTAACATGAGGTTCAGGTTTAAGTAAAGTCAACAGGCAAGCCATCCTATCCTGGGTTTGTACTCGGCCACCAGTATACCTGTACCAAGTGCTTTTTGTGAACAGGCTTGGTGGGCATAGAGAGCCACCTGGTAGATGCAGAATCTGATTTGGAATTCAAACATAAAAACAATGCCAGTGGTGCAATGCTAATGGTACCAGCAGGATACATACCTCACTGTTGCCCTGCGTAGGTAGGAAATTAGCTTCTGAAAAGGCATTTAGCCAAGTGATGAAAAAAATGTCCTAAGATTAGGAAAATGAAACTGGATATGATTTTCTCCTTTGAGGATTGAGTAGAGAGCAGGAATAATTTCTTTCTTGTACATTTAAAATATGTATTTCATATTATGAAACCGAGTTGTGCATACTTAAAATTTTGGAATCAGCCATGATTTAGGACATCAGCTTAATGGTTGTGGAAACATTTCTTTACACATTTTTTAAAATTGATGTAATTGTGTGTGTATATGCGTGTGTGAATGCATGTGTGTGAGTATGTATGTGAGTGTGTGTGTGAGTGTATGTGGGCTTGTGTGCATGCACATGTAGAGGTCAGCACTGTGTGCAATTAGTAGTTGTTTTCCATCTTTTTTTTTTTTTTTAGACAAAGTCTCTCATTGAACTTTGATGGGGAATGTCCTTCTGTATGCTGTGAATACATGTTTCTCTTATTGATTGATGAATAAATCTGTTTTGGCCAATGGACAGGCAGAATGTAGCCATGCAGGAAGTATAGGTGGAGCTACCAGACTAGGAGAATTCTGGGAAAAGGGATGGATAGAGTGAGTCACCAGAGAGATGCCATGTAGCTGCCGGGAAGGTAGGACGCCCAGGCATTTTCTGATAAGCCAAGACCACGTGGTGATACATAGATTAATAGAAATGGGTTAATAATTGAAAGAGAGATAGCCAATAAGAAGCTTGAGCCATCAGTCAAACAGTTTATAATTAATAGAAGCCTCTGTGTTTTATTTGGGACTAAACAGCTGCGGACTGGGTGGGACAAGAAACTTCTGTCTACAGAACTTGGAGGTCACTAATCTTGCCAGGGCTCCTCCTGTCTCTATCATGAAGGCACTGAGGTTACAGGCAATTGCTTCCAGATTTTTCTTATATGAATTCAAGGAGAACTGAACTCATATCCTCAGGCTTGTGACTGAAACATCCCTTACCTCATGTCTGACCTAATATGACCTATGTTCTTTGGGGACACAAGGTGATAATTCAATTGATAAACAACTGAAGGAACTAGTATCTTCTTCTCCCTAAACACATCGTTTTTATATGCTGGGAAACATTAGTGTCTTATTTTCTAGGTTTTTTAGGAACACATCATAAATCGCTACACACTGTTGACCTACTATGTGCTAGAGCACTGACAGCAATTATTCATATGCTAGCCATGCTTGAGTGCCTGGCACCTAAGGTCTAGCTTTTTCCCTGCTTCCCGAGTTGTGAGTTGTCACTATTCTCTTTTCTTCTACAGGATTGGAAGAATTTCTCTAAATTTGAGTTGTCTGTTCATACTGAGATAACTCATATCATGTTCTTGGCTACTTGTCTTCCACTTGCTAAATGTCAGCCCTTATTATGGCCAAGATTATTATTGCTTGACAGTTGGAGCGAGAAGATACAAGAAATTCATATTTTGAGTCTTGGTCTGATCAGTCAGGTTGGGCTCTTCAGTGGAGGTGTGAGTAAAGGGAATCTGTTCCATCTGCTGGCTGTCCACAGAGAAAGCACTGGTGTCAGAAAAAAAAAAGGACTCTGAGCCTGGCACCATCAGCTGCCAGATATCCTGGCTGGCGGTCCCCAGTGAGAAGGAGGCTGGAGGGAGGGAAACACTCAGAACTGTACTTCAAATGAGGAGACCTAGAAAGTCCATGGAGAAGAGAGAGGAAACAGTCTTGGCTTTTGTAAAAGGCTGCTTTCAAATATGCTGGAGCAAGAAGAAATTGCAATCTGAGGACCAGAGGATCAGAGCCAGGGCCAGAGTGGCTGAGTAAGACCTCAGTTGGCAAGCCAGATGGGAACTGGGAGGCACCAGATGTGACAGATGCTGTGATGGCTGTGGTCCACTTTCCTCCAAGGCCAAAAAGGATGGGTTTACATCTCAAGTGATATGCTGAAGGATTGTAGCAATGTGGTTGCCAGGGAAGGACTCCCTTTAAGCATTTTTAGGTCATATGTGGTAGGAGATGGAGGCATCAGGATTGCCATGGGCTTCAGAGTAAGCTAGGCTAGCCTTGTAGTAGTAGTTTTTTTATTGGGACTTCCAGTCCACAAATAATGACACAAAGACTTATTAACTATGAAAGTTTGGCCTTAGCTTTATGTCTTTTCCCAACTAGCTCTTATAACTTAAATTAACCTGCTTATATAAATCTATGTTCTGCCACATGACTTCATAATTCCTCTCCATAGTGTACATCCTGTTTCCTCCAAGTCTGGCTGGTGATGCCACCTTGCTTCTCCCCAGAGTTCTCTCTGTCCCTGGATGACCTGTCTAACTTCCTCCTGCCTGACTATCAGCCATTCATCTCTTTATTACACCAACCACCGTGATACATCTTCACACAGAGTACAAGTATCTCACCACACAGCCCAGCTACAGTGTGAGGCCTGCCTCAGAAATGAAGAATGCGGGCCCAGGAGGAAATGGCTCAGTCAAGGCTCTTGCTGCTGAGCCTGACGGTCCAAGTTCCATCCCTAGAGCCACATACTGGCAGGAGAGAAACAGCTCCCACTGGCTGTCCTCAGACCTCCACAGACACTGCAGCTGGGGGGCAGCCATGCGTATGTTCCAGCACACACTCACACACATATGCATGCATGCCCACAGTTGTCCTCTGACCTTTGAGCACACCCCATGGCATGTATATGTCTGCACTGACATGAACATGCATAAACTCAAACACAAATACAGCATACATAATTCTCTCTCATCCACTTGTATAAAAATGATTTCTTCATTGTGTATCCATGCACACTACATACATACATTGTGTATGTATACAATGTTTTTTTTAAATGAGAAAAGGGAAAAATTGAAGAAAGAATAAAAAATTAAAAAGAAGTATGCTCCCACCACCTGAACTCCACCATTCCTTCTCCACAATGATGGAGTAAATCTTTTGAATCTGTGAGCTAAAATAAGCCTTTGCTTGGTGAGTTGTTTCCCTTAGGTTTGTTGGTAACTAAGACAGTGGCCAACAGGGGTAGGGTCTGCCCCTCGCAGAGCGCTAAGCAGCATAATATCCGAACTGTCCAAGTCTCAGTTTCTCTGCCTATGCTTGCAGTCATGAGACTCTTTATTATAAGGGGTTGCTAGGATAAGTTGTACAAACATTTAACTTTCAGTAAATAATAAATGCTAATTGTTCTTATTATCCATGTCTCTATCACACCATCATGATTTGTCTGTATTAATTCCTATGTAATTTCCTTCCTCAGTGTGAAGGCATTCGAATAAGCTCTAGAGTATTGGGCAAGCTCACCGCTCAGGCTTATTTGTAGGGCCATGGTCCAAAGGCACAACTAACCATCAGAGAAGCATCTGGAAAAGGAAGTATAAGCTGATGGAGATAATGACACCTTGTAGAGGTGAAAAACAGACTAGACAGAAGGGGCTGGGGGGGGGGTGATCAGTCATTCCCTGGAGGCCATCTGTGTTCTTTCAGAGACAAATCCCCGTAGCCCAAGAGAGCATGTGGTTCCATACTCTGCTAAGTGAAGAAAGGTGGAAGAAGGGTGTGTGTGTGTGTGTGTGTGTGTGCATGAGTGTGCATGTGTGAGTGTGTCTGAAGCCTCTGTTGACAGTATACACTAGGCTTCCATAAGTAGACAATGGAGAAATCAAGCAGAGTAGGTGGCCATCTTCCCCTGATGACCAGCCAGCAGTTTTATGGCCTGCACTTCAGCAGGGCAGGCTTTGAGGGAAAGAGAGGCAACCAACAGACAGATCCCTGTCTCTTGTCAGGTGTCATGGAGATACTTCGCATTCACTATCTCCAACCCTGACACCTCACTGTGGACTGCCTCCACAGTGTCCTCATTCTTAGCTTGGAGGCCTAATGATGAGCCAGGCCCAGAGAGGTTAAAATGATATTCCCATGGACAGAGGTTCCCAGTGGCCGAGTGGGACGTCAAACACTTGCAATCTGAATCCAATATGTGTGCCGCCCCCTAGAACTATCCCTAAAACAACCTGAAGCGGCCATTTCAAGTTTTCTTCCTGTGTCCCTGTGATTGATACCTGGTTCTGTATTGGCTTACAGTGCTGATGGGGAATGTCCTTCTGTGTAAATGTTTGTCTTACTGGTTGATGAATAAAACACTGATTGGCCAGGCAGGGTGATAGGTAGGGCTAGGAGACAAGGAGGATTCTGGGTAGTGCAGGCAGAGAGGAGTCATCATGTGATCCTAGGAAGTGACATAGCTGAGCAGAAACTGCCACTAGCTAACCATAGAGGTCTGGAGGTCTGTATAGATGGGCAGGATGTGATGTAGCTGGGTAGAATCAGAATATAAGCTGAGACAAACAGGAAATCGCTCTTCTCCTCTCCTCTCCTCCTCTCCTCTCCTCTCCTCTCCCCTCCTCTCCCCTCCTCTCCCCTCCTCTCCTCTCCCCTCCCCTTCCCTCCCCTCCCGTCCCCTTCCATCCCCTCCTCTCTTTCTCTCCTCTTCTCTTTTCTGTGGAGATGTTGAGCAGTCACAATGTAGCAGGCAAAGGAGTTGCAGGTCTAGTAACCCAAGACCACGAGGAAATACATGGATTAGTACTTATGGGTTAAGAATAAGAAGCCCAAGTTGTCAGCCAACAGCTTTATACTGATATAGTGTCCGTGTGTTTCTTTGGGACAGAGAAGGGTGGGGGGATCTGCTGGCTAAGAAACTTTCATGTTACACGATGGCAGCAGTCAGCATCAGGGTGGGAGGCTCTAAGTGGGCATAGTCAGCAGGGCCTGGAATGGCCTGGTTGCTGCAGACTGAGTAGCAGCAGGCTGCGGGCTGGAGGGCTGGTGATCCTTCTGTCCATTGCTCTCTGCCCAGAGACAAGTGGGATTCAGGCTTTGTATCTATAGACTCTGTTGACTTTGCTCTAGTCATTTAGTTTTATTTCTTCTGGTTCCATGTCCTTCCTTTTCCTGTATGCAACCATGGTTGGTTTTGTTGTTGTTGCTGTTGTTTTCTTCCCAAAATCTAGCGTTTCAATTTATACATGTAAATCCTGTTTATTTCACAAATTTAAAGTTTTGACCCCAGCCTAGGACAGCTGAAGCAAGCCGACTCAAGTCTCCTTCCACCGTGGCTGCCCCTCCCTCCCTCTCTTGTTGTTTCTGCATCACCATGTGTGTAACGTGCTAAATGTGGGCTCGAAGCTGCCTATCACAGCCCAGCAGTGAAGCCAATCATTCTACATTTGCGCGGCTTCTTCTTGCATCCCCTTGGCAGGATTTCCAAGGGAAACAACTCAGGAGAACAGTTTTAGCTTGGCCCATGGCTTCAGAAGTTCTGTCCCCAGCTGGCTCCACTGCGGGACTTTGGTGAGCTAGAACCAAAGAGCCTGGTGGAGCAGGGCTGTTTATCAGGAAGCGGACGGACGAGAGCCTGGTGGAGCAGGGCTGTTCATCTCACGGGGGTCAGGAAGCAGACGAGATGGTGAGCCAGTGCCCGCAGGCCTCCACGTCCTCCCGCTTGTCTTCCAGCTGTGCTCCCAGGCTCGTGGATGGTGCCGTCACACTCCTTGTCATGGCAGGAGAATGTCTTCCTCCTCAGTTGCAGTCTGGAGTGCCGGTCACCTCTGGAAACCCCTCCTTGATGCAGCAGCACACTCGGCCTGTTTCCTAGGTATCTCTCCAGCCAATCAAGTTGCCCGTGGAGAGTGGCATCACACCCCTGCCGGTCCTTTTCTGGCCACTTTCTCCTCAGTACTCGGCTAGTTCAAGTTTGACCTCTGTCTCTGACTGTCACTGAAAGGAAGGAAGGCTTGGGAATTTAGTTCCTGAGCTCTTACATTTTGGAAATGTTGCTCCTGCTAAGACTGGAAGTCAAATTCTCTAGTCCATAGTTTTTGTTTTGTTTTGTTTTTGAGTATTTCATTAGAATGTTCTCATGGCATCAGTTTTAAACACACACGCACACACACGCACGCACACACACACACACATATATATATTAAATTTATGTGTATGTATGTGTGCCTGTGTGAGTTTGTATGAACCAAGTGAATGCAGGAGCCTGCAGAGACCAGAAGAGGGCGTCAGATCCCCTGGAACTGGTGTTACACTTGGCTGTTAGTCACCATGTGAACCTAAGTCCTCTACCAAAGTATCAAGTGTTCTTAACCACCTAAGCAACTCTCCAGCCCTGGTGTCTTTAATGGTGCTGAGGTAATTTGAGGCATAGAGATTTTTTTTTTGACTTTAAGATAAATGGATCTTTTGCCTGACTGCTCTAAATACTGACCGTTTCTGAATATCTAGCCTATACCTTGATGTTGTTTTTTGTGTAAGTTTTATTCCTGATGTAGTAGGTGCTTTTCATGAGTAGGAACTGGAATTCTGGGTGGTTCTGAGCCTCTACATGGGTGCTGGGAACTGAACCTGTCATGGGGAAGAACATTAATTCTGAGCTATCTCTCCAGCCCTGAGCTGATTTCCACTGTTGCACTATAGGAATTTAAGTATTTTGGATATTGACTCATTATCAGATATCTTGAAAGTGTGTTTTTACCTTCTGGGGGCCGCTTTTCCCACTTTATATTATTTGATCCACACAAGGTCTTTAATTTTGATGCCCTCTATCCCATTTACTTTCCGTTGTGGCTGTTCTTCTGGCATCCTGTTATAGGCAAATGGTTACTAAATCCAGTTCAGGAAACAGCTTTCAGTCCCTTCCACACTGAAGATTAAAAAAGGAAACTGCTTTAACACTTTTGTGTGCTTGGTGATGGTGTTAACATTTCTCTGCTCTTTGTCAATAATTAATTTATTTTCTGGCCAGTGTTCTCATCTGTTCGTTGCTGTTAGTTCTTCCTTTTGTTGCATGTGGGCTTTTATATAAATCTGTGTTGGCTGGCTTCTTTTCTTTTTCTTTTTTTTTTTTTTTTAGGTCTTATTGGGTGAGACAAGTTCTTTAGGAATATACTTTTCCTGCTACAAGCTTTGCTTCCAGATGTAGGCTTCCATGGACGCTGGGATGAGGTAGTACTTTCAGCTTTATCTCCAGAGACGCCATCAGTACGGTGTTATTTATAGATGGAGATCTTCTCTCTTCCCCTTGTATCAGTAACAGGCTGCTTCCTGCAATGTCGAGGTCTGGCCTCGCTTTCTGCTCTCCTCTGCAGCAGTCCCCCTTCACAGATTGCTGATGGCCTCCAAAAGAGAGGGTGTCTGAATCTTGGGGTGCGCCATCTTGTTTGGACAACTGTGCTCTGGCAATGTGGTCTGGCGTGTATCCTGGGTGCCCTTCTGAGCTCCTTCCCCGAGTTTCATAGCAATTCACCTCTGTCACATCGAGGGTGGAAGTTGTCTGTTTCTCATGACTTTTTTAAACTTTATTTTTCATTATTAATCTTATTTTAAGATTTATTTTTATTATTTTAAGTTCCTTGTGCACACACATGCAGGGAGGAGCCCTTGGAGGCCAGAGGCATTGGATCTCCAGGAGCGGGACTTGTAGACTGTTGTGAGCTACTTGATGTGGGTGCTGGGAATTGAACTTGGGTTCTCTGCAGAAACAGCATGCGTGCTTAAGCACTGAGCCATCTCTCCAGTCCCTCCCAATATCTTTGACATTAGAGTGATTTCCCAGAGAACAGTGAAACAGGTCCATACATGGGGGAGGCCCGGGGAACCGTGTCCACTTCCGTTTCCCAGTGTTTCCTTCTGATCAGTTTGGTTCCTAAGACACAAATGCAAATGGAGAGAACAAGAGGCACAGGGTTGCAGGGCAGAGGAGGCGGGGCCTCCACCACCCGCTGGCCACAGGCCCATCACCTTCCTGTGCCTTAACTTCTCTCGCCTTTGCTTCCCGTTATCTCTCCCTCCCCCCTCCTTTTCCCTCACCCCCCTTTTTTCGCCTCAAGATAGTATTTCACGTATTCTAGCCTGTACTCATACTCACTATAGAACATCATCACTGAACTCTCCTCGCCTTCCTCCCTCCACCCCGAGGATTACAGGTGTGCACCATCATGCCTAGTTTATGGGGCATGAAAGAGCAACCCGAGAGCCTCGTGCATGCTAGGCAAGTTCTCTGCCTGAATTATACCCCCAACCCTGCCTCATTAATTTAGCTGTGTAATGGTCCTAATAATTATAGCCAACATTTTCTCTGGTGGCCAGTTTATATGGGTAGGCATTCTAAGAGCTTTGCCTATATCAACAAACTTAGAGATCACCAGTGGCATCCTATTTCACAGAAGAGGAAACAGGCAACAAATGGTTAAATAAACAACAGTGTTCATTCTGGAGCCTGTGCCTGCAGTCTCTGCCACTATCTCCCTGGAGATCCGCAGCTCCCTCGTGGAGCTGATGGAAAGATGGAACTATTATAGTGTGCACCAAACTCTAAAACACTGTGTATGAGGCATTTCCTTCCTTCCTTCCTTCCTTCCTTCCTTCCTTCCTTCCTTCCTTCCTTCCTCCCACCTCTTCCCATTTCATCCTTCTCTCCTTCCTTTGTCCATACCCTGTAGTGACGACATGGAGGAAAATGCTGGCTTCAGATGATTTTGGATGATAAAATGTCAAGGGTAATCCCTAACATTTGAAATCCTCTCTTCTGGTAGGAGGTTTACAGTGCTGACCTTGACTTTGGAGATAAAATAAGACAATGGTTTTATTTTGGATCCCCAATGTCTCCCTGTCTTAAGGAGCTGATGGCAGAGTGGAAAGGGAAGGGATTACTTGAAAATCACCATTGGAGGGAGTCAGTTTGTCAATGGTCCCCACCATCTTCTAGAACTTTGAGAATTGTCTGCTTTATTATGGTCTGTGCCCTGGGGTCCTAAAGGTCAGAACTGGACCTAACTGTAGGATTTATGGCCAGCACTTATCAACTGTCTTCCCCAGGAGTCATGCCCTGAGTGCTCCCCTCACTCTGAGAAAGGGGAGGGAAGAAGGAATGAGCAGATGTGGATAGGGTACATAGAGATCATCCCCCTGATTCCAAGTTGCCTGATGGAACCCTGATCTGCTTACCTGTGGTCAGAGGTTCACACGAGAACAATCAAAGGGGCCCAGCTGAATGGCAGGGCTGTTCAGCAGAGAGGGTCTGAGAAAGGAGACAAGGAGAAGAAAGGAGACAAGGAGAAGAAAAGGTGAGTGGGGACAGAGGCCAGCATCTCTTGGCCACTGCCTTATCATGCCAAGCTCCACCTCTAGCAGCTGGGACCTGGCATAGCTTCACACTCCAGACCCTGACATAGCTTCACACCCTAGACCATGACATAGCTTCACACTCCAGACCCTGACATAGCTTCACACTCCAGACCCTGACATAGCTTCACACCCTAGACCATGACATAGCTTCACACTCCAGACCCTGACATAGCTTCACACTCCAGACTCTGACATAGCTTCACACTCCAGACCCTGACATAGCTTCACATCCTAGACCATGACATAGCTTCACACTCCAGACCCTGACATAGCTTCACACGATAGACCCTGACATAGCTTCACACGATAGACCCTGACATAGCTTCACACTCCAGACCCTGACATAGCTTCACACTCCAGACCCTGACATAGATTCACACTCCAGACTCTGACATAGCTTCACACTCTAGACCCTGACATAGCTTCACACTCCAGACCCTGACATAGCTTCACATCCTAGACCATGACATAGCTTCACACGATAGACCCTGACATAGCTTCACACTCCAGACTCTGACATAGCTTCACATCCTAGACCATGACATAGCTTCACACGATAGACCCTGACATAGCTTCACACTCCAGACTCTGACATAGCTTCACACTCCAGACCCTGACATAGATTCACACTCTAGACCCTGACATAGCTTCACACGATAGACCCTGACATAGATTCACACTCTAGACCCTGACATAGCTTCACACTCCAGACCCTGACATAGCTTCACACTCCAGACCCTGACATAGCTTCACACTCCACACCCTGACATAGCTTCACATCCTAGACCATGACATAGCTTCACACGATAGACCCTGACATAGATTCACACTCTAGACCCTGACATAGATTCACACTCTAGACCCTGACATAGATTCACACTCCAGACCCTGACATAGATTCACACTCCAGACCCTGACATAGCTTCACATCCTAGACTATGACATAGCTTCACACTCTAGACCCTGACATAGCTTCACACTCTAGACCCTGACATAGCTTCACACTCTAGACCCTGACATAGCTTCACACTCCAGACCCTGACATAGCTTCACACTCCAGACCCTGACATAGCTTCACACTCCAGACTCTGACATAGATTCACACTCTAGACCCTGACATAGCTTCACACTCCAGACCCTGAATGAGTAGTGACCAGGGGTGTTGGAATCTGCAGTCCACCTCCAGTTTTCAAGCCAGTGTCTGAGCCTACCCATCTGTTGGCTTCCTGGCATTGAGCCCTCTCTCTGCCAGCCCATCATGGACTGCTTGCCTTGTTAGCTGACCCCTCTGGCTTCTTGTCACCTCCTCAGAATAGGGACTTTCCTGGCCTGTCCACCTTGTCTCATCCCTGGCAGTGGATGTCTTCTCAACTGCCTTTCCTGAGCAGCAGAGGACCCTCCACCAGCCTCAGATCTCCTAGAAGCAGGAGAGGGGATGGCTGCCCTCCCTGCCACTTATACATGTCTTTCCACACCATCTGGATCTATCTATTTTTAAGAAGGGAAACAATCTTAGGGGACATTTCATCCCTAAAAAAGTTCTCCAAGGAAAGTTCAAAGATGGACTGTTGTTTAGAGATCAATGAAAAGGAGATGGAATTTAAATATTAAGAAGAAAGCGCTTGCCTTCAGGTAAAGCTGACATTTGCATAGTAATGAGAATGACTAGCCAGATGGAATTGAGAATCTGACCAGAATCTCAAGTCTGGGGAAGGAAGAGCCGTTCACCAGAGTTGGTGATGGAAATATGATAATCAGGGGCCTGTGGCTGTCTGTCCATCACATTCACAGGTCCTGAGACAAAGAAGTAGAGAGAGTTCCCAAACATGGAGCCTTACAACCTGACATTAAACTTAATTCGGTTTGTTTTCCCATCAGCCCCTGACAGATGTGTGATTGTGGGAGTCTCTGTAGGAGGCGGGGGAGAGTTGTCTGACTTTGTCATTGCCAGGGCTGCTGCTGCTGTTACTGTCATTGTGTTAGAGACAACAGGATGGAGGGGAGGGGAATCCAGAGTCTGACCTGAAACGTTGCTGGAGAACAGTGGGGATATCTTCCACAAAGAGGAAAATACGGACTCCCAGTAAACACTTTTGTGCCCTGATGAAGGACAGGGCAGACTTCCTGTCTGAGAGATGTGATCAGTAATTGGGAAGATACCTTAACTTGGAAATTGTGTTTCCTGAAAGAGATGAGGTTATGTTAGCCTGACCCAGACTTCGGTGTGAATTCTCTAATTTTGAGGCAACAAAATCAGTTCCATGGGAAGATGGAGGGAAAGTAAGGGAGTAGAAAAATCTCAGCATGGCCTGGGATCTTCTCCCTGGCACTGAGCCTTCTATAGTCGTCTCCTCGCCATGAAGGTGGGGGTGTGGCTCGCTTCTCTCAGGGTTCTGCTAGCATCCTTCATCATATGGCAAAAGCGTAGCCTTGGCAGGCGTAACCAAGCTTCTTCACTTGATCCTGAGCAGATCACCTTTCAGTTGAGTTTGTGGGCGACCTTGGCCTGATTGGAGCTGTCCTTCAGAAGAAGACACAGCCGTCTTCAGAGGCAGACTCCAAGCAACAGGGGTACTCTCAGGGTGATGTCTAGGGTTGCGGGAACTTATTTTCTCTGCTGATACAAAGAATAAAAGGCAGGAAAAACAAGGGCTCAGTATTCAGCCAAGTTTATTGAAAGTGAAAGCACACACACACACACACACACACACACAGAGAGACAGAGAGAGAGAGAGAGAGACAGAGAGAGAGAGAGAGAGAGAGAGAGAGAGAGAGAGAGAGAGAGAGAGAGAGAGAGAGAGAGAGCAAAATGCACAGAGACAAATTTGCCAAGGTGGGGGTGGTACCCAAACACTGTTCCTTGGATGTGCCCAAAATGTTGGGGTCAGAGTGAGGGTGGTTACATTTGGAGATATGCTGAGTTACCATTCTCCCTCAGAATTGGCCGGTTTGAGTTATTGCCAGGGACAGGATAATCCAGACACAGACGGGGAAGCTGATTTGATCCTGTCACAGGAGCCCTCCTGTGGTAGATTTGAAAGTCCCACCAAATGGTCCCCTGGGATGGAGAGGGAAGCCCACATCAAGCCTTTGTCTTACAGACAGAGAGGAACCCAGGAGTTGGCCATCTTAAATGCTCAAGTGAAAATTGTGTCAATCTGCATGGGGCCTCTTTGCCCTGTCTGTCTGCCTGTCATGATCTCCAGGAGTCCTGGTTCCTCAGTAGAGAGTGAAGAGACCATGCATCAACAGGAGCATGAAAAAGTCAGTTTGCAGAATTCCTGGAAACCCCTCCCCCCCAGGGCCATGTGTAAGGCGCCCTGTGCCCGAGAAGAGTGGGTGCTAAATAAATGAAGAGAAGGAGGTGCTGTGTACAGGACCTATGGGGGTCACAGCAGCTGGTCAGGGCTTTGGAGCCTTGGGCCTGTCAGGGTTCTTTAGTCCACTTGCATTCTCATGAGTTCCTTTCTCCTCCTCCTCAAACAGTCATTACCCATGTGTCCCTGGTCGAGTTCTTTGTTCTGGGGATATAAGAACGGGAGCTCTCGCAGGCACCCTCAGGACTCAGATCTGTACCTATAGCAGAAACCCTCTCTCTCTCTCTCTCTTTTATTTACTTTGAAGAAGCAAGGTGGCTTGAGTCTTACAGCTGCAAGGAAATAATCTTTGTTAATGACACCGAAACACCTGGCGGCACTTTTCTCTGGTGCTGCACTCCGGATGAATCTGGGCTGATATTTGACTCCAGCTTTGTGAGGCTGCTCAGAAAACACAGCTGAACTGTGTCTGGCTCCTGGGCACTGAAACCACCAGGGAATGCATGGCTATCACTTAAAGCTACTAAAGTCTGTGGTAAATTTGTTACAAAACAATAGAAAATTACTATACAAGTTTGTTCTTCAAAAAGCTAATTAGAGGGGCTGTGGAGGTAGCTGGAGTGCTCGCCTGGCATGTGTAAACCCTGGGTTAGACTCCCGGCACCACATAATGCCAGCACTTGGGAGGCGGAGGCAGGAGGATCAGAAGTTCAGACTTAAGGCGGAGAATGTAACTTGGTTCACAGAGTGTTTGCCTAATATGTAAGAAGCCCTGGGTTTGATTCTGATTACAACATAAAGCTGGGTATAGTGGCACATACCTGTTATTTGGAACTTGGTAGGCAGAAGCAGGATGATCAGGGTTCAAAGCCAGCCTCATCTACCTAAGATTTTTTTTATCAAGAAGCAAAACAGAACAAAAACCATAATTGGAGCATTGCCTTGGGTAAATTTTCTGCCAAGAGGGGCAGAGCAACGAGGCTTGGTGAGGTTGGCATCTCATAGACATTTCTGCAGTCAGCTTTGTGTTAATCCCATCTGTATGGGATGCCTGCATCCCACTGGGTACCTGCCTGGTATGATGCAGCCTCAGCCTCATTTCTCTTTCTTTTGACAGGACAGGGGGAACAGTGTGAGGCGTCCAGGCGATGCCTTCAAGGCAAAGGTTTGACCCTGTGTTCATCCTTATGCACTCTGCTCTTGCTGCTCACTCTCAGTGCAGCTCAGTTAGAAGCAACGTTTATTGAACATCTGCTACATTACAGATTTCCTGTTGGGGCAGGAGCAGGAAGTGGGGGTATTGTTAATGGTGATGGAATGGAGCCCAGACATTGAAGTGAAGGTCACGTGGCCCTGTGTTCATCTCCAAGTTTGTATGATAAATAGCCATTTTCTGTGGTTGCTATTACAGAGGGCAGAGTGTCGAGTGTTTAACAGATTGTATTTGCTGGATGTATGACCTTAGGAAAATTCCCTATCTGGGCTTCATCTGAAGAAATAAGATTGATAGTGAGTGCAGCCGGGTGTGGAGACGGCTTAGTATATAAAGCATGTGCCAGAGACACATCCCCACGTTAAAAGGCCGAGCACTGTGATATAAAGCTGGGATCCCAAGGAAGAGGAGACAGGAAGAACCCTGGGACCTGCTGGGTGTATCCCTGGCCAATGAGAGACTCTGCCTCCAAAACCAGGGTGGATGATGTTCCGAAGGATGATACCAGAAGCTGACCTCAGTCAGACTTCCACATCTATGCAGATGGGTGCATGTGCTTGCGCGCACACACACGCCCCACGACACACACACACACACAGACACACACACACACACAGACACACACACACATGTGCCCATCCCTAGCCATATACACGGGCATACACACAAGTTAAATAGAATAGTAATATTGATAAAATGGTTTTGAGAATTACAAGAGCAAAAATGCATGCAAAATCTGGTATATACTGAACTCTCAGTATAAGGCTTTTTGCATATATTACTATTATGTGCCTATACTGTTATATACTATATATGTTGGTACATGTTACTATTATTTGTCGTTATTTTGAGATGGAGTCTTATGTCTTAAACTAGCTATGTAGTTGAGGATTACTTGACTCCTTCTCCTCCTGCCTCCACCTCCCACACACTAAGATGATAGCTATACACCTCCATACTTTACGATATGTTACTTCCATAACAAATGCCATAGGTTACTATGGTAATACTATCTACTATATATGTCCCTATCTGTAACCTGACTTGTGAGGTAGTTAATTGGGGACTTCTTATAAGAGGCCTTCTAAATCAAGCCTCTACAATGGTGATTTCTTTGATGAGGAAGACCACAAGCAGACGCACCACTAGTCAAAGCTGTGAGAGTTGGAAAGCTATGAGAAGGTGTTGAGTTGGGTAGGTAGGGGCCTCTGTGGTCCTTCTAACACACCTTCCTCCTAGGGCGTGCTCTCGGCATTCAAACTGTTTCTTCTTGCAGGTTGGATGTGGGCAGACCTTCTCGGGGGAGTAGAGTGGCATGGATGCTGGCCGCCATGGCCTCAGAGAGGTCCTATGGTTTTCTCTCTGAAATGTGTTCATTGATGCTTAGAGGGATACTGAGAATAGGTGGCTGGTCCATGCTTTCAGAGCAGAGTTAAGCCTTCCTACCAAGGATCTTTTGGATAAAGACAGATGATTTTTATCTTTGGGGGTGGTGCTGGAGATGAACTGTGTACATTTGGATATCAGCTGTGCTGGGGGAGAGGCGCAGCTCCAGGGAGATGTTAGTGGCCTGAGCTGCCTCTCTCCCATCCTAGATTTTCGTCTGTCATTTCTGATTAAACTGTCATTCACAGCTAGCAAAGTCATCATGACCAGCAAGAGACCACTGGAGTGCTTTCCCCTGTACAACAGCAAGCTGGCACCAAGCCGCTTGTTCATGCAGCCATTGTCTCTCTGTGGTTCCAACTGTTATTAATAATGATGATCATGGTCATTAGGCCCAGGAAGAAAATAATGATGAAACAGCTCTAATTAGGCATTATAATGACAACACGTTCTTATCATCATGTTGACTAGTATTAATTATAGTCTTTAGAGTCACTGTAACAATACAAACTTCTGCTTGAGTTTGTCTTCTGTGTGATCAAAGCATTTAAAGACGTGATCTTGTTAGTTCTCATGGCATTGTGTCAAGGGGAGGGCCACTTTCAGAACTTGGCTCTGTGTGCAGCAAAGGGGGAGTATGGAAGGGGAGGCAATGTAACACTGAGTTCCGGAAGAGCAAAAGAAAACACAACAAAATAAACAGTGGGTGAACACACACACAAGACAATGTGTCTGATGTGGCACAGGGTCTAGAATGAAGACTCCGGAAAGTTCGAATTCCATTTTTCTTTGGTTATTTTCCAGCTATGTGAAATTGATTCTTTTTTTCTACCTTAGTAGTACTTCCTTTTCTTGTTTTGTGTGTGTGTGTGTGTGTGTGTGCTCAACCTTAGCTTTTGTTCTTGGGCCTCCTGTACCTCATTCTTTGAGCCAGGGCTTCTCACTGGCTTGTAACTCAACACGTGGCCTAGGCTGGTTAGCCAATGAGCTCCAGTAGAATGCCTGTCTCTGCTTCCCCGGTACTGGGATTTCGAGCACATGCTACCATGCTCAGTTTTTTAACTGCATCTAGGGATCTAACTTATGTCCTCGTGTCGTGGGGCAACTGACCATGGCCTGAGCCTGAGCAGTGCTCGTCTCTTCCGCTGCAGTTAAGGACAGTCTGCACCCTCCTGCTGCACCCTCCCTTTTCAATTGTGAAGCACTGGCTGGTGCTTCCTATAGTCAACCAGGAAATCATTGACTCCAGCTCCCGGAACAGGGCTATTGGTGTTTAATGAGTCAGTTGAAGGATATGAAAGGAGATTTCTTTACAGACTGAAACTGTAATTTGCATACAATGTGCTGCTAAGGAAGATCTTACATGGGTTTATTAATTTTGGGTATATTAATAAGCCTTTTAGTCGCCCGTGGTCAGAGCTGGTCTGCTGTTTGCTTCCATCAGCTAGCTGCTGCCTGGGAGCTATCTCTCCATTTCCCTCAGCTCCTTGGAGCCCTGGGTAGGAACCAGAAAGCGCTTGTCAGGGAGGCAGTCTTGCGAGGGAAGCTTGGCCATCTCCACTGTCCTTCATGCCTGGGCTCTCTTCTCCATCCTCCACTGTAACTGTAGCACTTTTTGGAGAAGGACTCACCTGTCCCTTCCAGGTCACCCTCTAGCCCACAGGACTCTTCTCAGACACTGGTGTGCTATGTGGGGTCTTGAGGCTGGGCCCTGCACAATCTGGAAAACCTCTGGATGTTCCAGCATCTGCTGTCTGTGTGCGTTAGTCCCCAGTTTGCATCTCAGAGTGATCTACTGTGACAGTAAGCCAGATCACCCCGTTATTAAAAACGGGAGAGTTTAATGACTGAAGAGTTCATTAATAGATATTTCGTAATTTTTATTTTTAAATTTAAATTAGAAACAAGGTTGCTTCACATGTCAATCCCAGGTTCCTCTCCCTTTCCTTCCCCTCCTCCCACGCCCTCCCACCAACTCGCCCAGCACCCTTTCATTTCCCAGGGAGGGTGAGGCCCTCCATGGGGTGTCCATAGTCTGTTATTTCATCCAGGGCAAGGCCTAGACCCTCCCCCAAGAGTCCAGGATGAGAGAGCATCTCTCATTGTGGGATGGGCACCCAAAGTCCATTTGTATACCCGGGATAAATACTGATCTACTACCCAAGGCCCAATAAATTGCCTAGGCCTCTTCACTGACACCCACATTCAGGGGGTCTTGATCAGTCCCATGCTGGATTCCCAGCCATCAGTCTGGGGTTTGAGAGGTAACCCTTGTCATGTCAGCTGTTTCTGGAGGTTAAACCAGCCCAGTCTTAACCCCTTTGGTCATCAGTCCTCCCTCTCTGTCACTGGGTAGATATTTTGTATTTTTAAGTAGAGGCTGGGATGTTGCTCAGTGGCTAGAGAGCCTGCCTGGCATACAATGAGTTGTGGATTTTATCCCCAGAATCCTATAACCAGGCATGGTGGTAGTGGATGCCTGTAAGCCCAGAACTCAGGAGACTGAGACGGGACCATCAGAAGTTCAAGGTTGTGATTGCCTCCATAGAGAACTGGGCCAGCAGCGTCTGTAGTGTTTTCATAGCTGAGGGACTTTCCAGACACTGTCTGCGCGCCTGCTTCTCCTCCAGTGGAGCCCATGGGGTGTCACGTGCAGAGGACGGAGCAGCCCGGGTCTTCTGGGGGAGCAGCGATCTGCCACATGTGGACTTGTGAGGAACAGCCCTTCCTTATGTCAGCCCCTTCAGGTTTGGGGACAGCTAGTGTGTCATTCTGGCTTCTATAGGACACAGACAGACATCCTGCCATGCGGGGTATGGATGAGACGGGCATTTGAGGGAGGTAGAAGTTCCCCACTTAGCGGGATGACCTTTCTGCTGGGGCCAGGTCTCTTGCTCTCTGTCTAGAAGCTCACAACTCTCACTGGCATCTTAGGCACTCCACACAGATGGAAGCGGAGACTTCTAAGGGACGAGGTCAGGGACAGCCCAGCCTCCACCTGTCCTGTGTGTTTGTGAATGCTCACACTCATATACATGCATATGTGGGTGTATCTGTGTGTTTGTGAATGTTCACACTCATACACATGTATATGTGGGTGTATCTGGAGGCCAGAAGTTGATGTCAAGTATCTTCTCCAGATTGTAGTTTGAGAGAAGGCCTGAACCTGAGGCTCATTGATTAGCAGGCCTGGTTGGCCAGTGATCTTCTGAGATTCTCCAGTTTCTGCCTCCCGGTGCTCGGGTTATAGGTTGTGTCCATACCTGGCTTTTTAAGTGGCTTCTGGGGATCGGATTTCAGGTGCTTGGTCTCGTGCATCAAGTATTTTTTCCCACTGATCCCTGGTTGTTCACTCATCTTTCTGCTGGCCTCAGTCCTGCCCTGTGCTGGTGTCCCAGCTTCTCCTTCAGGTATGTGACCCTCTTGTCCTCTCCCTTAGCAGAGGAATTGGTGGGAGGCCCACACTCACTGGGCCAAGGCATCATGTCAAGGCCATAATTTCAGACTAGCAAACACTTCCCAGGATCCTATGCTGCCAACTTTGTGTATTGGGAACATCTTGAGCAAAATGTCAGAGAGAGCATCTCATTGCATCCTGCTGACCAAGAGCCCAGGCTGCTGAGGCTGCCATCTGCCCACAGCCTCTCCTAGGCAATTACATCAGTCTCTTAAGGGCTGGAAGAAGGGGACATCAGCACACTTTCCTTCCTCTGGGAGGGCAATGCCTATTTCCTCTGCTCATTTGGAACAACCCATCTGTATGGTCTCCAGGAGTGACGGAGGTACAAGGAGGGGAGATGGCAGTTTTTGGTGAGATAAAGGATTTGAGACTTAGTGGGGTGGGTATGGGGAGGACAGGAGGTGGGGAAGAGTGAGGAAGAGATTCACTGTTATAAAGGGCATGTATGTTAATTTTGTCAATCTTTAATCAAACCATAGACTGGAAAAGTTCCATTATTACCACTGCCCAGCTTTCTGACTACAGACATTTATTGTCTTTTTAATTAGTGTAATTGTTTGAAAGCATTTTCTTTCTTTGATTATTAATTTATACGAAGTAAAGGAAATGTGCCTGCTAGTTTTGGGAAATAAAATATTTTCAAACGTTGTTAACAGTGTTTATATACCTCTTCCCCACCACTGTCTATTTCTTTAGGGGATGGATAGGAGGAAGGATGGATTTAGCTGTAAAGAATGGGATTTTCATTTGACAAGAGAAGTGCCTTTAAGTCATGCCTCATCAGAATCAGTTTCCTGCAAGTCTCCTTTTCTGGACTCAGGCTATATGGGATTGTGGTGGTTCATTTTCATTGTCAACTTGACTAATTTGCAATCACCTAGGAGATATACTTCAAGATGTGTCTGTGATCAGGTTTTCAGGGAAGCTTAACTGAAGAGGGAAGATCTACATTGAGCTTGGGTGGTGCCATCACAATACAATATCCAAGGTCTTAGAGTGAATGAGGAGAAGAAAGTGAGCTGAGCCCCAGCCTTCACCTCCCTCTGCCTCCTGACTATGGGCACCATGTGACCAGCAGCCTTGTGTTCTTTCCTCCGTGGCTATAACCACGCTGGCCTTCATGCCATCCCTGCTGTGATGGATGGTGACTTCAGTGCTTATCCGTGGTAGTGATAAGAAAAACTACCCAGCACAGGGTCCCTCTGATGCCAGACAGCATCAGAGGCCTTTGGGAAGGAGGAGGGAAAAATCAACTTCTGTTTTACTTAGGAATTTTTATAGAAAAAGTTTAGTGGTCAACATCCTGATGTCCCCACAGGACTGAAAAGTTGTGTAGGTGCCCTTGTGTCAGACAACAAAAGACTATAGACGTTGAAGGCTATTTTTGTTGTCTGTTTTCATTGTAAGTTCAGAAATTATTGATTTTTGTCTTTTAGATCTGGTCTCATGTATTCCAGTCAGTCCTTGAACTCTCTGTGTAGTTGAGGATAAACTTGAACTCTTGATTACCCTGCCTCAAGCTCCCAAGTTGTAGGATTATAGGCATATGCTACCACATCTAGCTTTATGTTAATTTGTTTAAAAGTATTTCTTTGAGAATTTTGTACAGCATATTTGCATCATATTTTCACACATCCCAACTCCTACTGAGTTCATCCTTTGTTCCCTACCCATCCAACTTCATATGTTTTTGAAAAACAAAACAAAACAAAACAAAATGCAAGTACAATTTGTGTTGCCCATGTGTTCTTGGATGTACGGCCATCCACTCCATCCACTGGATCACAGTTGTCAAGTAGGGGTTAAATTCTTAGAGAGAACTGCCCCTCCATGTCACAGAAACTGTCAGTTGCCAATAGCTTCTTAGCTAAGGGTGGGACTTTGTGTGCCCCTCCCTTATCTATGCTGAGATTTGACCAGGTTGTGCTTTTACAGGTCTTGTGAATACTGTCATAACTGATGTGAGCCCATATGCACAGCTGCTTCGTTTTACACAGTTTTCTTGTAGTCGTTGACCACCTCATAGTTATTGCCCACTCTTCTACAGTGATCTCTAAGTCTTGGGAGGAGGGAATGTTTCACTTAGGGCTGATTATTCCGCATTCTCTCATTGTCCGAATCTTGGCTTGTTGTGAATCAACAGCTACTGCATAAGAAGATTCTCTGATGGGGGTCTGAGAGATGCATTAATGGGGGTGGGGTGGGAGAACAGGCATGAACGACATCCTCATGTAGGCAGTAGGGGCAGTCTAAATTAGTTTTTAAATAATTCAACATTTGGTGAAACAGTGTTACAAAGGAAAATGATTTATCAGTGGTAAGTAGAGAGATAGCTGTCTGTACTCCTTGGGTCTGGTGGACTTCCAGGGACTTGGGTATTTCAGTTATAAAATGAATAGTCTTGCACAAAGTAAGACAAATAATTCACCACCAGAAAAAGGTACAGTTCTGAATATTCAGAACCAAAGACAGAACTCTAGCTTGTTTCTTCTAACTGCCTTGGACACAGGCATTGCTTCAACTGGCTTGGTTTAGGGTTCTATGGTTGTGCTCATGGATCCTAATTATCACCACCAGTGAAGTAATGTAGCTGACGCAGAGACAACAAGGGAGAGAGCAAACCAAATGCTAGCAATGTCAGCTTGCAGTTTGCTAGCTTGCCTTTGAGAGGTTGAATATGTGTTCTGTTTCTCAGAACATGTCTGGAAAGTCCAAAGCTTGTGATTCATCCAGGTTTTATGGATGTTTAAGAGATTATATCTCATTATTTTGTCATATATATTGTTGACAGAAGTTTCTGTTCCCACTTGGTCCCGCTGCCCTTCAGTCCCAAATAAACACACAGAGACTTAATATTAATTTTAAAATGTTTGGCTGATGGCTCAGGCTTCTTATTGGCTAATGGGTTAATAAGTGACCCATTTCGATTAATCTAAATATTTCCACATGGTCTTGGCTTACCGGAGAATGCCCATGTATCCTACCTTCATGGTGACTACATGGCAACTCTCTGGCCACTCACTCTCTGTGTCTTCTCCCCAGAATTCTCCTTGTTTGGTAGCCCTGCTATATACTTCCTGCCTGGCTACTGGCCAATAAGTGTTTTATTCATTAACCAATAAGAGAAACATATATACAGAAGGATATCCTCCATCAATATATTATGTAATATATGAATTATATATGTTATAATATATATTACATATATATATATATAGCAGCAAAATAACTTTTGGGTCATTTGTTTGACTTCTAGTGTCAGCTAGATAGAATTCAATTTCTTGTCCACGTTTCTCTTTTCTGTCTGTATAAAACTTGATTGACCAGTCATGTGTTTGCAACAGTGAAGAAGCAGATGGCTGCTAGTGTGGATGGCAATGGATGACTATCAACATGCTTTCTTTAATAAGTAATTATAGGAAGTCAATCTGTTGTGTATCCAGGACAATGCAGATGGGCGGAGCTTAACGTTTGATAGAAGTCTACACGAAGCAGTTAAAGTTGTCAAGGATCAAGAGTTTGGTTCATAAACAGCAATCACCTTATAATTAGTGTCACATCCTTTGTGACACTGTTCCTGGGGAGGTGAACAAATATCTGCTTGCCACAGGTTGGGACCAGATGACAAACAGAAGGAAGCATATCCCCAGAGTCCAACCTGGTGAACCGATGTGTTCCATCTGGGTTACTTACAGCATTATGGGTCAGGGGTTAGAAATGCTCAAAGACAACTCACCAATATCCTATCCCAACATGGCAGGTCATGAAAGCTGGAACCCTGGGTTCACTCACGACTGACAGGCAGCTCAACAGGACAGAAAGGGTCTTTTCCAAGCATCCGAATTTGTTTGAGCTTCTTGCTGGCAGCTTGCTAGTCTGAGACGACCTCTCAGCAGTCCTTACTGCTTGTGTAAGTTTGGGGAGGCTGGGATCTAGTGGATCTGTTCAGTTCAGGGACCCCCTGAACTACTGAGTTGTTTACTTTCCTGAGACTAGTTAGCTCCCTGCAGGAGGAGTGTTCCCCTTTCCCTTAGAGCATCCTGTGCCTTAAGGAGCTTCCTTCCATTGTGGAGGCTTTATCTCAGAGGAAACTGTTTCACAACACTACAAAAGGTATCTCCCTTACTAGAAACAAGCTTGTTAATCCCAGTACCCTTTCCCTCCCCTCCTCCCCTGCCCCCCACCTACACCCTACCCCATCCCAGGGATGGTGAGGGATCTTCAAAGTCTCTCATATCATTTGGAACAGGGCCTAGACCCTCCCCCATGTGTCTAGCTTGAGAGAGTATCTCTCCATGTGAAGTGGACTCCCAGAGTCCATTCATGTACTAGGGATAAATACTGTTCCACTACCAGAGGCCCCATAGATTTCCCAGGCCTCCAAACTGACACCCACATTCAGGGGGTCTGGGTCGGTCCTATGCTGGTTTCCCAGGTATCAGTCTGGGGTCCATGAGCTCCAAAGGGTATCTTAACGAGGGTTTTGGAAATGGTATTAATCAGGAGTTAAATGAAGGAGAATCATAATCATAGGGCATATGCCCTGGAAATTGATTATATGATTATTTAAGCACAAAAGCCATCCTTAATTTAGAAATATTACAGAATTTCACGAAGGAAATCTAAATAAAACAGAGTCATCAACCCCTCCCTCCCTGGACAGTCTATCTTTTTGAAAACTTCTTTTTAGCCTTACGTTTCTATAAAGTGTATAGATTAAGTATTAGGTTGGGCAAATTGCAGTTTTCTAGGCTAGAAATGGTTGAGTATAATTTATGTGGTCCATCATATAATCCCTATTGCTGAGGGAGGAATGGATTTGAAAACTGAGGCAATGACTTTCTGAAGACAGGCAAGGGAGGTTCTCTGTGACCTCTCTCATCTCCAGCCCAATCTCCGTCTGTGCTTCCTTCTTGTTAATTCCAGCCATGCTGATTCTGTGCAGCAGTTCTGGAGAAGTGGCCAGAAGCCTGCTGACTCTCACCTCCCAACAGAGAGAGTCTAGATACATGCTCACTTGTGAATGCAGAAAGGGTTGTGACCAGTTTGACCCATGGACTATCATGGAAGGAAGCTATGTGAAATCCAAGGATGGGTCATAAGAGGCCATGCGAGTTCTGCTAGGTTCTCTTAGAATGTTCATTCTTAGGAATCCTGATCAGCACGTTGTATGGCATCGGAACCACACATAGGTGCCCAAGGCCACAGTATTCGAGAGCCATCTTGGCCCTACAGGTGGACATACAGGTGGTTCCCACGCCATCTGAGAAGCTCTTGCTGACAGTCTAAGGTGGCAGGGCAGAAGGTGGGCCACTTCTGTGTTCTGCTCACATTCCTGACCTGAGCAACCATGCTCGTGAGAAAGTGGTTGTTCCTGGCCACTGAGTTTGCAGGGGGTTGCTATGCTGTGGTGGGTAACTGGAATAATGAGAAATACGTACTTTCTAGTTTGGGATTTTAGGCTTTCTTTTCAGTTTATAAACCCCCAAAGTCATACACTCCAGCCTGCTTCCCTTTTTGACTTTTGCTACTGTTTTTTTTTTTGCAAATTATTGTTAAAAGCAGTTGGTTGTATGCTTCTCCTGACATTATTTGTTGGAGTGGCCTGGATAGTTTTCACAGCAGTGTTGCTCAGGGGGAGACACAGGAGCTTGGCATTTCTTGATGGATTGTTTAGAGATCCTAGAAGATACATGAAGCTTCTAGAATGCCCTTGACTAAAGAATGGTTCTCCATTAGGGAAGGTCATCTTTTGTGACCGAATACTAAGCTCTGGATGCACATGCAATGGGAGAAGAAGGGGACACCTATCTGGCCAGTCGCATCAGGTGGCCAGGGTCTTCACATCTGGAGTCTGGTATTTCTGTATGAAGAATGAGAAGACTTAAGGAGCCCTCGTCCTTGCCGTGGTTGGGACTTCTGTTCCTTAGCACACTCCAGTGTTAGGCACTAACCTTGGGCAGGTTGAGGATCTGGCAAGTACGAAAGGCAGAGATGAATCCATACCCTGATCTTAGTCCTTGGATGTTACTGTACCCTTTTGAACCCATTCCCTCTTCATATGATGCATGACACTATACTGGGATATAAGAAGTAAGTATAAAGTGAATGACATAATAAATACAGTTGTTGGATTCTGATTCTGCTTAGAATCATTTTTAGTGCCACCTGAAATGATTTGGAGAAAATGGCGTTCCCTGGAATTTTCCTGAAAAAGAAAAGGTGTGTGTGTGTGTGTGTGTGTGTGTGTGTGTGTGTGAGAGAGAGAGAGAGAGAGAGAGACAGAGACAGAGACAGAGAGAGAGAGACAGAGAGAGAGACAGAGAGAGAGACAGAGAGAGAGACAGAGAGACAGAGACAGAGAGAGAGAGACAGACAAAGAGAGAGAGAGAGAGAGAGAGAGAGAGAGAGAGAGATGTCTTTAGGGAATGCATAAAAACTACATTGATGGGGCCTAGAGAGATTGCTCAGAGGCTAAGAGCACTTGCTACTCTTGCAGAAGATTTAGTTTCTATCCAAGGACCCACATGGTGGCTCACACCCATCAGTAACTGCAATTCCAGGGAAACCAATGCCCTCTTCTGGCTCCTGAGGGAACTGCATGCTTGCAGTGCACATACGTGCAGGCAAAAAGCTCATAAACTAAAAATGCAAACACATCTTTAAAAATTACATATATTTATGGGTACACATGCATACTACATGTGTAGAGATAAGAGGACAGCTTATTGACTCAGTTCTCTTCTTCTACCACGTGGGACTTGGGAGATCTAACTCAAGCCTTCAGGCTCGGCGGCAACTACGTTTACCCACTGAGTCATCTTACAGCCCCCCTCCTCACCTCCCTTAAGCATTTTGTAAGCACATGGGGTTGTACTGTGGTCCCCGAGGAGTAAGGCTATGTCCTAACTGTGGGTGACAGTGGAGAATTCTGTTGGTTGTTCCAGAAATGCAGAGATTCTGGACACATTTTTCTCTATGCGTCCCTATGTCTTCAGCGAGCTCCTCTAGAGTCCAAGATGTTTCAACTGAGTGGGGGACTTTCCTATGGAAGCTGATGAGGGTCTAAAAGTATCAGGGCGTCAGAAGTCGGCATAAAGAAGCAACAGACAACAGGAAGAAATAGAGGAAGCAAATCATCAGCTTACAAAATGCTTAAGGGAGGTGGGGGGGCTGGAAGATGACTCGGTGGGTAAACGTAGTTGCCGCTGAGCCTGAAGCCTTGAGTTAGATCTCCCAAGTCCCACGTGGAAGAAGAGAACTGAGTCAATAAGCTGTCCTCTTAGCTGTTTTCCTCCTCCTCCTCCTCCTCCTCCTCCTCCTCCTCCTCCCTCTCCTCCTGTCCTCTCTCTCTCCTCCTACTCCTTCTCTTTGAAAACAAAACTAAGACAAATCAGGAACAACAATTTAGTCAAATAACGGAGAAAACCACTGAGGCCGTGTCTTTGACCTCTCAGCTAAATTCAGTAATCTTTTAGCCTGTGAGCTTTCTATTAGTAAAAGTTTTGGAGATTGTGTTCACAAATCCTGGCACTTTCCCCAGAAATGATATTATTGGCAAGGAATGATTGATGAAATAAAAAATTAATGTAAGAAATGTATTTGTTTGCCTAGAATATAATTTCTTTTCATACTGACCCAATTTCTCCTTAGACCTTGGGTTTGTGACTGTCTGAATGACTGTTATTATTTTACCTTAGGTGATTTTTTTTCTATTCTAGGAAACAAGTTATAAGTCAAAACTCTAGAGTTTGTTTTAAAAACCTGGCAAGGACTATATTCAGTCTGAGTCAGAAATCAGATTTCAGGTGGACTGAACCAATAGACAATGCAATATATTTTAGCAAATGGCTGAAGCCTTTGTTTCTTCTTAATTATACAGATTCAATGACTTGTCACTTTTCTTTAAAATCTTATTTGTTACTCATTTATACATGTGTGTGCTTTCATGAGTTTCTGTGAACTGTGCATACAGAGGCCAGAGGATGGTACCAACTGACATGAAACTAGAGTTACAGGTGGTTGTGAGTCACAAGGTTTTAGTGCTGTGAACCAATCCTGGGCCCTTTGCAAGAGCAAGAAGTGCTTTTAATTGATGAGCATCCCTCCAGCCCACCTCTTCTCACCATGGTGATTAGAAGGGTGGCTGGCTTTGTACCAGCCAAGGTGTGAGCCATCTACACATAAACATTGCATGTAATCAATCCACATATTCTTAAAGGGGAAAGTCTCTACCACATGCAGCAAAGACCCAGCTTTTGGGGTGACAGCTGATAGTAGGGATAGAACTAATAAGCATGTAACTTTAGGACAAATAGTGACTAAAACCAAAATTGTAATGATTCCTCAGTGAAAATAATACTGAATGCCAAAGTTATTAACTAGACAAGATTATGCCCAGTGAAAGAAAATGAGTAGTTTTAAATACTCATTAAGTGCTAATTCTTAAATATTCATTATGTGAGTATTACTATCTTCACGGATGAGGCCATGATGGTAAGGAGATACAAATGGTGGCTCTAGTTTTGTTTTGTTTTTTGTTTATTTTTGAGACAAGGTCTCACTGTGTGGCCATGGTTGGACTGGAACTCCTAATTAGACCAGGCTTGCCTTGAACTCACAGAGATCTGTGCCTCTGCCTCCATGCCCAGCATAGATCTGGTGGTCTCACTTTGTCTCCTTAGCCTTTAAATGTGTTGTCTTTCCATCAAGCAGCTCTCTAGATTGATACACTGGACTCAGAATGTGTTTTGCTTCAAAACCAAGAGTAAGTGGTAAAACAAAGGAGCCAAAACAGAAAACTTTCAGTTCTACACTTTTGTTTGAAGTTGGCCAGTGTCCATCTTCCTCTTCTCCTTTAGTCCCTTAGAGAGAACTGAGTTCATTAACAAGAACAGCATAGAGAATGGGACCCGTGATGGTGTTTTTAAATGAAGAATATGGAGACTGGAGACAATAGGTAGGAGACTGTGAAGAAAGTTTGGCTCACTTCCTGAAGAGGATTTGCTGTGCTTAGCAGAGTGATGAGCAAGCCAAGGCATCTCCTTCTCAGCCCAGCATCAGCACCCAGGTATGCTGAGTCCCAGGGAACTGACTGAAACTCACCATGCATCAGTTTCAAGGTGTGGTGAGTCCTTACCTACTAATTCATAAGCCTTGCTTTCCCGTAACTATAAAAATAATGGTGCCAGCCATGCAAGGTCCTAAAGTAGACTTTGTAGACCTAAGGTGTGTTAGTGAGTAGATTCAAGAATGGAACTGAGGGATTGGTAGACCATTGCAGGAGTATGTTGCTGTAGCAACCAGACATTGTCATCTGTTGTTGATTGCAACATTCTTGTTCTTTATCAACATTCCCCCAAGTTTCAACAGTTCTTACTCTTTTTTTTAAAAAAGAAAAGATTCAACATTTGTCAAAATTGTTATTATAAAAATACTTTCCAGTTACCTTTGTTGGATCCTCACATGGCCCTGCTCACTTGTTACTGTCCCGAGTACGGAAGACATATCTATTACAATTTTTTTGAGGCAGGTCCTACTGTGTAGCCTAGTCTGGCCTGGGATATGCAGACCCCTTTCAAGATTACATTGCCATACTTGTCCATCATAGAATCTTGTCCTCTGCCCATCTCCTCCAATGATATAAGTCTTGGATGTTACAGCTGTCCCAGAGTTTGATGTTTATTGTTTATAGTTGGTCTGTGTACTCATATCACATCCTTAGACTAGAGCTGTGCTGTCATTCAGTTGGCAGAGGGCTTGCCTAGCATTCTCAAAGCCAAAGGCTTGATCTCCAGCACTTCATAAACTGGGTATAGTATATCCCTGTAATCCCAGATTTTGGGCCACTGAGGCAGGAGGATCAGGAGTTCAAAAGAGATGCATAGTGAGTTCAAAGCTAGCCTGGGCTACATAAGAGCCTCCCCCAAAATACCAGAAGAAACAACAAATCCCCTAGAATTGACCTCACACAGTCTAGCCTGACCTTCAGCATTGATATGAAACTAGGAAATTCTAAAAAAAAAAGTAGGAATATCACTGGCCAGAGATTAGTAGGTAAATACACTTGATAAACATTGGGGAATATTTCTACAAACAAAACTGGTTAAGAAATTAAGTATATAGGAAGAGGCTGATGTTGTATTTTCTATTGGCTAAGAGAAAACACTAGAAGTAGTGTCTTCTGGGTGAGAAGGAGTAGTTGTGATACATAATTTCTAGTAAGTGTAGAAATAATATGCAGGGCCATGGAGACGAAGCACTGGTATTTTAAAGTGTTTAAAAAAGTCCCTTTCAAATCATTTAATGACAAGATGGCATGGGTGGAATTCTGTCTATTCCAATGATCGTTTCTCTTACTTCCTTGAGAGATAATCTAACATGCACTTGCCTGTAAGAGTTGACTGCTATCATTACTAAGAATAAACAGAAAAGGGGCTGCAAGATGGTTCGGTGATTTTAGTTTGCCACCGAGACTGCTGACCTGACCTTGATCTGTGGGACCCACAGAGCGGGATCAGCTCTGGTCAGTGGCCCTCTGATTACCACATGCACACTGTGGAATCTGCAGAGCCTTCCGCACACATAGATAGATAATAAATAAATGCATACATAAACTTGTAACAAAATGTAAAGAATAAAGATAGTTTCTTCTTTTATTGAGTCTTTGGTTTCTCTCCCATGATAAGGTACTCCTACAAGGAAGGGTGGGTGACTGCCCAGGTTGTGCCCAGCTGGTAGCCAACCTTATCCTTGGGAGAGTTTGACGCCATAGCTTAGAGGTTCACGGCTTGATTCTATTAGGCAGCATTAACTCCCATGGGCTTTTACCTCCTCATTGCTGTGACCAACTGCCCAGAAAAAGTGACTTACATAGGAAGGAGGGAGAATTTACCCTGGCTCACAGTTTGAGAAGGCAGTGTCAACCATGGCAGGAATATATGGTGGTGGTGGCAGCTTCTGGCAGTAGTGGCTGGTGTGTGAGGTGGTGTTTTCTTCACACCAACAATCAAGAGGCAAAGAGAGGAATTCCCGTGTTCTCCTGTCTCCTGTTTTCCCCCACTTTTATGCAGCCTGAGACCACAGCCCATGATCTGTGCTACCCACGTTCAGGGTGAGTCTTCCCTGTCAGTCCAACTTCTCTGGAAATACACTTACAGATACACACTTAGGTGTATTTCATATGATTCTGAGTCCAGTCAAGTAATAAAGAAGATGGATCATCATGGCAAGTTGAAGTTAGACAGTGCTATTTACTCTAGCAGAGTGAAGGTTCCCTTTAGACCCGAGTCTAAAATATTCAGATTCCTGTTTCCAGTTGTCCAGGGACACAGCTCTGCACTGTCAGGGCAGCACAGGTGTCTGTACTCAAGCACTTTCCAGAAGTGCTTCTGATAATTTATAGTTGTCTAAAAATTATGAAAATCATAGCTGAGAAAAAAAAACAATGCGCATGATGTATTTGATGAGGGCATGCAGTTAATTCTCTTTTGAAATGTAAATATTCTTTTCAAAACCAAAAGGATGATGAATGAATAATAATGACTGTCTCAGCGTTTTATAGTTCACAGTGAAGGAGTCGAGAGCCTATGTGGAGGAATGTTATGGTAGGCTACATCTTGCCATGGCTGTGGAGAGCGAGACCCCTGAGAATGTCTTTAAAAATTTAATTACATTTATTTTTATTTTGTTAAGCATTGCTATGTTAAAGCTGTGTGTGTGTGTGTGTGTGTGTGTGTGTGTGTGTGTGTGTGTGTACATATGCAGAAGCAAGTTCCACTGAACACATATTAAGGTCAGGGAACAACTCAAAGGAGTCAGTTCTCTGCTTCAGGGAGATTGAACTCAAGTTGTAAGACTTAGCAGCAAGCACCTGTACTCTGGAACTCCCTCACCAGCCTTTTATTAGATAGTTCAGAGTGGGGGTGGGGTATGGAACTCTAGTAGATGGGTCTAGCTTTGCTCATTGACAACACTCCAATCTCCAGAAATTTGGGGGGTTACTTATAATCTGTGGTCGTATGAACAGAAGCAAGAAATACTGGTGATAGATTTGTGTCCAGTTTGAGTTGGTCATTGTGTGATTACTTCTTGGTTCTGTGATAAAATATCCTGGTGAAACTACTTAATCAATAAATAGGGGCTTCTGATACTCAAGGCCATCTCTTCACGGTGAGTTCCCAAACAGGACATTGTAGGTAACATATTGTGGTCACTCCAGAGACAGCCCCTTGTCTGCTTATCTACAGAGTGCTTGGGGAGACCATTTTACTGAAGTCTACTTTCTCCGCGTGAGATCACATTTGTTTTAGTGAGGGTTTGGATCAAGATCCCGATCACTGTAGTCTCACTCATCGATGGTTTCACTGCAGCTTCCACACACTAGATCAGAAGTGCCATGGGAATATTTAGTGTGTGCCCTAGAGTAGTCCTGAATAATCAGATAGTAAGGGAGATGAGTTCTGGTTCAGTACGTCTAAGTACCAGGTCGCAGTTCTTAAGAAAAGAACTCCTTTTTTTGAGGTACGGGATCTGGATACAATCAATGGGTTAGCTATTTCCATGATCAAGAGGGATGAAGAAAGGGAAGCCTTAATGAGTGTTGTGGACTGTCACCAGGTCAGGATTGGATTCTGCTGAGTGGAGTGGCAGGCACTTTCATGGAATGCTTTCCCACTGAAGTGCTCTGAGAAACACCTCACTATCCAGTAGACATCCCACAGGATTCTCACAACCTCCAGATTCTCAAGACACTGGTTAAATCAGGAGAGGTGTTTTCTATGAGGGAACATTTGATGATGACTGGAAATGTTTTTTATGTCAGGATGAGAGAAGATGCTTCTAGTATTGACAATATAGGGTTCATGGAAAGTGCCGGGTATCCTATAACACAGAGGGCAGATTCCTTCTCACTGAAAAGAAAGATGAGACTCAAAATATCAGTACTGCCTAGGCTGGGAAATCTTACTGTAAGATAAAGAAGTTATTACATTAGTCATTTGTAGCTACTAGAACAAAATACTGAAGACTGGGAGCTCATGAATAGCAAAAAAGTTGGTTTCTTGTAGTTCTGGGAAGTCCATGATCAAGGCCCAAGAACTGGATCTGTCAGGGATGTTTTATGGTTCATTACTGGAGGAGGAGAACCCATGACTTTGGTTCTACTTTGTAATGGTACCAGTCACATTTGTGAGGACCCGTTCTTGGCCTAATCATCTCCCTTGGTACCCTACATCCTAACGTCGTCCCTTTAGGATGTTTCAGCATAGGCTCTTGGCACACCATATGGACCACAGCACAGCCCAAGGAGCATAAGATCTTGCCATGTAGATCTCAAAGACAAGGATGCATGCAAGGTGGTGACGTTTGGCTGGAGAGAGAAATAACAAAACAGCATGGATGTTTCGATGTAGGACCCCTTAGGCTGATTCCTACAGGAAAGGCAAGAAACACTGATACCCAAGCCTGAATCTTGGGCTTCCACATCCTGTGAATCCTGCTCCATTCACTCATCAGGCGTTCTATGCAGTCTCACAAGAGATTTCATCTACAGAGGGTATTTTGTTAGGAAATAACCCAAATTGAAGTTTGAAAAATATAAAACAAATTTGTAAGTGAAAAATGCTTTTCAAAATGAGGTTTTTCAAAAAAGTTGAAGAATCATGTCTCTATTGCCTATGAGTTTTGAAAAAAAATAACCTGTGAGAAAATGATGCAAGTGTGAGAATATGTTTATAAAAAGCGTCTCAAGCACAATGTATTTTAGTAAGTTTGTGGAGAAGACTTACCTTTATTTTAGAACAGATGTGGTCTGTGATGTAATACTATAAGGAAAAATAGATTTATGGAGGATTAGGGTTATAATTTTAGTATAATGAATTACCAATGGATGTAGGGCTTTAAGAATATAATTCACTATCATGAACTTATTTTAAGTGTCTTTATGATCCACATTTTTAATTTTTTTTTGTGTTTTGAGACAGGGTCTTACTCTATGTAGCTCTGGTGGGCCCGGAAGTTACTTTGTAGACCAGACATACCTTGAACTCTCAGAGATCTGCCTGTCTCTAGGATCTGCCTCTTCCATATTGGGATTAAAGATGTGTGCCACCATACCTAGATTATTTTTTAATTATTTAAGTTTTATGTTAAAAGTAATAGAAAAAACGACTAGCAAAAATTCCTCTTCAATTCCTATTTCCTCCTTTCCAACTATGAACCATATCTCTGAAAATACTGTTAATACTTTCTTTGACTTCCTCTCCAGAATATCATTAGGCATATTCATGACAATAAAACTAAGCCTCATTAAATTTTTCTTTAAAAATGTATTTATTTTATGTGTTTGGGTATTTTGCTTGTCCACTCCATTGGGGTGGAGTTAGAGGGTTGTGTGTCTCCATGTAGACTCAATCGAACCCAGGTCATCTGGAAGAGCACCCGGTGCTCTCACTGCTGGGTCATCCCTCCAGACCCTATGCCTTATTTCTTGCTGTAGACAGCCTCACCCTGTTCTTTATCTTGAGAGGCATTTCTCTATCAGTTTCTGGGGGGAGTTTTTTACTTTGCTTTGTTTTTAGGAACCTAGGGTATTTAATTGTTGGAACAAACCATGTCCCCCTTAACTCATCACCTTTAAGGGGGCATTTGCTGCTTCCAACCCTTTATGATTAACTTCACACACGTCATGTCATCTCAGATATTTTGCAGGTGTACCATTGAGCTCAGTTTTGAGTGGAATATTATATCATACATGTGTATATATGCATTAGCAAAATCATTGTGTATCAGAGTTGCGGTGAGGAGAAAGGCATCAGATTAACACATGAAAAAAGCCAGTGGGTGGAAAGACTGGAACCCTTCTCCAGTAGGACTAAATGTAATAGACAGAGCACATGAAAAAAAAAAGTTCAGCTATACAAATTCAGGGGAAGGCCGGTGCTAAGTAAGTGTATCTGGAAGTTTCTCTCCCGCCAGTTCCTGAATAACCATGCAGAGGCTTATATTAATTATATATATTTGGCCAATGGCTCAGGCATACTACTAACTAGCTCTCACACTTAAATTAACCCATTTTTATTAATCTATGTATTGCCACAAGGCCCGTGGCTTACTGGCGATGCTTGGAAATCTTTCTCCTTTGGCAGTTAGATGGCATCTCCCTGACTCCACTTTCTTTCTCTCTGTATCTTTGTTTGGATTTCTTGTCTAGCTATATTCTACCTGGTTGTTGGCCAAATCAGTTGCTTTATTAACCAATGGTAATAAAACATATTCACCGCATACAGAAAGGCATCCCACATCAAGTAAGTGACCTGAAAAGATTTGAACTCACATGGCACAGGGGTATTAGAGCTTCTTCCAAGCTCGGTAGCTCAGTTCTTCCATTCAGTATGCCTTTTTATCCTTCTTAATAAGTTATCTTGTAATGAATTACCAATGGATCTAGTGCTTTAAGAATATAATTCACTATTTTGAACTTATTTTAAACGTCTTTATGATCCACATTTTTTATTTTGTTTTGTGTTTTGAGACAGGGTCTTACTTTATGTAACTCTTCTCTTTCAGAGCCCCAGGGTTCAATTCCCAGCACTCACACAATTCCCAGGGCTCACAGCTTTCTGTAACTTCATTTCCATGGGATCCAATGCCCTCTTTTGGCCTTTGTAGACACTGCGTGCAAGTGGTGCATGGATAGACATGTAGGCAAACATACATAAAATAAATAAAATATTAAAAACCCAGATCATTTGTACATCTGTCACTATATATATGATCCTGGATCAATCCATTGTTCTGGGACAGAACAACCCAGGAGTTTCCCTGAGTGAGCTCCAGCCTCCAGTGTATACCCATTACAGCTTTGCATATCCACACGCAGTGGGAAGGATTTCATGCGATGTATATAGTTGTACTTTATTTCTGTTACCTCACCCTCCCTACTGCTCTTCCCTCTCCTTCCTCACTACCTCTGGCTGGTCCCCCTCCCTCTTTCAAATAGGCCCCTCCCACTTTGGTTTCTCCCCCCTCCATTTGAACCTCTTCCTCACACACTTTTTTTACATTCATGTAAACTTAAACATATAAAGCATACTGCATGAGAAAACACAGCATTTGTCTTACTGAATTTGGATTATTTTGCTTAACACAATAATCTCTGATTTTCACCCATTTTCCTGAAAATGCCACAATTTAATTTTTCACAGCTGAATGGAAATTCCATTGTGTATAAGTATCACATTTTATCTACTCATCTCTACATGTAGGGAAGGTAAAAGTCAAAGTGTTCACTTACCTTGTCTGGGAAAGACTATTTTGTTCTTCCAGGATGGAGCCTAGCATCTTGCTTCTCCCGGGGCTGAGGGTGTACATCTAGGCTGGCTGCATTTTCAGGTTATTGTGAATAATAAACGCAGATGAACAGGTGTCTCTGTAGCATGCGTAGATTCCTTTGGGATTCCATGGCGATGAGGCAGGGTAGAAAGGCATTGAGGGGGCCACGAGAAGAGAGAAGCACATCATCAATGGAGAACCAAGAATTCCCGCCTAGTTACCAGCTGCTTAAGGCTCCTCTCTCTTCCCACATGGAAACCTGTGATTTTTCTAGGAATCCCACAGGCAACCCCATTTACAGGGAAAGGGCTAAACTGTGCAGCCCTCTTGGCTCCTGCTTTCTGCAGCAAGTTATGATTCTATGAAAGGACTGTTCAGAACCGCCTCACTCAACCTCCCTTAGGAAGTCGAGAGAAGGGGTGGGGGTGGGGAGATGCCTTAGCAGCCTTTTGAGATATGGCTTGACAGCTGCATGAGTGGTCTTTGTCACTCATGCTAAGACCCTTAATTGCTTACTGTCCTTTGAGAAGCCATTACCCACCCTGGTAGAGCTTGTTTTCTCTTGGGAAGCATGTATCCCTGATGGGGCGTGTCACTCTGTCTTTCTGAGCTTTCCCCCCTTAACTCTCTTGCAGAGTGTCCCCTGGACTTTGAGGTAGGATCCTGTACAGTCTATGCTGGGTTGACTGCACACTCTTCCTGCCTCAGCCTCTCAAGCTATACTGACGTGCAGCTGCCAACACCAGCAGCCCTTCACATCTTCAAGGGAACAGGGAATTTAGTGGTACCAAGTGGTCTGTATCTTTTCATTTGTTTCTTCTGAGCCTTAATTCAGTCTCATTTAGTATTGATACTGTGATCTTTAAAAATTGCTTTTCTTTGCACTGCACAGCATACATTCTCAGACTCTTTTTCAATTTCTCAAAATCACTTTTGAGATATTTCTTTCACTTTGGTACAGAATTAAGTTTTGCTCCAAAAGACAATATGATAAATCTGTTTTTCACTGTGTAAGCTAAACAAACGTGTGTGTGTGTGTGTGTGTGTGTGTGTGTGTGTGTGTAACATATACATTTGGTTTAAATTATGTTATTTCCATGCTTTTTTTCTTTTTAGGACAGCCTTTCATCTCATAATTTTATGTTTATTTTGTTTCGTTGCTTGTAGTCCTGTAATTTATAAAGGTCTAGAATTCTGTATTTCTATAATTATAACTTTGTGTCTTTCTACATTTTTAGGCATATGACAGTCTCCAAATATGAGTTAGAATTTAATTAGCATCAAATCTTTGACTGTTTTGTGTTGTTATAGCTGAGAGTCAGCAATTGATGCACAGTAATAATTTTCTCACAGTTCTTGAGGCAGGAAAGACCACGGTGAGTCCCTCCTCCTACATGGCCACTTGGAATCAGTCTTCCTTCTTTGTTTTTTTTTTAACTGCAATTTGTCCATCTAATTGGCCTGTTGAGGATGGATGGCCTAGCCTAGCTTTTGGGGGCTTGTAGGACCCAGGCTCTGACCCTAATAATTCTGGTAACCCTGGTCTGATGGCCTCTGAACACCTCACTTCAGACCTTTAGCTCCTTCAAGCCATGGAAGTGCGGTCCTAACACACTCTTTCATCCATTGCTTAACGTTAGCCAAGAAGATCCAGGCGTGCTTCCTTCTCTGGGCTTCTAAATGTGTCTGTTTATGTTACCTAGTTTACATTTTAGGGATGACATTGCTTGCTTTATTGCATCATTCCTGGAATGGCTGCCCTTCTGCACGTGGGCCCTCATTCAAAGAGATTAATTTCTGAACGTTAACTTTAAGTCCTGAACCTCAGTTTTGAACAGAGGCCCCATTTGTTGGTCAGCAGTCTTTCTGTTGGTAAAGCTAGTAACAGAGTTCTACCTGTATCTTTTTGCTACTCATATTTTAATCCATTTTATTTCTCTGGTTTATCTCTTTATGGGTCATCCATTACCTTGGTGGTGGTGGGGAGGTGTCACAGGATGCCAGTGCTGGTTAAGACTTTACAGTTCATGGGCTTTTAACATCTCTGCTACAGACAGTTTCCTCCCCAAATACTACTCATTATGTGCAACCTTTTACAAGTTTCAAGACTAGCTTCATTTTCTCTGCCACACAAATCAAACTGGGTCCAGAAGGACTTTTCTCCACCCGCTTTGCTTACCTCTTTCTGGTCCTGATTGTGAAAGAGGAGAGGTGAGACCTGGGGGAGAGAGAGGGAAGGATGGGGTTTGGTGGGGTATGGGAGGGATGGGGGAGTAGTGTCAGCTCTGCCAGGAAGGGTACCCTCCCTCAGGAATGGATTTCTGTTTTTGCTTGTTTGTTTGTTTTTGTTTTTCAAGACAGAGTTTCTCTGTGGCTTTGGAGGGTGTCCTGGCACTAGCTCTTGTAGACCAGGCTGGTCTCGAACTCACAGAGATCTGTCTGCCTGTGCCTCCCAAGTGCTGGGATTAAAGGCGTGTGCCACCACCACCCAGCAAATTTCTGTTTTAAAGTGATGTTTTTACCTCCCTTCTGGTCTCAGATTTTCCATGTATGGCTTCTTCTGCCTTGCTGCCTCTGCTTCCTTTGGAAGCTTCTGTTTGCACTTTGGAGTCTCAGATTCCAGGGCTCCCAGCATTATTGGAACCGGCACTAAGGCATTTTGTCCCTTCTCAATTGTCCTTTTGTGAGATTTGCAGAGATATTTACACTAGAGGTCTGATTCAACTTTAGAATTTAGTGAGTACAGCACTTTCAAGAGCACAAGAGCCGGGGCCAAATGAGGAACCCCTGGTAAGTTTAGAGGTATCATTCCACCTCCACCCTTATGTGTAATTGTAGATTGGAGAGAGATAATGAGAAACCTTATACAGTACTCATCATTAGTTGTGTGGCTTTTCCCTCCCATGATCAATACACAAGAGTCTCTCTCTCTCTCTGCCCGGCAACTTCTGATGCCCCCTGAAAATCAAGGAAGTCAAACTAGGCAGGTTGGAAAGGCACATTAGGGCAAGGAAGCAGCTAGTTGATATTCTACATTGCAAGCACGATATCTTTTGTGTTGCTAATTTTTTGTGTGTATATGTTTGTATTTGCAGATGTGTGTGTGTGTGTGTAGGCATGTGAGTGTAGAAGTCAAAGGTTGACATCAAGTGTCTTCCTTAGTCACTGTCCACCTTATTTTTTGAGACAGGGTCTCTTACCGAACACTGATTCTACTAGACTGCCAAGCCAACAAGCCCCAGGGACCCACTTGTTTCCACCAAGCCCAGCTCTCTCATTAAGGACATGCCCCACTGCACCTGCACCTGGCTGTTTACAGGGAGATCAAATTCAGCTCCTCCTGCATGGGTAGTGAGCATTTTCCCAACAGAGCCATCTCTCTAGCTTGTGAGGCACGGTGTTTGTGTACTCTGTTTTTCCCATTGTCCCATCATTTCTGTGCTCCCACCTATTTATGCAGAGATATAGCTCAAGGATACTGGGGACTGAGAGCTAGCCTGGCTTGTTTTCAAAACCTAGAGTCAGTGGGCATTGCAGAGCATGGCTACAGCATAAGAGAATGCAACGCTTAATTCTGAATAGTCTCCAAAGCATATGCATTCCCTGAGACCTGATACTTTCACGCATGTGACATTACACACCACCATCCCCACCTCTGAATGTCAAGGACAAAGTTATCTGTGTATTCTTTTTATTGCTGCCTTCCAGAATCACTTAGCTGCTTAGCAACACTCCACTACATTCGTTGAGGTTTTTATCTGTCACGTTGAAAGGAGAAGTGGTTGGGGGACAGACTGAGTCTGGTGGGAATAAATGCAAAAAGATTTCTTTAAAAAAAGGCGGGGTAGGTGGGCACCTTAGAGTATATTAAATCCTGTGCTGGCGGTGACATAGTGATGAATAAGTCACTTGCTTCTCAGTCGATTGAAAGGCAGTAGGCTAGCATTTATTAAACACCTATTATGTGGCAAACATCACATCAGACTTGTTTATTCCCCGTAGAAGCTCCATTGCACTGATGGGTCTGCCCTGTTCTGTAGAGGGCTTGTCTAGGTTCAGAGAGGACTGGAGCCTAGACTTGAACTCTTGACTTCAGAGGGCTCACTCTTTCTCCTGTACCACCCTGCTTACAGCTCACCACAACAGAACTACTGGTATATGTAAGCCATGTGCTTGGACTGGATATGAAACCAGGCAGTCTCGGAGCTCCCCACTTGACTAACCCTGTGTTAAAGTGTCAACTGCACCCCAGCTGTAAGGATGTGGGAGCTATTTGGAGCTCTGTCTGTATCTGGGAAGTATGCGGGAAGAGAAGCAGGGATTGAGAGGTAGATTTGGGGTTCAGGGACGTGTGATTGTCATGAAGATTAAAAACTACTGATAACTTTATTGAGAATGTGTTGCTTTCATTCAGAAAACATGCATGCTACCTGCTCTGCCATCTCTCATCTGTGTGTGTGTGTGTGTGTGTGTGTGTGCGCGCGCGCGTGTGCATGAGCACGTGCTTGTGCATGCATGAGTGCATGGACAGAGGATGGCTTCAGGTGTTTTTCTTAATCACTCTCCACTTTACTCTTTTTACATCTTGTTTTTTTGAGGCAGGGTCTGCCACTGAACATGGAGCTGTCCCTTGTTAGTTAGGCTACACAGGCTGGCCTGCAAGCTCCGGGATCCTCCTGTCTGCGCTCCCCCTGCCCCCCAGTGTGTGACGTATGCTCCGGGCTTGTTACTCCCCAGAGGCAGGCCTCATTCTTGCTGACTTTAGTGTATCTGTGGGAAATGGGGTGCTTTCTGGCCACCCTACCTTAGCATCTCTATTCTAGTTTCGTGACACTTGTTTTATTTTGAGACAGGGCTTCTCTCTGTGACTCAAGCTGGCTTCAAGGCCAGGGCTCGAGCCTCAGCCCCTGGGGTGCTGACATCACGGGTGTGGACCACCACAACCAGCCCTTCCTGCTCTCTTGTGATGAGGCCTCTGCCTTCCTTTGCTCCTCGGTACAGGGCACTGGAAGTAAAACTTTGCAGCCCCATCCCTCTCTGTCATCGTGAGGTAATGTGACTGTATAATTAGACAGTTTAGCAACACTGACATTTCTGTATTTGCACTAGAATTATCTTGATATTACTGGGGACTGGAGACTGCTACCACCTGCTAGGAACATATGCATATGTTTGAGCAAAGGTTAATGAGTCTATTCAGAAAAATGAATTAGGTGAGGGTTGCAGAGCATCTGGGTGCATCTTAATGTAATGGAGCTGAAGATTCTGATTGAAACTAACCCAATTGGGGGCAAAACAACTGGAAAGACTAGGCAAAGTTTTGAGTGTCTCCCTCTTTTTTTTTTTAAGGAACGGGTGGAAGAGTGGTTAGTTATTGTAGCCCCCCCATTCCTCTCTCTCAACAGGGACTCACACTATAGTCCAGGCTACCCTCAAGTTCTTAACCTTCAGGCTTTAGTCTCCCTGGTATTGAGATTGCTGGTGTGCATCAGTATGCCTGGTAGTTATTTCAGCCTGAAGTATAGGACACATTCCCTGCGACCTGACTATTGCTCTTTTGGGTAGGGTTTTCGTTTATTTTGTCCATTGGTATTGTGCTATGTGTATGCCTCCACTGAACTGCATTCCTAGACCCTTACATATTAAGTCTCTGTTGAAAAGTGGGGGTGGGAAACCCCTGTATCTTAGTCTTCTGTATGTTTGCTCAGCCTAAGGTTGTGCATTAACTTGAGCATTTGTGTAGACAAGGGTGAAATGACTTGGTTTACATGTATTGAGTATAAATAGAGGTTGATGTGGTTTTTTCTTTGTTTTTTTTTTGTTTTTTTGGTTTTTTTCGAGACAGGGTTTCTATGTGGCTTTGGAGGCTGTCCTGGAACTCGCATGGTAGTCCAGGCTGGTCTCGAACTCACAGAGATCCGCCTGCCTCTGCCTCCCGAGTGCTGGGATTAAAGGCGTGTGCCACCAACGCCCGGCTGAGGTTGATGTGTTTTATGCCAGTTAACTATACCCACCTTGCATATCAATTCTTCATTCTCTGACCGTCTTGAATTAACTAAGTGCAAGATTTTGAGAGTTTTCTAAAATTTGTTTAGGATGTTTATGGTGAGAGTTTTTCTTCTCTGATTCACAAAGAATAATAACCCCATCAAAAACAGGACACTGATTTGAATCAGCGTGATGGGTTGGTCTGTAGGTACCCTTTTAACTTTCCAGAAAATGTGATGAGGTTTGTCTTCCTCTTACTCAACTTGGCCTTACTTAAGAAAGGACTTGCTAGTTTAAAAATAGTCATCTTTTATTTCCCAGCTGCCAGGGCCTTTCTCCCTTCCCTCGGCATTCACTGACGTGTTTTGATTGACACCCCATTCAGTACTAAAAGGGAACAGAGAACACCGAGCATCTAGAATGTTCCATTTTATTGACAGACGCTGAGACTTTGTCAGGGACAATTGCCTAGCAACCTGTATGGTACCACTTTGGAGGAAAGGGAGGAAGAAAAGGGCAGAATTACATATAAATGAAAGGCAAGCATATGTAGAAAAGGCCAGCCATTACTAAACGGGGAATATTTTATCCCAAATAGGTCTTTAAGTTAGCAAAGTTGCATGTAAAATCTGGACAAATTAATTTTCTTTTCTTGGGCTGTTGGATTATTGAAGTGTTGGCATAAAAGAGTTTTGCAAAATGCACTTGGCTGTGGGTTACATGCAAAGGGAATTTATTGACATACAGAACAGAAGTTATATAAGTACCAACTTTAGGTGGGTATTATTTGATTGAACAGGCTGTCAACTATTTGTTTTCCGTAACCCCAGGAGAAAAGTCCTTTCTGAGTCTGTCTAATAAAAATTCTCAGATGTCTTCTTTAGGTCACATGCCTAGTTTTGAACCAATCATGGCCATAAGTTATAATCACTCCATAGCTAGTTTAATGGAATCTTAGCTTGACTCCTGAGGACTACTGTTTGAAAAATCCTTTATAAGTTTACAGATTTGTTCATCTGGAAAAACTGAGATGGTAAATGAGAATATTTTTGTGTCAGGGGTATTAGATTGAGTCATTTTCTTTGGTTATGTTATATGCCATAGAATCTCAAAAATAATGAATACAAGTGACCCTTATTGATTACTTTTATTGTTATGATCAAATAACTGACAAGAAGCCACTTAAGGGAGGAAGGGGTTATTTTGGCTCCCAGTTTGAGGATGTATAGCCCATCATGGTGGAAAGGACTTGGTAGCAGGAGTGTGAGGTATCTGGTTCATCTTCATCGGGGAAGCAGAAGGCAGGCAGGAAGTGGGGCGGGGCTATGGAACCCCCAGACTCCCTACTGACTTTAGTGAGGTTTTATTTCCTATAGGTTCTCAATCTTCCAGAATAGAAACACTAGCTAGGAACCAAGACTTCACACACATACACCAATGGCAGACACTTCACAGCCAACAGCAGGATATAACACAGGCTGCCTGGGCTTCCATTACTCAGACCAGCTAACCTACACAGGCGTCCCAGCCTGACTAGAGCAAAAGGCCAGTGTTTAGATAGTCTAATGTGACATTACTCTCTTAGTTTGCCATTTGTAACTGTGAGTCTACTGTTAAAATTTTGTGACCGAAGGCTTTTAACTCCTCCAGAGCCTGCTGTTGACCTCGTTGCTGTATATTGTTACCATATTGTTTGATTTGCTTGATCCAAGGTTAGTGCCTGTTCTTTGTATTGTTTTCCAGAGAAACAATATAGAATCATCTATCTATCTGTCTGTCTATCTATCTATCTATCTATCTATCTATCTATTATCTATGTATCTATCTCTATCATATATCTTTCTATTTATATCTATCATCTATTTGCCTATCTGCTATCTATTTATCATTTATCTATCTATATCTATCTACCTATCATGAACTATTTGTCTATCAGCTATCTGTCTTATATTTATCATCTATCATTTATATCTATCTTCTATTATTTACAATCTATCTATCTATCATCTACCTATATATCTATTTGCTATTTACCATCTGCATATTATCTGTCATTTATGTCTATCTGTCAATCTGACTTTACTTTTGACATTTTCCATTTAGTAGTTCTGTATAGTTACTGGCCTAGGCCAAGCCTGGGACACCATTCCTCTTCCAAGTTGGGGTTGGATTATTGCTGCCAATGGTACTGCAGGGATGAAGCGGTGTGGGGGACTCATGATGCCCACTCATGTCCATTACCTGGTTGGTTTCTAGGATCACATTTGCTGTGGCAGAGGCCGTTGTTTTCCTTTTGCAAATGAAAAGACTGTGAGAGTTGCCCACCCTTTATCGGTTAATAGGGCTTCTCTGTTCACACCAGGGGAAAGTGAAGTGTGATGTGTGACCCTGGACCTGGCAGTTATCGTCACATGACTAATCTGAGCTTCACAGGGGTGGGGGCCTCCTCAGGGGGTCTCAGCACTAACTGAGTGGGATGAGGAGCCTCCAGGCTTCCGCTGCACCCTGCTTCCGCCTGGTGCTCCTTTCTTAGCTGCTGCATCCCTATCACAGCGCACACACAGGATTCCTGTCACACACTGATGCTGCTAATGTGAAAAGCCACGGTTCCAGCCAGCTCTCAGACTCTAGAAACAAAGCCCCTTCCCCTCTTTGGTCCCAGTTCCCTTTACTTGGAAATCGAAGGGACCGGAGCAGGAACTAGCAGGGTTCTTTTTATCCCAAAGCGGTCCTTATTAATTTTGTGAAAACCAACTAAATGGCTACCTCAGAAGTTATTAATTCTGCAAGCAGCCCCATCTTAGTGAGTTGTCAGCCGGCTAAAGCCAAGGCAGTTATAAAACGCCAGTGCGGCTGATGTGGGATGGAGCTAACAGTGTGAGATTTGCTGGGCATTTCTGGTGTGAAGGCAATCATATCTCCGGAGTGAGAAAGGTCAGCGCCCTGTGGCTGCCAAGGGGACAGGAAGGGGTCTGCCACCCGCTGAACACAAATCAGTCTAAAACACAAACGCCCTTTGCTGTTGCTGCCTAATGGCTCTGAATGTCAAATGATATTATTCTGGGACACTGTTAAGCTCCCTTCTCGGCTCACAGCAGGATATAAATCCCCTCATCTCGTTTGATTAATCCTAGAGACTATAGACTGTGTTACAAGGTGCAGAAAACATGACTGCAATAGGAAAATCAGTAGCATTAACAAGCACAGAAGTTCTTTTAAAGCCTGCATTCCCCCCGCCCCGATTCCATATTGCACAAAAAACGGGAGGAACCCCATTGAGCCTAGTGAACGAGCATTTTATATGGAGTGCCATTAGTGAGTAGGTTTATATGTAAAAATGTAGGGCAGGTGAGATGGCTCAGCGTGTAAAGGCCCTGGCCACCGAGCCTGATGCCTTGAGTTGGATCCCATGGTAGAAGAGAGATCTGGTTCCAGCAGCTGTCCTCTGACCTCCGCACAGTGCCCCACAGAGACACAGAATAGAGAATTCTGTTTTCTTTTACAATTCATAGTTTCATGTCTCTGAACACACACACACACACACACATACACACACACACCTGCATCTGGCAAGAGAGAGACCATGGTATCAATTATTCTAGCTGGTGAGGTTACAAATGAGGTTTTAATTTTTTAGGTTCTTCCTAGCTGACACATATTGTGTTTTAATGAGAAGACACACTGGAAATTATGTTATTGTACAATATATTTTCCCTTATTCATGAGGAGGGCAGTTCTTTTCCCTAGGAAGGCTGCTGAGAGTGCCTCCTCCTCCTCCCCCTCCTCCTCCTCTCCCTTTCTCCTCCTCCCCTTTCTCCTCCTCTCCCTCCTTCTCCTTCTCCTCTCCCTCCTCCTCCTCCTCCTCCTCTCTCTCCTCCCCCTCCTTCCATTATAACTTGGAGGAACTTGAAATGTCCCTTGAAGCAGATTAACAGAGCCCTGCCTGGGAATCATGCCACATCTTCCTTTTCAAGACCTGGAAGCCACCCTGGCCTGACAAGCAGTAAGAGTCGCGATAATAAAGAGGACGGACGAGCTACTCCAGGGCTGGATTTCATTTCCAGCTTAATTAAATCCAAGAAACACACCTGACCTCCAGCTTTGACGAGCCCCCTCAAAAGCCAGGTGCCCTCATCAGCTCGGGTTCACCCCGCTGAGATGATGGGAAAGGGGCCCAGAAGAGGGTGGAGGGAGACAGAAGCCAGCCGAGATGAAACACGGAGGCAGGAAACGATATCGAAGAGGACGCTGTTTCACCCGGTGGGTGAGATCCGCTCGCCCTTCTGTTTAAGAGGCGAACAGGAGGCTCACCTGCAAAGACACCGAACTGAAATCCCCCTCACCGTCCCCTTGGCCCCTGCCACCTATCCCCCCTCCTGCAAGCTGCAGCCTGTACCTGTCCCCACTATTGTGGGGAATTGGGTACAAAATGCACTTGGTTAGCACAAGTCTCCAGTGGGACATCAGTGCTCACGGCTAGAGGGTTTTCCCTGCATTGTGTACACTTGCTGTCATTTCTGGTCCCTCAGAAAGAATGTTGTCATTCAGTACGGATACCCGGGGTCCCTTTGATCTCTACTATAGACTCCAGAGGCTCCTGGGTATGTATAAAGAGGGGAAGATCCTTGTCTTTTCTCACTGAGCCCAACCGGAATAGCATCCTCTCTCACTTCCGTCTCCACACCCACTTAGGACCTTTGAGGGGGGGCTTTACAGGTGAGCAAGACAGCAGAGAAGGCTCAGGTCTGATAAGAAGCAGGGTGAGGGGGAGCAGGGAACAGAGGTGTTATCGGTGGCGGGAACTTAAAGGAAGCCAGCGGGTGGGGTGGGGAGGGAGGAAGGATGGAGGAAGCAAGAATGTCATCTCTGGAGACTCAGCAGTGAGGCAGGGGACTTCCTAAGCCGCAGCAGGGAGCCTGGCACTGGCCAAGGCCCAGTAGGTCCTGTCAGTGACTCGCCCTGGGCTATCTCTGATGCTAGGACCGCATCCTTTAGGGCAAAGGTTTTGTTAGTTGACTTGTTGGGGTCAGAGCCTGAGTCTAACAAGCTATACTCAGCCCCATTCCTGAATGGGCCAATTAAACAGACAAATTAGGGCAGAAAGCAGAGGGGGTTGCTCACCGTGGCCATGTTAGAAGAGGAACAAAGAGGTCCACTGTTTCCCCACCCCATATCCGTCTTCAGGTCCTGACATAGGTTCCTTTAGAAGGCAAGAGGCACGACTGCGCAGTCCAGGTCAAGGTGTGGCCCTGCCCATGGGCATCATCAGCTCGGCTTCACTGTGTCCTGTGTGACAAGTTGTCAGAACTGTGAACTCTCCTGGAGACAAGCTCCCACTCTGACTGGCTGTAAGTGTCAGCCTCAGCCTTTCCCTTTCCCAGTGTGAGGTTTTTTTTTTAATGAAATTCAATCCCTTGGGGAGCAGTTCAGTAGTCTGATAGCCAAGGGGAGGGACATATTCTTTAGACTATCTTTATTCCTGCCAGGAAGGCTACAGTTTCTGTTAGCCAAAGACAATTCTCTGAAAGAAGGGACCCTTGGGACTCATGAGAGCTAGTACCCTGGGGACTAGATATGCCATCTGGCTTAGGGGCTTTGGCAGGACATCACCAGCATCCACTAGCTCACACTCGGTCTATACGGCTCCGAGGTCAGGAGTGTCCAGGTAGACCCTTTCATTCTCCTAGTGCTGTGAGGAGATGTCCATAAAGCATGCTCAGGGTTGGTTCCTTTTATCAGAATTACAGTTACCATGGTCTGTAAAATGGGGTTAATAATAACATGTTTGGGGATAATAGCAACATGTGTGAAGATAATAACATGTGTGGGGATTCATGAAAAGCAGTTCGTGTGCTGAAATGGTACCTGCTGTGTTACTAAGCTTAGGACGGCTCCCAGGACAGGAAGTGTTTCTAGTCAGTTTTCTTTGTTATCTGTTTCTAAAAGAGGTACTAGTGTGTGTGCGTGTGTGCATGTGTGTGTGCGTGTATATGTGTGTGCGTGTGAAAGAGAGAGAGAGAAAGAGAGAGAGGGGGAGAGAGAGGGGGATGGAGGGAGAATTAAGCCTATTCTCACACTAAATTCTTAAGATTCTACTTTTTGTTGTTGTTTGAAGATTTATTTTTATGCCCGTATGTATGTATGTCTGTCTGCAGAGGCCAGAAGATGGTGTTGGATCCTTTGGAACTGGAGTCACAGTTGTGGTCAACCAGGGGGCACTGGGAACCGAACCCAGGTTCTCTGCGTGAGCAGCAAGTATGGTCCACCACTGAGCCACCTCAGGTCTTCTTCCCGTGTCGGAACGCCATGTTTTATTTGTGAATAAAAGCTTCCTGAATGAAGCCTTCTATCCCACTGAGCCTTCTGCAAGGCTGATTAATGGATTAGAATGTCAGTGGTTGTGGGGAGGATGGAATGTTGCGGGTCTACAGCCTACTTAAAATTTATCCTAGGCTGTCTTTAACTCCCTAAATGGGCTTTAAAATTATCATCACCATCATCATCTTGCCTACTTTTCTGTGTTGGGCCTAACATCCTGTGCTTAAAACCTTTAGAAGCCTGTTAAGATAGCAAAGCCCTAGTTTCCACTAAGCAAAAGGCTAAGAATGTCATCAGAGAGAGTTTGGGGTCTAAGGCTGATGTCTCCTGCTTAGCTGTCACCTGCCTTCCTATCCTTTACACTGCGTATTTAAAAAGTGTCCTGATTGATGACTTCCTTTGTTCTGTTACTATAACAACGTCATAACTGTTTTCCTGTGGGAACATGAAATTTGGGGTAACTTAAATCTGTGTTCCCAGGCCATAGTCACTCACATTTGACTTCAGAATAAACTCTTGTCCCCTTTGAAGTGACAGAGGTGTTTTCTTGTGTCTACACAATGAATGGCTGGTTTTGGGAAGACATCATAGATGGTTCAGACTTGGGCTTAGTTCTGCTTTTCCTAATGCTGTTCACGTCAGTTCTGTGAACTTGGAGTTGGGGCCATGTCATTACTGTTGGGTACCTAACTGTGGCAGTGTGGGCTAGCTGCTGGCAGAATTAGAGGGGGTGAAGTTCTCTCTGAGCAATTTTAATGCTCACCTTTCTCTTTAAGATCCTCCCACATCCCCTTTTGTCTCCACCAGGGGAAGAACAGAAGAGCCACCTTCTCTCCATGGCAGATTAACTATGGATGAGATTGAGCCTTTACTACAGCACTGATAATAGGCTCACAACCAGGTAGTGTTCAAGGCAAAAATCATGATACCCATGGCAGAATTCATAGCCAAGAGTGCCAATGGCTGCCAGAGCAGAGAAGAAAAGAGAATTGTACTTACAGTAAAACCAGCTGCCATTTCTATAATACACTGGACTGGTTATCTCAGATCAGTATATAGAAAACTTCCCAAGGTAAATACCTTTGAACTTTGTGGTGATACCTTGCTTGAAATAATAAAGTCTATCTGGGGGGTCAGAGAATGGAGCTTGCCTCTGGCTAACCATAGTGGTTTGGAGGTCTGTACAGACAGACAGGAAGTGAGGTAGCTGGGCAGAAACAGGATATAAGCAGGGAGAAACAGGAACTCACTCTCATCTGCTAGGATGCTAAGGAGGTAAGGTGTGTTGTGGCTTGCTCTTTCTCTGATCTCTCAGCATTTCCCCCTGTATCTGACTTTGGCCTTTTATTGTCTGGACCAATTAAAAACTCCATTTACAGGACTTATCTAAGGGACCACTAATTCTAACACTAGTGCTCATTAAAGTCTATTATTTCAGGAGTATGTTATCTTCCAAAAGAAAATGTGCTTTTGTGGATACAGAAGTTTTTAGAATTTTAGGTGCCCCAATGACCACAGTAATGACAATGATCCTTCATCTGATGTCCAAAGTAGTTAGGGCATTGGTAGGATAGATAAGGGTTAGATAAAGCAGAAATTAGAGCCTAGAGGTGCCTATCCCTAACCTTTGTGCTTCTTGTCCTGAGCAACGTTGGGTTCATACGCAAGAAGACACAGCCGCTCCTCTCTCTATTACTCTCATCGTTTCATTCTTGAAAATCCAGCCAGACCCACGGCTACTCTTGGGAAAGGCTTTCGGAAGCTTGCTCTTGCTTTGGATATTGCTACTCTGAACCGTTTGCCCCACCCTTTCATGGGCTTGCTTTCTCACCTGAAGTTCAGATGAGGTCCTTCTGCTGCTGGGCAGTTTACTTGGTTTTCCATCACTAGGTGTGATCATTAGTTGCTTTAGCAGACTCATTTTTATGGGTCCCCTTTGCCACTCCTAGCTTTAACAAAGCTGAGTCCTTGTCATTCAAACACAGCTGTGACTTTTCCCAAGAGTGTTCCTTGCTACTGGGGTTCCTCTATCTACATCCATTGCCCTACTGACCTGTGGCTTTGTAGCTAAACCACTGGTAAAATATTACAAAGATACAATATGTACCAACTGCTGTGTTTAGCATAGCAATCACTCCCAGGGAGCTCATAAGTTTTGTGGGATTTTGATCTGTTTAGTCAATGACTTTTTGGGGCAGTAAGCCCCAGGGCGTGGTCTTGTCTACCTACTTCTGGTCTGCCTAGTGATAGCCTAAAAGCTGTGGGAGGGGATGGAGCTTTTTGCTCCCAGCTCTCTTGGGTGGTTTGAGCAGACCAGGGCAGAGAGGAAGCTTGTGACTTGTGATTTGAGGTTAGTGCTCTTCCCCCCTGGGCAGAACGACTAGATGAAGGCAGCTGGATCAGCAGCGGCCTCTGATTGGTTCTGTATCAGTGAGTGCTTGTCTTTATCCTATACCTAAATACATTCTTGAGACCCTTTAACAGACTCTCACAGGCTCATGTAACACATGTGACTGGAGAGATAAATGTGTAGCGCAGGAGGGCATGATGAGGTTGCACAACAGAAGATCAGTTAACCCTAGCGGTCCAAGGAAGACTTCTCCCGAAGTTTAACAATGATTGAGCATGTTTCACTGATTCAAAAGTCCCTCCTTCCCCCATTGAAATCTGCCCCATATTCCTCTGCCATCAGGGCCTTGCTGTGTTTTATCTCATCCAGGATTCCTCTCTCGACCTCGAGATGTGATGAGCTCCTCTCCCTTAGACTTTTGAGTATTTTGTGCCTTCAGAAGTGCTAACATTATATGAAGGAAATAAGAACATATATGTTATTTACTTACTTATTTTGTCAGATAAGAGTTTCCTAGGGTCAGAAATCTTGTCTGATACTGTGTGGAACACCTCTGTACTATGCAGAGTACCTGGTCTTCAAGAGGCTAACATCTGCTGGGTGCATCCTTCTATCAATCTGTGGGTGAATGTGAACCTTATGTTTAGATTTATGACCAGCTAGGGAGGCACCATGATGGTAGCTGCCTGCTTTACTTCCTGTTCACGGTTCAAAGGGAAACATGGAGTGATGTTAGTAGGGCTTTACTGCTAGTGCAGGAAGGCCACGTAGGAGAAAGATGTTTTAGGTAAGGGTATGAGGAATGCCATTGTCAGTAAGTTTGTGCCTTTATAAACAGGGTCAGGACACTGCCTGGCCAAATTTACGGGACTGTGTTGGAGTCTAAAGGAACAACAGAGGTGAACCCTCCAAAGACAGTGTTTCAGGAGAAGCGGTGGCTCAGGGGCGACGCTGGGAGGCAGAGCTGCTCAGAGTCCCCTCCTGACACCGAGGGGGCACGTTCTGCCTTCACCTGTGTTCAGAAGCCAGTGCCTCAGGCACAGACGAGAAAGAGGGAAATCAGCCTTCCTCCTCTTTGCCTCCCGACTCCGAGGCAATCTGAGCTATCTGAGATGCTATAATTAGGGCCTCGAATTATGGCTCCCCACGCAGAAAGTTCCCATTTCATTTTACCGGGACACACACCTTGTAATGCCTGACACCTGCTCACACAGCCAAGTCATTGTTTTGACACTGTGACAGTTGTAGAAAGCATATTCTAAAAAAAATTTCTGAAATCTGCCAATGGGCTAATTAGAATCTAATTCTCATTTGCCAGGGCAGTGAGCTCTCTGGGCCAAATGACACCCCAGTAGTGTGCCACACGCCTTTGCTTGCTTCTCATTGGCTAACAGGATATTTAGTTCTATACAATTATTCCACTCCTTGTTTATGGCTGATTTTGACTTTTAATGATAATATTCACCATGTGTTATGAGTACTTTGCATTTCTTTTCCTGATGCTCACAGTACTTGAAAATGGCTTCCATTTAAAGTAACCTCATGGTTATTCAAGATGTCAGTGTCATTGCAGGGTGACTGTGTAGCTGGGACATGGCTGTGGGGTGAACAGCAAGTGGGTATTTGTACTTCTGCCCTGGCGGAAGGGAAGATGGAAGGACAGATAGCCTATAGGGCATAGAGTCCAAAAAACAGACTCAAAGCAAACCCGGGACATTTGGGATCAGAGTGGGAGCTGACCATCAGGGCTATATTGTGTTGGGGGTCAGATTTAGCAAGGGTCTTTCGGGTGCTGAGGGTGGAGGAGGCTGTGGCTTCCTTCTTCATCTGCTGAGGCTGCACTGCTGAGCTTGGGTGCCGAGCCAGGCTAGACAGCTTTGCACAACCCTGCCTTTGCTCCCTGATGGGCTCCAAAGAGCATGTTTCATTCCTCTCACTTTGTGGGTGAGGGGTCCACGGCCTGGATCAGGGGAGGAGCCTGTTCTCAGTCTCACAGCTCAGAGGTATCCACTCTAAGAAAAATTCACTCTGTTGCATTACCCAGGTAACACAAAAAATGCTCCCTCTGCACCTCACTGCTGTGAGGCAGAGTCTCTGGTTTTGTCTGGGCTGATAGGGCTCTGAGCTTCTGGAATCTACCTGGGAACCCCTGCTTCCAATGTGAGGGTGACAGGCACATGTGTCCACGCCTGGCTTTTTATGTGGCTGTCGGGGGCTTGAACTCAAGTCCTCACACTTGCATGAGAAGTGCCTCTACCGACTGTGCCACCTGCCCAGCTCTTGGAAGCAAGCATCCCTTAAAGGGGCCAGAGCCATGCACCTCTAAGCCCAGTGCAGCAGAAGTTTGTGCTAGTCAACCTGCTTCATTCTCTCTTTTCATTCACCTCCTTCCCTTGGCATTAGGGTTGTTCTTATGTCATGGTTATATGAAGGACATAGAGCCCTTCCTCTGGGGTGGATGCAGCCTTACAACCCTGTTCCAGGGAGCCTAGCTTCATCTTTTTTTTTTTTGGTTTTTATGAGACAGGGTTTCTCTGTATTGTTTTGGAGGCTATCGGTCCAGCCCTGGAACTCACAGAGATCCGCCTGCCTCTGCCTCCCGAGTGCTGGGATTAAAGGCATGTGCCATCACCGCCCGGCACAAGTACCATCTTGATAGGGCACTGCTATCAGCAGGGCAGAATGTGCATCTAGAGGAATGACCCAGCTCCCTGGCCTCACATTTCGTGAGGGTGCATGGTTCTCATTTTGTTTATCCCAGGGACATGACATGCACTCTATTTTATGACCAGGTTTTATTATGTACCCCTGGCTGGCCTGGGATGCAATATGTAGACCAGGCTGACTTTGAACTTGCCTGTCTCCCAGTATGTCCTGGGATTACAGGCATCAGTGGCCACCCGATTCAGCAAGACTTACTCTAATTTGGGGGAATTCCTTACCTTCTTATTTGCTGTTTCCAAGTTCTGCAGTTCTGGCAGTCAGCAAGCTTCTCTCAAAGACTCAGCATGGTTGGTGTGCAGACAGTGAGGGTCCTCTCCTACACACGAGTATATCCTGTTCACATGTGTCCCAGAGTCCATGGCTCAAGACTTCATCTTTGGAGGTATTCCTCATCTCTCGTTTTCAGTGCTGATATGGATTTGTTAGTGTTTTAACTTCCTTAGAGCAAACATTGGGATTGTACTTGGCCTGTTAATGGAGTGATGGGGGAGAAAATTCCATCCCTTGCATCCTCTGATTTGAAGAGAAGCTCCTATGTTATTCTGAATAATAAACCAGAGACAGTGGGGCTTGAAATTTTTCTACAAGTCAGCACTGAAGATATGTTCTAATTAGAAGAAGGGGGTATTATTCTGAGACTGCTTTCTTGTAGCAAGCACACTTTCTTTTTTCCTAGGATGTATGATTATTTGGCACTCATGTCTAGAGGATTACTGGAAGTTATAGAGAGTTAAATATCACTCACCCCAGGCCATCATGTGGCACAGAGATTTTGCTGCGCCTTCCACTGTTAGATGTTTCCTGGCCCACTTGGACATGGTTCATCTATCCTAAAAGGCATGGACAGAGAGTAGGAAGACTAAAATAATTTTGTTTATGTCATGGGATTCTTTTTACAGAGGCAATCCTGTACAAAGAATTAACTACATTTTACGCACAACTTTTGCAAACTAAGTGCTTGGTAAAGACACAAACAACTTATTTTGAGCATTTTGTTCAATTCAGACTCATAAAGGGAGTCTTTCTCACCAGCTTCGGAGTCGGTCCTGTTGGGAGCTGGATTGTGTGACTGTGTCCTCACACCCAAGCATTCCTACGCTGAAGCACTGGCTGTACTTAGAGATGGACATTTACAGAGGTCATTCAGGTTACACGATGTCATTAGAGGTAGTGTCCTTGCAAGAAGTGGGACAGGAGAGCAAGGCCAGGTGGGGACACGATGAGATGGTCCCCTGAACTTGAGGGAGGGGGCAGCAAGAGACGCAAGCCTACCCATGGCTCAGATTTGAATTCCAGCCTCCAGAATTAGAGAAAATAAATTTGCGTTTTTCAAACCACAATATAATCAAAGTATAAATGTATATATGTACATATATGTATGAGTATATGTATATGGTGATTGTATATATGTTGTGATTCTGTAATGTGAAATCTGTTTTAACAAAATGTGATTTTTGCCATTGTTTCTGACCTTTACAAATGTCTGGGATGAGGTAATTTGGCAAATACGCCTTAATTATTTTATGCTAGTCATGAACTGAGCATTGCAGAGAGAGACTGGACTTGGAGAGCTGCCGTGTTTCTGTCTCTTGGCTGGGTGCCTTTTGGGTACAGAAGAACTAGAAGCCACCATCTCTCTCTCGATGTACTGTTTCTTATAGGGTGATAATATAAGTAGCATGTATGTGCTCATTCAGAGTTGTATATAGTGAGTATACATCAAATACTTATGTGGTTTAAGGTCTGAGAAAAAGCTTATAATGGGAAATACTAATTTGGTTGAATACAAACAAGTTAAAAAATTTCCCAAGAGGTAAGTTGCTGGCTGAGCTTTTGTTTTATGTCTTTCAAGAGAGTAGGACTCCCCTGGTGTTCCGCGTAGGGTCTTTAATGCCCAGCCTCTTTGTGAGTGCTGTCTGTGCTTCCTTCATGCTTTGGCTGTTGATCTGCATTCATATGTGTGACAAAACATCCTATCAAAGCAACTTAAAGAAGGAAGGATTGTTTGGCTCATGGCTTGAGAGGTAAGGTCTGTCACAATGGAAAGGTGTGGTACTGGGAGTGTGAGGTGGCTAGTCACACGGTGTACACCATGTCACAAAACAGGTAGGGATTCATACCAATGCTCCCCGGTCTCTTCCTTTTTACATTTCATTCCGTCCAGAACCCCAGCCCATGGTATAGTGCCGTCCCACATTCAGGATGGTTCTTCTTCCTCAGTTAAAATAATCTGAAGACTCCTTCAAAGACATGCCTCAAAATATGTCTCCTAAGAGGCTCTAAATCTCACCAGCTGACTGTGAAGATGAATCTGATCAGCTGATTGTGAAGATCAGTTAACGCACATGTTGAGGAGACTTTGATAGCTGAGACGACCCATGCTACATGTGATCTTAAAAGTAAGTTACGTATCTACTTCATTGCTGAGGGTAATTATGGATCCTGTTGAACACATACAAAATGCTCAGCCTCAGTGAGCAAGTGTGCATTGGACATTAGGAGTGTCTGGAGGCGCCCTTCTCCTCTGAGGAGAAATTGAACTTTCTATGCCTGCCCAGTTCTCTTCCACGGATCACCAGAGCACAGCCATCTCTCTTTCTCTCACCACATATCTTGTATTATAATGATTTAATTATCAATCTCCTTCCATAACAGCCTAGTCAGTGAGACTCCCATGATACTCGCATTCTAATGGTACTATAAATCGTAAGTTTCCATTTGATTGTAACCTCAGCTTGTCATTAAAATGCTCACACACAGTAGGCATTCAAAACTGCTGCGGTGGATGACATGATGCTCTTGGATTGGAAGGAAATAGAGAAGGAAAGAGGAAAAGAGGGAGATGAGTTACAGAACACGGGCATGGTGAACTGGAGACTTTCATTATGACTCAATTGTGTGGCTGACTGGGAATTGGTAATTATAAAATATCTGCTGGGATCTGACTCCCTGAAAATTGGGCAGGTGAATGAAATTCCACTTGGGAAGACTAGTGTTCCCGAGACAGAGTGCTGTATCTTCTATCAGCCTTTGTGTTATTTTGGTTCTGTTTACAAGTAGCTATTAATGCCTGAACCTCCGTATTGCAGAGCCTAATATCCTCCCAAATGTCATTCTCCACACACCACAAATGTATTTCCTCAGACTAAATCCCCGACTTTCTTTCAATCTGCTGGGATGAATGTGCAATTATTTTTTTGGCTCAGAGAACATACTTTTAAGACACAACTTTGAAAAAATTTCCAAGGCGTCATTATCACACACGGAGTCTTTGCCTTGCAGATTACTTGCCTGTGCCACGAATCTTTAAAATTGCTTGGTTTTACGTGAGAGGTCTGGGAGGTACTGGGAATTTATTTTTCTTCTTCATAAAGGAGATGGCTCACACTTCTACTTAAAGTGGGTGTGAGTTAAATATCATCCTAGGAAACTGAACTGGCCCAGAAGGCTGTGACACTCAGAGCTGTTCTGTTTAAATTTCCAGGGACTAGCTGGCATGATACAGCTCAGTGAGAAAAGTGATTGCCATACAAGCTTGAAGATCTGAGTTCAAGTCCTAATGCCCATGTAAAATGCTGAACATGATGGCATGTGCTTGAGTCCAGTGTTGGATTCACTGCCAAGGACATGTGGGTAAATAATAATTGAATAAACCCAGAGGGTAGGCACCTGAAGGGACCCGCAGATGGGAGCTAAGGCTGTACCTATTGGAGTTGGAGCAACTGGCTTTGGGCCCTGTGTCTCTTGTAGGCAGCCGTGAGCTTGTTCTCGGTGTGTGACACAATAGCAACTGCCATGCTGGTGGCATCTGGCAATGGAGACAATGTCTGATAATGACAGGGATAATGATGTATTGACTTGCTTGTCCACAGCCCTGGGTTTTTGTAAATGTTACACAAGTGACACAGTTTGCAAACTATCAACCTCAGCACAAATATAATGGATGGCTTTCCTAATTTGAGGGTGAGTCACTTAGTCAATTTTTTTGTGTGTGCACCAGTATGTGTGTGTGTGTGTATGTGTATGGGTGTGTGTGTGTGTGTTGTATACATGTTCCTGTAGGCATGTGTGTGTACGCATGTGCAGACATGTATGGGTATATGGAGGCCAATCTCAGGCTCGTGTGGCAAGCACTTTTTCCCACACTCTTCTCCCCAGCACCTTCCGTGAGTATCTATTACTTAGGACAACTTCCTATGTTTTTTCCCTCTTATTTCTGAAAATGCATGGAGGTGATGTTTTGATTGCCTGGTGAAGTTATTTTTTAGAACTTTTCCAATTACCAAGATCCATTCTTGTCTAGGAACTTGGAACTCTCAGCAAGCAGCACCTCCTCTCTCAGAGGACTTCAAGGAGAGACTGGCCATGCCACACACATCCCCCATGAACACATCTTAACCAGACGGAGCAGCATTACCTGGCGTGGCTCTTAGCCTCTGCTCTTTCTCCTGCCTTTGGCTCTGATCGAAGGAGGCTGCAGCTGTTGGTGTCAGGTGCCTTCTGCCTGCCACCTGACTCAGCACAGCTAGGGTGGGCAGTGCCAGGTATCAGACAGTTCCACACACCAAGGGCCAGAGTGGAGGTGGTCCTGTGTTCACCAGGCCCTTTAAAAGCTACTCAGTTGCAGACACACAAATTCAGGGCAATGCAGTTAATTGAGGCCCCTGGGAGTGTCTCAACCGGTTGCTGGAGCTTCCTTCTCTTCCAAGGGTTTGGCTCCCTTAGTGAGTTCTGTGGACCTGACCCTTCCTTATCTAATGCATTTCCATCCCATGGGTGCGTGCCTTACCACTATTCCTTCCTTCCTGGCCTCACTACCCCAGCCCACTGACTTTACAGCCACACAGGTAGACCAGTTGCTCCAAAATCCCTGCCTCAGCTCTATCTTTGAGGGGATCTGACAAGAGTGCTAAAAATGTAATATTTCCTCCTCACTGAGACAGGGTCTTATTTAACCCAGGCTGGTCTTGAACTTGCTATGTAGCTGAGGATGACCTTAAACTTCTGATCGCCCTGTATCTACTCCCTGAGTGCTGGGATTAGACGTCGCACCATTACCACCAATTTTATGAAATTGCAAGAGATTTGTGCATGTTAGACAAATAATCAGCCAACAGAGCTATATCCCTATCCCTGATCTAAACTTTTGTCTCTGGTTTTCTCTGAATGTCTTTACCACCACACCTTTTACCTGCCCCTCCCCTGCCCTGGACCCCAGTGAAAGCTTGATTGACCACCCAAGTACCCTTGGTAAATCCTTCCCTATCCTCCAGAGATTCAATTACACATTAGTAAATTATCATGTGCTATTTGTGTGCCTTAAGAGTGGACTTTGAGGCCAAGAAGAGTCCCCTTGTTTAAGACTCAAGCATTTTCATTTCAAGTGTCCCCTGAGACCTCCTATCCTGGAACAGACTGGTCCCCTAACCGGTAATAGGAAGAACAGAGAGCAGTAAACAGCCAAGGACAGTAAAACCTTGCTCCCTTGAGAACAGCTAGAAAGCAAACTATCCCAAAGAGGCTACTATTGTTTATAGTATAAAAAAAAACACATGTGTGTCAGGAATGGAAAGTCAGAAGCACATCTCTGGAGAGAACATTCTACATAGAGATCTCCCTCTTTTTTTTAGAGATCTCTTAATGAGAACTTTGGCATGAGTTTCAGCAAGGCTTCCCTAATCATTTCCGTTGTGTTGTGATCTCCCGATTTGATGGTCTTTTGTCTATCTATTATTCGTTATTTGTCCTTTTACTTTTGCTTGTTATATGCTTAGTAAAGTCATTCATTAGAGACGAAAAGTACAATTACTGTAGATCATTTGCCATACAGCACACCTTCATTCTGGTCCCTTCTATTGCCACCAGCCCCCTCATTGTCCTGAGGTAGTTTTCACTTTAACTCCCTCTAGCATTTGCAAATTAGCATCGCAGGATGCTGGCAGGATGCACAGCTGGCTCCTGCTAGTGGCTCCTGTGGGCAGAAGCTGAATAGAACAAAGTCACCATGGACTTGATTCCAAACTGCATGCCATATTTGCCCCACTGCCTTGTGGACTGGAGTCCGAGAATGAATCTGAAGGGGAAAAGGAGAAAGCAGGCTGGGTGTTGGCATTCAGTTTTCTCTGCTTCCTGGTTGCACCATGAACCATGTTCCCACTGCCATCTCTTTCCCACCATGGATGGACGGCATTCCTCTGAGTTGTGAACCAGCATGTCTGTGCTCCTTTAAATTACTTTGTCAGGCATTTGGTAACCGTGATTAGAAAAACAACCAATACAGTCCCCAGAGAGGAAGTATACCATAGAATGTCTTTAGGCTTTTTCTCTTCTCGATCTTCTGTTGTATATTCCAGTTGAGGGACTGCATCCTTGTGATGGGAGAGTTGATAAGACTAGCTCAACTGTGAGCTTGTGTGTAAGCCCATGGGTATTTATTGAGGAGAGCTTTAAAAATAGAAACTATTCATGGTGTTGGTCATTTTGTCGTTGCTGTGGGATGCAGAAGGGCTTATTTGGCTCAAGATTCCAGAAAATTTCAGCTTATGGTGAGGAAGGCAAGTCAGCGAGAGCTGGCGATGGGAGCTGATCACATCATGGTACACTAGGAGGCAAAGAGCAAGGGAGGGACAAGGAAGGGGAACCTATAACCTTCGATAGCCTCCTTCTAGTGGCATACTTTTTCTAGTGTCACACTTCCTAAAGGTACCATGGTACACTGGCTGGCTTTTACGTCAAACTGACGCAGGCTGGAGCAGTGGTTTTCAGCCCTCCTGTTGCTTTGACCCTTTAATACAGTTCCTCATGTTGAGGTGACCCCAACCGTAAAGTTATTTTTGTTGCTACTTCATAACTGTAATTTTGCTGCTGTTATGAATTGTAAATGTCTAATATGCAGAGCATCTGATATGCAAGGCTTTGTGAAAGGGTCGCTCAACCCCCAAAGAGTTGCAATACACAGGTTGAGAACCACTGAGCTAGAGTCATCTGAGAGGAAGGAACCTCACTTGAGAAAATGCCTCCCTAAGATTGGACTGTGGGCAAGCCTGTAGGTCAGTCTCTTAATTAGTGATTGGTGTGAGAGGGACCAGCCCATTGTGGGTGAGGCTACTCTTGGGCTTGCGGTCCTGGGTTCTATAAAAAGGCAGACTGAGCAAGCCATGAGGAGCAAGCTGTTGAGCACACTTCTCCGTGGCCTCTGCATCAGCTCTTGCCTCTAGGTTCCCACTTGGTTTGAGTTCCTACCTTGGCTTTGCTCAGTGGATTGTTGATTCAGGAGATATAAGCCAAATAAGCCTTTTCCTCTCAAAGTTGCTTTTGGTGATGGTATTTCAATACAGCAATAGTCATCCTAACTATGGCACTTGGCATCCCAAGATAATGTCACCACCCAGGGAGCAAACATTCAAAACAGCAGCTTATGGGGACATTTTAGATTTGAGCAATAACATTATTCATAATTCTACAGAAGATGGTCTATCACCAATTAATGCAGTCATACTGTCTGAATCTGGCAGTAATTCAACATGCCAGGTTGATATCTTCATTTTAAAGTTAGAAATACATAATGAAAATAGAGTGTGCTGATAGCTTTTTTCAAGTATAATTTTTTCCCACTATAAGGTTACATGGCTCTTTAAAATCTACTTTAAGTTTTCTTTCCAGATAATCTTTCTATGTAGCTGTCTTTGAATTCTCCTAAGCAGAGTTACTTCTTCATCCCACTGTTTTGTTTGTTTGTTTTCCCTGAATGAAGACCGGTAGCAATTTCTATATTTATCTCTTACAGGACATTTTAGTATGTTCCATTTATTTGGCTGTTACAGTAGCTTGATGGGTTAAGTGAATAGAGGCTAACTTATTCATATTTCCATTTCATGTCCTTATTAGAATGCCGGACATGTACTATGTTCATCTCAATTAACCAATCAACAAACATTTAATGAAAGTAACCATTCTCACTTATATCAGAAGTACCAGCAAAGATGGATCCTGTCTCTATGAGGGTCAAATGAGGAGACCAGGAACCACACCAGTCATTTCAACAGAGATAATTTAACATAGGGAATTGAAGAGCTAAAAAGATTTGCAGGGACCTTAATTGTAGATACTCGGTTATTATGTGCTGCATAATGACATTTTGGTCTGTGATGGTCCTCACATATGATAGTAGCCCCATGAAACTGCCTACTGGTACTGTAGCCATCATGACTTCATAGCATAATCCATTTGTGGGTTATTTGCAGATGTACCCAGCCCTGCCTGCTTCCAGATGAGTAAAGAGCAGGAATACAATTATGTATATTATGCAATGCTACTCTTTTGTCATTTAGTCTAGAATCCATCCTTTCTACCTTTTAAGTGAAAGTACTAGAAAGCAGTGCGCCTCCTTCCACCAGCCTCAGCCTCCTGCATCCTGGTTTCATTCTCTTGATGGCCTCAGGAGGCCACACTGTGTGACTGACTCAAACCATATGACACGTGTGACTGGGGTAGGTGTAGGAAACATCTGCCTCCTGAGGGCAGGGAAGAGGAGAGATCAGTAGAGCGTGGAAGGTTGGGTGGAGGGACCCACAGAGCCCAGTCCTAAACTACAGGCACCGGGCTGGTGCTGGTGTCCCCGAAGGTCCCCAGTGAGGCTGAACCTAGGACTTTTGAGGAAACAGCCTGGATGAAGTGCCGTCTCTAGCTTAGGGAGCCACAGATGAGATGACATTGGCAAGAAAAGGAAGCACACGGTCAAGGGCAAACCCCTCTCCTTCCTCTGCCCCACCCCACAGCCTCCCCTGAGACCTTACTGGAAGATCCTAGCAGGAGGATGGCAAAGGAGAATCATCACCTATGAACTTCCCAATCTCTCTCTCTCTCTCTCTCTCTCTCTCTCTCTCTCTCTCTCTCTCTCTCTCTCTCTGTCTCTGTCTCTCTATCTCTCTCTGTCTCTGTCTCTGTCTCTCTCTCTCACACACACACACATACACACATGCATGTACACACATAGGTACACACACATGTACGTGCACACACATGCATGCACACACACATGCATTCCTCATGCACATGCATGCACACACACATGCATTCCTCATGCACATGCATGCATGCTTCTTGGAGAGCAGATTCGGTTCATTTAAGGAAAGAAATTCATGGTTTTGATTGCATCTCTTTTATATAAAGAGAAGAGATATTTTGGCAAAGAGTAAAACTACCTGGTAACTTGTTTGGTTGGTTTGGTTTAGTTCTTTTGATATAGAGTTTCTCTGTGTAAAGGTCCTGGCTGTCCTGTAATTTTCTTTGTAGACCAGGCTGGATTTGAACTCAGAGATCCACCTGCCTGTCTCCTGAGTGTTGAAATTAAAGGTGTGTGCCACTATGCCCAGCTCGATCTTTTGAGTCTTAAAAAAAAGTCTTTGCCCGTTCTGATACAGTGACATACCACCTGTGTTCTTCTAGTAGGTTCATGTCTTATGATTTTTGAGTTAGTTTTTGTCATCGGTGAGAGACAGGGATCTTATTTCATCCTTCTACATGTGGATATCTTCTGTAGTTCCACAATCCTGTTTGTTTACAGGGTTGTCCTTTCTCCAGTACGTACTTTTACACAGTTATAAACTATCAGTTGACCGTAGATGTGTAGATTTAGTTCCAGATTGTCCATTCTGTTCCATTTGTCCTATGATAATGTCAGCCACATGCTGTTGTGATTACTGTAGTTTTAAAGGATATTTGAAATCAGGTCTCTAACACTTCTTGCTTTGTTCTTTTTGCCCAATATTACTTTGTCTGTGTTATGGCCAATTTGTGTTAACTGACACAAACCAGGAAGAGAAGCTTCCTTGAGGGATTGCCTCCATCAAATTGACCAATGGGCCATTTTCTTGATTAATGATTGATGTGAGAGGCATCAGCCTTCCCGCAGGTGTGTGTGTGTGTGTGTGTGTGTGTGTGTGTGTGTTACAACCTAAGGATTGTATAAGAAAGCAAGCTGATCAAGCCAGCACGCAGTGTTCCTCCACAGTCTCCTTCAGTTCTTGCCTCCAGGTTTCTGCCATGACTCCCTACCCTGGTTTCCCTGGATGATAGGATTTAACCTGTCAGCAAACAAACCTGTCTTCCCCGAGTTTCTTTGGTCACAGTGTTTATCATGGCAACAGACCTGGCATTTATTGTAGCAGCAGACAAGGTGTTTGTTTATCATGGCAACAGACATGGTGTTTATCACAGCAATACACATGGTGTTTGTCATAGCAACAAACATGGTGTTTACCATAGCAACAGACATGGTGTTTATAATAGCAGTAGACATGGTGTCTATCTTAGCAACAGACAGAGTACTGGTGTAGGCTGTTGAGATTTTTGTTAGTCCAAAAAAAAGTTTTTTTTCTAGTTTTGTGAAGGATGTTACATTTTGAAGGCTGTTGAATAGAATTCATTGTACTGCTTTCCATGTGTCCTTTTACATTTGTTTCATTAATGTTTTTATAGTTTCCATCATAGAGCTCTTTCATTCCCTTGGATAACGTTGTTCTTAGGTGGGTTTTTGCTATTGTTGTTGTCGTTTTGAAGTTGTTGGAACTCAGTGTGCTTTTGTGATTTCTGTTTTGGATAATTTGTAGCAGTGTGGGGCGTTACTATTGATTTCCGTATCCTGTTTCAGATCCTGCAGCTTTAACCTAACAGGTTATTTTCTCTCTGAAGGTCTGACTGAGGCCTGGGGTTTGTGCTCATCATTGATTCACTTAGCATTTGGTCTGGTCTCACAGTAGTGTTAACCCTAGGTTTGGGCAGCATCCAGGAAAAGGAAACAAGAGTTTAACGAAAGCCAAGAACTAGGGGAGTCCAATTCCTATTTTTAATTTTTTTAAAGAACAGTTTAGTGGTCTTTCCTGGGATTCACATATTTTTAAGTGAGATGAGCCCTAACCATGTTAATATTGTGGCAGAATAGCCAGGCGGAGGCTAATTACAAATCACCCAGGAAGTTGGCAGATGCAATTGGGGACAAGAGAAAAGTCGCTGAGGTAGAATGACAACTTTTCCAAGCCACTGAGCTGAAGATGCTCATAATGAGGTTTATACTAAGACAGCAGAGTGAGAAACCTTGCTCAGGACAGCAAGACTTTCACTCACTTGAATAGCCGCTTACCCACCTACCTTGTATATTCAAATCCTTCTCTTTGCTCACTTTGATAGATAAAAGGCAAACAGACGAGGGTCTCACCAGATGCTGACCTTGTGTCCAGCTGTGTGATCATGGCCAGCATGTACAGGGCACGGAAACCTAATGCCTCCATGTCTAGGTTGTTTCATGCATCCATTTACCCGTGTATTAATCCATATGTGTACTCATTGTTAAGAGAGTCTTAACTCTAGACTCAGAAATCAAAAAGAAATGAAAGCAAAAATTAACTTTATTATTTGGTAATAATGGAAAGAATGCACCCAAAATGGCAAAAAAGTAAAAGGAAAATTATGCATTCACTCATAACAGTAAACAAGTAGCCGTTAAAACACTCCCATGTCCCAGGAACTGTCGTAAGAGATATGGAGGTGTAAAGGCAGAAAGAATATTCTCCTATACTTTACAATCGGGTAGAAAGCACTTACAATATCTCTGACCTTGCATCCTCGTCTCTTGCCTTCAGTCCCTCTACTCCAGCACTCGCCACCCCCATCTCCTAGAACACATCAGGCATCTCTGGGATCAGGACTATTACACTTGAATTTACATTTGCCTAGAATGGCCTCTCTTAAGATACATAAAAATTTAGTTTTCACATTCCCTTCAGGTCTCCACTTTACGGACTTTCAGGCAACTGGAGGAGACCCATTGAAACACCTTCTCATTTGTACCTCCTTTCGATCAAGAGTTATTTATTGGATGTCTGCCTAGTGAAGTCTCTCTTTAGGATTCTGTGTTAGAGAGCAGCATCCTACTAACTTGGTGATTCTGGATCTCTTTCATTTTGAAATCTCTCCCTAATTACCTAAACACACACACACACACACACACACACACACACACACACACACACACACGTATACACCTTCCCTAACCCCAAATAGAATGTGGTATGTGTGTGTGTATGTGTGTGTGTATGTGTGTGTGTGTGTGGTGTGTGTGTGTGTGTATTTCATTTCATTTCATAAGGTGGATGACATTGGTCATTATTTCGTCCCTGTGTCCAGAAACACCTCCACAAATAGTAGATGCTCAACAAACATGGTTAAGCAATAGTGCAAAGAAGACAACAATAATGCTAAAAGAGACAAATGGATGGTAATATGGGAGGAACAATTACTTTAGGGCTATGGATTATGAACTATTCAATGAAAAGTTGCTACTTAGAAAAATAAAGTTCACATCTGCTAGACAGATATATGGCTAGCTTCCAGGACAGATTTATCCAGCCTTTCAGAAATCGAGGTGCTGGTTAGATGTGATGAATGACCCCATGATGCCTGAAAAAATTTCCATTACCCTTTGCTGTTTTTTGGGGCCTGCCTGGGACCATCTGGAAACAAATGGGTTTGACCTCATTTCCAAAACTACTTGCAAAGTCTGTTCTTGCTAACCAGGAGCTACATCTTCACTAGTGGTCGTCTCTGCCTGCCGCTCTGCTCCCGTCTTATAGCCGTGCCTACTGATGGGACTCAAGAGGACATGGAACATTCTTCCTGTCACAGAAGCTATCACTCATTAGAGATGGGAGCAGGCAATAACTCTAATGTCCACTGGAATGGCTCAGTGGAAGCATCCCTGCCAAAGAAAACAGGTGCTCAATGACTATGGAACAAGTGTGAGCAGAGAACCCAAGCTGGGCAGGGACACATGTGACTGCTGTTCTCATGGCTACAGAGATCAGACAGGTAAATGTGTGCTCCCAGGCAGCCAGAGAAGACCCTCTGAAGCTCTGTTTCATGCGCGCATCCATTAGATAGTCGTTTTTTGGCTGTTTGCTTTGTTCAGGGTTCAGAGAATGACACAGGATTGACTCCACCAGAGCACACGCATAACATGTCTGTGGGACAGCCTCAGGTTCCCGGAAGCCACCCCTTGTTGGGTGTCTGAATCAAACAGTCCTACATGCAGGAAAAAAGCAACTAATTCAAAAGATTTCCTAAAATAGCAAGAAACAGAGGCTGGGGAAATGGCCCAGTTGGTAAAGTGCTTGCCTTGTCAGTGTGAAATCAGATCCCCAGAACCCACGTGAAATACCAGGTGTAGTGGCATATGCTCATACTTCCAGTGATTGGAGGTGGAGACAGGTGGATCCCTGGGGTTCACTGGCCAGGTGGTTTAGCCTACTTGGTAAAGATCCAGGCCAAGGAAAGACCCTGTTTCAAAAAAAAGGTTCCTAAGGAATGACACCTGGATTTCTATGATCTCTACACGCATGTACACATATGTACATACATATCTACATATAGTTAGGCAGAAACCTGGGAGAAAATTTCCAGAAAACAAAGACAGGGAAGGGTATGAACATGTTAACATGTTTCCTTCCAAGATCCTGGGTTTACTGGGCATCTCCTTCACTCTTCTCTTTAGTTGGGCACGTTTTCTCCAACATTCTTGTATCTGCATGTGAAGAAAGATAATCTCGATCCTAGCTGGAAGCCCCTGCCCAAACATCTGCCCTAAGAGGTTTAGCCTCATGTTAGAGCAAAGCAGAATGAAAATATTAAGACTAGAGAGCCAACAAGAAAGACAGGCAGACCACTCGTCTGTAGGAGACCTTGGACATGGGTCACTTTTCAAGGTGCTGTCAAAAGGAAGACACGATACGCAGTGACATCTGCTTTGTCTGGTATGACATTCAAGGTTGAGGCAGCTGCTCTGTTTGTTGGTGGCTGAAGCGTCCTTAGCCACTCATTGAGCATCAAGAGACATCCATGGCTTGGATATCCTATAGGCCACTTGACACTTTCCAGGCTTAGATTGTGAGGCCTCTAATTCTACTTCAGCTTTTTCACGTGTGGCTAGGAACCATGATTTACAGTTACAGAGGGGAAAGGTCCATGATTACCTGAGGACTCATGTGTGAGAGTAGCACAGTACTGTTGTTGGGCAAGGTGTGGACAGATTCATCCTCTCCAGATGTCTTGACACTGGCTTTGTAGAGATGGGTAGCTTGGTCATTTGGCTAGGTACAGTGAAGCCTGAACCCCAGGCTGTTTGGGGACACTCCACGATTCTAATTGAAGGGGAAACAAAACTTGCAGGCATTTCTGGAGAGAGAGGTCCTGTTTATAAATGTGTAGAAGGCATCACAGTGAGAAGTCATTGGTGATTATGTGGGCAATGGATTCATGTTATCCTAGAAAGAAAGAGACAAAGAATTTTATTTTACCTTCTCTTCATCTTTGTGTGTGTGTGTGTGTGTGTGTGTGTGTGTGTACATACACAATGCACCTGTTCCTGTGTATGTGCATGTAAGTGGAAGCCAGAGGTCAGCCTTGTGTGTCTTCCTTAATCTCTCTCCAACTTGTTTGCTTGTTTATGATTTATTGTTTTGTGCATATGAGTGCTTACCTGAATGTGTGCATGTGTTCCATGTGTGCCCTGATAGCTGTCCACGGAGGCTAGGAGAAGGCAGCATATCCTCTGGAGCAGAAGTTACAGGTGGTTGTGAGTTGCCTTGGGGGTGCTGGGAACTGAGCTCCAGTCCTCAGCAAGAACATCAAGGGCTCCTAATCGCTGCAGTGTCTCTCTAGTCCAGCCTTGCTTTTCAAGACTTGTAGCCACCCCATTAGGCTAGACTGGCTGGCTAGTGAGCTCCAGGAATCTACCGGCCTCCTCTCCCCAGTGCTGAGATTAAAAGTGTGCCACTGTCTGTGCCCAGTTTTTCTACATGGTGTCAGGTCTCTGAACTCTGACCCTCATATACCTGTGAGGAAAGAACTTTATCAACTGAACTATCTCAGCTGGTCTCCTCCTTTGGAGACAAGGTTTCATTCACTCTATGGTGGCTTGAATGAAGACAGCCCCTGTAAGCCCACAGGGAGTGGAACTATTAGAAGGTGTGGCCTTGTTGGAAGAAGTGTGTCACTGAGGGTGGGCTTTGGTGTCTCAGAAGCTCAAGCCAGGCCCATTGTGTCTCATTCTCTTCCTGCTGCCCGTGGATCCAGATGTAGAACTCTCAGCTACCTCTGCAGGACCGCATGCTGCCACGCTTCCTGCCAGGATGATAATGGACTGAACCCCTGAACTGTAAGCCAGCCCCACCGAAGGGTTCTTTATAAGAGTTGCCGAGGTCGTGGTGTCTCTTCACAGCATTAAAACCATAACCAAGACATACTCTAGAGCTCAAGCTCCTTTGCAACTTCCTGTGTAGGCCATGCTGGCCTCAAGCTTATGGTGATCCCCTTGCTGGCATTACAGGTGTGCTCGTATCTCTTCTCAGATTCCTCCCTTCTTTTCTGTATCTACTCATTCCAACATTCAACGTTTTAATGCATTAGGCAGAGGGCCTGGGTTGTTTCTTAGTGTCCTTGGCTTCCTATGTACCATACTTTTGAGGTTTCAACTTCCCTGATCAATGCAGACTATCAAAGTATTTTCCTTATATAAGTCAGTCCTTCATAAGATGCTATTTGATTCTCGTTACTAATGAAAGTTTGTTAAATTCTCAGATAGGACTCAGTGAACTTCTACACAGTTAGGATAGACATTTGGAAGAGAGGCTAGAGGACTCCACTTTAAATTTTACACTTGCAGCATCAAATATAATTTATGTGCTTATCTATCACCCAAACCAGAATCCATGTCAGATTTAAATAGAACTAGAAAAGCAGTTAACTCTATATCCTCTTTCATAACTCATGCCCATCACCTGCATTCAGTGCAGACTTTGAATCTGGTTAATTGTAGAGTGGGGTGTTTTATTTATTTGAATGTATTTTTAAATACTAAAGTTTATAAACTTAAAAAAAACTTAGATTGAGATGGTATCTCATATCAGACATACAGACATTGGATTTCCTTGAGCCTGCTGGCTGAGGCTCTGGACTGTTAAACTATATCTTTCCTTCTCGTAGAAGGCACTGGGCTCCATTGAGCTGTGTACTGGCATAGGCCCAGTGAATGATCTTAAAGGCGTCCTTTGCAAGTGCCAGCCACTCTCAGGAGATGCCAACTAGAGAAGGTAAGGATGCCCCTGAAGGAAGCGTGAGGGCTAAGCATTGTCCTGAAGTTTGGGACAGAGGTACCTGTGGCCCTGGGAATCTCAGCTCTGATGGAAACCAACCCAGACCAGGCCCCTCTCACTGGAGGACACAACTGCAGATAGGCTGGTGTGTAGCCGGCACTCCCTGCCTGGTCCCACTTCCGTCTCCAGCCGCAGGTGTGGAGAGCTTACATGTCACACGGCTTTTCTCCTGTCACTGTGACAAAACAGGATGCTGAGCAGCAAGAGAAATCCCAAGGGCTTGTTTCGATTGTACTGGGAAAGGGCTGGGAGTGGTTGGCTTTCTAAGGAGAAGGGGAGAACCTGCTACAGGCCCAAGGGCATGCTGCCCCTGACACCCCACTCACTCCGCTCCCCTGGGCTCTGTCACCAGGCCTTCCCATCCCCCTTAACTCCAAACAGCTGGACTCCTCGAGTCATTTATTGGAGACTCCTGAGCTCTGGCTATCGGAGTTCCTCTGTGCACTTGTGCACTAATTCAAAGTTCTGGAAAGTGTGGATTTGCGGTCTGGCCCTGTGGAAATGATACAGGAGTGTGACTGAACATCTCCCGTGACCCTCCCTCCCAGGTCCAGGCTGTGCCCTCTCTCTTTTGTGAACCTCCTGACTTCATACCTTTGCTTGGATGCCTCCTCCACACTGTATTCCCCAGCTGGCCTTCTTGGGGGTCGTTCTCTGAATTGCTCACTTGTCTGTGAATTGTGAGTCTTGGTCTGGCATTGAGCATCTGAGAAATGGATCTAAATGATCTCACTGTCACCTGTAATTCTCAAAAGTCTTCTGAAAGAAAACTTGTTCCCATCTTACAGATGAGGAAGCTGAGGCTCGCAGCTAACAATGACTCCACGGTTGGAGATTCCAATCCAGTTCTGTCGGAGGAGGCCAGGGGGTCTGTCTGAGGAACCATAGGCCCCCTGTAGGTGGCACTGCTGACTACTGTCCTCCACCCCTACACACACACATACACACACACATACACACACACACACACACACACACACACACGCAGAGCTCCTGGGTACACCAGCAGGCCGACTGCAGTACCAGGACTGTGTGACACTTAATGGGAGGTTGGTAGGGTGGAGCAGGGTGCTTGACAGCTAACAGGACTCAGACCGCTAGACATTGGAATGAGGGCCTGCTGTAGGGCAGCTCCCTTTATGGAAAGGCCTTGTTAGAGAAATCAGTGAAGTCCTAATGAAGAGGTTTTCTGAGTTGTTAAAAAGAATTGCAACACCTCGAGTCAATTTCTTCCTCTGTCACCCACACCATAGCATGCAGTGGAGCCCATGCCCCTTTGACGCACTCTCTCCGGTGACATTAGCTGATGCTGTCAGAAGATTTTCCACCCTCGGTACATTTTCAGATGATATGCATATTTTAAGAGTCCAGTGACATCAACTCTAATTTTGGGGAATTGCAAATTCTTCTCTTCAATTTCTTATTCAGAAATCTTCCACTAAAATTAAGCCTAGTCATTATATCAGACATTAAACATGAGAAATGGGCTGGATCTGATTGAACCACTCTGGAGGGGGCCAAATGATGGCGTTATTATTTTTAAATTGGGAACCAATATTCTAGCCTTTTGTGTCTTGCTGGTGATGATATTGGATATTTTCCTTGCTTGAGTTTTTATCAAACCTCCCCAGAGTGTGCAAATTCAGATCATAATTCAGATGGATATGATGGCCACAGTCCCTGTAACAGTTTTGGCTGAAGGCTGTGCGGGTGGACACTGGGGTTGGCGAGAGGCCCCGCTGAGAGCAGGCGGCTGCTGGACAGCCCCCCTCAGCCTTGCTCTGCTAATGTCTCTCCCAGTGTGGCCTAGCTCCATGCTGCTTCTGCTATGTAGCAGCCCAAGATAATTGCCTGAGGGCTCTGTAATGCCTTAGTTCTCAACTGGAGCTGAGACTGTGGGGATGGGCTCTTGGGGTCCAGCAGCCTTTGAAGTCATAACTACACGGGACACCATGTCTCGGGCCAGAAGTTGTGAAAGGAGATTGGGAGGAATTTGTGGAAATAACTGGATTGAACTGGATGCTTCGGACATTGATTCTAAGCTTTATGTAAATAATACGTGGGCCTGATTGTCACTGATGGATGTCTGTGTGGCAGACTCCCCCTAGGAGTTAGCAGAGGAGTGCATTATTCATTTCTCACGATTCCGAGAGTCTGGAACCTGGACAGGGCACTGCTGGGGTAGAATATCTTGCTTTCATTGGCTGTGGCTGGGCTGCGACGTCTGCATTGCATCCTTTCTAATGTCTGATCCATGGCTGTGATGAGAACAGTAGATCAAGCTGGTCAGGAAGGTCAGGAACCCCGGAGCAGCAGCTCTGAGAATGCCCCTGCTGGAGGGAGGGGAGGTAGGACAGAGCTCTGGTCCTTTAGTTCTTGTCTCTTGGTCCTACCTGGAAACTCTCCAGGAGTACAGGAATGAAAACCAGAAGAGGAGCCGGGCGGTGGTGGCGCACACCTTTAATCCCAGCACTCGGGAAGCAGAGGCAGGAGGATCTCTGTGAGTTTGAGGCCAGGCTGGACCGACAGCCTCCAAAACAATGCAGAGAAACCCAGTCTCGTAAGACCAAAAGAAAAAAAAAAAGAAAACCAGAGGAGGCCACTAGACAGCACATGGTTGGGGCAACTGGACCAACCAGCTCATACGTCTCCCCATACCTCACCCCAATTTCTACTACAAATCGATTAAAAATCCCCCAAGGCAGCAGCAATGGTACCCCATTGCCAGGCCTCAATCTTACTACACATGAGTGCTGCCTTCTGTCCCCTTAAGTCCCTACCTAGGAATCCACAATAAACTTGTCTTTAGAACTCACCCTCCATGGTCTGTGAATCGCATTCTTTGAATTCTGTAGGCAGGAACCCAAAAGCCTCTGGCTCTGGTGGCTTTGGAGGGCACTGGGTTTTCCAGGATCTGAGTTTATCCAGAACCAGGAAAGACTCTGTCATTCTCAAAGATGCCCCCAACATTCCTGCCTTGTCTAGGATGGGTCTAGGGGTTGGGGATAAGCCGTAAGGGTTCAGCTGGGGACATAGATGTATTTTGCTTTGCTGTGTGGCGTCGGGGCCTCTCCCATCCTCACACACCACTCCAGATGCTCTCATCACAGGGTGTGATATTTCTAACAAGGGAGATCAGAATGACCAAGAGTGCAAAGGCAAAAACCCTGGAGGTGCCTTTAACTTTTTTTTTATTTATGTTTTCGGGTATTTCGCCTGCATATATGTTTGTGTAATTCGTGTGTGCAGTATGTACAGAACCAGAAGAAGGCATCAAATCCCTGGAACTGGAGTTAAAGACAGTTGTTAGTTTCCATCTGGGTGCTGGGAACGGAACCAGTGTCTTTTGGGGGAGCAGCCAGTGCTCTTAGCGGCTGCTCATCTCTTCAACCCTCCACCGGGCTTCATCTCAGAGTAGAAACAAAACTGTCTCCATGGCATTCTTCCAGGACACCCATGGGTCAGTTCATAGTCAAGGAGGGGACTCGCCTACTTACAAGGTGGCTCGGGTCAACTGGACCCCAGATGGAGGGGAGAATGTAGAGGGCGCTGTGGACCAGTGGCTAGAGCAGGAGGCGTGAGCATGCTGACAGATGTGCAAAGACCTAGGTGAGACAAAGGGGTGTCCTCTTCCTGGGACGGCTGCTCTGAGAGTCAGCTTGCCCATTTTGTTCTTGCTTTCAAATAAAGGGGCTTAGAAGGTATGTCATAGGATCATGATTGGTCCACGGCGAGACAAAGTACAGGGGTGTCAGCTGTGAACCTGGCCCAGTGCTAGGCGCATAGCTAACATGGGGAGCAGGTTGGTATAATCACCATCAAAGTCATGGCTACACTAATGATGGCGATATTGCGGGCCTGGAAACAGGTCCTGGGGAGTGAGGATGAAGTCAAGGAAATGAACATTTCTAGAATGCGTGACAAGCTTTGTGCCTGGTGCCTCCCAGTCTCTGTCTCTCTTGATCCCTCATGACCTCTGCAGGAACATCCGAGTTTAGAAACGAACAAACATTTGGAAGAATTAATAAGTCTGTACTCATGACGTGAGGTCTGTCTAACCCCTCTCCACTTTTTCCCACAAAGGAAGGCAAGTTATTATGTGTAATGCATTCAGGCATACCACAGTCTTGGGGCTGGCAAATGCTGTCCTGCTGTGCCTTGCTTACTGACTTCTGATCTTGCTAGGGTTTCAATTTTAAATGTCCCCAGCAAGTGGTGCTCTTTTGGGAGACTGCAGAACCAGTCACTATGGGTGTCCTTTGAAGGTTATAACCCTGCCCCATCCCTTCAGGCTCTATCCTTTCTGACCCATGGTGTTGTGAGGCCCCTTTCCCACACTCTGGTTGCCTCTACTGATGTCTTTTGTTATGTCTTCCCTGCAGGGATGGATGGAAACCCCTTTGGGACCATGAGCCGTAATCTTTTGTCCCTATGCTGGTTAGTTTTTTGTTAACAGGACACAAACTTGAGTCATGTGGGAAGAGGGAAACCCAGGTGAGGAAACACATCCATTAGATTGGTCTGTAGGCAAATCGGTGGGGTATTTCCTTCATTAATGATTGACGTGAGATGGCTCAGCCCACAGTGGGTGATGCCATTCCTAGGCAGGTGGTCTTGGGTTACATAAAAGGGCAAGCTGAGCAAGCCATGGAGCAGACATGGAGTAAGCAGCATGTCTCCGTGGTTTACTCTTCAGTTCCTGCCTCCGGTTCCTTCCCCTCCCTGGCCTCCCTTTAACTGTGGGCTGTGATATGGAAATGTGAGTCTAATAAACCCTCTCCTCCCCCAAGTTGGCTTTGGCCAGTGTTTCATCATTTCCACAGAAAGCGAACTGGCACACTCCCTTAAGTGTTTCTGTCAGGTCTGTGTTCTGAGCTGTGTGAAAGTGACTAATGCCACCTCTGTTGCCTTAGTTCTGGGCATCCAGAAGTGGAAAGCACCCACCTTGCCTCCTCAGAGCCTGTGGGAGGCATTCTGTGGTGAAGGGGGGAAAGACATTTGCAAACTCTGTAGTGACCCCGGAGATGCTGACATTGTTATATCAAACAGAGATTATCACGTGTTATTGGAATTGAATGACTAAACAGGCAATCCATGTATGTATGTATGTATGTATGTATATATGTATGTATGTATGATTTACCTGTCATCCAACTACCTTCATCTGTCTGTCTCTCTGTCCTTATGTCCATTGTCCATCCACCCACCCACCCATCCATCCATCTTTCTCTATCTATCTGTCTGTCTGTCTATCTATCTAACTATATCTATAACTTACCTATCTTTCTACCTACCTAACTATCTAACTGCCTATTTACCATATGTTCTCTGCTAATCCTGTGTTCTACTGACTCAGGGTTTTGGCAGTTAAAGAACTCCAGTTTTCTAGAAAGACCCCGGGAAGGGGTGGGAAAGGTAGGGAGTAAAAATGCCAGTCCTGGTGTGGTGCAGTGATGCTTTTCCTGTGGAATACCCCAACAAGATTCCATAGGTATAGTTTCTCCCATGAAGCCTTTAGCAGAATTTACTAGCACAGCACAGTGGGACCTGAGCCTGCATGTGTAGGTAGAGCCGGCTTCCTCTGACTCACGGTTTTTCATTATCAACTTGTAAATATCCCCTGTCTGAGGCTGAGGGAGGTCAATCCAGTGCTGGGTAAAATGCTGATTTTACATGTCTCCCACTGCCTGATAAAAATTCGGCAAATGTTTACCAGACCACTATGAACTTTTAGGCTTCTCCAGAGAATAACAACTTACAGCATGTGTGGAAATATTGTCATTATCTGTTTATGGATGACCGTGGGATGAGCAGCGACCAAGGAAGCTTGAGTGAGCTGGGTCATGCCTCTTGCTTCTTGTTTTCTCTTCCTCTAATTTACCCTGAGTCTGACTCGCCATCCTGCTCTCCTTGTAGCCGTGCAGCTGCATGCATTACTCCCACCACTCCTGCCCAAATCTGCTACACAAGGAACTAAATGGTTTGTAGTCACAGACTCATTTCTCAGGCAGTAAATCGTAATAACACAACGAGATAAGGCTCTCGATCTGACATGCACACTCTAAGTTTATCAGAGGTAACAGCATAGCTGGGGCTGCTTGCTGTGTGTGTGTGTGTGTGTGTGTGTGTGTGTGTGTGTGTGTGTGGTGGGTAGGTGTCAGTATGTGGGCTCTGCGAGGTGTCTTGTGAACATCACTGATGAAGAGAGATGTGACAACATTTGCTGCTTGGTAATGAGATTCAGTGTTATGGGACTGTTATTTTTAGGATTTAAGCTATGAAAATCTCATTCTCCCACTAGAGGCCTCTTTTCTGCATTATGGAGCATACCAGGTAAGGAATCCAGTGTCATCTTTAAAATAAATAACAGATCCAAGTTAGCTTATGAAATACTGCTCTTCCAAGTCTGGCTGACAAGAGTGAGCTTAAAAATGGAGTTTGGGGCTGAGATAAGCAGAGAATAGACAGAGAAAGAGAGAGTGGGATTTGAAAGTCTTGAGTCAAATAAGGACAAGGAGAGATAATCTTGAAATTGATGGAATTTGATTGTATCCTTTGTGGTAAATCAAGTATCCATGTCCATTACAAGTCTGCCTGCCTGCCTGCCTGCCTGCCTGCCTGCCTGCCTGCCTGTCTGTCTGTCTGTCTGTCTGCCTGCCTGTCTGTCTGTCTATCTATCTATCTTTGTCATCCACTCACCCTACCTCTATCTGTATATCTGTGTATGAATCTATCATCTAATCTATTTATTTATCAATAAATAATTGATATCTACCTACCACCCACCCACCCATCCATTTATCTATTATCTGTCCATCCATTTATGTATTGCTCTATTGGTCATCATGTATCTACCCATCTCCCATATGCCTCTCTGTGTGTCTGTGATGCCTTTGGGTATACCCCATGAATACCTCTCGGTGATCTTGGTCTAAATCCCCCCACTAGTCATCCTTACATCTTTATGCTCACACATGCTTCATCTGTGTCAGACTCCTTGAGTAGAACTAGAGAAACGATTTTGCATAGTTCTGGGGCCTTTTCTGGTTTGGCAACTTAGGCTCTGAACATAGGGGTTTCTGTTGTTCTGTGCTTTGATTCTGCCAACCGTTGCATCAGATGAAGCTACTTGGTAAGATCCAGAAGCCTGGGTATGAAGGTGTTCATGACTCTGATGACAAGCCATGTGAGTGATGATCTCTGCACGTGCTTCTCAGTCGGCAGCCCCCAGGCCAGCCCCATGGGCACCTACCTCAAGCATAATGTGCCTCCTTTTGTTCACACTGGCTCTAGACTTTTCACCATACTCTGTTTCTTGGCTCAAAGTGGTGGAGCCAGCCATGGCTCCCTGCTCCTCTCCCAGCTGGTGTCCCCACTGCCACGAGCACATTCTGTTGCTTTCCCCTCCAAGTGTTTTATAGAAGCTGACCCTTCTTGTCACCTCACTGCCCGTGTGGCCATCATGTCCTCATTGTCTCAGTGGCCTCTTTATTGTCTCCTTTACTTAGCATCCTCAATGGGCCATCATGTGGCTCTGTTTCAAAACCCTCTAAAGGCTCCGCACCTGGCTTCAGTGCTCTAGGTTGGCCCATGGCCGATGCCCAGCAGCACAGTGGAAACTCCCTGTCCTCCTTACTCTCTGATTTACATAGTCCTCCCCCCACCTCTCCCCACACCTCTGTATTCCCCAGAGGTGCAAACTTGTCTTGCATTCTGTTTTGTTTCTGTTCAAATGTCATCTCCTCAGAGAGAGATTATCTTTGAGAATTTAAAATAAAACACCATCGCCAGGCGCTACCTTCTCAGCTCTCATTCCCTCAACCCGCTTTATTTTTCTTCATAACAATTACTACCTTCTGATACTCTAAACCTATTTATCTGTCAGGCTCCTCTGGAGCCAGGATCACTTTCCTGAGACAGAGGGCTTCTCTTGGTCAGCAGCATCTCCAGTGGCCGGAACAATGTCTGGCGTGTAGGAGCTGCTCTTGAATTATTTGTTAAACAAACGCTAAGGGGGCTGATGAGATGGCTCCATGTGTATAAAACAGCTGCTGCCGAGCCTGATGACCTGTGTTTGATCCTCCATGGTTGGAAGGAGAGAACCGACTCCCCACAAGCTGCCCTCTGACCTCTACGGCACTGTGACACTTGCACACTCACACGCATGAGAATGTACACACAGGGGTACACGTGCCTACACACAAATATGATAGAAAAAACCTAAAGGAATGAATGAGGCTGCTTCTAGTGCTTTCTAGAATGCTTTTTTTTTTTTTACATTATCTCTAGCTGTCCCTTTATTCTAGTGCTGTGAGGAAGCGTGCTGTAACAAAACATGCTGAAGGTGGGTTGACACCCTTCACTCCTGACCTCTTGTCCACTGAGAGCTCCTTGTTTGGAGGAAGTTGCTCAGTAAAGCAACTGGCAGATAGACGATCCCAACAGGCATTGAAAGCTAGAGGCAGAGCATGGGACACCGGCAGGGACAGGGAGGAAGGTTGCTTACCAACTCATTCACCATCCTATGTTCAGCTAGCTTTCTGATGTCACCCAGGGCCACCTGCCTAGGAACGGTGCTGCCCACAGTGGGCCGGGCTCTCCTATATTAATTAGAATTTAGGATAACCATCCATAGACGCAGCCACAACGCCTTGATCTGGGCAGTTCCTTAGCTGAGGGTCCTTCCTCCTGAGTGTGTCCCCTTCGTGTCATGTTGGCAACAACAATTAAGCAATGTTCTGGGTTGCCTATGAAGCTTGTTTCTGCTGTGTAGGTTTGTTATCATGATGCTAAAAATATTCGCTGCTCTCACAGCAGCTTAAACCCATTTTTGTAAGGTATGGGTAGAGGGTAGGTGTGACGGTGAGTGTCGGTAGAATTTTATTCAGTCACAGGGAAAAACAAGATTATGGAATGTGCAGGAAAATGAATGGAACTAGGAAGAATGATATCAAGGGAGATGATCCAGGCTCAGAAAGACAAATAATTCCCTTAATCTCATATGTGGGCCCTAGCTTCTGGCTGTGATATATCTAGGTGGTAGCAAATATGAACTGAGACTGGAAAACCAGAAAGTGGCCAGAGAGAGGGGGAAGGGATGCCACCGTGTGTGTGTGTGTGTGTGTGTGTGTGTGTGTGTGTGAGTGTGTGAGTGTGTGTGTGTGTGTGTGTGTGTGTGTGTGTGTGTAGGACAGGACAAAATTGACATAAGGAAACTTGTTACTTTTGTAAGCTAATGGAAAAAAATCAATAACTGTAGATCTTCCTGGAAGAGAGGGTGGGGTCTGTAGGAGTGAGAGTCAGGAACGCCAGTCTGCGGCCATGACAAGGCTGCTGTACTCATGAACTTAGACAAGATCCAGCCTGTCAGCACCCCAGCATGAACAGGAGAGGGAAGAGGTGATGGGGGATGGCAAATAGAGATGTATAATTAAAATAAAATAAAAATATAAGTTAGAATCTAAAGTTGACTGGAGAATGCTGAAAGGGAAGGTGGTATGAAGCCGGGAGATGCTGCTTTAGGGTATCAAGGGCAGGGGCGGAGTGCGGGCTAAAGCTTGCGCATGCGCAGTGTGTGGAGTTAAAGCCCCTTTCCTGGTTGTCCCCAGTGGTATGGGTCTGGACTGTCATCCTCAATGAAGAATTCCAGGACTCTAGGACAGAGTGGCCCATCAGGCCCTGCCCTTATCTGACAGTAAAGTGAATACTGAGGACATTCGCCCCGTGCTATGTTATTTTCCCCAATATTATCCACAGGCCAGCCCAGTGAGTGTGGTACCTCTTGCGTTGTGTTCTCTTCCTGCTCCTTCTTAACCATGGGGCGTTTCTGGGAGAGAAAGGTGGTCCTAAGCCTGGGAGGGAGATTGGAAGTTTCTTCTGCTCCTTCCCCTTACAGGATGGCTGGAATAAAACGTAAAAGACAGGGAGTTCCCACTTGGAACTCAGGTTGGAGTTAGTTTTCGGTGCTTGTCCTCACTGCCTTGGAGCTGGACTTTTTGTGTACGGCTTGCTTCCTTATCTGATTATAATTTGTGGCATTTCATTAGCATTGTGTCACTTTAACGAGCACTGTTTTATTTGTTTGTTATATTTTGAGACAGGGTTTTACTTTGTAGCTCAGGCTAGCCTCATTCTCTTACAGTCTTCCTACTGCTGGGATGATAGGCATAAGTCCCTGTAACTGACTATGGGAATTATTTTTTTACGACCTTTAGACAATTTACACAGTGGAGTCAATGTAACCAACTTAGCTCTCCTGTGTGTGTTCCTCATCTTTTCCTTCATCCCAGTGTCTCTCCTCCCCCCAACTCCGCTAGTCTATCTCCTCTCCCCTCTCTCCCAGATTCTCTCTTCCCTCCCCTCCCCTCCTCTCCCTTTCCTTCCCTCCAACTTCCACTCCTCACCCCCTCTCCCTCTCCCTCCCCCTCCTGGTCCATCCCTCCTTTTTACTACCCTAAGTGATCCTATTATTAATTATTTCATATGTAAATCCTGTGCCTTAATGCCTGGCAGGGTTTTAAGGTGGCAAGGTGCTGTCTGTCACAGTTAGTTCCAGGCCTAGATGCTTACCTGGACTCAGGTCTTGGGGTACAGGGTTATAGAGTTGTCTGTCAGCAGAGGTGGATAGTTCGTGCTGACAATACGGCGCAAAGCCTGCACAGCCATACATGTGTCCTGTACAGCTGTGCATGTTCACTGCATAGCAGCACATGTGTCCTGTGTAGCTGTATGTATGCCCTGCAATCCAGACACATGTCCTCTGCGACTGTGCATGTCCGTACGTGTGTGTCCTCCTCTCTCTCTCTCTCTCTCTCTCTCTCTCTCTCTCTCTCTCTCTCTCTCTCTCTCTCTGTCTCTTTCTCTCTTTTTGTAGGGGAGGTAAGGTCCAGAGAGGACCAGTCAGATGACATACCAGGGCACTGGGCCCTAGGGCATGCGTGGTTGTGTTGCTGTGACTCGCCACGAAGGTACCATCAGTGGATAAGTCAGGTATAGAGGAGACAGTGGGACAGACACTGCTCTCAGGAGGAGGCAGGATGACAAGAGATCTGTTACATTCAAGAAATGGTGGTTTAGATGTCACAAGAGGGAGGTGGTAAGGTGCTGTCTGTCATAGTTAATTCCAGGCCTAGATGTTCTGCTTCCCTTGACCTCGTGTGGGAGGCTGATCCTGATGAGAGTCACACCCCTGCATCTGGTTTTCCTCTGACAAAGATCACCCTGTTAAACCATTGCCAACAGGTTTCAAAGGAACGAGTTCAGAGTGATGCAAAATGTAACAGAAGGCTTGACCAAACCCAGCTGGCCTCAGAAGGTCTCTCTTCATCAGATGTGTCTACGCTCATTAAAACTCAGCCTGAAGGGCCCTTGTCTGGGTGGACAGGTCCGTCGTTTGTAGACAGGTGTGGGAGAGGCTTGGGTCTGCCTCTCTGTGCTGGGTGAGCTGTGGAGTGCCTTCCAGCCCCTTGCCCTACGCCTCTGCCCCTACCTCTAGAAAGCAGTATCTCCTTAGGTTCGCAGGAGCTTCTGGGTCCTCTGGGGGTCATATTCAAATAAGGGGCAGGGATACTGTGTTGTTGTCTTAGTTTTGGGAAAGCAGACTTCAAGCATGATATTTTATTTGGGAGGGGAAAAATGATCAGGTCATTGTGATTCATACCTGTATCCTTGGTACTTGGTGTGGGGCTGAGGATAGTAAGCTTGAGGCCACCTGTGCTACCTGGTAAGACGCTGTCTCAGAAATATAGCAAATTGAAAAGAAAAACTTTCTTTAAAAGGCAAAACTGGAACAGCAAGCTAGAGAGAGGAAGGAAGCCAAGAAAAGAAGTGTTAACAAGCCAATTTCTCAGTTTCCAATGAGAGTGACCGGACCTCATCCACAGGGACATTCTGGAAAATAATAGACTACAAGGCTCAGACTTAGCCCACTCTTGTGCTTACACACCCACTCCCACCAGATGTGAGTAGGGGCTTTTTTTGTTTTACTGTTTTGAAAGTTTCAATTGTTCAGCATTTCCAACTCTTGAAGGTATGCTTTATTTCCTTCTCTTCCCTCTCCTCTTCTCCCTCCCTACCTCCCTCCCAGCCTCCCTCCCTGCCTCCCTGCCTCCCTCCCTGCCTTCCTGCCTCCCTCCCTGCCTTCCTCCCAGCCTCCCTCCCTGCCTCCCTCCCAGCCTCCCTCCCTACCTCCCTCCCAGCCTCCCTCCCTGCCTCCCTAATCAAAGTGAGCCACACCTTCTTTTGTGTAGAGTGTCTCCTTTTGTGTCATGCCTTCTGTGATACAGGGCTTTAATCAGCTGGCTGCACCATGGATCACATGGGAAGGGAGTGTCAGAGAGAGACTGTCTGCTGTGGGCTGGCCTGCAGGCACATCTGAGATGGATTGTCTTGATTAATTAATGTGGGAGGCCAAGTCCACTGTAGGCAGCACCCTTCCCAGCGCTGAATGGTCTATGAAGCTGAGCACGTGCAAACAAAAATGTGTGCCTTCCTTTCTCTCTGCGTTTGATTGTAGATGTGATGTGACCATCTGTCGCATCTCCTGTGCTGAGACATCTCAGCAATGTACTGTTGGCTGGAATTGTGATCTAAAGTAAACCCTTTCCCTCCCAAGTGTCTTTAAGTTGGAGTATGTCATCACAGCATCAGAAAGGAGACTTCTTCCTTGGGCAGGCTGCTGGCAACAGTAGAGTGTGGTGGAGATGGCATTACATGAGTTCTGAGTCCTCAGGAAACCGTACACACTTCAGCTTCTGTCTTGAAATCTTGACCCTGTCCTATAGTTGTCCGCTGTCCTGCAGTCAGCCAGACTTCAGAGGCAGACGGGTTGTCCGACGTGCCCAGAAAGCTGGAGGACACAGCCTTGACTTGGCAGAAGGGCTGCTGTTCATGTGCAGACACTGCTGCCCCATGAACCCAGTCCGCAGTGTCCACCCCTCTCACATGATCTAAGTAAGCCAGCTACATAGAAATAACCGGTGCAAGGAACATACTCCTCCTTCATCTAGCTATAGTGGCAAAGATACGTACAAGAAGAGGCTGCTCAATGCGCTCTAGCAGGAGACGGGGAGGAAGTGGGCATTAGCAGCCTCCATATCAACATGAGCGTTCCTCTACCTGAAGCAGCAGCCAGTGCTCCTAACAGAGACAGGTGCCTCCTGCAGCCCCGGCACACCTCCATAAGCTAAGGGGCCAGAATTCCTGCAGTTCTCCGTCCCAGTTGCCTCCCAGAAGGACAAGATTACGTTTAGCAGTCTCTGGATCAGGTGATCGTCTTTAGGAGGGGAGAAAGAAGGGAGTTAAAAGTGGACCTTGGGATTCTGGAAGCCTCTTGAGTCCCTTTGGTGGGGAACTCTGGCGGGAGGAGAGCTCATGGTTGATTTATGCATTTCTGTAGTGCCCTGTTGTGACTGATACCAGCACAACAGCATCAATAACTTCCTGCAGCACTCCTAGGAGTCAGTATCCGGTCTGGTGCCCCTAGTGTACCGTAGCATGATTTATGATCCACTACTCCAGGAGACGTTTCCAGTCCCGAGGAGAACATGAAATGTGTTGGAGGAAGAAGCTCAATGTGTCAGAAGGATCCAGGTCTCAGTTTCCTATTTCTGACTTGCTAACTGTGACCTTAAGCCAATCGCTTAAATGCGAACACCTGTTTCCTTTCTGCAGAATGCGGGCAATTACAATAAATGTCCTTATTTCTTGTGACTATTTGATGGCAGAAGGGATTTAAGTCGCTTTGTCAATCTGCACAGGCAGATGGAATTTAAATTAAAGGATGACCAGGCTCAATGTTTTTAAATATTCCGGGTGCTGGCTCTGTTAATGCCTGAGGGTTATGATGAGTCATCCCTAGTGTGTTAGTGGGGTTCAGCTAGTGGATACAGGGGGGAATCCTGGTTCTTTAGAGACTGAGACAGGAGAGTCACTTGAGACAAGGAGTTTAAGAACAGCTGAGGCAACATAGCAAGACCCTGCCTCATTCTCCCCTGGAGTGGGTTCTGACAAAAGAAGTCTAGTTTATCATAGGGTGTGTCATCGCCCCAAAGAGTCACCTCTGTTCTGCATTGGAGTCGTGTGCAAATCAATGCCTGTTTCTCTTCTAGACTATGTTAGTTCCATTTATCTCTTTACTTAAATACCAATCTTTATTCTTTTGTATTACAATAGCCTTTCTCACATCTCAACATATGAAAAATGCCTCACATCTACCCTATCTTTCCACTTTTTCTTTTCAAAGATTAAAAAGAAAAGTGTGTGTGTGTGTGTGTGTGTGTGTGTGTGTGTGTGTGTGTGTGTGTGTCTTAGCCTTGCTTTATAGATCAGGCTGGCCTCAATCTCAGAGATCTACCTGCCTTTGCTTCCCAAGTGCTGGGATTAAAGGTGTGTACCACCATGCCCAGCTTTGTCTTGAATTTTCTTTCATTGTAGCTGGAGATTAACAGATAGCACATTTTAGAATTCTAGCTTGTCTTTGTGGATTTATAGGAATGAACCATGGGCACTGTGAATCTATTCTCCATAGAGTGAGAGCTTGGCAATTATTAAAATAAGCTTTATTAATTATTTAGGTCAAATCCTTTTAGTTAGTATTATTAAGACATAGGGGGCCATAAAAACAGTTTTGAACAGGCTTCCAGGTATCCATAAATCCCTGGACAGGCAAACAACCAGAGGACACAAGGTTCTGAGTAAAGGAGAAAGCCCTCCTGAGGTTCTTCCGCACACAGACGGTCTAAAAAGATGAACAGCTGTAGGACTTTACGTAATGTCTGTCTCACGTGTCTAGCCGTTGGTCTATCCTCAGCACTGTAAGGAGACTTTCAAATGATTTTTTTCTTGTTTTCTGCTATTATTCATTTTCTGTATTCGAACAATGCTAGTTGATGCATATTCATGGACATTTAAAACATAGCTCTGACTTTTCTTTATTGCTATAAAATGATAATTATAAAATCATTAAAGATCCCTTTCAATACATTTGCCTCAAGTTCAACTTTGTCTTATTTTAATACGCCAAGTGTAGTTTTCTGTTTATTTGGATTTGTCTGACTTTTTTTTCCAAACTCTAGGCTTCTTGCTTAATTGGATTCTTTTTGTATCAATCATGTTTAATATGAAATTTAATCTTGTTTATGCTCATCCCAGTGAATTATGTCTTTGCTCCTACTCCAATCATTTTGCTTTTATTTGCTGCTTAATGTTCATGAATCCTGTTGTTTCTGTCTTTTGCTCTGCAGATTGTACGTTTGTTGCTTTTCTGTTCTCTGGTAGTTTGCAGAGTTGATCCATCTTTAACACTTTAGCTTATTCCAACATATATCTCTCCACCTAACATAGCTACTGGCATTTCTTTTCTTTTTTTGTTTTTTGTGGTTTTTTTTTGAGACAGGGTTTATTGTTTTGGAGGCTGTCCTGGAACTCTCTCTGTAGACCAGGCTGGCCTTGAACTCACAGAGATCCACCTGCCTCTGCCTCCCGAGTGCTGGGATTAAAGGCGTGCGCCACCAATGACCAGCGCTACTGGCATTTTCTAAGTTCCCTTTATATTTAATTTTAAATTAATTTTTTATTATTTTAAAATTTTACTTTATATTATATGGATGAGTGTTTGTTTACCTGCATGTATGTTCCTACCTGGTGCTTATGGAGACAGATGAGTCCATTGGGTCCCATGGAACTGGAGCTACAGATGGTTGTGAACTGCTGTGTGGGTTCTGGGAACCAAATAAGGGTCTTCTACAAGAGCAACAAGTGCTCTTAGCTGCTGAGCCATCTTTCAAGACACTATGTTTTGCTTTTTAAATCTCTTTTTCAGGGATAATGTGCTCTCATACTTAATGACTTTTATTTTATTTATTTTTGTATTTTCAAGACAGGGTTTCTCTTTGTAGCTCTGACTGTCCTGGAGACCAGGCTGGCCTTGAACTCACAGAGATCCTCCTGCCTTTGCCTCCTGAGTGCTGAGATTAAAGATGTGTAATAATACCAACACCCAGTGCCATATTAGCTATAAAGTAAAAGATAGCCATGCTATACAACCCACAGACCCAGAGAGGCTAGGTCACAAGGAGGGGTCAATGTGCGACACTAGGATCTCCCTGGGAAGGGAAAATAGGAAACATCTCCTAGGGGTACACTGAGGGTGCATAGGGATGGGAACTTAGGGAATCAGGTTGGGGTGGCTGGAGGGGGAGAGTACTGAATAAGATGACTGAAAAGTGGAGAGGGCAGGCATTTCAGGGTCAGGCAGAAACCTGAGGCAAGGGAAACTCCCATAAACCCACAAGGATGACTCCAGACAAGACTCCTAGCAAGAGTGGATACATAGCCTGAACTGGTCTTCCACTGTGATCAGAGAGCCTCCTTCATCCAGTAACCGATGGAAACAGATACAAAGACCCACAGCCAAGCATTAGGCCACGCTTGGAGAATCCTAATAAAGAGAGGGAGGAAGGATTGTAGTAGGAGCCAGAGGGGTCAAGGGCATCACAAGAAAACCCATAGGAACAACTAACCTGGATCATAGGAGTTCACAGAGTCTGAACCAACAACCAGGGAGCCTGCATGGGGCAGACCTAGGTCCTCTGCATATATGTGGCAGCTGTATACCTTGTTCTGTTTGCGGCACCCCTAACAATAGGAGCAGAGGCTGTCCCTAACACTTTGGCTGGCTCATACTGGGTTGCCCAGCCTTAATACATGTATGTGGATATTACCTGGAAAGTAAAAGTACATATCATGTTTGTCTTTATGGGTCTAGGTTATCTCACTCAGGAGATTTTTTTTTCTAGTTACATCCATTTGCCTTCAAATTTCCTGATGTAATTGCTTTTAACAACTGAATAATACACCGTCTGTAAATGTGCCACATTTTCTTTGTTCATCCTTTGGTTGAGGGGCATCTAGGTTGTTTCCAGGTTCTGGCTGTTATGAATAAAGTTACTATGAACATAGCTGAGCAATTGTCCTTGTGGTATGATTGAGCACCCTTGGGATATATGTCCAAGAGTAGTATAGCTGGGTCTTGAGGTAAATTGATTCCCTATTCTCTGAGAAACTGCCATATTGATTTCCAAAGTGACTGTGTAAGTTTGCGCTTTCCCCAGCAGTGGAGGAGTGTTTCCCTTGCTCCATACCCTCTCCAGCATGAGCTGTCACTTGTGTTTTTCATCTTAGCCTTTCTGACAGGTGTGAGATGGAAATCTCAGAGTCTTTTTGATTAGCCTTTCACTGATGGATAAGGATGTTAAACATTTCTTTCAGTGTTTCTCTGCCATTCGAGACTGGTCTGTGGAGAATTCTCTGTTTAGGTCTGTACCCCATTTTTTAATTGGATTATTTGTTATGTTGATGTCTCATTTTTTGAATTCTTTATATATTTCAGGGAGATCAGCCCTCTGTCAGATGTGGAGTTGGTGAAGATCTTTTCCCACTCTATAGACTGCCATTTAGCCCTATAGACAGTGTCCTTTGCCTTAGAAAAACCTTTCAGTTTCATGAGTTCCCATTTGTTAATTGTTAATCTTAGTGTTAGTGCTACTGACGTTCTATTCAGGAAGTTGTCTTCTGTGCTAATGCATTCAAGGCTACTTCCCTCTTTATCTTCTATTAGGTGCAGTGTAACTGGATTTATGTTGAGGCCTTTAATCCACTTGGAGTTGAGTTTTGTGCAGGGTTATAAATATGGTTCTATTTGCATTCTTCTACATGCTGACAACCAGCTATGCCAGCACCAGTTGTTGAAGATGTTTTTTTTTTTTACATTATATAATTTTGACTTCTTGGTCAAAATCAGGTGTCCATATGTGTGGATTTATGTTGGGGTCTTTGATTCCAATCCATTGATCCACCTGTCTGTTTTTAATCTAATACCATGCTGTTTTTAATACTATAACTCTGCAGTAAAGCTTTATTTTAGCTCTCCTGTTTTTTTTCCTGTATGAAGTTGAGTATTGTTTTTTTCAAGGTCTGTAAAGAATTATGTTGGAACTTTGATGGAGATTACAGTGAATCTGTAGATTGCTTTTGGTAAAACGACCATTTTTACTACATTAATCATACCAATCCAAGATCTTTCCATCTTCTGATATCTTCTCCAATTTCTTCAAAGACTTGAAGTGCTTGTCACACAAGTCTTTTACTTGCTTGGTTAGAGTTACTCCAAAATATTTTATATTGTTTATGGCTATTGTGTAGGGTGCTGGTTCTCTAACTTCTTTCTCATCCCCTTTATTGTCTCTATATAAGAAGGCTACTGTTTTTGTTTTTTGTTTATCTTGTATCTAGCTACTTTGCTAAAGGTGTTTATCAGCTGTCGGAGGTCTCTGATAGAATTTTTGGGGTTGCTTGTGTAAACTATCATGCCATTTGCAAATGGGGATACTTCGACTTCTTTTTCAATTTGTATCCCCTTGATCTCCGTTTTTTGCCTTATTGGTTTATCTAGAACTTTGAGTACTATATTGAATAGATATAGAGAGAGTGAACAGCCTTGTCTTGTTCCTGATTTTAGTGGAATTGCTTTGAGTTTCTCTCCACTTAATTTGATGTTGGCTGTTGATTTGTTCTATATTGCTTTGATTATATTTAGATATGTTCCTTGTGTCCCTGTTCTCTCCAAGATTTTTATCATAAAGGGTGTTGGATTTTGTCAAAGGCTTTTTCAGCATCTGATAAGATGACCACATGCTTTTTTTCTTTCAGTTTGTTTATATAGTGGAATACATTGATAGATTTTCACGTGTTGAACCATCTCTGCATCTTAGGGATGAAGCCTACTTGATCATGGTGGATGATCTTTCTTATGTGTTCTTGGATTTGATTTGTCAGTATTTTATTGAGTTTTTTTTACATCAATGTTCATAAGGGAAATTGGTCTGTAATTCTCTTTTTTGTTGAGTCTTTGTGTGGTTTGGGCATTTGGGTAACTGGCTTCATAAAAAGAATTTGGCAATGTTCCTTCTGTTTCTATTTTGTGCAATAATTTGAGAAGTACTGGTATTAGCAATTTTTTGAAAGTCTGGTAGAATTCTGTGCTGAAACCATCTGGTCCTGGGCTTTTTTGGTTGGGAAGCTTTAAATGACTGCTTTCATTTCCTTAGGGATTATAAATCTATTTAAATTGTTTATCTGGTCTTGATTTAATTTTGATATGTGGTATCTATCAAGAAATTTGTCTATTTTTGTCTGTTTCTTCTAGATTTTCCAATTATTTTGTGGAGTACAGGTTTTTGTAGTATGACCTAAACATTTCCTGGATTTCCTCAGTGTCTGTTTTTTTTTTTTGAGACAATCTTAAATAACCCAGGCTGGACTCAAGTCACTCTGGTGACCTTACCTTCTGTCCTTCCTTTTTCTATTTCCAAAGAACTGGCCTTTTGGATATGAGTCATCTTGCCTGGTTTTATGTGGGTGCTGGGGATTGAACCCACAGATTCCTGAATACCAGGCAAACATTCTACCAGCCCAGCTATGTCTCCAGCCCCTCTCTCTTTCATTCACTTACTGTCTCCATTGTGGGTGTATTTATAGGACTTGTATGGAGAATTAAACATTTTGCTAGCTGTGCCTTATTATTTTAATTCTTGACAGTATTGCTCCATAAAGGGAGGAGACTTACACAAAGCCTGGAGGTTGAATTGGTCACAGACTTACAGCTCAAGGGAGGAACATGCTCCTTGCATTATTTTCCTTTCTCTCTTGGAGGAATGCTTTTTTTCTGACTCACGCTGATGGGCCTGCATGCAGCCTGTAGAAATCTACAGTTTCTAGAACACACTGTTACCAGGGGACCCCTTCCCTCTGCTCTTGCCTACAGCACTGTTCTTATAGAGCTCAAGTGGCCCCAGACATGCTATTTACTCAGGCTCATGTGCCTCCTGTTCTGGCTCCATGGTACTGGGCATCACAGTTGTATCCCGGATTGAGGAAATGGCACTTAATTATGGGGCACTTGGGGCGTGGGCAGAGAAGGAGGCTCAGATTCTGCCTCCAGGATAGAAGAGTGGAGGAGGGAGAGAGCTACAGAGTGGGTTGCAGTTTTCTTGTTACTAGTTTTCAGTGGTATTTTCTCTGTCTTAGATCTGCTTCTTCTAGGTTTGTGGATTATCTTTTTGCCTTTCTGACATGCTGAGTTCTTTTTACTGATTGCTGTATTTCCATTCGCATTCCAATGAGAAAATAGACAAAAAACAAAACAAAACAAGAATTGGTGTTGATAGTCAAATGTCACTTTTAAATGAGAAAATTCATTTCTAAAACATCCCAGCATGGGAGCATTTGCTGCCCTTGTGAAGGGAGCATGTTCAGTTCTCAGCAGCTACATTAGGTGGCACACAATAGCCGGTAGCTCCAACTCCAGGGCGTCTGAAGCCTCTGGCCTCTGTTGGCATCTATGCATACCATAAATAGATAAACACAAGTATACACAATTAAAAATTAAAACAAACAGACAAAAAACCTCCAGCACGAAGGGTAGTTCCCAGGGTTCCATCCCTAGCTGTTGGGAGTTGATGGCTGCTGGGGGAAGGCCGAGTCATTTTCTTTTTTTCAGTGTGACCATTACCATGCCCCAGTGGGTGATCTTACACCCGTGTGCACATACACAGCACTGATTGGTCTCAGTGGATATTCCTTTAAAATCATAAGATGACGGCGTAAGGTCAGAGGGAGATGTCGTGGGAGGTCCTGGAGGGGTGAGAAACGGGGTGTGTGTGGAGGGAATATAGTCAAGATACATGTATGCATGTATGGAATTTTCAAAGAAAAGACAAAACAATTTAAAAAGCGGTTAAGAGCATTTGTTGCTTTTGTAGAACACCTAGGCTTGGTTCCCCTAGGAACCATAACTATCTGTAATTCTAGTACCTGTGAGTCCAACACCCTCTTTTGGCCTCCAAGGGCACCAGGCATGCACATGTAATAAGCTATAAAAGCAGGAAAGACACTTACACAATTAAAAAATAAAAGAATAATATGACAAGTGTTGTATCATTCAGCTAATCCTGTGTGTGGCGACATGTTGTTTGTGATCTGTTGTGGGTTACTCTGCTCGGACACCCCTTGGGGAAGGGGGTGAGAAGACCAACGACTCAGGCACTGGCAGTCAGTAGGGGAACGAGCTGCAGACTCGTTTATTAGGGAAGTTAGCCTGCTTTATGCCCCCTCCCAAGGTCCCATTGGCTCAGGCACTGACTCGGCTGCGTTGTCTTTTCCTCATTGGTGTCTCTGAGTCAGGTGTCTCTCTGTCAGCAGTCTGTGGGCATAGAGGCAGGTGTGGCTCAGGGAGGAAATGCCTGCCCCTCATGCTCATGTACGCTGGCCTGGGCACTGGGGGCAGGGTGACTGAGGCTTGGGTAGGCTGGCCGCAGTTTCTCCTACAGTGATCTAACAAATCAAACTTGCTGAAATATCAGAGGATGGAGCTAGCCACACTAGTTAGCCAAAGACGCCAGGCAGTGGTAGCGCACACCTTTAATCCCAGCACTCAGGAGACAGAGGCAGATGGATCTCTATGAGTTCAAGGCCACCCTGGACTACAGGAGACTGATCCTGTCTAAAAGAGAAAAATCTCACACAAAGGTGATCCCAGCACTTGGGGTCGCCTGCCTTTAATCCCAGCACTAAGGAGATGGGATGAGTGATGATACGGCTGGGCGGAGAGAAGAATAGAAGGCAGGAGGAGACAGAAGCTCAGGGCATTCGGTCTGAAGATTTGTAAGGACAAGATTGCTCCTTTGGTCTGAGGATTCAGTAGAGGTAAGAGGTCTCTCTCGTGGCTGGCTCCGTTACTTCTCTGACCTTCATCACTTATTCTGATATCTGACTCCAGGTTTTTATTATTAAGGCCTATTAGACCTCATGCTACACCTGTGTTACAAATCCCCTCCAATCTCATGCCTTTCTTGTTTGTGATTTGACTTAGAACCCAGTAGTGAAGCTGGGTGTGCCTGGGCAACGCTACTTTCTCTCCCCAGTGTGACAAGGGCTTTCTTCCTATGGGATGCACACCTGGAGAGCTCAGAGTGACACCCCTGAAAACGCTTTTCACAGTGGCACAACAAACACCCCACATTCGGATTTGGCATTGGGCCTACCTTTCCTGACCAGAGCAAGTCACATGACTTAGGCCAGCAGAGCAAACCTTTCTGTTTCGGTTGTGCAACTGCATGACAGGGTCAAGAAAGACAGCATTGCCACTTGCTACGCAAGGTGGACACCTGCCAACCAGTCTTCAGTCGTGGTGTTTTGTTGTAGCAACCAAAAGTGGCTAATACAACGCAGTTCCTACCTTTATTGCAACACTTGGACACAGAGACTGGGTATCTCTGGAGCAAGCTGGCTAGACTAGCCAAATAGAGAGCTCTGGGTTCGGTGAGAGACATAATATTTGGTAAGGTGGACGGCTATAAAGGATGGTACCTCATGTCAGCCTCAAGCTTCCATACGTAGCTGTACATACTTGCATGGACAATTGCATTCACATGTGTCCCCCACACATGTGAACACACATGTACACATACACACATAAAGAGCACAAAATCAGGGTGAGAGCAGAAATTCAGATGAAGGTGTAAACCCACCCAAGTATTTCCTGCATGAAGGCGCTGTACCAAGGCTTCCCATGGACTTCTTCGTATCTACTATTTTCCCCAATATTCTAAAATATGAGTTTCCTATCATAAATAATGAGAAAAAAAGAAGCTGGAGATTTTGAGTGGTTTACCCACTACCCACAGTCTTCGAGGGGCTCAAGGGGAGACTCAGAACCAGGTCTACAAGCCACACCTCTCCAGCTCTACTCCATATTCAATTTCTTCCCCAGGTCCATTGTTGCTTACTTGTCAGGAAGCCTGCACAGCAATCACAAAGAAAAACCAGACACAGAACGGAGGCTGCAAGCAGGTTGACATTTGGAAAGCGCCCATCACCTGCTCCCCAGGACCAAAGAGGTGAAAGTTGTACTCCTGGGGAGAAGGATGATTTTGTTAATAGGTGTGGTGTTTATGCCAAGTGTCAATTAAAGCCTCTGGGTAGCTTTGTTCATCAGTGTTGGCTGACTCACAGGGCTCAGAAGAGGGATGCGGAGGAAACTTCTGGAAAGACAATCCGAGTCACACCTGCTGTCCCACAGTTAGCCTTTGAGCATTTACTGTACAGTCTGGGTCAGCAGAGGAGAGAAGCTTGGCTTCAGAGGCTTACATTATAATGAGTCACAC